>NW_024543060.1:65780000-66980000 GCF_018167655.1 Microtus oregoni
GGTGGAAAGATGATCAGGAATCCTGCAGACCACGAGCTAACAACAAGAAGAACACACACACGGTTGCTCATGATTGTTGTGTAGTGCAGAGGTTTGCAGATGGCCACGTAACGATCATAGGACATGGCAGCCAGAAGGTAAAACTCTGTCACTCCCAAGAAAATGAAGAAGAATAGTTGAGCCACACAACCACTGTAGGAAATGGTTCTATCTCCTGTCACGACAGTAACAAGGAATCGGGGAATGCAGACAGACGTGAATGATATTTCTAGGAGTGCAAAATTGCGAAGGAAGAAATACATGGGTGTCCTCAAATGGGCATCTGAGAGGGTGAGGATGATGATGATGAGGTTTCCTGTCACACTTAGCATGTAGGTAACAAGAAGAAATGTGAAAATCACAAGCTGCCACCGTGGGTCATTAGTCAATCCAAGAAGAATAAAATCTGTTACTGATGTGGAATTTCTTCTAATAGTCTCTGCTTCTAACGCCATTACTAAATGGATGAAGAAATAAGAGATCAACTTTGCAAATAAAGAACTTGTTACCTGTTTCTAGCTTATTTTACTGGGTATAATGTCCTTCAAATTCATCTATGATGTCATAGATTAAAAGGCAGCAATGTCTCCTTTGTAAAGCTGGACTTTATTATACAATGTGTGCATGAACACACATTGTATTGTATATTACTTTATATTTGTAACATAGTCCATGAAATCTTAATATTTTCAAAGAGTATAAATTTGTAGTTATACAGGATAAATAAGTCTAAAGAGCTAAATGGGATTGTCTATTAACTAGAGTATACTTAATACTGTTGTATTGTTTATGACAATTTACTTTGGGAGGAGATTTTTATGTACTCTTTCAGCAAATGGAAAAACAATAAATAGAAGGTGATGTATAAAATGACTTTCTTTATTGCAGTAATCATTTCCTACATCTATGTATCAAACATATGTGTATACATTATATATCTAATAAATAAAATACCCAACTAAACACATATGCTTAAAAATCAAAGTCACCGCCATTGTTTAAAATTGATTTTGTGGTAAATTGCACAAAATACCTAAAATCTCTGTTCTTACCTAATTTCATAATCATGACTTTATTTTTCTCATATTCTCTTATATTTTGTCACAATTCCCTGAAACAAGGAAATGTCTGAGAACTGACTTTCAGTGTAGTTCTCTAAAAGATTTTTATGTATTGTGCTTTCCTCTACCTTTTAAAACATTTCTCTATTATAATTCTTTTTCTCTTTACAAACTTTTATACTTTTTGGAGATAAAGTTGTAGTTCAGAGTAATATGTTCCTGGTATGCACACATACTAGGACATGTCTGATAGATGAACGACACTCATGTCTATGTTACACGACTGTGTACAGGACATTTCCTGTCTGCTATAATGAATTTCTGTAGGAATGTAAATACTCTCTTATTGAACATATTTTATTTACCCTATTCCTATCTTGAGCCTACACTGTGATGTATAAAGCAATACTTACATAAAATGACCTAATTTTATTTTGTTAGTGAAACAAGTCTTGCTATGTAGCCAGTCAGGCCTTGAATTTATACTCTCCTGCCTCAAACCCATGAACCCTGACTCTGCAGATGCAGCTCCTGCTCCTGGCTCTAATTTTACTTTTGTAAACTGTAAGCGCTCTTACCTGTTCTGTTTTCAGCCTTGTAAACCACAGTTGCACAATATTGCTTATTCTCTTTGTGACTCATAAATGACACAGTTCAACATTCAAGTTTTCAGGAGAGAAAAATAATTTTCTTTCTTCCATATTTTGCATCCGTGATCACTTTTGATGTGATATAAAGGTTTTTTTTTTTACTTGTTCATTCATGCATAAAGTCATTTAAGAGCTTGAGGTATGTCCTGGTATCCAGGCGACTTGCCCAGTCTCATCTGTCCTCTACAGTCTTTGCAAGTGTCACTGCTGAGAAGCAGAATGACATTTCCTCAGCCTTAGTTGCTTAACTTGAGGTGAATGAATTTACCTCAAAATCTTATATATAAGTTTTCTTGGAAATGAGAGAGTCTTATTCTCCAACATTTGCTCTTTATGGTCATATGGCACACAGCTTCTAGTCTTTTGGTTTTACACAACAAATCCTAATCTTTGCTATATACAAAATTTATGTGCAAAGCCAAAGCAAATATACTTGCTTAGTATAGAAAATGACTTGTTTTCAATTTTGTACAAAATGATCCCTAGTGTCCTATATTCTAAAAAGTATTGTAAGATGATAAGATGATAAGAACATGAAAAATTATTTAGTCCTATGATTTATAACATAGTTTTTCTACAGTAAAAAAATAAATTGCGATGCTAATTTTTAATTCATATACTTAAATAAAATTGAATTGTCTAATTATATATGCACATATAAATATATGTTGAAATTGCTTTTACAGAATACAAATACTACTTAAAAAGCAAAAAATTATATTT
This sequence comes from Microtus oregoni, assembly GCF_018167655.1. Classification (NCBI taxonomy): domain Eukaryota; kingdom Metazoa; phylum Chordata; class Mammalia; order Rodentia; family Cricetidae; genus Microtus; species Microtus oregoni. Next base: position 65,782,474 of record NW_024543060.1, read on the forward strand.
ATGAAAAAATATACTTACTTTTTTCCTAAATATTACTGGTTATGGTCATTCCCGTTTCTAATGGTTTATTAGTTTGTTTAAACATAAGTGTTTTTAGGAATTTTTGAAAAAGTTTTGTAATTGATATCTATTCTGTTATCTTGTGCTTGTAACCAAATATCTAAAGTATTAATAATAAAATAAAATCCTAAGAACTTTTTAATCTTTAGAAAGACATACATCAACTCATGAATCAAAATGACTAAGGATCTATAGTTCCAGATTATTCTGTCTATGTGACCTAAAGAAATAATATCTTGATATACAAAACATGAATGATCATAAAGCAAGGCTATTACAATTTCTTTATTAGCCTGATAGTGGGTGATTTAATTGATATCAAAGCAATGCTATTCAGCTTGGTCCCAATTTTATCTGTTCTATTTAACATGGACTCAAGGGGATTGGCTGACTGAATAAACAAAAGACACCATGGAGATTAGATCCTCAGGATACTAATAAACAGTGATCCAAATAACTCCATATACCTTAGAATAGATTAGATATAAATGACCTGAAATCAAAGCAGAAAAATATACAAATGATTAAAAATTTATAATTAACTGAAACTTTACAAAAAGAAGCTAAACATTAGAGAAATATAGATTAGAGGCTAGAGAGATGGATTAGCAGTTAGGAGCACTTGATGCTCTTGAGGAGGTCCAGGGTTTGAACACATAGTGTGCACATCATCTGTAACTCTAGTTCCAGGGGATCTGACACATTCTTCTGATGTCCATTGGCACCAGGCACATACATGGTGCACATGCATACACACACACAAAACTCTTATGGACATAGACAAACATAAAAATTAGAGATCAATAGCATCTAAATGGCTACATACTAAACTGTAAATGATTAGGATTTAGGGGAAATCATAATTCATTAAGAGTTTTAGAATGATCTTATGTGTTCATTATTCAGCATGATGAAAGATATCAGGCTTATTTTTATGGTTTTATAAGTTTCAACAAGTTATGATTATAGTCACTACCATTTGTTCATTTAGTCATTATTTTTGAAAACTCACCCTGTCTTGAGTTTGGATATAAATTATAATCATATAGAAATAATAAAGACAGTTCTCATTTAGATTTTACTTTCACAAGACAGACTAAAATCAGATATAATCTTGCAATCTGTATTTTCAAGTCAAGTACAAATAACATTCTTCATACATAGATATTGTATTTTATTTAATATTTTATATTATAATATGATTATACAATTTCTTCCTTCTCTTTCCTTTCTCTAAACACTCCCCTGTACTCCTCTTTGCTCTCTTTCAATTCTCTAGTCTCTTTTTCTTAAGTTGTTGTTTTACACACACACACACACACACACACACACACACACACACACACTTACTTCTAAATGGATAAATATAATCTTCTCAGTCTATGTAATGTTATTAGTATGTATATGTTTTCGAGCTGACCATTTGGTATTGGATAACCAATTGGTGTGCTCAATGGGTGCACTGAATATATTCAATTGTGCTAAAGTGTTAATATACATAATAAATGTTTCGTTGCCTAATAGAATTGATTTCATATCACACAAAGTTGATTAGCTGGTCACAGTTTAATATTTTAAGGGTCTGTTTCATAGGAATGCTTTATATTAAGAATTTTTAATACAATCTTTTATCATTTTTTACATAGCTATTTCTGTTTCTACTCCTTCCCCTCCTCTCATTCCACCCTTCCTTCCATCCATTCCTCAGGAAGGATAAGGCTTCCATAGGGTATCAACAAAATCTAACATTTCACTTCAAGGCAGAACCAAGGCCTTCCCCTCTATATCTAGGCTGAGCAAGGTACCCCTCAAAAAATAATGGGCTCCTATATGTTAGTTCAAGCTCTAGGGATAAATCCTGCTCCCACTGCCAGTGCTCCCACAAACTGCCCAAGCCTAAAAACTGTCCCCCACATTCAGTGGGCCTACTTTGGACCTATGCAGGTTCTCCCACTATCAGTCCAGAGTCAGTGGGCTCTCAAGCTCAGGTCAGCTGTTTCTATGGATATCACCATCACGGTCTAGACCTATTTGCTTATATTATCTCTTCTCCCTCTCTTGCGCTGGTCTCTTGTAGCTCGGCAAAGTGCTTTGCTGTAGATCTCTGTGTCTGCTTCCATCAGTTGCTGGTTAAAAGTTCTATGATGAGTGAGTACATCCCATGTTCTTCTTTTGGGGTCTGGCTTACCTCACTCAGGTTAGTGTTTTCTATTTCCATCCATTTGTATGCAAAATTCAAGAAGTCATTGTTTTTTTACTGCTGAGTAGTACTCTAATATGTATATATTCCATATTTTCTTCATCCATTCTTCCATTGAAGGGCATCTAGGTTGTTTCCAGGTTCTTATTTGGTTTCTAGCCATAAATATAGGATATTGAGCCTATAATTAGGGATCCTAGAGAAGCTAAATAAGAAGGTGAACCAAAAGAAAAGCATATAGGCATCCTCCTGAATATTAACCTTCACCAGGCGATGAAAGGAGACAGAGACAGAGACGCACATTGGAGCACCGGATTGAAATCTCAAGGACCAAATCAGGAGCAGATGGAGAGACAGCACAAGCAAGGAACTCAGGACCATGAGGGGTACACCCACACACTGAGACAATGGGGATGTTCTATCGGAAACTCACCAAGGCCAGCTGGCCTGGGTCTGAAAAAGCATGGGATAAAACCGAACTCGCTGAACATAGCGGACAATGAGGACTACTGAGAACTCAAGAACAATGGCAATGTTTTTTTTTCTTTTTTCTTTTTATTGAGAAAAGGAAAAAAAAGTATCCGCCTCCTCCCAGCCTCCCGTTTCCCTCCCCCACCTCCCCCTTCTCCCCCTCCCCCCCCACTCCTCTCCCCCTCCCTCTCCAGTCCAAAGAGCAGTCAGGGTTCCCTGCCCTGTGGAAAGTCCAAGGACCTCCCCCCTCTGTCCATGTCTAGGAAGGTGAACATCCAACCTGGCTAGGCTCCCACAAAGCCAGAACATGAAGTAGGATCAAAACCCCGTGCCATTGTCCTTGGCTTCTCATCAGCCCTCATTGTTCGCCATGTTCAGAGAGTCCGGTTTTATCCCATGCTTTTTCAGTCATAGTCCAGCTGGCCTTGGTGAGCTCCCAATAGATCAGCCCCACTGTCTCAGTGGGTGGGTGCACCCCTAGTGATCCTGACTTCCTTGCTCATCTTCTCCCTCCTCTGCTCCTCATTGGGACCTTGGGAGCTCAGTCCAGTGCTCCAGTGAGGGTCTCTGTCTCTATCTCCATCCATCACCAGATGAAGGTTCTATGGTGATATGCAAGATATTCATCAGTATTGCTATAGGATAGGGTGATTTCAGGGTCTCTATCCTCAGCTGCCCAAGGGACTAACTGGGGACATCACCATGGGCTCCTGGGAGCCACTCAAGGTTCAAGTCTCTTGCCAACCCTAAGGTGGCTCCCTTAACTAAGAATTGTGCTTCCGTGCTACCCTATCCAACTTTCCTTTATTCCAATCCTTCTGTTTCCCCAAGTTCCCCCCATCCTCCCCTTCTCACTTTTCTCTCCCCATCTCCCTTTACCCCCATCCCACCCCACCCCTAAGATCCCAATTTTCTCCCCGGCAATTTTGTCTACTTCCCATAGCCAAGAGGATAACTATATGTTTTTCCTTGGGTTCACCTTCTTATTTAGCTTCTTTAGGTTCACCAATTGTAGTCTCCGTGACCCTTATTTATGGCTAGAAACCAATTATGAGTGAGTACATCCCATGTTCATCTTTTTGGGTCTGGGATACCTCACTCAGGATAGTGTCTTCTGTTTCCATCCATTTGCATGCAAAATTCGAGAAGTCATTGTTTTTTACCGCAGCGTAGTACTCTAATGTGTATATATTCCATACTTTCTTCATCCATTCTTCCATTGAAGGGCATCTAGGTTGTTTCCAGGTTCTGGCTATTACAAATAATACTGCTGTGAACATAGTGAAACAGATGCGTTTGTCATATGATCGGGCAGCTCTTGGGTATATTCCCAAGAGTGGTATTGCTGGGTCCAGGGGTAGGTTGATCCCGAATTTCCTGAGAAACCGAAACACTGATTTCCACAGTGGTTGCACAAGATTGCATTCCCACCAGCAATGGATGAGGATACCCGTTCCTGCAAAGCCACTCCAGCAAAGGCTATCCTTGGTGTTTTTGACTTTAGCCATTCTGACAGGTATACGATGATATCTCAAAGTTGTTTTGATTTGCATTTCCCTGATCGCTAAGGAGGTTGAGCATGACCTTAAGTGTCTTTTGGCCATTTGAAATTCTTCTGTTGAGAATTCTCTGCTCAGATCAGTGCCCCACTTTTTAATTGGGTTAATTAGCATTTTAAAGTCTAGTTTCTTGAGTTCTCTATATATTTTGGAGATCAGACCTTTGTCTGTTGCGGGGTTGGTGAAAATCTTCTCCCAGTCAGTAGGTTGCCTTTTTGTCTTAGTGACAGTGTCCTTTGCTTTACAGAAGCTTCTCAGTTTTAGTAGGTCCCATTTATTCAATGTTGCCCTTAATGTCTGTGCTGCTGGGGTTATACATAGGAAGCGATCTCCTGTGCCCATCTGTTGTAGGGTACTTCCCACTTTCTCTTCTATCAGGTTCAGTGTGTTCGGGCTGATATTGAAGTCTTTAATCAATTTGGACTTAAGTTTTGTGCATGATGATAGATATGGGTCTATTTTCATTCTTCTACAGGTTGACATCCAGTTGTGCCAGCACCATTTGTTGAAGATGCTTTCTTTCTTCCATTGTATACTTTTAGCTCCTTTATCGAAAATGAGTTGATCATAGGTTTGTGGGTTAAAATTCGGGTCTTCTATTCGATTCCATTGGTCGACTTCTCTGTTTTTATGCCAGAACCACACTGTTTTCATTACTGTAGCTCTGTAATAGAGTTAGAAGTCAGGGATGGTAATGCCTCCAGAAGATCCTTTATTGTATAGGATTGTTTTGGCTATCCTGGGTTTTTTGTTTTTCCATATAAAGTTGATTATTGTCCTCTCCAGATCTGTGAAGAATTTTGATGGGATCTTGATGGGGATTGCATTGAATCTATAAATTGCCTTTGGTAGAACTGCCATTTTTCCTATGTTGATCCTTCCAATCCAAGAGCAAGGGAGGTCTTTCCATTTTCTGGTATCCTCTTCAATTTCTTTCTTCAATGCCTTAAAGTTCTTGTCAAATAGATCTTTCACTTCCTTGCTTAGATTTACCCCAAGATATTTTATGCTGTTTGTGGCTATCATGAAATGTGAAGCTTCTCTGATTTCCCGCTATGTTTCCATATCCTTTGTGTATAAGAGGGCGACTGATTGTTTGGAGTTGATCTTGTATCCTGCCACATTACTAAAGGTGTTTACCAGGTGTAAAAGTTCTTTGGTGGAGTTTTGAGGGTTACTTATGTACACTATCATATCATCTGCAAATAACGAAAGTTTCACTTCTTCCTTTCCAATTTGAATCCCCTTGATCCCATTATGTTGTCTTATTGCTATTGCTAGAACTTCAAGCACTGTATTGAAGTGGTATGGCGAGAGTGGACAGTCTTGTCGTGTTCCTGAGTTTAGCGGGATGGCTTTGAGTTTCTCTCCGTTTAATTTGATGTTAGCTGTTGGCCTGCTGTATATAGCTTTTATTATATTTAGGTATGACCATTGTATCCCTAATCTCTCCAATACTTTTATCAAAAAGGGATGTTGAATTTTTTCAAATGCTTTTTCAGCATCTAATGAAATGATCATATGGTTTTTTTCTTTCAGTTTATTTATATGCTGGATTACATTGATAGATTTTCGTATGTTGAACCAGCCGTGCATCTCTGGGATGAAGCCTACTTGATAATAATGGATAATTTTTCGGATGTGTTCTTGGATTCGGTTTGTCAGTATTTTGTTGAGGATTTTTGCGTCGATGTTCATGAGTGAGATTGGTCTGTAATTCTCTTTCCTGGTTGAGTCTTTGTGTGGTTTTGGTATCAGAGTAACTGCAACTTCATAAAAGGAATTTGGTAATGACTCTTCTGTTTCTATATTGTGAAATACATTAAGGAGTATAGGTATTAGGTCTTCTTGGAAGTTCTGGTAGAATCCCAAATTGAAACCATCTGGTCTTGCGCTTTTTTGGTAGGGAGGTTTTTGATAACAGCTTCTAATTCTTCACGACTAACAGGTCTATTTAGATTGTTCACCTGGTCCTGGTTTAACTTTGGTATATGGTATTTATCTAAAAAAGTGTCCATTTCTTTTACATTTTCCAGTTTTGTGGCATACAGGCTTTTGTGGTAAGAGCTAATGATTATCTGAATTTCCTCTGTGTCTGTGGTTATGTCCCCCTTTTCATTTCTGATCTTATTAATTTGCGTATTCTCTCTCTGCCGTTCGATTAGTTTAGATAGGGGTTTATCAATCTTGTTGATTTTCTCCAGGAACCAGCTTTTTGTTTCATTGATTCTTTGGATTGTTTTCTGTGTTTCTATTTTGTTGATTTCAGCCCTCAATTTGATTATTTCCAGTCTCCTACTCCTCCTAGGTGAGTCTGCTTCTTTTTTTTCAAGAGCTTTCAGGTGGGCTGTTTAGTCTCCAATATGTGCTTTCTCTGTTTTCTTTAAGTGGGCACTTAGTGCTATGAACTTTCCTCTTAGGACTGCTTTCATAGTGTCCCATAAGTTCGAGTATGTTGTTTCTTTATTTTCATTGAATTCAAGGAAGACTTTAATTTCTTTCTTTATTTCTTCCTTAATCCAGGTATGGTTCAGTAGTTGACTGTTCAGTTTCCATGAGTTTGTAGGCTTTCTGGGGGTAGGATTGTTGTTGAATTCTAGGTTTTATCCATGGTGATCTGGTAAGACACAGGTGGTTACTAATATGTTTTTGTAACTGTGTAAGTTAGCTTTGTTACCGAGTATGTAGTCAATTTTCGAGAGGGTTCCATGAGCTGCAGAGAAGAAGGTATATTCTTTCCTCTTTGGGTGGAATAATCTATAGATGTCTGTTAAGTCCATTTGCTTCATTACCTCCATTAATTCTCTAATTTCTCTGTTAGCTTTCTGTCTGATTGACCTGTCCATTGGTGAGAGAGGAGTGTTGAAGTCTCCTGCTATTTGTGTGTGCAGTTTGATGGCTGCCTTGAGTTTTAGTAATGTTTCTTTTAAGTCCATGGGTGCTTTTATATTAGGGGCATAGATATTCAGGATTGAGACTTCATCCTGATGAATTGTTCCTGTTATGAGTATAAAATGTCCCTCTCCATCTCTTCTGATTGATTTAAGTTTGAAGTCAACTTTGTTAGAAGTTATTATGGCCACACCTGCTTTTTTCTTGGGTCCATTTGCTTGATAAGCCTTTTCCCAGCCCTTTACTCTGAGTAGGTGCCTGTCTTTGTGGTTGAGGTGTGTTTCTTGTAAACAGCAGAATGTTGGATCCTGTTTTCCTATCCAATCTCTTAGCCTGTGCCTTTTTATAGGTGAGTCGAATCCATTGATATTAAGTGATATTAATGACCAGTGGTTGTTAACTTCGGTCACTTTTTTTAGTAGTAGAGTTTGTGTGTTTCCCTTCTTTGAGTTGTTCTGGCGAAGGGTCTCTAGATGTTTGAGTTATTGTGGTCATTGTTGGACTCCTTAGTTTGTGATTTTCCTTCTATTACTTTCTGTAAGCCTGGATTTGTGGCTATATATTGTTTAAATTTGTTTTTTTTTCCTGGAAAATTTTGTTTTCTCCATTTATAGTGAACGAAAGCTTGGCTGGGTATAGTACTCTGGGCTTGCATCCATGGTCTCTTAGTTTTTGCAGTATATCTATCCCGGACCTTCTGGCTTTCATGGTTTCCGTAGAGAAGTCAGGTGTAAGTCTGATAGGGTTACCTTTATAAGTAACTTGGCCTTTTTCCTTTGCAGCTCTTAATATTCTTTCTTTATTCTGTATGCTTTGTGTTTTGATTATTATATGGCGAGGGAATGTTTTTTTTTTTTTTTGATCCAGCCTATTCGGTGTTCTGTATGCTTCTTGATCCTTCATAGGTACATCTTTCTTTAGGTTGGGAAAGTTTTCTTCTATAATTTTATTAAGTATATTTTCTAGACCGTTGAGCTGCACTTCTTCTCCTTCTTCTACTCCTATTATTCTTAGGTTTGGTCTTTTTATTGTGTCCCATATTTCCTGAATGTTTTGTGATGAGAGTTTGTTGGACTTGCTGTTTTCTTTGATCAGTGCGTTTATTTTCTCTATGTTATCTTTAGAATCTGAGATTCTTTCTTCTATCTCTTGTATTCTGCTGGTTATGCTTGTTTCTGTAGTCTCTATTCATTTACCTAGATTTTCCATGTCCAGCCAGCACTCTGTTTTTGTTTTCTTCATTGCCCCTATTCAGTTTTCAAGTCTTGAACTGTTTCCATTATCTGCTTGATTGTTTTTCCATGGTTTCCTAGGGTATCATTCACTGATTTACTCAATTCCTCAAACTTTCTTTTATACTTCTCATCCATTTCTATAAGTGCATTTTTTACATGCTGTTTAAGGGCCTCTATCACTTTCATAAAGTCAGTTTTTTCTACTTCTTCTTGATTAAGGTGTTCATGTCCTCCTGTTGTGAGGTCGCTGGGTTCTGGTGGTTTCGTGTTGTTTTTCAGATTATTGGGTGAATTCTTGCATTGGCGCCTGTCCATCTCTTCCTCCGAATGCTCCCCTATGGATCTTCTTTTACAGGATCTGGTCTTCTTGCCCACTGATGTACTTTCCCAGTGATGTCACTCCCCAGTGATGACTCTCCTGGTGTCCAGATCGGAACTCCGTGCTGCTTGGGTAGCTGGTAAACAAAGGGCCTACCTTGCTTGCTGCAGACAGGCTATGGAGACAAAGGAACTACTGCCCTCCCGTTTGCCCTTCGGATTCGGGTTCGGTCCCAGCACCCGAGCAGGCTGTGCTGGGATGTGCTATGCTGCCAAAGAAGGGAGGGAGGGAGGGAGACGGGGGGGGGAGGTTTCTGAATGTAAGCTGGGTGGGATAGGAAGAGAGAGGAGGTATCGGGCAGTACAGCCCCTGCAGGATGACCAGGAAGTGTAGGAGCAGCAATGGGTTTTTGATCCTACTGCACGTACTGGCTTTGTGGGAGCCTAGGCAGTTTGGATGCTCACCTTACTAGACCTGGATGGAGGTGGGGGTTCCTTGGACTTCCCACAGGGCAGGGAACCCTGATTGCTCTTTGGGCTGACGAGGGAGGGGGACTTGATCCAGGGAGGGGAGGGATATGGGAGGTGGTATCGGGGAGGAGGCAGAAATCTTTAATAAATAAATAAATAAATAAAGGAAGTTCTATGATGACAATTAAGGTAGTCATCAATCTGATTACAGGAATGCTGGCTTAGGTGTCCTCCAAACTGTTGCTTTGAGTCTTAGCTGGGATCATCCTTGTGGATTCCTGGGAATTTCCCTATTGCCATGTTTCTTGGTAGCCCTTTTATGACTCCCTCAATCAAGGTATCATTTTCCTTTCTCTCCCTCACTGTCCTTTCCACTTATTGAGCATTCCATTCCCTCATGTTCTCCTCCTCCCTCCCCTTCTTCCCTCCTTCTCCTCTTTTGATCTCCCTTCTCCTTCACACTACCTCCCAATATTCTCAGGAGATCTTGTCTATTTCTCCTTCCAAGGGGGTTCCATATATGTCTCTCGTAGGGTTCTCCTTGTTATCTTGTTTCGGTGGGATTGTGGACTATAAGCTGATTATCCTTTGCTTTTCGTCTAATATCCATTTATGAGTGAGAGTACAAGCAAGATGTATTTATGAGACTGGGACAGCACCTGTTGCTTAGGCTCCTGGATCAAATGCTTCCATAAAAGACAGCAGCATATGTCATCATAAAAACAGAGCAAAAGAAGAAACAAAAATTGAAACTTGGCGCTACATGGATTTTAACATAGGTGATCCAACATCAGAGAGCATTAAGGCTTAATGAAAAACTGATAGAGAATGGACAAGCAGTAGGTATGAGTGAGACAATGAGTCATCAAATACACAGTTCCTATAGATAGCTGAAGTAGGTGGTTCAGATAAATTCAAACATGGTAGTTTGGGTAAACTCAAACATGATCACATGATAAAGGGAAACATAAGACAATGAAAGAGTGCTGTAGTCATGCTGTTAATTTGAGATTATTTAGAATTACTGAGTAATCCCTACTCTTTTCTTATAATAATTAAGTTTAGGGAACTCTAAACTCTTTAATTAAATTATATTATTTATTGTCAAATATATTTAGGTTTTCGAACGAGTAATTTTTGGCTCTTGAACATCTGTTTTTTTCTGGAATATATAATTTATAAAAATATGGCTGGGCACCGAGTGAAACATCATTGTGCGCCTCCCTGCCCAGCCTGCTAGGACGCTGGGACCGAACCGGGAGGAAAAAGGGGTGGCCGGTAGCTCCTTTGTTCCCATAGCCTGCCCGCAGCGAGCGGGGTGGGCCCTTTGTTCACGAGCTAACCAAGCAGCGCGGAGTTTCGATCTGGGCACCGAGTGAAACATCATTGTGGAGAAACATCTCTGGGGAGTGACATCACTGGGAAGGTACATCAGTGGGCAAGAAGACCTGATCCTGTAAAAGAAGATCCAAAAGGGAGTATTGGGAGGAAGAGATGGGCAGATGCCAATGCAGGAATTCTCCCAACAATCTGAAAAACAACACGAAACCACCAGAAGCCAGTGACCCCACAACAGGAGGACATGAGCACCTTAATCAAGAAGAAGTAGAAAAAACTGACTTCATGAAAGTGATTGACACCCTTAAACAGCATATAAAAAACGCCCTTATGGAAATGGATGAGAAGTATAATAGAAAGTTCAAGGAATTGAGTAAATCAGTGAATGATACCCTAGGAAACCAAGGAAAAACAATCAAGCAGATAAAGGAAACAGGTCATGACTTGAAAACTGAAATGGAGGCAAAGAAGAAAACACAAACAGAGGGCTGGCTGGACATGGAAAATCTAGGTAAACGAATAGAGACTACAGAAGCAAGTATAACCAGCAGAATACAAGAGATAGAAGAAAGAATCTCAGATTCTGAGGATAACATAGAGAAAATAAACACTCTGATCAAAGAAAACAGCAAGTCCAACAAACTCTCATCACAAAACATTCAGGAAATATGGGACACAATAAAAAGACCAAACCTAAGAATAATAGGAGTAGAAGAAGGAGAAGAAGTGCAGCTCAATGGTACAGAAAATATACTTAATAAAATTATAGAAGAAAACTTTCCCAAACTGAAGACAGATGTACCTATGAAGGTTCAAGAAGCATACAGAACACCAAATAGGCTGGATCAAAAGAAAACATCCCCTCGCCATATAATAATCAAAACACAAAATATACAGAATAAAGAAAGAATATTAAGAGCCGCAAAGGAAAAAGGCCAAGTTACTTATAAAGGTAAACCTATCAGACTTACATCTGACTTCTCTATGGAAACCATGAAAGACAGAAGGTCCTGGATAGATGTTCTCCAAAAACTAAGAGACCATGGATGCAAGCCCAGACTACTATATCCACCAAACTCATTCACTATAAATGGAGAAAACAAAATTTTCCAGGATAAAAACAAATTTAAACAATACGTAGCCACAAATCCAGCCTTACAGAAAATAATAGAAGGAAAATCACTAACCAAGGAGTCCAACAATGACCACAATAACTCAGACATCTAGAGACTCTTCACCAGCGCAAATCAAAGAAGGAAAACACACAAACCCTACTACTAAAAAAGTGACCGGAGTTAACAACCACTGGTCATTAATATCACTTAATATCAATGGGCTCAACTCACCTATAAAAAGGCACAGGCTAAGAGATTGGATAAGAAAACAGGATCCAACATTCTGCTGTCTACAAGAAACACACCTCAACCACAAAGACATGCACCTACTCACAGTAAAGGGCTGGGAAAAGGCTTATCAAGCAAATGGACCTAAGAAACAAGCAGGTGTGGCCATACTAATTTCTAACAAAGTTGACTTCAAACTTAAATCAATCAGAAGAGATGGAGAGGGACATTTTATACTCATAACAGGAACAATTCATCAGGAAGAAGTCTCAATCCTGAATATCTACGCCCCTAATATAAAAGCACCCACGTACGTAAAAGAAACATTACTAAAACTCAAGGCAGACATCAAACTGCACACACTAATAGTAGGAGACTTCAACACTCCTCTCTCACCAATGGACAGGTCAATCAGACAGAAAGCTAACAGAGAAATTAGAGAATTAATGGAGGTAATGAAGCAAATGGACTTAACAGACATCTATAGATTATTCCACCCAAAGAGGAAAGAATATACCTTCTTCTCTGCAGCTCATGGAACCTTCTCGAAAATTGACCATATACTTGGTAACAAAGCTAACTTACACAGTTACAAAAAAATATTAGTAACCACCTGTGTCTTATCAGATCACCATGGATTAAAGTTAGAATTCAACTACAATGCTACCCCCAGAAAGCCTACAAACTCATGGAAACTGAACAGTCAACTACTGAACCATACCTGGATTAAGGAAGAAATAAAGAAAGAAATTAAAGTCTTCCTTGAATTCAATGAAAATAAAGAAACAACATACTCGAACTTATGGGACACTATGAAAGCAGTCCTGAGAGGAAAGTTCATAGCACTAAGTGCCCACCTAAAGAAAACAGAGAAAGCACATACTGGAGACTTAACAACCCACTTGAAAGCTCTAGAAAAAAAAGAAGCAGACTCACCTAGGAGGAGTAGAAGACTGGGAATAATCAAATTGAGGGCTGAAATCAACAAAATAGAAACACAGAAAACAATCCAAAGAATCAATGAAACAAAAAGCTGGTTCCTGGAGAAAATCAACAAGATTGATAAACCCCTATCCAAACTAATCAAACGACAGAGAGAGAATTTGCAAATTAATAAGATCAGAAATGAAAAGGGGGACATAACCACAGACACAGAGGAAATTCAGAGAGTCATTAGATCTTACTACAAAAGCCTGTATGCCACAAAACTGGAAAATGTAAAAGAAATGGACGCTTTTTTAGACAAATACCATCTACCAAAACTAAACCAGGACCAGGTGAACAATCTAAACAGACCTGTAAGTCGCGAAGAATTAGAAGCTGTTATCAAAAACCTCCCTACCAAAAAAAGCCCAGGACCTGATGGTTTCAATGCAGAATTCTACCAGAACTTCCAAGAAGACCTAATACCTATACTCCTTAATGTATTCCACAATATAGAATCAGAAGGGTCAGTACCAAATTCCTTTTATGAAGCCACAATTACTCTGATACCAAAACCACTCAAAGACTCAACCAGGAAAGAGAACTACAGGCCAATCTCACTCATGAATATCGACGCAAAAATCCTCAACAAAATACTGGCAAATCGAATCCAAGAACACATCCGAAAAATTATCCATTATGATCAAGGAGCTTCATTCCTCAGATGCAGGGCTGGTTCAACATACGAAAATCTATCAATGTAATCCAGCATATAAATAAACTGAAAGAAAAAAACCATATGATCATTTCATTAGATGCTGAAAAAGCATTTGACAAAATTCAACATCCATTTATGTTAAAAGTCTTGGAGAGATTAGGGATACAAGGGTCATACCTAAATATAATAAAAGCTATATACAGCAAGCCGACAGCTAACATCAAATTAAATGGAGAGAAACTCAAAGCCATCCCACTTAACTCAGGAACATGGCAAGGCTGTCCACTCTCGCCATACCTCTTCAATATAGTGCTTGAAGTTCTAGCAATAGCAATAAGACAACATAATGGGATCAAGGGGATTCGAATTGGAAAGGAAGAAGTTAAACTTTCGTTATTTGCAGATGATATGATAGTGTACATAAGCGACCCCCAAAACTCCACCAAAGAACTTTTACAGCTGATAAACACCTTTAGTAATGTGGCAGGATACAAGATCAACTCCAAAAAATCAGTCGCCCTCTTATACACAAATGATATGGAAGCAGAGAGGGAAATCAGAGAAGCTTCACCATTCACGATAGCCACAAACAGCATAAAATATCTTGGGGTAAATCTAACCAAGGAAGTGAAAGATTTATTTGACAAGAACTTTAAGGCATTGAAGAAAGAAATTGAAGAGGATACCAAAAAATGGATGGACCTCCCTTGCTCTTGGATTGGGAGGATCAACATAGGAAAAATGGCAATTCTACCTAAGGCAATTTATAGATTCAATACAATCCCCATCAAGATCCCATCAAAATTCTTCACAGATCTGGAGAAGACAATAATCAACTTTATATGGAAAAACAAAAAACCCAGGATAGCCAAAACAATCCTATACAATAAAGGATCTTCTGGAGGCATTACCATCCCTGACTTCAAACTCTATTACAGAGCTACAGTAATGAAAACAGTGTGGTACTGGCATAAAAACAGGGAAGTCGACCAATGGAATCGTATAGAAGACCCGGATTTTATCCCACAAACCTATGAACACCTCATTTTCGATAAAGGAGCTAAATGTATACAATGGAAGAAAGAAAGCATCTTCAACAAATGGTGCTGGCACAACTGGATGTCAACCTGTAGAAGAATGAAAATAGACCCATATCTCTCACCGTGCACAAAACTCAAGTCCAAATGGATTAAAGACCTCAATATCAGCCCGAACACACTGAACCTGATAGAAGAGAAAGTGGGAAATACCCTACAACAGATGGGCACAGGAGATCGCTTCCTATGTATAACCCCAGCAGCACAGACATTAAGGGCAACATTGCATAAATGGGGCCTACTTAAACTGAGAAGCTTCTGTAAAGCAAAGGACATAGTCAATAAGACACAAAGGCAACCTACTGACTGGGAGAAGATTTTCACCAACCCCACAACAGACAAAGGTCTGATCTCCAAAATATATAGAGAACTCAAGAAACTAGACTTTAAAATGCTAATTAACCCAATTAAAAAATGGGGCACTGAACTGAACAGAGAATTCTCAACAGAAGAAGTTCAAATGGCCAAAAGACACTTAAGGTCGTGTTCAACTTCCTTAGCAATCAGGGAAATGCAAATCAAAACAACTTTGAGATATCATCTTACACCTGTCAGAATGGCTAAAGTCAAAAACACCAAGGATAACCTTTGCTGGAGAGGCTGTGGAGGAACGGGTACCCTCATCCATTGCTGGTGGGAATGCAATCTTGTGCAACCACTGTGGAAGTCAGTGTTTCGGTTTCTCAGGAAATTCGGGATCAACTTACCCCTGGACCCAGCAATACCACTCTTGGGAATATACCCAAGAGCTGCTTTATCAAATGACAAAAGCATTTGTTCAACTATGTTCATAGCAGTATTATTTGTAATAGCCAGAACCTGGAAACAACCTAGATGCCCTTCAATGGAAGAATGGATGAAGAAAGTATGGAATATATACACGCTAGAGTACTATGCTGCGGTAAAAAACAATGACTTCTCGAATTTTGCATGCAAATGGATGGAAATAGAAAACACTATCGTGAGTGAGGTGTCCCAGACCCAAAAAGATGAATATGGGATGTACTCACTCATAATTGGTTTCTAGTCATAAATAAGGACCACGGAGTCTACAAGAGGTGAACCTAAAGAAGCTAAGGAAGAAGGTGAAGCCAAGGAAAAACATATAGTTGTCCTCTTGGCTAAGGGATGTAGACCAAATTTCCGGGGAGAAAATGGGATCTTGGGGATGGGGTGGGATGGGGGTAAAGGGAGATGGGGAGAGAAAAGGTAGAAGGGAAGGAGGGGGGACCTGGGAAACAGGAGAATTGGGATAAAGGAAAGGTGGATAGGGGAGCACGGAACCACAATTCTTAGTTAAGGGAGCCACTTTAGGGTGGGCAAGAGACTTGACCCTAGAGGGGCTCCCTAGTGCCCAAGATGAGGTTCCCAGTTAGTTCCTTTGGCAGCTGAGGATTGGGAACCTGAAATGACCCTATCCTAGAGCAATACTGACGAATATCTTGCATATCATCATAGAATCTTCATCTGGTGATGGATCGAGATAGAGACAGAGACCCACACAGGAGCACTGCACTGAGCTCCCAAGGTCCCAAGGAGGAGCAGAAGGAGGGAGAACATGAGCAAAGAATTCGGGACCACGAGGCGTGCATCCACCCACTGAGACAGTGGAGCTGATCTACGGGGAGCTCACCAAGGCCAGCTGGACTGTGACCGAAAAAGCATGGGATAAAACCGGACTCTCTGAACATGGCGAACAATGAGGGCTGATGAGACACCAAGGACAATGGCACGGGGTTTTGATCCTACTTAATGTGCTGGCTTTGTGGGAGCCTAGCCAGTTTGGATGTTCACCTTCCTAGATATGGACGGAGGGGGGAGGACCTAGGACTTACCACAGGGCAGGGAACCCGGACTGCTTTGTGGACTGGAGAGGGAGGGGGAGAGGAGTGGGGGGAGGGCGAGAAGGGTGGGAGGAGGGGGAGAAGGGTGGGAGGAGGGGGAGAAGGGTGGGAGGAGGGGAAGGGAAATGGGAGGCTGGGAGGAGGTGGAAACTTGTTTTTTTGTTTATGTTTTTTTTTCTTCTTTTCGCAATAAAAAAAAATAAAAAAAAATAAAAAAAATATGTATGAGCCTTCCTTGATGTTTTGTATGAGTTCTTTAGTACTTTTATGGGGGAATAAATCATCTCAACATTAGCTAATCCTGAAATTCTAAGATTGCCATGTATATTTTTTATTTTGTAACTCCCTTCCATGGGAGTTGATAAAATGTTCATTGAATTATCATCCCGACTGGAGTTGCTGTTCAGACATATATTGACCATGTGTTATGGCTTATTTCCTATTATCCTCTTTGCTTCATCTTTAAAAGAAAGAGAAAAACTTTTTACTTAAAAGGAATTGCTCAATTTTAGACAAGAAAAACCTTCAATATAGCTCAATACATAATACTCACAAAAATAAAAGAAATACTGCTTCGTAGTGTTGCTTTACTTTGTATAATAAATTGAATGAATAAAAGCAGCTACTTCACAGATGCAAGGCAGTTGGTATTTTCCTCTTCCTCATGCTCTACCGTACACTGTATCTATATGTTCACAGCTCTGTAGTTTTCAGTCATGGTGATGTTTGGCAGAGAATCCATTCAGTTACATCTATTGCTGTATTGTGAATTGTTCCTGGGTAATACGGGCAATGTAGGCAACCAGTTTTTACTGATATAGAACTTGGTATATGTTTTTGTAGAAAAAAAAAAGTTCTTTAGCTAAGCATCTTTCATTTCCAGTCTTGCCAGATGTCTCAAAAGTGGAAATGGTTCCATCTTAAAATACAACAGCTCCCACACAATTGCAATCTAGCTGTTTTAAAAAGACACCCAGGCTTAGTGGCACATGACTGTAATCTCAGCATATGGGAGGGGAGGCTGAGACAGAGGCATCTCCAGTACAGGCAGCATGGACTACATAGGGAGACCCTTACTTAAAAAAAATACAGCAAATTTAAACAATATATTTTTAGAATGGAATTTTAGTGATTTTCTTAACCTTATGAAAATTAGTGAGATTTATATCTGGAAGGTTTGTATTTGCTTTTAGAAAACTGTTACCAGGGCTGGAGAGATGGCTCAGAGGTTAAGAGCACTGCTGCTCTTCCAGAGGTCCTGAGTTCAATTCCCAGCAACAACATGGTGGCTCACATCTATAGTGAAATCTGGTGCCTTCTTCTGGCTTGCAGGGACACATGCAAGAAGAACATGGTATGCACAATAAACAAATCTTAAAAACAAGCTGGACAATGGTGGCACACACCTTTAATCCCAGCATTCAGGAGGCAGAGGCAGGCAGATCTCTGTGAGTTCAAGGCCAGCCTGGTCTACAGAATGAATTCCGGGACAGGCTCCATAGCTTCTGAGAAACCCTGTCTTGAAAACAAAACAAACGAACAAAGAACAACAACAAAGAAAACTACTACCACCCATATATAAATATTAAGAAAACATGGTACATGTATAATCACCCACTTCTTTGCAAAGTATTTTGTTTGGTTATTCACTGTGTATCTGTTTTCATCATTTTGTGCATGGAGCACAATTGTTTCCTAGATATCAAATGATAAATACTTGAAACAGTTTGATATCTAGAATTCTAGGATGTAGTTCTTTTTAAATTAAAATACTATTTTGTTTTGTAATGTGTGTAGGTACTTGCCTGCATGTACATTCCAGGTGCCCATGGAGGCTGAAGGAAAGTGTTGTATACCACAGAACTGGGGTTGTAGATGGTTGTGAGTTACTGTGTAGGTGCTGGGAATCTATCCCTGATTTTTTTTTGAAGAGAAGTCAGTGCTCTTCATTGACAAACCAGCCCTGAGATGTGTTGCTTTCACATAACTTTTTACAAATAGAACTAGAAGAACAATGAAAGCCCAGGCCAAACTGAGTAGAACTGACTCATACAGAGTCACCAGGGGGCCCCAGTCACTGTTTGGGGCTCGTCCTACTCTTTTCCCAGCAGTTCCCTCTAATTGGGAAGTAACTCGGTTCTTTAAAACTCCCAAGTTAATCCAGAAGCACAAGCGTGAAAGTCAAGACGACAGAAGTCAAGATCTGCCATGCGTTTATGATGCTTGTGATTTCAGGCCAACATGAGCCCATATTCAGCAGGAACAAGACCGATGAGGTCAGGATGGGATCAAAGATGGGACACATGGAGTCTGTCTCTGTCAATGATGACAATAACTGGACTAGTCCTCTTAAGGAGAAATTTAGAAAATGTACATGGAAATCATTTTGAACCACTATACCACTTATGGGAGTAAATAAAGCAAACAATAAAAATCCATTAGCAATATGATATTTAGCAAAAAATTCTATTAGTAAATTATTAACAGTCAACTCAGTGTATCTTGACATCATGAATCCAGGTTTTGCTGTTAAAGAGTCAGTTTAAATACTATATTTTAAGTTATTATCTTTAAAATCTTAAACTATTAGTCTTTTATAACAAAAATTATTAATTTCCTGATAAATTTTAGATAATATTGTTCAATTTTAAGGGACTGTACAAAATAAGTACTCATGTGATTTATCTAAGCTGAGGTATAATGTGCACAGTACACATGCATGCTGTAGACATTAGCTTCCTATCAGCAATTCTCAGGTAATTACTAGGTCCTCAGACTAGAAATCAGCTTTCCAGAAAGCTGAACTCCCATAGGTCTATCATAATTTTGTTAGTTTTCCTTGAATTGCTTTACAAATTTTATGTTTATATATATATATATAAACTATATATATAGTTATTAAATCTACAAGAGAAACATTTTAATGGGGAGCAGTAATTATAGTACCTCATTAACTTGTTGAAATATTCAAATTAAACAATAAAACAATTATAGTATGTCTTCACTGTAACAATAGCAGTAATAACCAGTGCATGGTTCTATTTCACCTTTTACTTAATTTCTTTTTATTATTATATAAAGAATATAATTCACATGCTTATAATATTTTCACATATTTTAGCAGGTATTTATATTTTTTACCCAAGCCACCAATGATTGTATTTATTTGATTTCACACAATGTTAAATAGAACCAGATTTCCTGGTAACATTTCTATTACATGGTAAAAATAATAATTCTGTAATTCCCCTCCTGACACACTTTATATTATGCCAAATGTGCTGTCTACATAAAAATAAAGTACTCCTATTCAAAATCCTAATCACTAGCCTAGACTTTCCCTATCATCTAAACATATTCCATTAACGATTTGAAATATCAAAAAAAAATCATGAATCAGTATTTAGTTTTACAAAGTTTATTAAGTACAATGAGAATAAATTTGTAATAAGAAGATATAACTGCACTGAGGGAGAATTTTCTTATGGAATTCACAATAGAAAAAAATCTAAAAGGACTTCATTTTTAGAAAAAACAGAAACTTATAAGTAAACACATAGGACTGAAGAGATGGCTCAGCCATTAAAGGCGAGGCTCACAACCAAAAAAAAAAAAAAACAAGTAAACACATAGATAATAAGTAGAAAGACCCATAGATAAATGAGCACACATAGAAATGAGTTGAGTGTATAGAACATAGTGGTTACTCTAAAGATGCAATTTTATTAAATACCAAAATACCAATCCTATTACAGATTATGCTTTTTTTTCTCCCTTGCCTATAAACCCAGAAAAAAGAAATGATACTTTTAACATCTCAGGTGCTTTCACCTGCCAGAGAAAAGCACTACCTTCTGGATAGTGTCCTTAAAGGCTTGCTTCACTTGCTGGTTCCTCAGGGTATAGATAAATGGATTCATCATAGGTGCAACAGAAGTATTGAGGATAGCTACTCCTTTGGTCAGGGATGCTCTTTCTTTGGCTGAAGGATTGGCATACATGAAGATGCAGCTCCCGTACGAGATAGAAATGACAATCATGTGAGAAGAGCAGGTAGAGAATGCTTTTTTCCTCTGACTGGCGGATGGGAGTTTCACAATTGTTATGATGATGAACATGTAGGAAAGAATAATTAATGCCAAAGTGAAGAGCAGTATCACTATCGCAGAATAAAACCCAATCACTTCCAGGAGCCATGTGTCTGAGCAGGATAGCTGCAGGAGGGGGAAGTAGTCACAAGCAAAGTGATCAATGATGTTGGAGCCACAGTAATCTAACTGAAGAAAAAGAATGACTGGCGGAAAGATGTTTAGGAACCCCGTCAGCCAGGCAGAAAAAACCAGCAATATACAGACTTTCCTGTTCATGATGGTTGTATAATGTAGCGGTTTGCAGATGGCCACATAGCGGTCATAGGACATAGCAGTTAGAAGGTAGAATTCAGTGATTCCCATGAAGATGAAGAAAAACAACTGAGCTGTGCAATTATTGTAGGAGATAGTTTTGTCTTTGGTGACAATGGTGCTAAGAAATCTAGGGATGCAGACAGTTGTAAAGGTTATTTCTAAAACAGAGAAGTTCCTGAGGAAGAAATACATGGGGGTCTGCAGATGCCGGTCTACCAAGGTGAGAGTAATGATGGTCAGGTTTCCAGCGACACAGAGAATGTACGTGATGATTAAAAAGAGGAAGATCACCACCTGAAGGTCAGGGTCATCCGACAGTCCCAACAGAATGAATTCTGTGGGCACTGTGCGGTTTTTCATTGTGGACCTTCGTCTCATCCCCTCTAAACATAAAGGTATATTTCTCTATACTACAAAACACATAAAATAGTATTGAAGATAGGGCATGGCATTTAGAAAACATTTGTAAAGATGAAGTCTTATGAAATAAGCAAAAACTTGCCTTTCCTTATTTTCCATTCAAATGACAAATAACCTCTGTTGCTCAACCTGCTGTCTGAAAAACACATTATAGCTATTAAAATTAAAATTCTGATATCACTTGAACTTCTTTTCAATGTTTTAAAATAGATCTACAATAATTTAAAAAATTATTGAGTTGGCTGTTGAAGCATGTAAAATAGTGTAACTGATCTTCCTGCAACATTGTAAAAATTAGTCTAGAACATGGCATAATCTAAACACACAGCTCAAAAGCTTTAGAGATAATTTAACCTTACCTACAGATTTATATTTTGTAAAATTAAGTGCACTGTGGTTTAGGAAACTTTTCAGAAGTTCAGAAACAATTGGCTCTGATGACCGTCTCACTGGAGAAGCAAGCTGTTTACTTGTGGACATGTTCAGGCATTCTCATGTGTATTTCACACTTCAGGCCCTTTGGATAATGATATTTTTCTCCTTGTGTGATTAAACTCTTTCTTTTATAATACAAAGACAAAAAGAAGACAAGAAAGGAAAACCATTTTTATAATAAGTCATTAACTAGATATATTTAATTCACATAATGTGTAATTCAAATTTAACATAATATTTCTATATAAATGAACACATAATATTTGTAGGAAGTAAATAATCTTCCAAATAATTGAAAATCCCCTTTGAAAACTCTATTTCTATTACAGTATAACATCAAACATAGGGGCTGTGAGAGAATAATCTGGTACTTAGTGCTATCCTTCTGTTTTGGGGTCTAATTAATAGTATTTTTGTTGATAACACTTATTCAGTTTTTAGTGTTTAAAGTACCATGGGCACACAGAAATGTATATAAAATATTTCAAGCTATTTTTAACTTGGCACACTATATAATGGGTTTCATTATTACATTTTTGTGCATATACATCATTGTATCTTACACTGTACATAGGGCAAGAGTAAGAACTTGCTTCATAATCTTGCCTCTTTCCTTGTCCCTGGTCTCCTTCCTCCTCCTGCTCTGCTTTCATTACACACATGCACACACACATATGCATGCACACATGCATGCATGCACGCACACACATGTACAAGCACACAAACAGCCCTTCTTTCCTTTATATAGTCCCTTAAGACCTCATTCAATTTTCACATTACATGTATGGACGTAGAGATAATACTGTAAATGCTTAAATAAATTGAAATATTGTTCAATACATGAAGGTAACAAACTTACTTCTGGGTTCATCTTAAAAACAAAGTATGAAATCTTACTTTCTTAATTAGCCATAATTTCCGAGCTGCCAAGTTGGCTCGGTAACTGACTTGATT
The DNA here is from genome assembly GCF_018167655.1 of Microtus oregoni. Classification (NCBI taxonomy): domain Eukaryota; kingdom Metazoa; phylum Chordata; class Mammalia; order Rodentia; family Cricetidae; genus Microtus; species Microtus oregoni. The sequence continues at coordinate 65,805,159 of NW_024543060.1, forward strand.
TCAGTTTGACGGACGAAGGTGATGATAAGACTCTGCTGTGTCTCTCCAGATCATATTTCTCTTGCTTAGAGACTAGAGTTTGACTCTTGGCATGCTTAGTTTCTTCTTCTTCCATGGACAAACCCAGGGAAGCCTGTGCTGATGGAGGACCTCTTCCATTTGCTCCTCTTCACACAACACAAGCACTTACTAAAACATTTTTCCTTTCCATTTACCTGGGTGTTTCAAGTGACGATTTGGCAACATTATAATTTACACCCATAAAATAAGTAATATTTTCCTTAGGCTTAAGAGAATCTTACATTATTTTGCAAATGAAGGTTTGAGTAATCAAAAAATAAGGACGATTGCTATCTCAGTATGCTGTCAAAATGGACCTGGAGTTGGTCTTATTTTATCTGTATCTTTCTGTTAGCCCCAGGGAATTAAGTAAACAAAGAGTGCCATAGAGAGGTATCATTAAGAGACAGATGAAACTTGCTTCTTTTTGTTAATATTGACAGGAAGTATGCAAAAATTCACAGTAATGGTGATGAATGGAGATAGAGACAGAGACCCACACTGGAGCACTGGACTGAGCTCCCAAAGTCCCAATGAGGAGCAGAAGGAGGGAGAACATGAGCAAGGAAGTCAGGACCACAAGGGGTGCACCCACCCACTGAGACAGTGGGGCTGATCTATTGGGAGCTCACCAAGGCCAGCTGGACTGTGACTGAAAAAGCATGGGATAAAACTGGACTCTTCTCTGCTCCTGTGTGGGTCTCTGTTTCTATCTCTATCCATCACCAGATGAAGATTCTATGATGATATGCAAGATATTCGTCAGTATTGCTCTAGGATAGGGTCATTTCAGGTTCCCAATCCTCAGCTGCCAAAGGAACTAACTGGGAACCTCATCTTGGGCACTTGGGTGCCCCTCTAGGGTCAAGTCTCTTGCCCACCCTAAAGTGGCTCCCTTAACTAAGAATTGTGGTTCCGTGCTCCCCTATCCACCTTTCCTTTATCCCAATTCTCCTGTTTCCCCAGGTCCCCCCTCCTTCCCTTCTAACTTTTCTCTCCCTATCTCCCCTTACCCCCATCCCACCCCACCCCCAAGATCCCATTTTCTCCCCGGCAATTTGGTCTACTTCCCTTAGCCAAGCTGGACTGAGCTCCCAAGGTCCCAATGAGGAGCAGAAGGAGGGAGAACATGAGCAAAGAAGTCGGGACCACGAGGCGTGCATCCACCCACTGAGACAGTGGAGCTGATCTACGCGGAGCTCACCAAGGCCAGCTGGACTGTGACCGAAAAAGCATGGGATAAAACCGGACTCTCTGAACATGGCGAACAATGAGGGCTGATGAGACACCAAGGACAATGGCACGGGGTTTTGATCCTACTTAATGTGCTGGCTTTGTGGGAGCCTAGCCAGTTTGGATGTTCACCTTCCTAGATATGGACGGAGGGGGGAGGACCTAGGACTTACCACAGGCAGGGAACCCTGACTGCTCTGTGAACTGGAGAGGGAGGGGGAGAGGAGTGGGGGAAGGGGGAGAAGGGTGGGAGGAGGGGGAGAAGGGTGGGAGGAGGGGGAGGGAAATGGGAGGCTGGGAGGAGGTGGAAACCTGTTTTTTTGTTTATGTTTTTTTTTCTTCTTTTCTCAATAAAAAAAAAAAACTGGACTCTCTGAACTTGGCATACAATGAGGGCTGATGAGAAGTCAAGGACATTGGCACGGGGTTTTGATCCTGCTTAATGTTCTGGCTTTGTGGGAGCCTAGCCAGGTTGGATGTTCACCTTCCTAGACATGGACGGAGGGGGAAGGACCTTGGACTTTCGACTTTCCACAGGGCAGGGAATCCTGACTGCTCTTTGGACTGGAGAGGGAGGGGGAAAGGAGTGGGGGGAGGGGGAAAGGAGTGGGGGGAGGGGGAGAAGGGTGGGAGGAGGGGGAGAAGGGTGGGAGGAGAGGGAGGGAAATGGGAGGCTGGGAGGAGGCAGAAACTTTTTTTTTTTCCTTTTCTCAATAAAAAAAAATTCACAGTAAATGAGGCAAATATATGACTGATATGTAATAGAATTTTATTTTTTTTTAAAAAATTTCATTTTATTTTTAATGTGTGATTATCTGTTTGTGTGTGTGTGTGTGCGTGCGTGCATGTACATGTGTATGTGCAAGTGACTGCGGGTGCCTGCAGAGGTCAGAGACCTTGGATTTCCTGGTACTGGATTTGCAGGTGGGGAACTGAACTCAGGTATGTGCTTTTAACCATCTATCTAGTACTTTTTTTTTTTTTTTTTTTTTTTTTTTTTTTTTTTTTACTGTATGAGTTCATACTTATCTTTTGGATCTGTCTTCCTGATAGTTGCCATGCCTATATCCTTTGAAGTTTGTTAAGATGTTACTTTGTTTTATTGTAGGACTTAAATGTATTTTTAAATCAACAGGGTTGAGAACCTATGTGTTTTGACTGTCTTTCTAATCCATTTTTTTAAAATTTTATATTTATGTATGGATTTTTCTCTTTTTAAAAATTTGTTAGATTTTTTAAAAAATACCAATCCAAGTTCTCACTTCCCTCCTCCCATACCCTCCACACACCCTCCAAGCCCACCCCCATTTAATCCTCAGAGAGGGTGTAGGACCTTCGCCCCTTATTCTCAAAGGGGGAAGAAGAAGTTTTCTAGCAGAATATTTTCTCAGGAAGATAGTGGCATTCCCCTCTCCCATTAAGGAGATCCCAAGCACAAGGTCACTTAGCCCAGCCAGCCAGCCACCTGGTACAGGCTGATAAAGATGGTCTTGCTCTCATAGCAGCATTGTTTGTAATAGCCAGAAACTGGAAACAACCTAGATGCCCTTCAATGGAAGAATGAATGGATGAAGAAAGTATGGAATATATACATATTAGAGTACTACTCAGCAGTAAAAAACAATGACTTCTTGAAGTTTGCATACAAATGGGTGGAAACAGAAAACACTATCCTGAGTGAGGTTAGCCAGACCCAAAAAGAGGAACATGGGATGTACTCACTCATAATTGGTTTCTAGCCATAAATAAAGGACATTGAGTCTATAATTCGTGATCCTAGAGAAGCTAAATAAGAAGGTGAACCCAAAGAAAAACATATAGGCATCCTCCTGAATATTAACCTTCATCAGGCGATGAAAGGAGACAGAGACAGAGACCCACATTGGAGCACTGGACTGAAATCTCAAGGTCCAAATCAGGAGCAGATGGAGAGAGAGCACAAGCAGGAACTCAGGACCGCGAGTGGTGCACCCACACACTGAGACAATGGGGATGTTCTATCAGGAACTCACCAAGCCCAGCTGGCCCGGGTCTGAAAAAGCATGGGATAAAACCGGACTCGCTGAACATAGTGGACAATGAGGACTGCTGAGAACTCAAGAACAATGGCAGTGGGATTTTGATACTACTGCACGTACTGGCTTTGTGGGAGCCTAGGCAGTTTGGATGCTCACCTTACTAGACCTGGATGGAGGTGGGGGTTCCTTGGACTTCCCACAGGGCAGGGAACCCTGATTGCTCTTTGGGCTGACGAGGGAGGGGGACCTGATCGGGGGAGGGGGAGGGAAATGGGAGGCGGTGGCGGGGAGGAGGCAGAAATCTTTAATAAATAATTAATTAAAAAAAGATGGTCTTACTCTAAGAACAAGGAAAAAGCTGATTTACCAGAATGTTAGGGAGCAAAAGACCTCACACCTGTGCCAATGCAGCTTCGAAAAGCTTCTTTGTAGTTATGTCTTTAAAAGCTTATCCCACAGAGGAGATACAACTACTCTCTACCTCACTGCAACGGGGATGGAGATGAGTTCCAAACACATTTGTATTATGCTGATTAAACCTTGCTTATTACAGTCTGGGCCTCTCTAGTGGTCTCTCTCTGGGAGTTGTAATCTGGGCAACCAAGGGTAAGGCACATTGCTTTGTGGAAGGTCCAAGGCCCTCCCTACTATATCTAGGCTCAGCAAGGTATACATCCAAAGAAAACAGCATCCAAAAAGAGCCAGTACATGCAGTAGGGATAAATCCTGGTGACATTGTCAGTGGCCTCTCAGTCTGCCTCAACCATGCAATTGTCAACCACATTCAGAGGGACTAGTTTGATCCTATGCTTGTTCCTTCCAAGTCTGGCTGGAGTTGGTAAGCTCTATTTCCTCAGATAAACTGTTTCAGTTGGTGAACTCATCATGATCTTGACCTCTTGGTTCATATTCTCATTTCTTCCACTCTTCATGGACTTAGGAAGCTCATTTCAGTGCTCTGATGCGGGTCTCTGCCTGTTTCCATCAGTTTCTAGATGAAGGTTATATGATAACATTGAAGATAATCATCAGTCTGATTTCAGGGCAATCAAGATCGGGTCCCCTCTCCTCTTGCTTAGGGTCTTAGGCGGGGTCATCCTCGTGGATTCCTGGGAATTTCTCTAGAGCCAGGTTTCTGCTAAGCCTATAATGGTTCCTTCAATGAAGATATCTCTTTCCTTGCTCTCATCTCTGTCCTTCCTCCATCTCGACTATCTCATTCCCTCAAGTTCTCCTCAACCCTTTGCTTTTCCGTTCCTTTTCCTCTTCTACATTCCCTCCTCCCCCCATCCACATGCTCCCAATTTTTCCAGGAGATCTTGTCTGTTTCCAATTTCCAGGTGGGTCTATATATTTTTTTCTTTGGGTTCATCTTATTACTTAACTTCTCTAGGATCATGAACTATAGACTTAATGCCCTTTGTTTATAGCTAGTATTCACTTATGAGTGAGTTCATACCATATTCATCTTTTTCATCTGGATTACCTCACTCAGGATAGTGTTTAATAATTCCATCCATTTGCATGCAAAATTGAAGACGTCATTGTTTTTTTTTTTTTACCACTGAGTAGTACTCTAATGTGTAAATGTGCCTTCATCATCCATTCTTCGGTTGAGGGGCATCTAGGTTGTTTCCAGGTTCTGGCTATTTCAAATAATTCTGCTATGAACATAGTTGAACAAATGCTTTTGTAGTGTGATTGAGCATCTTTTGGGTATATGCACAAGAGTGGTATTGCTGGATTCTGAGGAAGGTTGATTCCCAATTTTCTGAGAAACTGCCATACTGATTTTCAAAGTGGTTGTTCAAGTTTGCATTCCCACCAGAAAAGGATGAGTATTCCCCTTACTCCACATCCTCTCCAGCATAGGCTATCTTTGGTGTTTTTTGATCTATCCAGGACCATCTGGCTTTCATGGTTTCCTTTGAGAAGTCAGATGTAATTCTGATATGTTTACCTTTATATGTTACTTGACCTTTTTTCTTTGTAGCTCTTAATATTCTTTCTTTATTCTGTATGCTTTGTGTTTTGATTATTATATGTCAAGGGGATTATTTTTTAATTCAGTCTATTTGGTATTCTATAAGCTTCTTGTACCTTCATAGGGATATGCTTCTTTAGGTTGGGAAAGTTTTCTTCTGTGATTTTGTTGCATATATTTTCTATGCCTTTGAGCTGGAGTTCTTCTCCCTCTCCTATCCCTATTATTCTTAGGTTTGTTTTTTTCATGGTGTTCCCAATTTCTTGGATGTTTTCTGTTAAGAATTTGTTGGATTTATTGTTTTCTTTGACCAATAAGTCTACTTCCTCCATAGTATCTTCAGCACCTGGATTCTTTCTTCTATCTCTTGTATTCTGTTAGTTATATTTGTCTATGTAGATCCTGTTTGTTTACCCATATTTTCCATATCCACAACTTCCTTGGTATGTGTTTTCTTTATTACCTGTATTTTATTCTTCAAATCCTCCACTGTTTGCTTCACCTGTTTGATTGTTTTTTCTTGTTTTTTTTTGGTTTTCTTTGAGGGATTTATTAATTTTTTTCCAATTTTTTCTCTGTCTTCTCCTATACTTCTTTAAGGGAGTTTTTAATTTCCTCTTTAAAGCGCTCTATCATTTTCATAAAGTTATGCTTAAAGTTGTTTTCTTCTACTTCTTTTGGGTTAGGATTATCAAGTCTTCCTGTTGAATGTCTGCTGTATTCTGGTGTTAGTGTTTCGCTTTTTATGTTTTTGGATGAATTCTTGCATTGGTGCCTACCTATCTCTTCCTTCAAATGAGGCTGGCAGTGTCTTTGCATCTTGGTCCATTCCTTGCAGTGGTTGTCTGAGTGTTTGGGAGTTTTTCTTGGTCTGCACTGTACTGTCAATGTCTGACTCAGAAAGATTTTGAGGTGTCGATATGCCTGCTCTATTGGTCTTCTCTCCTGTTTGCTTTCTTGGTGCTCTCTCTTAATCCCTTCAGTGTTGTAGCAAGTTCTTGGTCCCCTCAGTATTATAGCAAGATCTCAGCTCTTAGGCTGGATGTGGCTAGTAGCTTGGGGGATCCGTTGGATGAGTTTGGGTTTTGGGGGGAGCCTAGTCGCAGGAAACTCCCTGTTGGCTGGCTAGAAAAGCCAATGGTGTTGGGGACTGCCCAAGGGTTTTGTCCTATTGGGGAGGTCCTAGAGAGTGGGTTGTCCCACCCTGTAGCTGTTCACTCGCCTTTTAAGTCCCCTCAGTATTGGAACAAGACTTGTTTCAGAGTTCCACCTAGTTGCAGGAGGATATGCATGTTTGGGGGTGGGGTGTGACTCTTAAGTCCCCTCAGTATTGGAGCAAGTTTTGTTTCTGAGTTCCACAGAGGTTTCAGGAGGATAGGCAGCTTTTGGGGGCAGGGTGTGGGTAGTAGTTTGTATGGCCACTGGATGGGTTTGAGTTTTAGGGGAGCCTAGTTGCAGGATGTCTTAATATTCGGATAAATCCATTCAGCATTCTTAATGATACTAGCACAGAGAAATTATCTTCAAGTTGCATTTATTGCATTCTGACTTATTCCACTGTATCACTTTTTATTAAGTTTTACTTATACTTGTATATATATATGAATCTTTTTTTGTGAAAATAATTATGACTTAAAATGTTGTAAATGTGGTATTTTCAGCTTACACTACACTTCACAATTTCTCTATGTTCTTTTGAGGAACAAATGCATTAAGCGTGCATGCATTCAATTCCTTAAGTGCTGGTCGCTGAAAAGTTTTACAGCTAAGTGTAACTAGCAGTGAGACCAGTAGAAAGAAATAAAAGACTAAAGAAACCTTAGTTTCTGGTGTTCACTTCCTGATAGAGTCCTTGTCCCTCTCTGAAGTTTCAGGAACACAGTGTTTCCTGCTTGATTTTCCAAACATGTACTAGAATCACCTACTACGTTCTAATTATAGTGTACTAAGACTGCTCTAGCCTATAGCTCTATACTCTGACATTTCTCCCACAAACCATTTCCAAAATCCCACGGGCCACATTGTATTTATCATAGCATTGACCTATTTCTTGATACCAATTTTTGTTAAATTTTGTCATTGTGATAGAATACCTGAAAGAAAAAAATTGAAATGTAAGGATTATTTCAGATCATGGTTTAAGGGGATAGATCTACATTCATAATGACAGGGAAGGAATAATTGGGGCTTAACTCAAGACTGGGGTAACGAGGATATGAGGAATGTAGATACATTATATCAGTAGTTGGGAATCAGAGATAACTAGAACTATAACTGAGTTTTATCCAAAATTTAGTTGATCTGTCTTCAGTGATCTTTTTCCCTCCAGAAATAACCAGCTTTTAAAGGTCTCATAGCCTTCTTAAACAGTAACGCCCACTGAGGGCAAGTGTTCAAACTCATGGGCATATAGGGGACATTTCATATCTGAACAATAATACTCTTGCACATGGGAATCCATAATTCCTTCACAAACTCAAGCTGTGATCTACATCATCATCAGTCTACTGTGATAGTGTTGGATTAGGCAAACCACTTAGATAGAAGGCCATAGAGACTTTGATCTTCAAGTTCCCTCAGTATTGCACTTGCTTTGGTGGCTATAGAATTTTTTTTTTTTAATTTTTCGAGACAGAGTTTCTCTGTAGCTTTTGGTTCCTGTCCTGGAACTAGCTCTTGTAGACCAGACTGGCCTCGAACTCACAGAGATCCACCTGCCTCTGCCTCCCGAGTGCTGGGATTAAAGGCGTGCGTGGTGGCTATAGAATTACATTCTGGTCCTGAGCCAGCCTTGGAGGCCAAAGTAGTCTATTCCATTCTGCTCTGACTGTGGTAATCTTGGCTTAGGTTGCCCACTTGTATTACAGATTGTTGATGTGTTTAGGAGTTTGGGAATCATGCCGAAGGTTTTACCAAGATTTCTTGAAATCGGCTTCAGGAATTTTAAGAGGAACACATAAGTTCTTTAAAAGTAGGTATTAATACTTGATCCTAAGAAATAAGAATAGCCAAGAAGCCATACTATTACCTAGTGAGTAAGAAAAATGTCATAGTTGGCTCAAGAGGAAGATGCATGAACTCTTGATAAAATATTCAAAACAGATGTTCTAATAAATGTTCAGAAAACTGGATTATAGTATTCATGTATAAAATTATAAAAAATAAAGTACAGATATAAAGTTCTGAAACTTATGGGAGAAATTTAATAGAAAGCTCAAAATAATAAAAATGAAATACAATAGAAAACAACATCATCAAAACTGAACAATCAAAAGAATTTGTGAAGCTGATGGAAATAAACACTCATAATAGAAAAGGGAAAATGAAAATAGCTCACAAATATTTGAGAATAAAAAGAAATGAATGAGTCATTAGCATTCAACATGGAGTAGTGAAAAACAAATGACAAAAAGCTTATTTAAATAAATTACAGAAAACGTAATAGGTTTTCTTATTTCTTACAGACTGAGGTAAAATATCTGAGAACAGGAAAATAAAGATTTCTAATTAAGATTATTTCAAGAAAAGCTACCTCAAGTCTTGGTGTAATCAAACCATCAAGATGGGGGCAAAAAAGACCCTGTGAGCAGCAAGAGGAAAGAAAGAAACAGCATTCACAAGAGATCCAATACCCCCAGCAGAAGACCCCTTAACAGACATCTTACAAACCAGAAAGAATGTGATATAAATTCAAAATGAGGAAGAAAAAAAGCTACTTTACCAACCAAAAATACTTTATTCTTTAGAGCTTTCCTTTAAAAACAAAACAGAGATCAGCTTTCAGAGACAAAAGAAATGCTTTTCATGAATTTTACTTATAAAATTAAATCAATTAACTGACATATAAAAAAATAAAAATCACATGTATGGTAAAGTATATAATGCTGTTCTGATAAGGTTTTCTTAGAAATTATTTTATTTTCTCCCTCGACCTTCCTCCCTTATATCATCACTTACTGTCTCTCCTCCCTTGAAGTGACCCTCCCTTCATGGCCACATTATCTACATAGAAGGGAAAACATGTGACATTGTCTTTCTGCATCTGGTTACCTCACTCAGAATCGTTACTTCCATTTCAATCCATGTGAGTATGAATTTCATAAATTGGCTTTTGTTAACAGCTTAATAATATTCCACTGTGGAAATGTATCACAGTTGGTAGACATCTAAGCTATTTCCAGCCCCTGACTGTGAGTACAGCATCATGGACATGGATAAGCAAGCAATGCAATATAGAGTCATTTGGGAACACACCTAAGAATGGTGTATGCAGTTGGATTGCATGATACCTATTTCTAGTTTCCCAAGAAACCTCCACACTGATTTCTCTAGTGGCTGTAGAAGTGTTCAGTTCAACAAACAGTGAATAAGTGTTTCCCCTTCCTAAATCTAAGAAAACATTTGCCACCTTCTAAAATCTATCTATCTATCTATCTATCTATCTATCTATCTATCTCTCTATCATCTATCAATCAATCTATCTATCTATCTATTAAAATTTTAGTCACTCTGATTAAGGTAAGATAAAATCTCCTTTAAAAATGCTTTAAATATTTTTTCTTTTATTCTTTTCTTATACACTACATCTCAACTGTTGTTTTTCCTTTATAATCTCCTCCCAGTTCCTCCCCCTTCTGTTTCTCTCCTCCTACATTTTGTTATTGTGACAGAATACCTGAAAGCAAAAATTGAAATGTAAGAAGAATTTATTTCAGATCATGGTTTAAGGGGATAGAATGTGCCTCTGACTTAAATATTTTCAAATACCTTTTACCTATTCTTTTCATACGTTCATTATTAATTACTCCTTTCAAATATATTAAAATTGATATAAAACACTTTATTCACTTTTCACATTTCTGTTCATATGTTATGGCGCTCTACATAATAATGTGTATTAGACGTAACATTTTCTGATCTGCATTAGTTGGAAGAACATGAAAGAAAGCATGAACATTTGAGGATGAAATGCTCTTACAGTATAACTACTAATTAGCAACAGAGACCTCGAGGCAGAAGATGAGTTATTGAAAGCATGCCCATATGGTTGGCATAATTAGAGTGTAATCCCAAATTAGCTTTAGTGTTCTGAAGGAGTAACTCATTTAATTTACAGAGAAAACGAGTGTTGCACATTTTAAATTTTACAAAGTATAATCTTGCATTTAAGATGCTTTTTAAGAGAGCATATTGCTTGTAGGGAATGAGAATGGAGAACATATAGAATATTTAAATGCTATCAAAATGTCAATTTATTTTGAACATATGAGAAATACAATTTGTAACTTTATTCATAAAGTATTTGATTTATGAATAAATATATTTACTTTATGGACATACAAACATAATTAAATCTGCCATATGGTATTCTCCCATAGAATATTTCTTAGAAAATGTGTCATCCCCAGAAAATTTTATAGGGGAAATTAATTTTATTATTTTAATTAGTTATTTGGGAATTTTGTACAACATATTTTGATCAGATTCATCCTCCTTTGCACAATTCTTCTCAGACCTGGCCACCATCTTCTCACTCTACTTTGTGTCCTTGTCCTTTTTGGACCACCAAGGCCAATTGTGCTTCTCAAATATTGTCAGGTGTGTGGCCTTTGACAGGAATGTGGTCAACTTATCCAGGTCTATACTGTTAGAAAAATACTAACCCTTCTTTTCCTTGCCTCTAGGAATTGTGGACAGTTCCTAGACCAGAGGTGGAACTTGGTGCCTGATTTTCTTTCTTGGAATCGCATTTGGTCTGGCTTGTGTTTTCCCAGGCTGTCAGCATTTATTAAAGATTTCAAAAAGCAATGCATTATGTATACTTGATTGTAGAAATAAAAGAGGCAGACTGTGAAACTATTAAATTTATTATATCATAGCACACAAAGAAACTATAAGAGAACAATGAAGCTTAATACAGATATTTAATAATTTCAAGAATATAATTAATTATATTTGAATAGAGTTCTTTATTTTTAACATACATTTAATTTCATTTACTTACAGAAAATAATACTTTGTGTACTACATCTTTGAATGCTTGCTTTACCTGCTGGTTCCTTAGGGTATAAATGAAGGGATTTAACATAGGGACAACAGAGGTATTGAGAATTGCCACTCCTTTGGTCAATGACGCCTTTTCTTTCGCAGAGGGGTTGGCGTACATGAAGATGCAGCTTCCATAAGAGAGGGAGATGACAATCATGTGAGAGGAGCAGGTGGAGAAAGCCTTTTTCCTCTGGCTGGCAGATGGGAACCTCAGAATGGTACTGATGATGCAGATGTAAGATAAAATCACCAAGGCCAACGTGAAGAGCAGAGTCACCAGAGCAACATAGAAACTAATCACTTCTAGAAACAATGTATCTGAGCAAGACAGTTGTAAAAGGGGAAAAAAGTCACACGCAAAATGATCAATGATGTTGGAAGCACAGTAATTCTGCTGGAGCAAAAGCATAAGGGGTGGGAAAACAGTCAGAAACCCTCCCAGCCAGGCAAACAGCACGAACAGGGTGCAGAGTCTCCTGCTCATGATGGTCGTGTAGTGAAGGGGCTTGCAGATGGCCACATAGCGGTCATAGGACATGGCAGTGAGAATGTAAAATTCACACACCCCCATGAAGATAAAGAAAAAGAGTTGAGCAACACAGTTGTTATAGGAAATTGTCTTATTCCGAGTGACAATAGACCCTAGAAATCTAGGGATGCATACACTTGTAAATGAGACTTCCAAGAAAGCAAAATTCCGGAGGAAGAAATACATTGGTGTTTGTAGATGAGCATCTACAAAAGTCAGAATGATGATAGTCAGGTTGCCAGTGACACTTAATATATATGTGATTAATAAAAAGAGGAAAATCACAATCTGGAGGTCAGGATCGTCAGAAAGGCCCTCGAGGATGAATTCTGTAATCTCCGTGTGGTTCATAACCCCTGTTCCTCCTTCTATTTCCTCTTTTAAAGCTATATAGGGAAAAAGATTTAAAGGAGAAATTTATATCTGTGATTAATATCATTCTAATACAGTTCTAAATTATCTTCTGTAGTTCATGACAATTAGGTATGAACTATCATCTTTGTACTGTTTAGTAGATATTTATGATGTAACTTATTTAGTAGTCTCTTAAATATAGCAGGAGATATCAGGAAACTTTTGCATTATAAGACTTGTCATTAGAAAATGGAAAATAAAGTCAGTAATTTTTGCCTCATGACTAATTAGATGGGATATTATTAAAATTTGTGTAAGTAATATGAAACATATCTAATTAATGCATTAATTAATTAATTAATTAAAGCATTTATAATTAATGCTTACATTAGAATGGACTTTCTCCTAAAAACACAAATGGGTGATTCTTGAGATTTTGAAAGGCAATAACAGATGATAATAATACAGAACTTAGCTTTGAGTTAATAGTGTCCAATTAAATGCTATTTTCATCACTTTTGATCTTGAAATTTTAAAATCTGTATTAACTTCAATTTAGGCACAACATGGATGTAATAATAGCAATAAACACTTCATTATTATAAAAAAAGAAAGGTAACAATAACTTTATTATTTTATATATAAGAAATCAATGATTCTTTTTAACAAATAAAATGTTTAAAGATTACTATTCATGTTTAAGTAATTAAATTTATTTTAATAACAATATTTTTGAATTGCTGTTAAGGACAAACCCAAATCATATGTATATATTATATGATTAATCTAATAGAATTTGTAATTATCTAAAAAATAGAAAATGTATATTTTAGGTATTATCTTTCACTTCATATGTTAATATATGTAACACTTGATTCTGTCTACAAAGTTATAAATACGTGTATTGTACAAAGTAAACTGCCTTTTGAGATCACAGAGACGTGTACTATTTGCTTTTCATTTTTCTCTAACACACAAATTGGAAAAGTCATTACTTGCCTTAGGTCTCGGCAGCTCTGTCTCAGTGTGTTTCCATTTGGTCATACTTCTGCTTATTTATGAAACTTCATAAATAAATAAATTTATTTCCCAGCTTGTTTGATCCATATAAAATCACTCATATGGGTCTATTCATCCGCAAGGACACCTAGAGATACACGGAGAACTGTCTCTGCTCATCTTCACCTATTGCGTTAATTCTCAGCTATTTAAACACAGCACTAGAGGATATGGTTGTCTTTAGATTTAACCTGTGATGTCCTGAAAACTGCCTCTGTATGCCTTTATAGAGACAGACTTTTGCTCTGAAGAACAGAGTGTAAAGGCATGGCTGCTCTGCTGGACACTTTTGACACTTAAGTGCATCCGGCTTCATTTAATTTTTCTTTATTTTATGATGACTGAATAGAAAATATTAAAAGTTCTCAGATATGGGAACATGCTGCAGTCTTCTACAGTCATCAGGAGCAGCTCAGAAGAGAGCACTATTGATGGAGAGATCCGAGCATGATTTGAGAGCACTGCTATATGATCACGGGATGCTTAACCCAGGACCGCACTTCCGGCAGCTTGTGCTTATGGCACAGATGCTCCGGGCTCTTGTTTTGACTTCAAAAGACTTGAGCCCTTGGGAACTAAGCAAAGTCCTGGCTATAGCTATGCTCTCTTGTAGACCTTGGGGGATTTCTAGAAGCCATCCTTCAATACTTTACTAGCCTCTAGCTCTGCTCACTAGTGGAGCTCCCTCGAGAGTGGGTTCACCATTGTCTGCTACTTACATACATTAATTACAATTATTTCGCATTTCATTCTTAATAGTAATTCATGAGCAATAAAATGTGCTTTCTTGAAAACCTGGAGAACTTTGACAATTTATATTTGATTATATCTTTCAAATGTAAAATTTCTACATATTGAATGGCTTATTTTAGTTTTGTTGGGTGTCAGAGTATCATCAAATAAAAGGTTATAATGTTGTGTTAAATAATAGCAATTAAAACCTACATGTTGTGCTACAATGAAAAAAATGTCATTTTTCAGTACAATTTAATCCTCATTATAAACTTTAATATCTAATTTCATTATTTATATTTATTGTACTTTTTAGCCTTTATAATGTTTTAAACAATCTATTCAATATTCTAGTGAAAAATATTATAGAGCCCTAATATTTTATTTATGTGAAATTCTTGTTAGTAAGTTATACTAATTATTCTTTTCCACAAGTTTAGTTTCTCAAATATTTTACAATAATATATATATAACCAGACAATTAAGACATAATGTATTTATTATTTAATAGGCAAAAAATCTAATTGGTAAAAATGTATAATTTATAAAATAAATGTTATACATTTGAATAAAACAACTAACCTTTCATTTGATATAAAAATGAGATGGCATATATGATAAATTTTTAATTTGTTTTTTCCAGCTTACTGGAGTACAAGTGACATCTGTATACATTTAAGGTACATTACATAGTGCTTTGATATATCTATATCTATATCTATATCTATATCTATATCTATATCTATATCTATATATATATCTGTACATACAATAATAACAATTATTCATACAGAACTATAGTATGGGTGAGATGTAAACTTGAGAATTTCTTTAGTGTTATAGAGTGTGAGGTAAAGAAGCAGCTTGTCAGATATGGCTCTATATTACTAAGAGTGATATCTTTATCAACTTAATTCCTTGGAAATAGTAAAAATGTTGTTCCCTTTTTTAACCACAAAATATTAAGTAATAAAAATATTTCATCACCAATCATTGGAGGACAATTTCTTTTTTTTTTTTTTTAAATTTATTTATTTATTAAGGATTTCTGCCTCGTCCCCACAACCGCTTCCCATTTCCCTCCCCCTCCCCCCGATCAAGTCCCCCTCCCTCATCTGCTCGAAGAGCAATCAGGGTTCCCTGACCTGTGGGAAGCCCAAGGACTGCCCACCTCTATCCAGGTCTCATACGGTGAGCATTCAAACTGCCTAGGCTCCCACAAAGCCAGTACGTGCAGTAGGATCAAAAACCCACTGCAATTGTTCTTGAATTCTCAGTATTCCTCATTGTCCGCTATGTTCAGCTAGTCCGGATTTATCCCATGCTTTTTCAGACCTAGGCCAGCTGGCCTTGGTGAGATCCCAATAGAACATCCCCATTGTCTTAGTGTGTGGGTGCACCCCTTGTGGTCCTGAGTTCCTTGCTCGTGCTCCGTCTCCTTCTGCTCCTGATTTGGACCTTGAGATTTCTGTCCGGTGCTCCCGTGTGGGTCTCTGTCTCTGTCTCCTTTCATCGCCTGATGAAGGTTAATATTCCTGAGGATGCCTATGTGTTTGTCTTTGGATTTGCCTTATTTAGCTTCTCTAGGAACATGAATTATAAGCTCAATGTCCTTTATTTATGGCTAGAAACCAAATATGAGTGAGTACATCCCATGTTCCTCTTTTTGGGTCTGGCTTACCTCACTCAGGATAGTGTTTTCTATTTCCATCCATTTGTATGCAAAATTCAAGAAGTCCTTGTTTTTTACTGCTGAGTAATACTCTAATATGTATATATTCCATACTTTCTTCATCCATTCTTCCGTTGAAGGGCATCTAGGTTGTTTCCAGGTTCTGGCTATTACAAACAATGCTGCCATGAACATAGTTGAGCATATACTTTTGTTGTATGATAGGGCCTCTCTTGGGTATATTCCCAAGAGTGGTATTGCTGGATCCAGGGGTAGGTTGATCCCGAATTTCCTGAGAAACCGAAACACTGCTTTCCAGAGTGGTTGCACAAGTTTGCATTCCCACCAGCAATGGGTGATTGTACCCCTTTCTCCACAACCTCTCCAGCAAAGGCTATCATTGGTGTTTTTTATTTTAGCCATTCTGACAGGTGTAAGGTGGTATCTTAAAGTTGTCTTGATTTGCATTTCCCTGATCGCTAAGGAAGTTGAGCATGACCTTAAGTATCTTTTGGCCATTTGAACTTCTTCTGTTGAGAATTCTCTGTTCAGCTCAGTGCCCCATTTTATAATTGGGTTGATTAGCCTTTTACGGTCTAGTTTCTTGAGTTCTTTATATATTTTGGAGATCAAACCTTTGTCAGTTGCAGGGTTGGTGAAGATCTTCTCCCAGTCAGTGGGTTGTCTTTTTGTCTTAGTGACAGTGTCCTTTGCTTTACAGAAGCTTCTCAGCCTCAGGAAGTCCCATTTATTCAATGATGCCCTTAGTGTCTGTGCTGCTGGGGTTATACATAGGAAGTGGTCTCCTGTGCCCATTTGCTGTAGAGTACTTCCCACTTTCTCTTCTATCAGGTTCAGTGTGTTCGGACTGATATTGAGGTCTTTAATCCATTTGGATTTGAGTTTTGTGCATGGTGATAGATATGGATCTATTTTCATTCTTCTACAGATTGACATCCAGTTTTGCCGGCACCATTTGTTGAAGATGCTCTCTTTTTTCCATTGTATACTTTTAGCTCCTTTATCGAAGATCAGGTGTTCATAGGTTTGTGGGTTAATGTCAGGGTCTTCTATTCGATTCCATTGGTCGACTTCTCTGTTTTTATGCCAATACCAAGCTGTTTTCAATACTGTAGCTCTGTAATAGAGTTTGAAGTCAGGGATGGTAATGCCTCCAGACAATCCTTTATTGTATAAGATTGTTTTGGCTATCCTGGGTTTTTTGTTTTTCCATATAAAGTTAATTATTGTCTTCTCCAGATCTGTGAAGAATTTTGATGGGATTTTGATGGGGATTGCATTGAATCTATAGATTGCTTTTGGTAGAATTGCCATTTTTACTATGTTGATCCTCCCAATCCAAGAGCAAGGGAGGTCTTTCCATTTTCTGGTGTCTTCTTCAATTTCTTTCTTCAAAGACTTATAGTTCTTGTCAAGTAGATCTTTCACTTCCTTGGTCAGGGTTACCCCAAGGTATTTTATGCTATTTGTGGCTATCGTGAAAGGTGATGCTTCTCTGATTTCCCTCTCTGCTTCCTTATCCTTAGTGTATAGGAACGCAACTGATTTTTTGGAGTTGATCTTGTATCCTGCCACATTACTAAAGCTGTTTATCAGCTGTAGGAGTTCTTTGGTAGAATTTTTGGGGTCGCTTATGTACACTATCATATCATCTGCAAATAATGAAAGCTTAACTTCTTCCTTTCCAATACGAATCCCCTTGATCTCCTTATGTTGTCTTATTGCTATTGCTAGAATTTCAAGCACTATATTGAAGAGGTATGGCGAGAGTGGACATCCTTGTCGTGTTCCTGATTTTAGTGGGATGGCTTTGAGTTTTTCTCCGTTTAATTTAATGTTAGCTGTTGGCTTGCTGTAAATAGCTTTTATTATATTTAGGTAGGACCCTTGTATCCCTATTCTCTCCAAGACCTTTATCATAAAGGGGTGTTGAATTTTGTCGAATGCTTTTTCAGCATCTAGTGAAATGATCATATGGTTTTTTTCTTTCAGTTTATTTATATGGTGGATTACATTGATAGATTTGCGTATGTTGAACCAGCCCTGCATCTCTGGGATGAAGCCTACTTGATCATAATGGATAATTTTTCTTATGTGTTCTTGGATTCGGTTTGCCAGTATTTTATTGAAAATTTTTGCGTCGATGTTCATGAGTGAGATCGGTCTGTAATTCTCTTTCTTGGTTGGGTCTTTTTGTGGTTTTGGTATCAGGGTAACTGTAGCTTCATAAAAGGAATTTGGCAATGACTCTTCTGATTCTATATTGTGAAATACCTTAAGGAGTATAGGTATTAATTCTTCTTGGAAGTTCTGGTAGAATTCTGCATTGAAACCATCTGGTCCTGGGCTTTTTTTCGAAGGGAGATTTTTGATAACCATTTCTAATTCTTCGCGAGAAACCGGTCTATTTAGATCATTCACCTGGTCTTGGTTTAGCTTTGGTATATGATACTTATTTAAAAAAATGTCCATTTCTTTTGTATTTTCCAGTTTTGTGGCATACAGGCTTTTGTAGTAGGATCTAATGATTCTCTGAATTTCCTCTGTGTCTGTAGTTATGTCCCCCTTTTCATTTCTGATCTTATTTATTTGCGTGTTCTCTCTCTGTCGTTTAATTAGTTTGGATAGGGGTTTGTCGATCTTGTTGATTTTCTCCAAGAACCAGCTTTTTGTTTCATTGATTCTTTGGACTGTTTTCTGTGTTTCTATTTTGTTGATTTCAGCCCTCAGTTTTATTATTTCCAGTCTTCTACTTCTCCTGGGCGTGTCTGCTTCTTTTTTTTCTAGAGCTTTCAGGTGTGTTTTTAAGTCCCCAATGTATGCATTCTCCGTTTTCTTTAAGTGGGCACTTAGTGCTATGAACTTTCCTCTTAGCACTGCTTTCATTGTGTCCCATAGGTTTGAGTATGTTGTCCCTTTATTTTCATTAAATTCAAGGAAGACTTTAATTTCTTTCTTGATTTCTTCCTTGACCCAGGTGTGGTTCAGTAGTTGACTGTTCAGTTTCCATGAGTTTGTCGGTTTTTTGGGGGCAGCGTGGTTGTTGCCTTCTAACTTTAATCCGTGATGATCTGATAAGACACAGGTGGACACTGATATTTTTTTGTATCTGTGGAGGTTTCCTTTGTTACCAAGTATGTGGTCAATTTTTGAGAAGGTTCCATGAGCTGCAGAGAAGGTATATTCTTTCCTATTTGGGTGGAATGTTCTATAGATGTCTGTTAAGTCCATTTGATTCATTACCTCCAATAATTCTCTTAATTCTCTATTAGGTTTCTGTCTGATTGACCTGTCCCTTGGAGAGAGAGGTGTGTTGAAGTCTCCTACTACTAGTGTGTGTGGTTTGATGTCTGCCTTGAGTTCTAGTAATATTTCTTTTACATAAGTAGGTGCTTTTATATTGGGGGCGTATATATTCAGGATTGAGACGTCCTCCTGATGAATTGTTCCTGTTATGAGTATAAAGTGACCGTCTCGGTCTCTTCTGATTGATTTTAGTTTGAAGTCAGTTTTGTTAGAAATTAGTATGGCCACACCTGCTTTTTTCTTAGGACCATTTGCTTGAAAGACCTTTTCCCAACCCTTTACTCTGAGTAGGTGCCTGTCTTTGTGGTTGAGATGTGTTTCTTGCAAACAGCAGAATGTTGGATCCTGTTTTCGTATCCAATCTTTTAGCCTGTGCCTTTTTATAGGTGAATTGAGCCCATTAATATTAAGTGATATTAATGACCAGTGGTTGTTTACTCCGGTTATTCTTATTGCTTTTGGTAGTAGAGATTATGTGTCTCCCTTCTTTGAGATGTGCTCGTGAAGGGTCATTAGATGCCTGGGTTATTATAGGCAGTGTTGGCAGTGTTGGATTCCTTGGGTTGCGATTTTCCTTCTATTACTTTCTGTAGGGCTGGATTTGTGGCTAAGTATTGTTTAAATTTGTTAATATCCTGGAATGTCTTGTTTTCTCCATTGATAATGAACGATAGCTTGGCTGGGTATAGTAGTTTGGGTTTGCATCCATGGTCTCTTAGCTTCTGCAGAACCTCTATCCAGGACCTTCTGGCTTTCATAGTTTCCATCGAGAAGTCAGGTGTAAGTCTGATCGGTTTACCTTTATAAGTTACTTGCCCCTTTTCTTTTGCAGCTCTTAATATTCTTTCTTTAACCTGTATATTTTGTGTTTTGATTATTATATGGCGAGGAGATGTTTTTCTTTGATCCAGTCTGTTTGGTGTTCTGTATGCTTCTTGAATATTTAAATGAATATCTTTCTTTAAGTTGGGAAAGTTTTCTTCCATAATTTTGTTGAAAATATTTTCTGGGCCTTTGAGCTGTGACTCTTCTCCTTCTTCTATTCCTATTATTCTTAGGTTTGGTTTTTTTATTGTGTCCCATAGTTCCTGAATGTTTTGTGTTGAGAATTTGTTGGCTTTGCTGTTTTCTTTGATCTGTTCGTTTATTTTCTCTATGGTGTCCTCAGCATCTGAGAGTCTTTCTTCTAGCTCTTGTATTCTATTGATTATGCTTGTTTCTGTAGACTCTGCTCGTTGGCCTAGATTTTCCATATCCAGCTGGTCCTCAGTTTGTATTTTCTTCTTTGCCTTCATTTCAGTTTTCAATTCTTGAACTGTTTCCATTACCTGCTTGATGGTTTTTTCTTGGTTTCCCAGGGTATCATGTACATATTTACTCATTTCTTCAAACTTTTTGTTATACTTCTCATCCATTTCTATAAGGGCATTTTTTACATGTTGTTTAAGGGACTCTATTATCTTCATAAAGTCGATTTTTTCCACTTCTTCTGTGTTAGGTTGTTCAAATACTTCTGTTGTAA
This sequence comes from Microtus oregoni, assembly GCF_018167655.1. Lineage (NCBI taxonomy): Eukaryota > Metazoa > Chordata > Mammalia > Rodentia > Cricetidae > Microtus > Microtus oregoni. The sequence continues at coordinate 65,825,697 of NW_024543060.1, forward strand.
GATCATTGGGTTCTGATGTTTTCATGTTGTTTTTCGGATTATTGGGTGAATTCTTGCCTTGGCGCCTGCCCATTTCCTCCTATTGATCCTATCCAATGGGTCCTTTAAAAACCGGATCAGGTTTCCCTGCTGGCCAAGGGCTCCGCTTACAAAATGCCCTCACTCTCTTTCGTGGTTCCTGCTGCAGGCCAAGAACCCTCTCACCCCTCCGAAGGATCTTCAGGACAGGACCAGGCTCCCCTTGTGCCAGTGACCTGGCCAACCAAAAGCCTACCTCTTTGATTCAGTTGTAGTAGGGCGAACTGCTCTCCTTATTGCACGCCTGTCCCCACAGCTTGGGTCTGCGGCTGCGCTGGTCCCCGAAAGCCTCTTCCTGTATGTGGTGTTGCTCTGCCGTGTCTGGCCGCCGTGCCGCTCCGCCTCTGCGCGTCTGGCCGCTGCGCCGCTCCGCCTCTGCGCGTCTGGAGGACAATTTCTATTAGTGTCTCAAACTGTGCTCTTTTCCTTTCCTGTAGTTAGACTTAGAGGCTCATTTCAGGTTTCGTTTATTTTAATTTTCAAGAATAGCCCAGATAGTAAATCTTCTTCACTCTTTCATTTCTTTTGTGTTCATTAAAATACAGATTCACTGTATTCATTTATGTGATGATCTATGGACATAACTAAAAATGACAGGCCTAGATGAAAATACTTTGTTCCCTGCCTTTTGCTTTCACGTATTATGTTGATATTTCATCTACCTACTTCTGCTTCTGCTGCTGCTGCCCCGTCATCCTTTGCTGACATAAAAATTAAGTTCTTTGGCCCTCAAACAAGACTGAAGGTAATGGCTCTCTGGGAATCTTCCAGGCCTTCCATGCCATGCTGAAACATCCTGTCGTCTGGAGTCTGAGCAGCTACCAGTTTCAGTGTCCTATGTGAAGACAGTCATTATTGGGGTACCAAGACAACGTTGTGTAAGCCAGTCTAACAAATTTTATTTTAATATAAAAAAGAGTAGTTCAACACGTGAATTTTAGATTTTCAAAAAATAGATGTTTATATTATGCCAATATTATACAATGACTATATATAATAATTATATAATAGAGTAACATATTAATGGTCATCAAAATGCTCTAATTTAACCCATTCATCACATGGCACAAAATTGTGATAATGTATTGTATAGTTTGTCATTGGCTTCTCTGTTGTCACAGTTCCAGCCCTATGCTTAAATTCCAAGATGGGTATCCAGTATTTTTATCTCATTGCCAACACATGCACTTGAAGTTTCTATTTGTTCTATATAACATTAGTCGTTGATAGAAATAGTTAATGCATAATTTATATGAACATCTCTACTTTAGAATGATTTGTGACATTTTTGGATATTACAATTTCACATTGGTTGTACACTGATATCATGAGGAATGGATTGCACTTTATATTTTTCTTATGTACATCTAAAACAGGCATTAACCTATTTCTAAAAATTTATTTTTTTCACTTAGATTTATTATATATATATTGGTTCTATAAGACAGGGTTTTGCTGTAGCTTTGGAGCCTGTCCTGGAACTAGCTCTTGTAGACCAGACTGGCCTTGAACACAGAGATCCACATGCCTCTGCTGCCTGAGTACTGGGATTAGTGAATCAGAAGGTACTGTGCAAGTGGCTGGGAGGGCTGTTATTGACAATCATTCACCTATGGACCCTGTGTCTGTGTGTAGCATTTTAGATTGGCCAAAGAGAGAGAGAGAGAGAGAGAGGAGAGAGAGAGAGAGAGAGAGAGAGAGAGAGAGAGAGAGAGAGAATTTGTGTGTGTGTGTGTCCCTGGTCAGGCAGCATCTTGACAAAGCAGATGTAGGGTCTTCCACACAGTTTGGCCTTGAGCATTTTGGTTGTGTGTCCTTGTCCTTCCTCCTTGATGACAATTCTTTGTACTAACTCAGGCATAAAACCACTGACTTCCGGCATCTTCTCACTTTCTCTGTGCTAACAACTTGAACATCGTGAGGTTGATGGCACCATCAGTGACAACCACACCTGAGGTCATATTTCCAGAAGCAAAAGAGAACAGGAAAGCCACAAAGGAACAGACCCATTTTAGCTGCTGCTGGGATCTAGACAAACTGAAACTTTAAATCTCATTTGGCCCTTACAATGTATGGTTCTTAATAAAGGAAGCATTAGGATTTAGAGACCTCATGATATACATTAATTCACATAAATATAATGTATCACATAGCTAGCAATTGTCAAATATACTTTCGGATAACCCCTTAAATACAGTGGAAAGCAACACACTGATATATGATTCTATAAACTTCTAAATATATCAAGGTCCAAAATAAAGTCTGATGTGATATATTTAGTTTGACTAAATATTGAGCTTTCAGTTGGTGAGTTGATGTTGAAGTCCCCAATTCACTTTCTTCTGCATGTTTGATATTTCTCCAATTTTCACAGTTTTACATTCAGAATGCCTGAAACAATGAGAATTAACTATGCCAGTTATTCAACTAAAAGAAACCTTTCTAAAAGACTCTTTAGTTAATTTTCTCTGAAGTAGTTTGCTGTTACTGTAAATGTTTCTGTCTAGTTTTCTTATATTATTAAGAGTGGATATGTTTCTTTTACTAAAGAAAGGAATGAGCAAGGATAAAAATCAGAAAACTATCAAACAGTAGGCTATTTCAAATTGTGTGGCATGTTTCTACATATATTTTATCTACTGTCTCTGTGGGCTACTAAAGGGACTAGTATAAAGCATTAGGTTGTTCATAAAGAGCATACACCCAAAATGCAAGGAATACAAAGCATAATACACATTAGTATTGAAATTAGAGATAAAAACATCAGAGAGAGTGACCAGTGAGATTAGGAAATAATTATAAGCTTAGAATACCCAGTGAGAATGTGTTTCAACACAGGCATTGTCTTTGGAGATAGAATCTGAACTCATACCCAAGGCTCCACATTGGTTTTTGACTTAGCAAGTTACCACATTGTACTAAAAAAAAAAAAATCAGTATCTCCATTCTTTTAGATTTTCTTTCTTTAAGAAATTTGTTTATTTATTTATTTGTTTATTTTACTACTGGTCATGGTTCATGTTTTCCTGCTCAACCTGTTATTCCACAGTAATGACAGTTTATGAATTCCTTAGTTTTACTGGCCTATTCCTTATTTTGACCTGGTGAAATATGAGAAACTAGTGTCTTCCTTTAAAGGACCATAATTACACAGACACACTCAAATAATGCAATGTTACTGAAAATTGCTATAATAGTGCAAACCCTTGGTAAAAGTTATGAAAATATAAAAAGATAGAAATCATTAAATTTTGTTTCACTTCAAAACCAGGCTATCATAATGGGTTTTATTGTTCTGAAATTACATTGTTTTCCTTTACACCAGATAATTGTGGTCACTGATCTAGATGTTTTGTTAATCAACATTCCTGAGCATTAGTCCACTCACTTAAGAAAAACAAAACCCAAACTAAATGACAGCAGTGACAAAAACACTACGGAAAATTCCCTAGGCAGCTGTGAATATTAACTAAGATATGAAATAAAATGTACTCAATCAAAAGATGACCGAGAATAAGTGCTTTATAAAAGCATTGTATTGTGGGGGAAATTCTCATCAGATTTGTAGGTTTTGTTAGAATAATTATGACTACCCTTTTATATATTCGGAAGCCAAATACAGATAAACACAGACAACATAAAACATTGCCTACAACATATGCTTTCAGAATAATTAGGAAATAGAGAATATCGTAGACTTCAAATTATTTCTAGGTAGTAAAAAATAAAACAGATAAGTGTAACTATTAGAGAGATTTCTTAAAATACTAATTTTGTAAAAATCTTACTATAGTTTTATATTAGTATCAGAGAAAATTTCAATGTAATCTTATCAAAACTCTTTAATCCTACAAATCAAAACAGCGTAAAATATTTTTATTATCAAGAATCAACATACTGATATGTATACTCCAACAAATTATTTTCTACCCAGAATTGTAAAATAATCTGTGGCTCAAGTTTATGAACTCAAGTTGCTCTGCAGAATCCAGAGCACTGGGTGTTTTAGGGCAGTCTGGTGCATAGCCCAGACTGCCATCTTACTGACAAACAACAGTCAAGCAAACCAAGAAAGGAGTACACAAATACCAGATTGTAAAAGATAAATTACATTTAGCATACACATGTGTCAAACAAATCATGCTATAATAACGTTCAGATTAATAGTAAATCAACACAAATGTACTCAGTAGCACAGGAAGGAACAGGATGAGAGATTACAATAAAGTTCATTTTGTCTTTATGTCGTTACAACATTTATACTTGTTAACAGGTACTATCACTTGCTTCTATAAAGTATTACTTTATGAACTAAATCCTTGAAGGCTTGTTTGACTTGTTGATTTCTCAACGTGTAAATAAAAGGGTTCAACATGGGAGCAATTGAAGTGTTGAGAACAGCCACCCCTTTGGTCAGCGATGCCCTTTCATTGGCAGAAGGTTTGACGTACATGAAGATGCAGCTTCCATACGAGATGGAGATGACAATCATGTGAGAGGAGCAGGTGGAGAAAGCCTTTTTCCTCTGGCTGGCAGATGGGAACTTCAGAATGGTGGTGATGATGCAGATGTATGACAAGATCACTAGTGCCAACGTGAACAGCAGAGTAACAAAGGCAAAATAAAAGCCAATCATCTCTAGACTCCTTGTGTCTGAGCAGGAGAGCTGTAAAATGGGGAAGTAGTCACAGGAGAAGTGATCGATGACATTAGAAGCACAGAAATCTAACTTAAGGACCAGCATGAGTGGCGGGAAGATGGTCAGAAATCCTGCCAGCCACGAGGTGAGGACAAGAAGGGCACAGACTTTCTGACTCATGATGACGGTGTAATGCAGTGGCTTGCAGATGGCGACATAGCGATCATAAGACATAGCGGTTAGAAGAAAGAACTCAGACACTCCCATGGAGATGAAGAAAAATAACTGAGCCAAACAGTTGTTGTAGGAAATGCTCTTAACTTTCGTAATTATTGACCACAGAAATCTAGGGACAGAGACACTGGTGAACATAATTTCTAAGAATGAGAAATTCTGGAGGAAGAAATACATAGGAGTCTTTAGGCGAGAGTCAAGCAAAGTGAGGGTGATGATGGTTAGGTTTCCACACACACTTAATATGTAAGCAATGAATAAAAAGAAAAAAATTACAACCTGAAGCTCTGGGTCATCTGAAATGCCCAACAGCACAAACTCTGTAATCATAGAGTGATTTTTCATACTGATTTACTGTTAACAGAATCTATTGATAAAAAAGAAATCAAAATATGAATTTAATATGGAAGAATTGAAGAGTTAAATATTCATATTGCTGTATGCAATGAGCTAAACCAATAGTAGTCCTTTTATAAAATTTTTATCAAATCTCTCTATTCCTACTGACACACAATTATATAAAATATATTATATATAACAAATATATACTAACTTGAAAAAACATGTATTTATGAACTTTGATTAAGGTCACCGTTCTTATTTTTACATGAAATATCTATGTCTGGTCAGAAATTGTATATACTTTACCTTCAAAGCACAGATTCTTGCAATGTATCTCAACTCTAAAATAATTTTTATGTTAATACATTGTTTTCAAATTTCCTATATTTTGTTTTATTATTGTTAATAAAAATGCTAATTTAAAATCTTATGCCATAATTCAAATTTCTATAATTTTTTTGGTAGAAAATAGTCTTATAACCCCATCTTTGGCATCATGGAAATACAGAGCTAAATGAGATTTGCTTATCAAAAAAGTGCAGGCTAAGATCAAGTGCAACATCAGTTCTTATCAGGTTCTTAATCTATAGGAAAGAAAACACAAGTTAGAGAGATTAATTATAATGTTGACAGAGATAGGTAATGCACATATGAGAGTATTTATGTTATCTTAATATTTTTTACTATGATCACTTTAAGCTTTTCCTTTAAAATTTTCTGAGTACATAAAATTTTAAGATTTTTTCCTCAAATCTCAAAGTATACTATTGCCTTTCTTTACAAAGACTGATAAGAATATATAAAATTTTCTATAAGATTTACCTATCCAAACCACAAAACTCTACACTGTACAATCCTGACTTCAATCCCTTCTTTCTCTCCTGTACTTTGCAAAGATCATAGTGTCTGAGAATCTATGAATTACATTTTCAACCGTATTCATCCTATGGGGCAACACATCAGATGCTAGATATTAAAGTTAATGATTGGTATTTACTCTTAAGATTTTTAACTTTTACTATTTTATGTTTCTGGCTCTCAGCATTGTTTCTTTCTCTCTCTCTCTCTCTCTCTCTCTCTCTCTCTCTATATATATATATATATATATATATATATATATATATAATGTCATAAAACCACAGATCAGATTATTCTTGTGGTTTGAACAATGATTTATATATATCCTAGAAATGTAAAATGTAGTAATGTAGTACTAATAAAGTAGTTTTCTAAACATCTTGAACTTTTTTTTTTAATAAAAATGCCTTCAGATGTCAGAAAAATATGTATTTGTTCCAAAGTATGGAGCATATGCTTGGTATGTCTGATGATACCATCAATCATGTAATCCTAAATTTGTCTTTATTTACTTAAAATCAAAATGAATATATCCGTAGTATTCTTCAAATAAATTTTTGTGGTCCAGCTCATACTTGTCTCTATTACACAAAATATCTCACGTAGAAAAATCACAGGCTGGATTGCTTGTGAGATTTCTGACAGTCTCATACAAAGTGTATTTTTCTTTAACACTTTTATTGTCTCACAGAAACAGAGACAGAACTATCTGACTCCCTGGAAGGCAAAACATTTCAAAGTGCCTTGGTTAGGTTAGCTTGATCCTGCACAAAGAGAGGAGAACTTTACCTTCTCTGGCCACTGTGGATTAATGAAGGGCAGGATGCAAGTGGAGGTAGTTCATAAGATGCTGTGACGTCACAGCACGTCGTTCTGGAAAGCCAAACAAGATAAGAAGACAGTGTAAAAACGGTACCAATCAGCTGGCAATAACAAACCTAGCTTCCCTTTTACCAGACTAAATTTTTCCAATAAGCAGATAGATTCAGTATATACAGTGAAGGTAATTAATTGTAGATGCCTCTGGGATTAACTAAATCCAATCCTACAATGACTCTTCTTTAAACACAGTAAACTTATTTTATTCATTAGTAAGTCTCTCCAGTACAGAGAAAAAGTGACAAAAATTAAAATAATATCTTTAAAATTAGAATTTTACTTCAGTTGTATTTTATTTAGAATTTTATAATTAATATATGAGAATCTACTATATGTTAGTATATAGAAACCTATCAATATGTTTCCTACCCGGGTTTCCTTATCCTCAAGGCTTCAAATTTACTAGCATAAAAACAGAATGTTCTACCAAATGCTTTTATGGATTAAGGTATATAATTTTTAATCCACAGTACAAATATCACAAAAGCAGTGATTACACAACTATATCACATTATACATTCTATAATTCTCCTGTTCTGCTATTATTAGTACATACTACTGAATGTTATTCTTGTCACATTATCCAGGCAAACTCTAAACAAAGCAATATGCAAAAATCTCATTATAGGGTTGTTCTTGTGTCCTAAGGCTAGCAACTGAATTATGGAATTCCAAAAATTTCCATGTGAGTGTTTGAAGAAACAGGAAAATGACATGAGATCACTGGAGTAGAGTAATAGATAAGGGAATAACAGGATATACATGATATGAAAGGGAAAATTGGCAAAACAGAGAATCTAATTGGGGAAGGAAGAGGGAGACAAGAAGGACAGAGGAGGATAACAGTAAGGTTGAAAAACATACTAACTCTTTAACAATACCTGAAATACATGTAAGTCTGTGTATACATACACATTTATAATTTAAATGAAAATTTCTCATCTGGGATGTGCCACAGACTATCTAACAAAAGCTCCAACAAATGGGATGCCTTTTTTTTTGAGTTCTTGGTCAGATTGATTCTAGAGATCCCCAAGTCATTACAGGCCATTGCTTTTGTGCCTGGGTGGCTCTATTGGAGAAAGTGAAGTCCCTATTGCTGAGGACACCATGCATTTTGAATGCAGAGTTCAGAGACCCTAAGCTGGATCTGAATGGAATGCTTCCTTCCTGAAGATTAGCTTTCATGTACAACAAAGCACCATGAAAGTTTCCAAAGGAGGAAAACAATCAATAGTCCTGTCCTTTTGTGATGCCACTGAACACAAGCAAGGACAAGCATGGTATGATAACTCTAAGGATCCAGTAGGGGACACACACATATTGGCACTAATCAACATTTTCCTGGTTGAACTTAAGGCCTGATCAACAACAGGAGAATCATGAATGGTACTGAAAACCTAGACTATTAGCCAACACTAGTGAATTCATAAATATTAGTGGGGATCCTATAACCATCACTTTATGAAACCAGCATAATCCCTAACTATATTTTATGTAGCTGCCCTTATACCCTCAGATAAGTGTAGTGCTCACTCCTCATCAAGAAAACCTCTCTTTGCAAAACATAGTGACCCTTACAGAAAGTTATAACTAACAAAAATACAGTTGGTGTGAAATGGTATCTCAGAGTTGTTTTGATTTGCATTTCTCTGATAGCTAAGGATGTTGAACACTTCTTTAAGTATATCTTGGCCATTTGAGAATTCTCTTTTTGAATCTGTACCCCACCTTTTAATGGGATTATTTGGTGTTTGGAAGGCTAGTTTCTTGAGTTCTTTATATATTTTGGATCTCAGTCCTATGTCAGATGTGGGGTTGGTGAAGATTTTTCCCCAATTTTATATGTTGCTGCTTTGTCTTATTGACAATGTCCTTTGCCTTACAGAAGCTTTTCAGTTTCAGGAGGTTCCATTTATTAATTGTTGATCTCAGTGTCTGTCCTACTGGTGTTATATCAGGAAGTAGTCTCCTATGCCAATGCACGCAAGACTATTTGCTACTTTCCTTTCTATCATCTTCAGTGTAACTGGATTTATGTTGAGGTCTTTGATCCACTTGGACATCTTACCCATGTCATAATGGCAAAGATCAAAAATTCTAATGACACTTATGTTGGAGAGGATGTCGAATAAAAGAGCATTCCTCCACTGCTGTTGGAAGTGCAAACTTGTACATCCACTTTGGGAATCAATATGGTGGTTTCTCAGAAAATTGAGAGTCAGTCTACCTTAAGAGCCAGTAATACCAATCGGGCATATACCCAAAGGATACAGATTTGTACCCCAAGGACAGCTACTCAACTATGTTCATAGAGGCATTAGTCATAATATTCAGAACATGGAGACAACCTAAATGGCCGTCAACTGAAGAAAGGATAAAGACAATAGGTATAGCTACATGATGGAGTATTACTCAGTAAAAAAAAAAAAAAAAAAAAAAAAAGTGACATCATGAAAATTTCAGGCAAATGCATGGAACTAGATAAAAAACTATCCTGAGTGAAGTAACCCAGACCTAGAAAGAGAAACACAGAATGTTCTCACTCATAAGTAGATATCAGATGTAAATCAAATGGTAACCAGGCTATAATCCTCAGCCCCAGAGAAACTAAGTAACAGTGAGAACCCTCATAGGTATGCATGGATCACCCTAAGAAAAGGAAGTAGATGAGATTTCCTGGGTAAACAGAGGGTGGAGATAGTGGGGAAGGAGAGGAAAGGGGTGGGGAGATGAGAACTCGAGGGATCGGGACGGTTGAGCTGTAGACTGGATGGAGCAGTAAGTGATGGGGGATATATCTTGATAGAGAGGAACACTGAAGGGTTAGGGAGAAACCTGGTGCCAGGGAAGGTCCTGGTAATCCACAAGGATGACCCCAGCTAAGACTCCTAGCAATAGTGGAGACCGTGCCTGAACTGGCCGTTCTCTGTAGTCAGGTTAGTCCCCTAGTTGTCATCATAGAGCCTTCATCAAGTACCTGATGGAAGCAGGTGCAGAGATCCAGCCAAGCACTGGACCGAGCTCCTGGAGTCCAGGTGAAGAGAGGATGGAGAGATTGATGATCAAGGCACGGGTGGGGGTGGGGTCAAGATTGTTATGAGGAAACCCACAGAGGCAGCTTGTGGGAGCTCAGGGACTCTGAATAAACAACTAGGTAGCCGGCATGGGATTGACTTAGGCCCTCTACGTCTGGGTGACAATTACGTAGCTTGGTCCATGAGTGGGATCAGGACCTGTTTCTATTGCATGAGCTGGCTTTTTGGAACCTATCCCCTATGGTGGGATGCCTTGTTCCTCCTTGATGCAGTGGGGAGGAGCTTGGTCCTGCCTCAGCTTGATGTGCCATGCTTTGTTGATTCCCATGTGAGGCCTTACCCCATCTAAGTGTAAATGGAGGAGTGGTAGATGGGGCGGGGGAAGGGAAAGCAGGGGGAGAGAGCCAAGGGAGAGAAGTGAGGGAAAACTGATTAGCAAGTAAAATAAATAAAAAATGCTAAAAATGCAATTGTGGAACCCGGTCCCAATAGACACATTTACAACGAAACTGCTTTACTTGAGGCTTAGATAATTACAGAAGAAGCGTCAGAAAGATTGTAGCAGCTAGGAAAACGGGAAGTTTGGAGTGAGATTGTGTCTCTAGAAATGTCAGAGAAGCTGCACTCATAAAGTCTCAGCAACACAGCTGCCTTAACAAGACCTGAACAAGATGGACATATCGACACTAGAGAAGAGAGCTTGGGAGGTCTCCATCCTCTGTATACGCAACTCGGGAATGCTGAGAAGTGAGAGGAGTAATCTTACCCAGGGAAGAAAGAACACAGCAACTGGTTTTCCAATAGCAAGTGGTCAGTCCTGAGAATACATACGTGTGTGTGTGTGTGTGTGTGTGTGTGTGTGTGTGTATGTGTGTGTGTGTGTGTAAACAATTGCAGAAAAAAGAGGCAACAAATTTGAAAGAGAGCAAGGAGAATGTATGTAAAGTTGCAGGGAGGAAAACAAGGAATGAAATGACGTAATTATAACCCCAAAATTATACATAAAATTTTTTATATTCTCTAAAAATAGACATCTTTATTTTTGGTTTTTCATGTTTATGAATTGCCTTTTAAACTACTTTCAATTTGGAGCTATTTATGTTTATTAATATATGTGTTAATTACGGCAATATGTTTCAAAGAATAATCTTTTTTGAGGTCTATTTCCCCTGCAGTTATAGGAATGCCTTCGAATGGTATAGAGTAAAATGAAGGCCCTGAAATTTCTACACAAGCCCAATATCAGAAATTTACTATTGTCAGATTTAACTGTGAACAATGATTATTTATGTCTTCAATTAGTTTTGGATTTTTTTACATATTTTCAACTTTTATATTTGTTTTTCATTTTTTTCTGTTTTGTTTAACTTATTGTGTGACTTTCTGTAATATTGTCTTCGATACATTTGTAATCATTAAATATAATAATATATATTAGGGTAACTATAATGACATATATAGTTATATATATTTTTGTGTGTATGCAACTATAGCTATCCTAGGAATTATGTCTGCTTATAGGCATATGAGCATTATTGAAGATACATAATTATAGTTGTTTTTCATCTGTTATTCTGATTGTGGTTTAAAAACTAGTTGAGGCTATTCAACAGTGTCTGTGATCTCTTTCCCTATATGTTTGTTGATGGTGTATAGAAAGGTTATTGGTTTTTGCAAGTTGATTCTGTATCCTGTCACTTTGCTGAACTTGTTGATCACTCCCAGAAGTTTTCTGGTAGAATTTTCTTGGAACTTTAATATATAATATTGTATAAATCACAATAAGGAAAGTTTGATTTTCTCATTTCCTATTTATACCCTTTAATTTCCTTCTGACATAGTTCAAGCTAGTGTTGAGATCATATACATACATCCATACATGTAAGGACTGGGCAGAATGCATTTATGTATTTAGGAACGTTGCATATTAACATATACAATATATTATATGCCATACATATGTTAACAAAAATTAAGAAAATAGGTCATGAATTTAAAAGAGAGTAAGTGATACATTGGAGAGGTTAGAGGGAGTAAAGAAAGAAAAGAAATTATAATTTCAAAAAATAAAAAAATATTGCTCTATAAAATCCAGTTGGTAGTTCTAGACGGTCTGGACCTAAAACTCCTTTGCAATTTTCCACAGTGGGAAAATGGCATGCACAACCTGTTCTTACTTTTTACTTATTCATTTTATGAATTATTTAGCTCTGCATAATTTTTTTTTTAAATTTTATTTATTTTTTTAAACAATCTTTTCTCATTTTGCATTCCAATCCCAGTTCCCACTCCTCTCCCTCATCCTGCCATCCCTATCTTTCACCCACTCCACCTCTATCCACTCCTCAGAGAAGGTCAGGCTTCCCATGGGGAGTCAACAAAGTCTGGAGCATCAATTTGAGGTAAGACTAAGGCCCTTTAATCTGTATCTTGGCTGAGCAAGGTACCTCTCCAAAGAGAATGGACTCCAAAAAGCTAGCTCATGCACTAGGGATAAATCCTGGTCTCACTGCCAGAGGCTGCACAGATTGCCCAAGCCACACAACTGTCACACTCAGGGAGCCTAGTTTGGTCTTATGCAGGTTACCCCACTGTCAGTCCAGAGTCAGTGAACTCCCACTAGCTCAGGTCAGCTCTTTCCATGGATATTCCCCTCATGGTCTTGACCTCTTGCTTATATTATCACTCCTCCCCCTGGAGCTCAGGACAGTGTTTAGCTGTGGATCTCTGCTTCTGCTTCCATCAGTTGCTGAATGAAGTTCTATGATGACAAGGAAGTCATCGGTCTGATTACAGGGGAAGGTCAGTTCCGGCACACTCTCTGCTTTTTCCCTCTTCCTCCTCTTCCACATTCCCTCCCCACCTTGATCCCAATTTTCTCAGATCTTGTCTATTTCCTCTTCCCAGGGGAATCCGTGTATATCTCTCTTAGGGTTCTCTTTGCTACCTAGCTTCTCTGGGGTCATGGACTACAGGCTGGTTATCTTTTGCTTTATATCTAAGAATTCACTTATGGGTGGCTACATACTCTGCTTCTCTTTCTGGGTCTAGGTTACCTCAACTGGGGTGTTCTTTCCTAGTTCCATCCATTTGTCTGAGAATTATAGAATGTCATTGTTTTTAACCACTGAGTTCTACCTCATTGTATAAATATAGCACATTATTTTTATCCATTATATGTTGAGGGGCAGTTAGGTTGTTTTCCAGGTTATGGCTATTTCAAATTATTCTGCTATGAAAATAGTCGAGAATTTGACCTGTGGTATGAGTGTGCATCCTTTGCGGTATGCCCAAGAGTGGTATTGCTGACTCTTGAGGAAGACTGATTCCCAATTTTCTCAGAAACTGTCAAATTGATTTCCAAAGTGGCTGTACAAGTTTTCACTCCCACCAGCAATGGAGTACTCCTTACTCCACATTATCTCCATCATAAGCTGTCATCAGTAATTTCATCTCAAGTCATTTTGATAGGTGGAAGGTGAGAGGTATCTCAGAGTCATTTTGATTTGAATTTCCCTGATGGCTAAGAATGTTGACCATTTCCTTACATGCCTTTAGGGCATTTGGATTTTTTTCTCTTGAGAATTCTTTATTTAGATCTGTATTTCATTTTTAATTAGATTATTCTGTATTTTGATATTTACTTTCTTGTGTTCTTTATATATTTTGTAGGTCAGTCCTCTGTCTGGTGTGGGGTTGGTGAAGATTTTTCTCATTTTGTAGGCTTTTGTTTTTGTCTTATTGACTGTATACTTTCCTTTACAGAAACTTCTCAGTTTCAGGAGGTCCCATTTATTGTTGTTTTTATTTTCTGTGTTATATTTAGGAAGTGGTCTCCTGTCTCCACACTTTCTTTTAATTTGTAATATTAATTTGAATGCTTCAAGCAGAATACAGCAGTAATATTGCTAATAAAATGGGACTATGGGTTGGGCTAGAAAGGAGAAAGCAGGATACAGGTCATATGAAGGGGACAATGGTAAAAATTGGCACAGGGGATGGAGATCAGCATAGAAGGAGAAAAGGAAGGCGATAAATAACTCCAAAGTTGTTTGATAAAGCCACAAGGAATCACAGTTTTTAATATTTACCTAAAATTATCTATATTTACATCTAGATAGACTCTGTGTGTATGTGTGTTGGGATGATTATTCTCCCCACTAAGTCAGAGATTAAATAAAAACATCCCAGCACTGGGCATGAGAAAACTCTGACCAAACCTTTCCTATTGGCTGGAATGCATCCCTTGCTATCCCTATCTGTCTCTTATATACAGACCTTTATTTTTTTGTCCCCAAGCAAGTTATTTAGTCTTGATTTACCTCATATTTTCCTTTAATTGTAGATCGAACAACATGTGCTCTGAAATGATAGAACTCACAGTTTTGTCAATTATCTTTCAAATATAAAATCTGACACTCACATTGGGAGGTAGGAAATTAGGGAAAAATGAATGACTTCCTTCTATAATTTTGAATCCCTTCAAGTTCTATTGCTATTTTCAGCACAATTTATCATATTTTCTCTGTCTGGATGACGACCACTAAAAATGCAACATAGATCACAATTATAGAATATTTATATATTTATTTATTTTTTCCATTAAAAACTTTTCACTTCTCCCCCTCCTCCCATTCCCCTCCTGTTCCCCCACTCACCCTCCTCCCCCCCCATAAATTCTCCTGGAAATTGGAAGCAGACAAGAAGGCCAGGCAAAAGTTGGAGGCATGAGAGTGGGGGTAAGGGTTGGGGTGAGATTGGGGGAAGGGGAGAGGGGGAGAGAGAAGGCAGAAGGGAAATATTGGGGAGAGCTTGGGGGTGTGGGAGGGTTGAGATGGAGGAAGGGCAGATACAGGAGCAGGGAAGAAGATATCTACATTAAGGGAGCCATTTTAGGGCTGGCAAGAGACTAGATAATTATAGAATTTTTATTATAAAGAAATCAGTTAATGTAATTGAGGAAAATTTTATTGTACAATTCTTATTTAGGTTATATACATATGCCCATAAATATGCATAAACACCTTGTTTAGTTTTATGTTTAGATATTCTTAATGTTTTAAGGATAATATGTTGAATGGAATTTTTTTTTTTTTTTTTTGGTTTTTCGAGACAGGGTTTCTCTGTGGTTTTGGAGCCTGTCCTGGAACTAGCTCTTGTAGACCAGACTGGTCTCGAACTCACAGAGATCCGCCTGCCTCTGCCTCCCGAGTGCTGGGATTAAAGGCGTGCGCCACCACCGCCCGGCGGAAATTTTTAAAAATAAAATCCTGTTAGCTTTCAATTACTATGACAAAATACTCGAGGAAACAGCTTAAAGGAAGAAGGATTTATTTTTGGCTAAGTCTTTTATCTGTTGGCTCCACTGCTATGTTTTGGGAGCTGGATGTGTCTAAGAAACACCTCAGCCCCTGAATCTATTGTAGCCACCTCCAGCTTCTGCATTGTGATGTCATCCACTCCTGGGGCCTTCCTGCATTTTGCTGTCTTGATAGCTTCCTCTACCTCGCTCCTGTCAATATTTAATACACCTCATTGTCTCTGGCATTCAAGTGGCTGCTGAAGTGTTTTTCATTGTAGTCTGCATTGACAGCATTAGGGTCATTGCAAAGGGTCATAGGGTCAATGTAAAGTCCAAATGAGCTGCAGGCCATGGTAAATAAAACTGGAGAAGTAAGTGAAAACCTTGGTATAAAAGTAAACATTGAGAAGATTGAGATACAACACTTGGGAGGGGTACACAAGGATTTTAACACTGTAATAAAGAATCAGAATCCTATGCAATCAGTCAACTTTGTCTAACAGGGAGGAAACCTCAGTTCAAAGGAGGAAACAATTTCAGACTCAAGAGACAGATAGGGATAGCAAGGGGTGCATTCCAGGCAACAGGAAAGGTTTGGTCAGCAAGATCTAATCTACATGGGGAGTTGAAAAAGACAACATCTTCTGAGTAAATTGGGAGCATGGAAACCATAGGAGAGGGTTGAAGGGGAGGGGAGCAGAGAAAAATATATAGCTCAATAAAATCAATTAAAAATAAAGAGAGACATAATGACAACAGAATTACAACAAAATTACAAGTATATGAAATTCTTGTCTTGAGTTGCCTTCTTAAAACTCCAAAACCTGGGCAATGAGACACTCCTTAGACCAGGAACTAAATGTAGTTTGAGATGGCATGTGTATGGAGGATTCCAGGTCACAAGATGAGAGGCTGTGTAATAATGACATTAAGAAACATCTCCATTTACAGAAGGAAGTAAGCTACAGCATACTGCAATGGTGCTTTAGATACTCTGGCCATATTAGAAGAATGAATGATGAAGTTAAAAAAGACACCAGAAAGTGGAAATATCTCCCATGCTCCTGGGTAGATATAACAAACATAGTAAAAATGGCAATCTTACCAAAAGTAATCTACAGATTGCATGCCCATCAAAATCTCAGCAAAATTCTTCACAGACCTCAAAAGAACAGTACTCTACTTCATATGGAAAAGCAAAAAACCCAGGATAGCCAAAAATATCCTGTACAATGAAAGAACTTTTGGAGACATCACAATCCCTGACTTCAAACTCTACTACAGAGCTACAGTACTAAAAACAACCTGGTATTGGCATAAAAACAGATTGGAGGACCAATGGAACCAAATCAAAGACCAGGATATTAATCTATACACCTTTGAACACCTGATTTTGACAAAGAAGCAAAAAATATCAAATGTAAAGAGGAAAGAATATTTAACAAATGGTGCTGGTATAACTGGATATTCACATGTAGAAGAATGAAAATGGATCCATATCTATCAGCATGTACAAAAATCAAGTTCAAATGGATCAAAGACCTCAATATAAAGCCAGCCACACTGAGCCTCATAGAAGAGAAAGTGAAAGGTACACTAGAATGCATTAGCACAGAAACCACTTCCTAAGAATAACCCCAATAGCAAGACACTGAGAGAAAAAATTAATAAATGGGAACTTCTAAAAGTGAAAAGATTCTGTAAAGCAAAGGACATGGTCAACAAGACAAAACAGCAGCCAACAGAATGTGAAAAGATCATCACTAACCCCACATCAGACAGAGGTCTGATCTTCAAAATATAAAAAGAACTCAAGAAATTGGTCACCAAAAGAACAAATAATCCAATAAAAAATGGAGTACAGACCTAAACAGAGAACTCTCAACAGAGGAATCTAAAATGGCTAAAAGACACTCAAAGAAATGTGCAACATCCTTAGTCATCAGAGCAATGAAATTCAAAATAACTCTGAGATTTTATCTTACATCTGTAAGAATGGCCAAGATCAAAAACATTGATGATAACTCATGCTGGAGAGGTTGTGGGGTAAAGGGAACACTTCTGCATTTCTGGTGGGAGTGCAAGCTGGTACAGCCCCTTTGGATGTCAGTGTGGTGTTTTCTCAGAAAATAGGAAACAACTTTCCTCAAGACCCAGTAATACTACTTTTGGGTATATATCCAATGGATGTTCAATCATGCCACAAAGACACATGCTCAACTATGTTCATAGCAGCATTATTTGTCATAGCCAGAACCAGGAAACAACCTAAATACTCCTTGACTGAAGAATGGATAAGAAAATGTGGTACATTTACACAATGTAGTACTACACAACAGAAAAAAAAAATAATGCCATCTTGAATTTCGCAGGCAAATGGATGGAGCTAAAAACATCATTTTGAGTGAGGTAACCAAGACCCAGAAAAACAATTCTCACATGTACTCAATCATAAGTAGTTTTAGAACACAAAGCAAAGAAAACCAGCCCACAAATCACAATCCCAGAGAACCTAGACAACAATGAGGACCCTAAGAGAGACATGCATTGATCCAATCTACATAGTAAATAGAAAAAGAAAAGATCTCCTGAGTGAATTAGGAACATGGGGACCTTGGAAAAGGGATGAAGGGGAGGGGAGAGACAGGGAGGGGACAGAGAAAAATGTAGAGCTCAATAAAAATTAATAATAAAAGAATGAATGATGGCAGATACCCAAAGATAGCACTGCTTCTAGGAGTGCACAGGATAAGGCAAAGAGGAAAACCCAAAAAGTGCTGGATAGATGGCATGAAGGAAGGTTGTGGAACCTTGTGCATGATAATAAAACAAACATCTAGGACTGTTTAGGATAGGAACAACTGGAGAACCATCATAAACAGGCAGGCTATACATGCTTATGCATTACCAAGGCATAAATGAATGAATGATGAATTATAAAGTGTCAGAAGAATCTTGTATCAGAAAGATATAAGAAGATAATAATTGGAAAAGACATACAATAGCAAGATAGGTGTTATCTGAGGTTTCTGTACTTCCTGGTTTCTGTCTTCCCACCAGGTCCCACAGCCATTTAGCATCAAAGAAATCACACAGAGGTCTATATTAATGATAAACTGATTGGCCCATTAGCTCAGGCTTCTTATTAACTCTTACAACTTATACTAATCCATTATTCTCATCTATGTTAGCCACATGGCTTGGTACCTTTTTCAGTGGGACAATCACATCTTCCTTCTTCTGTGGTTGGGACAGGATTGGGGATCAATGAGCTTCTTCCTTCCAAGAATTCTCCTGTTCTCATTGACTCACCTCTAATTCCTGTCTGGCTGTCCCTCCTATACTTTCTGCCTGGCTAATTGCCAATCAGCATTTATTTAAAACATAATTGACAGAATATAGACAATTGTCCTCCACCACTTCCCCCTCTTTTTAAAAAAAAAAAAAAACAAGAACATCCATAGTCCATCTTTGGGGGGAATGTGGGAGTAGTTTTCCAGGCTACTTCCTGCTGGTTGGGGGCACTGATAATCTTATGGGGACCTAAAGAAAATTTAGAATTATGATCAAATCCTGACTGGAGTATCCTGTGAGTTTTGATCATCTCAGGCAGCAATGTTGAATCTGTTCTGGATGTAGAACTCAGATATCCATACCATCTGTTCCTATCAGAGATTTCTCAGATGGTCTTCCTTTATCAAACCTGATTTTTCTTAACTCAGAATGAAACCACAGCCTCTCATTTCCTGTGGAAACAAAAGTAAAATCTCTTCTCCAAAGTAACATACCTTTTAACTTCAATTTTGAAGTCAAGGTATTTTTAAAATATCTATCTTGAATTAATTTAGCAGCATTTATAAACAAATATTTTTTAGCAGCTGTTGCTCCTTCCTCAGTATTCAAACAATTCAAAGAGATCATAATAACATACAGTATCAAGATTCTCTGTGATGAGAATTTGTTGGTTTTGCTGTTTTCTTCATCTGGCGATGGATGGAGATAGAGACAGAGACCCACACTGGAGCACCAACTGAGCTCCCAATGTCCCAATGAAAAGCAGAAGGAGGGAGAACATGAGCAAAGAAGTCGGGACCACGAGGGGTGCACCCACCCACTGAGATAGTGGAGCTGATCTATTGGGAGCTCACCAAGGCCAGCTGGACTATGACTGAAAAAGCATGGGATAAAACCAGACTCTCTGAACATGGCGAACAATGAGGGCTGATGAGAAGCCAAGGACAATGGCACTGGGTTTTGATCCTACTTCATGTTCTGGCTTTCTGGGAGCCTAGCCAGTTTGGATGTTCACCTTCCTAGACATGGACGGAGGTGGGCAGACCTTGGACTTTCCACAGGGCAGGGAACCCTGACTGCTCTTTGGACTGGAGAGGGAGGGGGAGAGGAGTGGGGGGAGGGGGAGAGGAGTAGGGGGAGGGGGAAGGAAATGGGAGGCTGGGAGGAGGCGGAATTTTTTTTTCAATAAAAAAATAAAAAAGAAAAAGAAAAAAAATTCTCTGTAAATTTTTCATCTTTATGTGGCTTTATTTTAACCTCTATTTCTTTTAATTTTACTTTTTGGCTTTTTGAGACAGGGCTTCTGTGTATTTTTGTCCTGGAACTCCCCCTGTAGACCAAGCTGTCCTTGAACTCACAGAGATCCACTTGCCTCTGCCTCCCAAGTGCTGGGATTAAATGTGTGTGCCACCCCACCTTGAATTCAGAGAGATCTGGCTGCCTTTGTCTCCCAAGTGTTGGGATTAAATGTGTTTGCCACTAAACCTTGAATTTGTAGAAATCCATGTCTCCCTTTTTGTTTGTATTAAAGGCATGTGCCACTACACCTTGAACTCACAGAGGTTTGTATGCCTCTTTTTCTCAAGTGTTGGGATTAAAGGTGTATACCACCAAACCCAACTACTCTCTTTCTTTTTTATTTTAATGACTTTAACCTTGTTCTTTACTCTCCCAAGCTTGCATATATTTTTAACACAGTGTAAACCCCTCAGAGGTTTTCTTTGTCTTTGAATCTCTCTTTACTGCATATATCTCTTTCTCTGACCCACGAGTCTTTAATTTGCTAAGTAATATGGAGAGGATTAAAGTTGTGGCTTTGACGGCTAGATCCAGCCTACTCCTTGGCTTTCTGAGATTACAGGCTCATGGTGGGGGTACCAGCCAGAGCCATGTTTATTGCCACAACTCTATGGCATTTCCAGGTCCCAGCCAGCAAGCAACCTATAGCAGTCTTCACACAAACTACACTTAAATGCTCCATAGTTGGACAGCCTACTTGAAAGAGTCAGAGTTTGCCCTGGCAGGACGACCCAGAAAGCCAGCATTTTAAAATGGCCCAGGTATTTTCCTGCTACAGTTGAAAATCAAAAAGAATGTGGTCAGATTTTCATCAACACCATTTAAGTGTTTCGTGGAAGGACCTATTTAATGAGTTGCAAGGTTTAACAGCTAAAGCTGAGCCAGGAAACTTCTCTTAAATGAGAGCACTTGCCTTTAGCAAGCACAGCCCATCTGAGAATATGCTGCTATCAATAAGCCATGCTTAACTCCATTTATTTTTCTGTAGAATTACATCCCAAGCTCTGTCAGGCTTTATGTGGATGCAGTTGTCTATGCGGGGGCCATTTTTTGTCTGAGTTTCCTGCCTATACTTCCTGCCTGGACACTGGCCAATCAATGTTTATTCAAAAAATAATTGACAGAATATAGACAATTGTCCCACACCAGATAGGCTAGAAAACTGTTAACAAAAATGAAAAAATAAACAAAGAAGTGGGGATTGTCATGGGAATATTACTGGGTCACTAGCACTTATGAATTGGCCTTCAATATACCACATCATTTCATGTACTTGTGAAAAACACCATCTTCTTTGCCATCTTCATAAAGGCTTGCTTGACTTGATGATTCCTCAGGCTATAAATGAAGGGGTTTAGCATGGGGGCCACTGAGGTATTTAACAGAGCAACTCCCTTGGTCAACGATGCTCTATCTGATGCCGAGGGCTTAATGTACATAAAAATGCAGCTTCCATAAGAGATGGAGATGACAATCATGTGGGAAGAGCATGTGGAAAAGGCCTTGGTCCTCTGACTAGCAGAAGGAATCTTCACAATGGCTCTGATGATATATGTGTAGGACAGAAATATTAACATCAAAGTGAACATTAGGGTAAAGACAGCACAGGAAAACCCTATCTTCTCCAGGAATTTTGTATCTGAGCAGGAAAGTTGCAACAGAGGGAAATAATCACAGATATAGTGATCAATGATATTGGACCCACAGTAATCAAGTTGTATGACCAACATGAGTAAAGGAAAGATTATTAGGAAAGAGACCAGCCAGCAGACAAAGACAAGCATTGTGCAGACTTTCTGACTCATGATGGTCAGGTAATGCAGGGGCTTGCAGATGGCAACATAACGATCATAGGACATGGCAGCCAGAAGGTAAAATTCGGTGACTCCAAAGAGAATGACAAAAAATAACTGAGCCATACAATTGTTGAAGGAGATGGTTTTATCCCCTGAGATTATGCTGCCCAAGAACTTGAGTATAGTGACGGTTGTGAAGGACACTTCCAATATAGAGAAATTCCTGAGGAAGAAATACATGGGTGTCTGGAGCTGGGAATCCAGCAGGGTGAGCGTGATGATGGTCAAGTTCCCTGTGATGCTGAGTGTGTAGGTGATGAAGAGAAAGATGAAGATCACAACCTGAATCTTAGGGTCATCTGATAACCCCAGAAGAATAAACTCTGTAGTTTCCGTATGGTTTCTCATTCTACACTCACGTTTAAAAATTTTTAGTTAGACCTAGTAAGGAAAAAAATAAAAGCAGATAACCAACTTGAACTACACAATAACAAATCTTACTGTGTAGATCTAGATTTTGTAAAAATACACTTTCTTTACATTCAGAAGCATTGGAAGCTACACTGTAGTAACAATGGTCTATTCCTTTCATTTTGTAGAAAAAACATTTTATTGGAATTAGATTTTAAAAGGAAATTAATTGCTAAAAATAACATGAGATAATATTATCAACACAAGTATAGCGTCTATTGTGGAAAAAATATTCTGAAAGTCTGTAGAGAGAAAAAATAACAGGAAGTGTTTCTGGGCATGTAAATTAGTATTACCATTATGGAGGATAATAGAGCAGCCTTCCAAAGTTTACTATGGAAATACTGTCTGATCCTATGGTCTTTCTTACCCCTGGGTATAAACACAAGGTAACATATATTCAAATACAAAAGAAATGCTAACACTTCCATATTTACTGCAGCACTGTTCTAATGCCTTAGACATGGAATCCATTTTGTGGCATATCAAC
Source organism: Microtus oregoni (assembly GCF_018167655.1). Taxonomy (NCBI): domain Eukaryota; kingdom Metazoa; phylum Chordata; class Mammalia; order Rodentia; family Cricetidae; genus Microtus; species Microtus oregoni. The sequence goes on from NW_024543060.1 coordinate 65,848,417, forward strand.
AAATAATGTATTAGAAAAATGATTTTTTCAGTCTAAGAAGAATGAAATCCTATAATTTACATCAAAGTATCTGGAATGGGGTAAATTATATTGAGCAAAATAAGAAAAACACATAAAGACAAAAGCTCTATATTTTAAGCATATTTGTAAAGTTTAAAATGCTCACTACAAAGAACAAATTGTTACTAGAAAATTTAATGGGTATGGGGTTTGGCTGGGAAGAAATATAGAGAAAGGATATTTGGATATGATGTATGCTGGTGTATTTATTCAGAAACATCATGTAATTCTACTAATATGTAGAATAAATATAAACGAAACATTAATAATGAACAAAACAAAACAAAGAAAACCAAATTGATAGGTGTTACACAGGCTAAAATGGCAAGACAGGGGTGTGTTGGTAGACTCCTGAGACTAGATAACTCTTATCTTTAGAGATGCATCCAAAATATCATGGCCTTTGTGTCATCGTTCCAACATCTTTGCAAATTTCCCTTCACATAAAAGTTTAGTTGTATCAAGAATTTAAAAAATATAAAAGACATTTTATTTTTAAGAGTGATCATTTCTTTCCTTAGTCAGACATCAATGTTTAAAACATCCCTATTCAAATTCCTACATCAACCTTTTCAGATGTTGGAAGGGACAAGGCCATTTTTCTTACGCTATCTCAAACACAAAGTTGATAAGTTTCAATGAGATACAAAAGGAAACAAACAGCAAGGTTTAACTCTCAGGCATAGTGCATGTGAGTCCCATAATTCCTCAGTGTTTCAGCGGGCCTACTGATATTCTTAAAGCTTTCACCTGCATACTTTATTTTTTCTATTTAAAATAAATGTTCTTACTATTACCTGTACCTGTATTCAATCCTGTTCCTTAATAGCTTTATTTACTTCTATTTAAAAACTAAGCTTACCCCAAGATCCCAATTTTCTCCCCGGCAATTTTGTCTACTTCCCTTAGCCAAGAGGATAACTATATGTTTTTCCTTGGTTGGGGGTAAGGGGAGATGGGGAGAGAAAAGTTAGAAGGGAAGGAGGTCGGGCCTTGGGAAAGCAGGAGGATTGGGATAAAGGAAGGTTGGACAGGGGAGCACGGAACCACAATTCTAAGGGTTGGCAAGAGACCTGACCCTAGAGGGGCTCCCAGGTGCCCAAGCTGAGGTCCCCAGTTAGTTCCTTGGGCAGTTGAGAATAGGGAACCTGAAATGACCCTATCCTTGAGCAATACTGACGAATATCTTGAATATCATCATAGAACCTTCATCTGGTGATGGATGGAGATAGAGACAGAGACCCACACTGGAGCACTGGACTGAGCTCCCAAAGTCCCAATGAGGAGCAGAAGGAGGGAGAACATGAGCAAAGAAGTCGGGACCACGAGGGATGCACCCATCTACTGAGACAGTGGAGCTGATCGATTGAGAGCTCACCAAGACCAGCTGGACTGTGACTGAAAAAGCATGGGATAAAACCGGACTCTCTGAACATGGCGAACAATGAGGGCTGATGAGACGCAAAGGACAATGGCACGGGGGTTTGATCCTACATAATGTGATGGCTTTGTGGGAGCCCAGCTAGTTTGGATGTTCACCTTCCTAGATATGGACGGAGGTGGGAGGTCCTAGGTCTTACCACAGGGCAGAAAACCCTGACTGCTCTTTGGACTGGAGAGGGAGGGGGAAAGGAGTGGGGGAGGGGGAGAAGGGTGGGAGGAGGGGGCGTAGGGTGGGAGGAGGGGGAGGGAAATGGGAGGCTGGGAGGAGGTGGAAACTTGTTTTTTTTTCTCCTTTTCTCAATAAAAAAAGAAAAAAAAACTAAGCTTAAAGTTTCAGTAAAAATAAGTTTTGTGGTTAATGCCATGGACACAGAAAGAAGAAATCTCTCTAGTTTTGGATGCAATCCATTTCCTTGTTCTGGTAATTACTTACTATCCCATGGTCAGTATCTAATCTATAAATATAATACATTTTCAGCCAATAAGTTGACTCCTAGGTTAATTCAGATTAGTAGATAATTTAGTAAATGTGAAACTTTAGGAAAATGCTTAAAATGAAATAGAAGTCATCTGGTCATGTGCAGTGAGAAAAGAGTTCTTATCAACTGAGAGGTGGAACATCGGGACTAGGACGGTGGTCTCTGTCAATGACTGTTCCAGACAATCGTAAACACATCCAATGCCAAGTGAGTTACTTAACAACAACAACAACAAAGACAAGCAGACACTATCAGTTCTATGGCACTATTTAAATTAAGGCATATGATTCTTTTACCTTGTCTATATGGGGTTGACTTCTCCCTTTGTGCTGATTGTGGTGCTTAATGCCATCCTCACAACCACTACTGCCCCAGAGCCTCTGCCTCAACCACACACCTCTCTCATCTTCACTGTGGCTTGTTAACTGTATTTAAGGTAGTTCCATTGCCACCCAGGACCAGTCCTGATGTTCCTTAGCAACATGTTTCTGAAAGTGACTACCAACTGAGTAGGCACACACACTCATAGCAGGCATTGCTCATAAAACTTTATATTGATTCTAAATCACTTTAAAAATTTTCCATGGCATAAATAATTCCTGTTGCATAAATTCTGCCAGATTATGCCAATTCCATGAGCTCACCATATTTAAACTGTACCACTGTTGCCTGCCAAGTCATCTGGTATTCAGTGTTCTTGAAAGCCGGGATAACATCATACTGCCAATTAATGAAAACAGTTTAGTTTTCAGTATAATTTATTTAACTTAAATGAAACTGTAGCTCAGTTAATTTTCATTATATATGTTGCTTAATCACCTGCTGCCATTAGCCATAGCTCTCTCTATTCAATGTTGGATGATAGCATGGAATTGACTTAGGAGCCTTTCTGTTTTACATGATGTATTTCCATGATTATGTTCTTCATCAGATATGTTACATACTTGTTTCAAAATCTATCAGTTAACAAATGTAAATGAAAGAACATGTAATAATACTGGTTAAAATTATATTTGTGTAATTATATATACATATGTATAAATAATAAAACACTATTTCTAAGTTCTCTTCACAACTCTGTAAGTCATTTCTTAAATTTGTTTTTCTCTTGGTTTGCAGCATCATTTACTTCATCAGTTTGTTATTGATTAATAGTATGAGTTTTTATAACATTTTATAGTCACAATAATCTTATTATCAGATAGAGAATAATTTCTTACTGAAGAGATAACAAACTATTTTAACCTTGTTTCAGGTTTATCATGTATCTATTTTCTTAAATTTCTTGTTAATTTTAATATTTTCTAAACAAAAATGCCACAGTTCATTACTCTTTTTTTGTTGAGTAAAGCTATGAAGTGACCTGGGAAGATCTGTTTGGAAACATGAGTGGGCAACAGAGGGCTTATGAGAGGCATGACAAAAAGGATCATTTCTAAAGACAGTCTTTAAAACCTAGAAAAACAATACTAAAGAATCTGGCAACAGGAGACCCACTGTCCAGAAACGGAAGTAGCAAAATATACTTTTATGTAAAAATATTTATGAAAACATACAGTAAGTCTAATGAGGATTGTAGGTAGTTATAGACCTTTCAGATAATTTAACTTCAATATTAATAAATGTGCATATGATTCCTGAGGCCTTCAACTGTAGCGAGGATGCTCTTGTACAGGGTATGAAGACTATCTTAAAGCATTTAACTCTTCATTTGAGCTTTTATATTTGCATTCAGATCTTTAATTTTCTCTTGAGAGGCTTGGCTTAGGTAATTTCTCTCTCATTTCCTTTCCTGCATTTAATGAAAAACACTATTATACTATATCTACAATATTTGAGATACATTTTTGCCATGGAAATAAAAAACAACTTATCACTAAAATTTTTTATGTGTGATGGCCATAAAGCACTTTTAGGATGCTTATTCTGTGGGAAGCCTCATATCTTGTCACCTTTCAATCCCTGACACCAAGTAAGCACTTGCAAGAATCAATCCTCCAGCTAATCCAGGCTGATGCTCAGGGAAACAGACTCTGTATTGAAGGAAGTGCAATGCTCAGTTGTCAGTTTCTTTGGGAAACTGATGAACAGACTTTGAGAATCCATTTTTTTCTTAAACATATGCTTTATGTTAAATAACATTATATTGTCACATGGATAATGTTTCCTTTAGTAATACTACTTTACCTTTCCACTGTTTTGTGCTTACTCAGTTTCCTATTTTTCAATTATACTGTAGAACACATCTCAAGAAAAGTATACTTTAGTGATCATGTCACAAGCTTTCTTTCAAGTTCATGAAATTAGAGATTTATTTAGAGTTCAGGTTAGCATACTGCACAAAAAGAATAATCACTTAAGTCAAGATGTAGATCATATCTGTTTCAGTGTCCAATTATAAAAACTTCAGCTTCCTTTAGAGTTTTGGGGGCTAATTCACAACATACGGTTCCTATTTGATTATTAACCTCAGTGAAGCAATGGCTTCTCAGATGAATCCATTAAAATTTAGTAGAATTATAACATTGTAATTTATTTGCCTTTACAAACAGGCTTATTTAGAACACTGCAAAGAGCAGTGGGTGTTCAGTACAAAGAATAACACTGAGTTCCTTTTTATTACCAATGAATTTATATGCCATTGTCTAGATAAATGTGAACAAGACATATTAACATCAGGATGATAGACACATTTAGATTGGCAAAGTACTTGTGAATTATTACAAGCACTATTTAAGTTGTGAATAAAGACTTCCATGTTGAATCTCACTTAATTTAATACAGTAAGGAGATTCAGAAAATTTGTTCAACACATATTAATTCCTACAATCAGCATATATTAACACAATCTCTGACTACCTCTAGTAAAAACATTCCCTGAAACACTGTACGACACAGACTAATTAAAACAAGACACATGTATTTCCTCATTTTAAATCAGTAGAAATGAATAAATTGTTACAACAAGAAACATTTGAAGACCCAAGCACTTAAGTAACATCAGAGTTGGAAACTGAGAATTCCTACCCTGTCTTTATATTTACCTTGCCTCTGGTTCTCACAGAATTTCAGACACTGGTAATGGCTGTAATATTGAAGATGTCAGTGAATACTATTGCTTTAGTTCAAGGAAATCAGAATTTTATAAATATTTCTTTATCCCTTTTCTGAACTAACTTCTATATTATATTGTAAAAGTTCTGTCTTAATTCTCCCATTTTGTCAAAAGGGGATATATCACACTGACTTCAAAGAGGAAAGAGCAGCAAACATAAAGTAGAAAATTATATGTTTGAAAATTATTAAAATGATAAGATAGCATCCATTACTAAATGTTTTATCTGCTATCTGTGTAACCAGCTCAAGGGACTAATTCAGAGACTCATAATTGCTGAAAGTGGAATGTACATAAAGCACAGAGGAATATCAACTATGACAGGCATTTTACTAAAACTGGATAAGGAGCCTTTGGGGACAGTGTCTAGTGACACAGAATAGAAAATATAGAAAATAAAACATATGAAGGAGTTTTTTCCTTGGTATTATGATTATTTTATGAAACAGCTGTAGAAGAATGAATAGAGAATACTAATTTTTACTATTTTTTTTAGAGTTTCATACAATATGTTTATGTCATGGTCACCTTGTCCTTCAATTCTTCCCAGAGTCACCCCCTGTTCCCTGTCTACCAAACTGTGTCTCTCACCTTTTTTTTTTTATCATCAGACCTAATTTGTTCAGCCCATATATTCTTGGATGTGTGGTCTTCTACTGGAACACGGACAAATTAGCAAGGGTAATCTTATTAGAGAAAGCTTCTTATCTCAGAAGTTATTAATTGCCATGAGTTCCTCTGCTAGGGGCAAGATTACCTGCTCACCTCCACTTTCTCTGCTGATATTGGTCTGGCTTGACTTTGCACAGGGTGTGTGTATGCTGTCACAATTGTTGTGAGTTATGGTGCAGCCACCCTCTGATTCTCTCAGTCTTTCTGTGTCCTATTGATTCTCAATGTGAACGTCTGCTAATGTGTTATGTTTTCTAGATTCTGAATCCTCTACAAATTGACACGATGGTAATAAACACTGGTCAGGGAGGCATACAGAAGATAACAGACCTAAGAATGCACCTTTTCTCCATGCTTGTCTAAATTTTTCAAAAGCAACACTATTAAAAGGTTTCTTGCTTTTAATGAGTGATCTTATATATCAAAATACAACATGACCTTAATATCTTCCTTAATAATACAATATTTATATAGAGATGAACAAGTAAGGTGTTATTATTTTAAAAAGTCATTAAAATTATTTGTGTTTGATATTATTAAAAGCACAACACAAGTAGAGCAGAGATAAGGACATTTTTATTGTTTGTTGTTAAAATCAAGTTAACATATTTTCTATTGTCCATTAAACTTGACCAAAACACACAAGTTCTCTCAGCAGTAGTCTATCTATTTACAATCATAAAAGAACCATTCTGATTTACCATGTTTTTCATCCTGCCCAGCTCCCGCATGGCTAACTTAGCTCCAGAAATAATAGCATGGAAACTGTATTCTTTTAAACACTGCCTGGCCCATTAGTTCCAGCCTCTTAATGCTTAATTCTCACATCTTGCTTAACCCATTTCTAATAATCTGTGTAGCACCATGAGGTGGTGGTTTACTGGGAAAGATTCAGCATGTCTGACCTAGAGGCAGGCTCCATTGCGTCTGACCTCACTGCCTTCTTTCTCCCAGCATTCTGTTCTGTCTATTCCGCCTATCTAAGCTGTTGTCCTATCAAAAGCCAAGGCAGTTTCTTTATTAACCACTGAGAGTAACACATAAACAGATAATCCTCCTCCATCATTTCCCCCTTTTCTGCTTAAACAAAAAAGGTTTTCACTTTAACATAGTAAAATTATATATAACAAAACAATTATCAAGCAAGGATTACAGTTACAATATTTATATCTATTTTATCTTTTACCATAACAATGGAAAACTATAGCTATCTATTTATTCTTCAACTCCATCAAAGACTCCAAAGGGATATAATATTACCTAAGGAAACAAGAAAAAAGCAACTTCCAAACTCTAGAAATGACAGAGACATCTCGCTGCCTGGACTGTCACCCAAAGTTCCTCTGTACCGTTGGGGCATCCATCTTCAGCCTACAGACCCATAGTTTCCAGAAGACATTTCCATGAAGCAGGAAATTTCAAAGGTAGTTCAGTCACTATCTGCTGTGCCTGCAGAATGTCTTGCAGACTCTTTCATGAATCAGGAACCCCAAAGAATCATCTCACCTTTAGGCAAGTTCAGCAGTCCTCTCTCTGAGGGTTCTCTGTGTCCAGTTTATGCAACAGTCCAGGCAAGATCCATTCGAAGATAATATCTTCTCTTTGCATTAAAATTCCTGTAGGGCAAATTCTGAAAGGCAATATGACTAGAATGAAATTAAGATTTAGATTCACCCTATCTACATATGCCTTCTGGAATTTTTCTTTAATGACAATCAATTTCTGTTCAGCTTCAGCTGTTAATTCCTTGGGACTATTTAAGTCCTTGTCACCATCTAAGGTTTTGTTTAAATGAACTATTAGATCAGGTATTGTCCCAACATAGACTAGAAATATCTATTATCTTTGAAAGTCATTAAGAGTTTACAATCAGTTTCTTCTAATTTATGCTTTTGGTGTTCTAATTTTCTGTAAACCAATTTTATAACCTAGGTAATTGATAGAATCTCCTCTCTGTATTTTTTTTCTGGAGCAATTTTAACCCTCATTTTGGCAAAACTTACTTTACTTCTTCAAACATTCTTTTTAAAGTATCTACATTTGAATTAGATAGCAAAATGTTATTCACGTAATGATGAATTAGAGATTTAAGAAATTGTTTACATATTATTTCCAATGGCTGACTTACACAGTATTGGCACATGGTAAGGCTACTGAGCATCCCCTGTGGGAGGATAGTCCATTGGTATCTCCTCATATGCTGAGAATTATTATAAGTAGGCACTGTGAAGGCAGTTTTTCCTCTATCCTCTTCTTGTAAAGGTATAGTAAAGAAACAATTATTTAAATCAATAACTATAAGAGGCCATCCATTTGGTAATAGAGAAGGCAAAAGGAATTCCAGATTGTAGAGGATTTATAGGTTGAATTATCTTGTTGACAGCTTTTAGATCTGTCACCATTCTCCATTTACCAGATTTCTTTTTTAACAACAAATACAAGAGAATTCCAAAAGCTGGTTGATTTTTCAATATGGTGAGCATTTACTTGCTCCTATACTAGCTGATCTAAAGCCTGCAGTTTGTCTTCTGTTAAAGGCCATTGTTTAGCTCGTATTTTTTTTCAGTTAACCATTTTAAAGGTAAGACTATTGGTACCTCTAAAGGTTTGCTAGTTGCTTTGTGTTCTTGTACAGCCTGAATGACTAGTGTCCTTTGTATATAGTACTTTATAACATCCTTCTAATAAATATGAGTTTCTGGGATGCTGGTCTTGCACACTGACTTGGTTTCCTGCCTTGGTGGCTGTTTAAATACTGACAAATATGCTTTACTTTACAAATTAAAAGCAATTAAGTCAATTCCATACCACCAGCAAAAAGCTCATAAGCAGGGAACACAAACCAGAAGCTGGGTAAGCTACTGCACAGCAGGGAACATGGTAGTTGGTGTTGGGTGGGGGGAAGCATGCGAGAGCCAAGGAATTTTCTGTGTCACCCCATTAGTTGTGCTGTGTTGAGGTTTTGAAAAAAAAAAAACACTTAGAAGGCAGAAAGGGTAGAAGATCTTTTGGGCTGTAGACTTTTTGGGCATTTCAGTACGGTCCACCCTGTAGGTGTGAATGTTGTACTCACGTGGGTGTCAGATGAAGGTGGACTTTAAAAATAAATCCCACACTAGCTCAGAAATGAGTAAATAAAGAGTTATTTATTTTGGGGTAGACCCACAGATCACAGTACTCAGCATGAATGGGGAATAGGAACTGAATCCAGCAGCCAGAAGAGAGTGAGAGATGCACATACTTTACATCTGCATTTATAGTATAAGAGCCCATGCCTAAGTGGGCTGATAACTTAAAGGCTGCTGGCTGAAGCATTTCCTATAGCACAATCCCATAAATGAAATAAACTTCTGGAGCCATCATCATTCCTGACTTCAAGCACTATTATAGAGGTTTAGTAATGAAAACAACATGGTATTGGCATAAAAACATACAGGAGGACAAATAGAATCGAATCGAAGATTCTGATATCAATCCACATACCTATGAACACCTGATTTCTGACAAAGAAGCTAAAACTATACAATAGGAAAAGAAACCATCTTCAACAAATTATGCTGATATAACTGAATGTCAATATGTAGTAGAATGCAAATAGATCCATAGATGAATCTCAAGTCCAAGTAGACCAGTGACCTCAGAATAAATCCAGCCACACTGATCCACACTGAAGTGAAAGGTGAAAATAGCCTTGAATGAATGCATGGACACAGAAGTCTACTTCCTAAATATAAGACCAGAAGCACAGACACTGAGAGCAACAATTGATAAATGTGACCTTCTGAAACTGAGAAGCTTCTGTAAGGCAAAGGACACAATCAATAAGACAAAAGCTACAGAATGGGACAAGATCCTCACCAACCTCACTTTGGAGAGGGGATTGATCTCTAAAATATATAAAGAACTCAAGAAACTAGATAACAAATATCAAATAATCCAATTAAAAAGTGGGTACAGATTTAAACAGAATTCACATAGAAGAATCCCAAATGTCCAAAAGACACTTAAGGAAATGCTCATCATCCTTAGCCATCAGGGAAATACAAATCAAAATGATTCTGAGGTACCATCTTACACCAGTCAAAATTACTAAGATCAAAAACACCAATGATAGCTTATGCTGGAGAGGATGCAGAGTAAGGGGGATGCTCCTCCCTTGCAAATGGGACTGCAAATGCACACAGTCACTTAGGAAATCAGTACGATGGTTTCTCAGAAAAAAAAATGGAAATCAATATACTTCAATGCTTTGGTATATCCACAGGATGGACACTCATACCACAAGGACATTTTATTCAACCATGTTTATATTAACATTATTCATAATAGCCAGAACCTGGAAACAACCTAGATGCTCCTCAATTAAAGAATGGATAAAGAAAATATGTTACATTTACACAATGGAGTACTACTCAGTGGTAAAAAGCAATGACATTTTGAAACTTGCATTCAAGTGGTTGGAAATAGAAAAAAATATCCTGAGTGAGGTAGCCCACATCCAGAAAGACACAGTAAGCACTCATAAGTGGATATTATCTGTAAATCAAAGGATAACCAGCCTTTTAGTCCATGACTCTAGAGAAGCTACAAGGAGAACCCTGAGAGAGACATATATGGATCCCCCTTGGAAGGGGACAGAGACAAGATCTCCTGAGAAAATTGGGAGGTAGCGTGAGGGAGAAGGGAGAGCAGAAGGGGAGGAGGAGTGTAGGAGGGGAGGGAGGAGGAGAAAGTGAGGGAACAGGATGGTTGAGATGGGGAAAGGACAGAGAGGTAGAGGCAGGAAGGAGATACCTTGAAACAGGGAGCCATTATCAGCCTAGCATGACTTGGCACCAATAAATTCCCAGGAATCAACAAGGATGACCACAGCTAAGATCAGGATTTATCCCTACTGCTTGAATTGCCTTTTTAGAGTCCATTTTTTGAAAGTACATTTTGCTCAGCCTAGATATAATGGGGAGGGACTTGTTCCTGCTTCAAAGTGATATGTCAGATTTTGTTAACTTACCATGGGAAATCTTATGTTCTCTGAGGAATAGATAGGGAGGATGAGTGGAGTGGGAGAGGGGGAAGGAATGGTAACTGTGGTAGGTATGTAAAATGAGAAAAGATTGTAATAACAAATGAAAATAAATAAAAGATATGTTAAATTTCTGTTCTAAATTCTCTATATTGAACGATTTGCAGTAAAAGCTATATAAGGAAATCCCCATTTTGTTGATTTATAAATTTAAAAAAACTTTCACAATCTATTATTTGTAATTAGGTTTTTAAAACACTTTTGTGTAATTTATTCTTTATATTTACATTCACTTTACTGTATCTTCAGAGTCCGGTTTTAATTAAAAGGATGTGTTTTTCTTAAAAGCTTGAGGTCAAAGGTACCTTCTCACCAAATAGATGTGGTTTAATTCCCATTTCTAGGTTGAAATTCCTACAACACACTCACTTCTGGAGTTCTACTTTTTTCTTTTGTAATAAAACTACAATCTTTCTCCCTTATCTTTCATTCCTTCAGATTCTCCCATATTCCACTCTTTACAAATTCATGCCCTTATATTTTTGGTTGTGAGCCTAGCCTTTAACAGCTGAGCCATCTCTCCAATGCAAACTTGTGCAACCACTTTGGAAAGCAGTGTGGTGGTTTCTCAGGAAATTCGGGATCAACCTACCCCTGGACCCAGCAACACCACTCTTGGGAATATACCCAAGAGATGCCCTATCATACAACAAAAGTATATGCTCAGCTATGTTTATAGCAGCATTGTTTGTAATAGCCAGAACCTGGAAACAACCTAGAATCCCTTCAATGGAAGAATGGATGAAGAAAACTGTGGAATATATACACATTAGAGTACTACGCTGCGGTAAAAAACAATGATTTCTTGAATTTTGCATGCAAATGGACAGAAATAGAAAAACACTATCCTGAGTGAGGTAAGCCAGACCCAAAAAGATGAACATGGGATGTACTCACTCATAATTGGTTCTAGCCATAAATAAAGGACATTGAGCCTATAATTCGTGATCCTAAAGAAGCTAAAAAGAAGGTGAACCCAAAGAAAAACATGTAGTCTTCCTCCTGGATATTAACCTTCATCAGGCGATGAAAGCAGACAGAGACAGAGTCTCACATTGGAGCACCGGACTGAATCCCCAAGGTCCAAATCAGGAGCAGAAGGAGAGAGAGCACGAGCAAGGAACTCAGGACCGCGAGGGGTGCACCCACACACTGACACAATGGGGATGTTCAATCGGGAACTCACCAAGGCCAACTGGACTGGGTCTGAAAATGCATGGGACAAAACCGGACTCACTGAACATAGCGGACAATGAGGACTGCTGAGAAGTCAAGAACAATGGCACTGGGTTTTGATCCTACTGCACGTACTGGCTTTGTGGGAGCCTGGGCTGTCTGGATGTTACCTTACTAGACCTGGAAGGAAGTGGGAGGTCCTTGGACTCTCCACAGGTCAGGGAACCCTGACTGCTCTTAGGGCTGAGGAGAGAGGAGGAGTTGATTGGGGGAAGGAGAGGGAAATGGGGGGCAGTGGCGGGGAGGAGACAGGAATCTTTAATAAATAAATAAATAAATAAATAAATAAATAAAACCCCAAATTCATGCCCTCTTTTTATATTAATTTTGATTGTATGTATATAGTTATGAATATATGCATACATATTCCAAAATATATCCTGCTCAGTCCATATGATGTTATTTGTATGTTTGTTTTCAAGGCTAACCAGTTCACACTGGACAACTCCAGGGAAGATCATTTCTCCTGTTCTCAAGTTTTTCAGTTGCCCACAGTTCTTCATGTAGGCTTGAGTCCTTGTAGGCTCTTATTTAAAAAATAGGCACTGCATTGTTAGTAATTGGTAGTAAAAATGTATCAATGTATCCAATTTTGTCATCATTGTGACTTAATTCTATATATAGTTTTATTTTTAAAATTATTTTAATTGTTAGATTTTTTTCCTCTCTCTTTTTAAAGTTATTTTATTTTTTATTTATTTTTTTTATTGAGAGAAGGAAAAAAAAGTTTCTGCCTCCTCCCAGCCTCCCATTTCCCACCCTTTTTCCCCTCCCCCACTCCTCTCCCCCTCCCTCTCCAGTCCAAAGAGCAGTCAGGGTTCCCTGCCCTGTGGAAAGTCCAAGGTCCTTCCCCCTCCATCCATGTCTAGGAAGGTGAACATCCAACCTGGCTAGGCTCCCACAAAGCCAGAACATGAAGTAGGATCAAAAGCCCGTGCCATTTCCTTGGCTTCTCATCATCCCTCATTGTTCGCCATGTTCAGAGAGTCCGGTTTTATCCCATGCTTTTTCAGTCACAATTCAGCTGGCCTTGGTGAGCTCCCAATAGATCAGCCCCACTGTCTCAGTGGGTGGGTGCACCCCTCGTGGTCCTGACTTCCTTGCTCATTTTCTCCCCCCTTCCTAAAGTTATTTTTTTTTAAAACTATCTTTTCTCATTTTACATTCCAATCTCAGTCCCTATTACCACCCTTCCTCCCACTCCCTCTGTCTGCTCCTCAGAAAGGGTAAGACTTTGCATGGGAAGCCAACAAAGTTTAGCACATTGCTTTGAGGCAGGACCAAGGCCCTCCTCACTATATCTAGGCTGAGTAAGGTATCCCTGCAAAGAGAATGGGTTCTAAAAAGCCACTACAAGCAGTAGGAATAAATCCTGGTCTCACTGCCAGAGGCCCCATGGTGGTTTTGAAAAAAATATTTATTTTATGTTATGTATGTCAGTGTTTTGCTTGCATGCATGTCGGTATTCCATGTGTACACAGTACAGAAGAAGAACTTTTTAATGTGAGCCAGCATGTGGGTGCTGGGTGCCAAACCCAGGACCTTTGCAAGAGCAACAAATACTCTTAACTGCTGAGATTCCTGTACATTTTCTCATAGTGGTTTTCAGAAAAATCCAGCAGATAGGCTGCTACATCAAATCAACATCCTGAAGCAGCTGAAGGATGGGATACTGCAAATTTTTATGAGGAACAAGAAAATAGAGAAATAAAATACAAAGTGGGGGATTCCTTTGTTACAAAATTCCAGAAGAGATAACACTATTAATAATGGCTGAAAAATCACCTGTAGATGTTTGATTTAATTTCAAATGGTTGCAGCAGGTATCAGGGGAATGTTTGTAAAGAAGGAGGATGGACTTTAAGAGGGCATGGAAAGAAAGAGTAATGGAGAACATGAACCTTGAAGCATAGTTCATAACTGACATACTTGAAAATTACATTCTTCTTCTTTCATTCATGTTCTAGTAGCATACTACTTATGCCTAAATATTAACTCCTTGTTTTGAAAAGAACACAATCTGTGAAGGACCTGTTTGAACGCATCCTTCACCTGCTGGTTCCTTAGGGTGTAAATGAATGGATTTAGCAAAGGGGCCACAGAAGTGTTGAGCACAGCCACACCTTTGTTTAAAGTCACCCTCTCTTTGGCTGATGTTTTCATGTACATGAAGATACAGCTGCCATAAGTGATGGAGACAACAACCATGTGTGAGGAGCAGGTGGAAAAGGCCTTTCTCCGTTGTTGAGCTGTAGGGAACTTTAGGATGGTTTTGATGATGAGTGTGTAGGAGAGGATCACTAAGATCAAGGTGATGACAAGTGTCATCACAGCTAAGGCAAAAGCCATCCATTCTATAAAGCGTGTGTCTGTGCAGGACAGCTGAAGGACAGGAGAAGTGTCACATAGGAAGTGGTCTATGGTTTTGGAAGCACAGAAATCCAGTTTGAGTCCCAACATCAAAGGGGGAAAGATGACTAAGAACCCAGTCACCCAGGAACTGATGACCAGCAGGTGACACACTTTGCTGTTCATGATGATGGGGTAATGCAGTGGTCTGCAGATGGCGACATAGCGGTCATAGGACATGGCTGCCAGGAGGTAGAACTCTGTGATTAGTGACAGAAAGAAGAAGAATAATTGAGCTGCACAAGCATTGTAGGAAATTGTTTTGTCACCGGTGAGAATGCTCATCAAGAACCGAGGAATACAGGCAGACGTGAATGCCATTTCTAGGAAGGAGAAATTCCGGAGGAAGAAGTACATTGGAGTCTTGAGGTGGGGATCCAGTAGGGTGAGGAGGATGATCACTAAGTTTCCCATCAGGCTCAAGATGTAATTGACAAACAGAAACAGGAAAATCATAATTTGTAGTGGAGGGTCATCTGTCAGTCCCAGCAAAATGAATACTATCTCCACAGATTGGTTCTTCATTTCTTTTTTCCCCTAATAAGGCTACAGAAAACATAATAAAATAAATAGAAAAAAATAAAAATGGGAAAAATAAAAAGGAAAAGCACCCCAAATAGCTAACATCACACATCACATATAAGAAAAATTATTTGTTTCTTGGTAATCATAACAAGGTCCATTTTCTTTATAACCCATGCAAAAACACCTTAATGATTTTAGTGTTCACTGCATGGACATAGCTTGCATCTCAGTGGTATGTGTCTTGGTTAACCTTACTATTGTTTTCATAAAACACAGTGACCAAAATAACTTGGGGAGGAAATGTTTTAAAGGGTTTCCTTCACCTTATAACTTATAAGTTCACTAGTGGGGGACTTCAGGGAAAGGACTCAGGGAAGGCAGCTAGAGGCAGAAACTGATGTAGAGGCCATGAAGGAGCGCTGTTACTGACTGACTTGCTTTTTATGGTTTTCTCAGAATGCTATCAGGATGCCCCTCCACATCAACCATCTATCATGACAACACAGTGTAGATTTTCCCAAAGGTCAGTCTGGTGAGAACGTTGTCTCATTTGAGGTTCTCTCTTCCCAAATGACTATGGTTTGTATCGATATAATACAATACTAGTCAGCAAAATATGCTTATAGGACTCAGAATCTTTAGCTCAAAGTTGAGTGAGTCTTTTGGCCGTTTTACATGAGGCATATCAGTCATGTGAAACACAGTCCTTTAATGTTATTACTGTTCATCTGTACCTGTCATTCCAGCAGTTTATTTAAATAAACTTTTCAAGTGGGGTATTTGAAAGTTACTCAGTTAAAACTCTTGCATAAGTTGCCACTTGCGTGATACAATGTTTGTAAATGGCGGTGTTCCCACTAGCTATAGTAATTTCCACGTTGGGACTATATATATATATGGCATTCTAAGAAAGAGAACTCCTAAAGAAGGAAATACATGAGGCTGTAGTAGATTCTAGGAGGGAGAGTGTGGTGATAGTCAGGATTAATTTCCTAGAGATGAACTGAGGATATGAAATCACAGAAATTTCTTATGAGTCTTCAGTTGAACCTACTACCATAAACTCTGCCTTTCTGTAGGATTTCTGATTGCCATCTTCTGTCTTATGACAGTTTCGAACAAAGAAAAATATCTGTATGGAAATAGTAATAACTAATGTTTAACCTCTAAATATAAAGCCAATGTTTCAAGTAAAAATACAAGGCTCATTTTCATTTTCAAACAACTGTGTAAGATCAATACCTTAACATTACAGAATAATTCCTTTCAATATTAAAACTTTATATATTTTACCACTTTTATAGTCATGTAAGAATAGAGAATTTTAAAATAAATTAAATATTTATATTGACTAATTAGAATACACGTAGAGTTTTCAAAATGCACATGTCCTATATAACATGATTAAGTAGCTGATGATTTTCTGATTAGTTTAGAGATTGTTTAGTAGAACCAAGTGACACATGAACAACAATCTATATCTGTCAATGAATATACACATCAACAGGAACAAACTGAGTCAATGTCAGAAATTAGCAGCTCATTGGTACTTTTGATTGAGTCAATCAAAGATTAGCATAACTGATTCTTGAGTGATTTTGTTTCATGGCAACAATACTGCTGTTTAGGTATTTCCTCTTAACAAAGGATGTTGAATTTATTTGCTTTTCATTAAAAGTTTCTGAGTTATTTCCGGTTACACATCCCAGGCATGACTTTCTTTCATTATGAACAGTTTGGCAATGCTGTTATAAAGAGTGAGATACCATAGTTTTCTCATTTCTGTAGTATTGGTTCAATGTAGGGTCTAGTGCTATGAAATGCTTGGTAAGATAGTTAGAAGGAGACATATGCAAATATTTAAGGAAATACTAAGAAAACACGGAATAATATGATAGGAGTATGAGCAAACATAAAGTATTGTGGTTACCATTCAAAGTAAAGGGGAGAATTAGGCTGATTTCAGAAGTCAGGATTTTAAAATCATTTTATATTATGAAAGCTTTCCTGAAGATTTATTCAATTCTAATCAGAAGTCAACTTATAAGACATTTATTAAATAAAGAATTAGTGACATCATCTATAGTTAAAAAACTTTTTTAGATTTTAAAATAGCCATAATATGATCATTTAAGTCCTTTAAAGTAAAAAGTTATATATAAGATAGTATTCTCTGCATTGTGAATGCTAATAGAATTGTTTCTAGCCTTTGAGGTATAAATTTTTCTATAGAAAACAGTAAAAAATATAAAAATAAATGCAAAAAGAATCAAAGGGGAACTGAAAATCAATACTTTCCTTTGTTATTTGAAAGAATATGTAGAAGGATATATATGAGCATTTGAATATTTAAATAGTCCATAAAGGAACTAAAGATTTGAGAGAGGATATTTTAGGCAGATGAAGCATTGTGAAATAAAGAAAACCTAATGTATCCCACAAACTTTGCTTGAAAAGAAATACTCAGTATTCTTTTGTTTTTTAATCTCCCATTAAACCATAAACTATTGTAAAGAATAGTTCCATGGTCATCAAAGTTCTTTAGGGCATGTAGATATTATAAAACAACATATCATTAATTATTCTCAGTTATACAAATCTTCCCATTAGTAACATTGATACAAATGTTTAATTATATTATACTTACACTAAATTTTCCTCATTTGAAATTATTGATTTGTTCTGCTTTAACAATCACATGCAACATACACATTCATAACACATACTATAAGGGAAAACAAGACAAATCACATTATGTATTATAAGACCTACAGACCAATAAATAAAATTGCATTTAGTTCTGTTGGATCTTTTGGATACCATATAAAACTGAAAGATTTCCTAATTTTAAAACATATTTTGTAATCATTTACAATTATCTCTCTATATTTCAACATAAGAAGTTATGACAGCACTGACCCTCTATTAGTTCAAGAGCTTTCTTCAGTTGAACAAGTAAATTCTTCCAAGTTTGTCCTTTTGTATGGAGAACAAAGAGTGTGGATGGACCATTCTTTCTTCCTCATTCTGTCCAAAATATTTGACAGATTTGTTTATTTATATATTGTCTTAGAGAAATCATTTTTGACTAATTTAATGCGTGGTCAGAAATCAGTATTTCTACAGTATCCAGTTCATTTAATATTTAATTCTTGCTAAATGTTACATACACCATAATATAGAAATTCATCATCTCTGAAATAATGAAGAATTTACACTCCTGTTTCCTATAGGAAAACATTTAATAAGAACAAACAATTCTCAGGGTAACTAGACCTCACACCATCATTTCCTAAGGGATTGGCAAATTGTATGATACAGAACTGCTGCTTATAAAAACAAACATCCATGCATAGACTTTTACTTCTTTTAATTACAATTCCAGAAAATTTATTAGTGATTTTCATTTCATTCCCCAATGCACCCATCTTTTGAAAATATAATTGCACAGTTCTTGGCTTAAAATCAGAGAAAACAAAGAATATTTCAAGGGAATATGAAAAGTGATAATATAAGATGGGAAAATACTACCTGTTGTATATGTATTAACTCTAAGATAAATGTGATAGTCAATGTCCTGCAAAAACTCTGATTCCCCTTGGCCTGTTTGCTTTACACTGCAAACTGTCTTTCACAGTACCATGCCAACTCATGGGGGCACTTTAAACCTTTGCCTGGCGAGAGATGGAAATAAAGATAGAGACCCACACTGGAGCATTGGACTGAGCTCCCAAGGTCCAGTTGAAGAGTGGAAGGAGAAAGAATATAAGCAAGGAAGTCAGGACCATGAGGGGTTGGTCCACCCACTGAGACAATGTGCCTGAGCTAATGGGAGCTCATCAAATCCAGCTGGACTGGGACTGAATGAGCATGGGTTCAAATTGCACCCTCTGAATGTGGCTGACAGTTGGGGCAGACTGAGAAGCCAATGATAATGGCACTGGGATTTGTCTCTACTGTTTGTACTGGCTTTTTCGGATCCTATTCTCTTTGGATGCATACCTTCCTAAGCCTGGATGTAGGTGGGAGGGCCTTGGACTTCCCACAGGGTAGGGTACCTTGTTCTCTCTCAGGACTGGAGGGAGTGGGGGAGGGTATGTGGGAGAGCAGGAGGGAAGTGGGAGGAGGGGAGGAACTGGAAATTATGATTGGTATTATTTATAAAGTAATAATGTGAAATTCCCAAATGATCAATGAAAATATATTAGAAAAAAATGAAATCCTTAAATACATTTTTTGACATCATGGTATATACCCATCATCTCAGGTATGTAGCAAGTTCCAGGTAAGCCTGAGCTAAACGAGTACTTGTCTCAAAAACAGCCAGGTATTACGGCTCAGGCCTTTAATCCCAGCGCTTGGGAGGAAGAGGCAGTTAGTTTGAGACCTGCCTGGTTTATATAGCAAGTTCCAAGACAACCAGGGTTAGGTAGAGAGACCATGTATCAAAAGCCAAAAACCAAATCAAAGCAACCTAATAAATACCCCGTACTGGTTAGTTTTTATCAACTCAATATTGAGAAGAAGGAATCTCAACCAAGAAATTGCTGTATCACATTAGCCTGTAGGTATTTTCGATGGTGCATTTTTTTGATTACCAAGGGGTGTATGAGGGCCCACTTTACAACAGGCAGTGCTGTCCTTGAGAACCAGCAGCAAGTTTCATCTTCATCCTTCCCTCCCTCTCCTTCTTGTTGTAAGAAAGGCTGCTTGTTCATTTCCCAATGTAAGGGCATGGAAAATTATAAGAAACTTTGCTTGACCAAGATCTGGTTAAGACACTGGGTTCCAGAAACTTAGCAGCATTGAGAGCTAGTTGAAAACAGGAACTTCTGCAAAAGTATAAACCACCAAGTGCTCATAGCAGCTAGCCACCTGTCAACACCTAGCTTTGTGGTCTAGACTAAAGCAGATATAACTGCTCGGGGGAGGGCTGGGGGGCATGCACAAAAGCAAAAGTAGTTGCTTACAGGGGGAAGAGGGTGTGCAGAAGTAGTCCGCCCCCTGTTTCTAGCAAAACCAACTCCCTTGACCCTGAGTAAACCTGGCTTGCGTTTTTTTGCCTATATCTATATCGATATAGATATATAGATATCAACCCCAAATGATGAACAGGAGATCTTCCTACTGCACTGCATTGGCATGTGGTTGAGAACTCCCAGCTAGCTGGAAAGAATAAACCTTGCTTTTGCATTCTGGACTTGACTGGATTCCAGTGGTCTCTCTGGGGGTCTCAACTTGGGCACACCACCAGCTGCCCAGACTCCTGAGATAATCATACAGAAACCATATTATTTGCAATACTGTTTGGCCAATAGCTTAAGTGTATTTCTGGCTAACTCATATCCTAAACTAACCCATTTCTATTAATCTTTGTATCACCACGTGGCTGTGGCTTACCAAGTAAAATTCCGTCTGGCATCTGTCTCCAGTGGCTTTATGGCTTCTCTCTGACTCTGCCTTCGTTCTCCCAGCATTCAGTTTAGTTTTCCCCACCTAGATAAATTCTGCCTTGCTATAGGTCCAAGGTAGTTTCCTCATTAATCACAGCATACAGAGGGAAATCCCACATCACCCTCCCTCCCTCTCTCCCTTCTTTCTTTTTCTTTCTTTCTTTCTTTCTTTCTCTCTCTCTCTCTCTCTTTCTCTCTCCCTCCCTCCCTTCCTTTCCTTCCTTCTCTATCTATTCTCTCTTTCTCTCTCTTCCTCCCTCCTTCCCTCTCTACCTCCTTCCTTCCTTCCTTTACTTCCTTTATGTAGTCTCATTCTGTAAATCAGACTAGCCTAGAGTTTCTCATGTAAACTAGGGTTGCTTCAAATTTGTGGTCAGGTGATAAAAATAGAGTTCTTTATTGTTCAGTGTTAGGATTACAGGTGTGAACTGCCATACCTCACCTAAGATGATGTTCCTATAAAAAAGGAATATCAGGTCGAACTCTCCCCCTGCGTGGGTTATGAGTCTCGGCCCCAGTGCACTGGTTCCCGTCTCATCTCATCATTAAAGCCTCGTGTGATTGCAGCCAGGACGGTCTCTCGTGGGTTACTGGGGGGTCGTGTTATCCCGAGACTTGAGTGAGAGTCTCCCCAGCACTGGGGGGTCTTTCATTTGGGGGCTTGTCCGGGGATTAGCGACCACCTTTGTCTCCGAAGACCCACTTGGGTCTGTATGTCTTTGTCTGTGTGCTGGCAGGTCCTTTATGTTTTTGTGCCAGATTGTGCCAGTTGAATTCAGGTTCAGGTTCTGTACATTCGAGTTTACAGTCGTGCCTTTGTGTTTCCGTGGGGTTGAATCCTGGTTCAGGTCCAGGTTCTGTACATTCAGGTTTACAGTCGTGACTTATTTGGTGTTTCCGTGCCAGGTGAATTCAGGTTCAGGTTCTGTACTTTGAGGTTACAGCCGTGTCTGGGTCTTTGTGTTTCCTCAGGTTCTGTATTTTCGGTTTTGCAGTCGCTGGTGTCTCGGGAGGAGACGAAGGCGTGATCAACAGACATGCTAGATCACCGACTGCTTCCCCGGGAGACGTCCTGGGAGGTGAGAAGGGACCCAGGGACAACTGGAAGATTCCCGTCTGGGTGCTGGTGAGGATACGGAAGTTCTGGTTTGGAAGAACTATGTCCTCTCAGCTGTCTGTATTTCTTTTTTCTTTTTTCTTTTCTTTTCTTTTCTTTTCTTTTTTTATGGTTTTTCGAGACAGGGTTTCTCTGTGGTTTTGGAGCCTGTCCTGGAACTAGCTCTTGTAGACCAGGCTAGTCTCGAACTCACAAAGATCCGCCTGCCTCTGCCTCCCGAGTGCTGGGATTGAAGGCGTGCGCCACCACCGCCCGGCTGTCTGTTTTTCTTTTTTGGTTTTTTGAGACAGAGTTTCTCTGTGGCTTTGGAGCCTGTCCTGGAACTAGCTCTGTAGACCAGGCTGGTCTCAAACTCACAGAGATCTGCCTGCCTCTGCCTCCCGAGTGCTGGGATTAAAGACGTGCGCCACCATTGCCCGGCCTGTCTGTATTTCTGTATTTCTGGAATGGTTTTGTCTGTCTCGGTGGAGACTGATATTTGTTTGCATGTCTTGTGTGTCTTCAGTCTTTTGTTTTCTTACTTGTGACATTGACCCTGGATCAGTGGTTTTGTATTTTTAAGCTTTGTTAGCCTTTGTCTGTATATCTTCGGTCTCTGTTTTGTCTTACACGCAGTTAGCGTGTTCAGTTCTCTGATGAGATACGCGGGTGGCGTTTCTCAGTTCTGTGGTATGACACATAAGTGGCATGGTCAGTTCTCTGTAGAGACATGCATGGATAGCGGTCTCATTTATAAAGCAGGGCGGGTCACACCCGCGAAGCAGCTTGAAGCTGTGTCTTTGGTTTGTTTGGCGCCTTTGTCCTGTATGTTTTTATAATGTGTGTTGTGCTTTTGTCCTGACTTAGACTGACACTGACATACTCAAATCATGACTTCTTTGACTTTGGTATTGTGACCACTTACAAGACTTTAGAGATAGGGCTATAAACATAGGGGTATATTTCATAAAACAGTCAGCCTCGGCCCCAAGCACGTGGCTGTGGGGTAGCATGCTTGTATGGATGGCTGAGCTATTCAGCCTTCCTGTTACAAGGTTTCGAGGCTGCCAGACACAGTTGTAGAAGGTGGATGTATCCCAATAGGATTTCAGACACTAAACAAAAAATCTGAGAGTAATTGCTATGGCCTAAAGAGGTTAACAATCTTTTTTCCCCAGTGCTGCGTACCACCCTGCCCGCGCCCCATGCCTACCCATGCGTACCGCCTGCCCTGGGAGCTGCATGCCTCAAACCTTTGGTCAAAGCTTGGCTCCGCAGGTGAAGAACTCTTTCAGATCCTGTGGATTATAAGTATCTGTCATCATTTATAGGGGCTGGTCAAATGTTTCATACTGGTACAGGATTTTATATACTGTTCTTGTTTACAAATTATTGTTGGTTAATGTTAAAAAAACCTATTGCTGGTCTCAAATGTTTCACATTGGTATAGGATTTTTATATGCTGTTCTTGTTTAAAATGTAGCCATGCATTCTCACTGAGAAAAACCACCAAAAAAGACTTTGGTAAAGAGTTTTTATGTTGTTTAAAAGGCAAGAGATTTTTGCTATATTGTCTAAAAAGCAAGAGAAATTTTTGGTGTGTTGTCTCGAGAGATTTTGGTTTAAAAATGTGTAAACAGTTGTGGGCCTAATCTAGCCCTGAGGTCAAACTTAAGGCGGGTAGGGAGCAGCTGACAGTTATCACCTCAGGGCTCTGCCATCTGTGTTTCTTAAACGTTTAATGGAGGCTTATAAGCGTTATACTCCCTTTGACCCAACCTCTGAGGGTCAGCAGTAGCTATGGCCTTCATAGGACAGTCAGCATCAGATACTAGGAAAAGTTACAGTGGTTAGAAGGGTTGCAGGATTATATCTTTCAGGATTTGGTTAAGAAGGCAGAGAAAGTGTTTCATAAGTGAGAGACTGAGAAAGAGAAGCGAGAGAGAGAGAGAGAGAGAGAGAGAGAGAGAGAGAGAGAGAGGCAGAAGAAGAGAGAGTACCAGAGGGATCATAGACAAGAGAGAAATTTGATAGAATTTTGGCCGCAGTGGTAGGAAAGAAAGGAA
This sequence comes from Microtus oregoni, assembly GCF_018167655.1. Taxonomy (NCBI): domain Eukaryota; kingdom Metazoa; phylum Chordata; class Mammalia; order Rodentia; family Cricetidae; genus Microtus; species Microtus oregoni. The sequence continues at coordinate 65,872,054 of NW_024543060.1, forward strand.
AGACAGGAGGGCCTAGACAGGTAGGGAACCTGGGCAACAGAAGACCAAAGATGAATGAAGACAGGCAGAGCCACCCCTTGGACAAAGATCAATGTGCTTATTGCAAAGAAAAAGGACATTGGGCAAGAGAATGCCCAAAGGAGAAAAGAAGGGCCTCTAAGGTACTGGCCCTAGAAGAAGATGGATTAGAGGGGACGAGGCTCGGACCCTCTCCCCCACACCTAGGGTAACCCTGACTGTGGAGGGGCCCCCTGTGGACTTTCTAGTGACAAAGGGGCTGAGTACTCTGTGCTGAAACAACCATTGGGGAAGTTAAAGAATAAAAAAAGACTAGTAATTGGAGCAATTGGACAGAAACAATATCTGTGGACCACCTTACAAACTGTAGATTTGGAGGAAGGACAAGTGACTCATTCCTTCCTGGTTTTCCCTTAGTGCCTCACTCCTTTATTAGAAAGACTCAAACCAGCCGGAGGTGATTAAAGCCTTTTGTTGGCTGAACCAGTGACCTTTGCTCCCCCTGCTGTCCACAATCCCGCTACCCATCACTGCACTGACATTTTGGCAGAAGAAGCTGGTACCCAAAATGATCTGAGGGATCAGCCTTAGCCTGAAGTCCGAGCTGGTATACGGACGGGACGGCAGCTGTTTCACGGTTGAAGGTAAGCAGAAGGCGGGGGCAGCAGTGGCGGATGGTAAGCAAGTAGTATGGGCATAGCCTCCCTGAAGGACATTGGCACAGAAGCCGAACTTGTGGCTTTGAAATCAGCTCTGTGAATGGCAGAGGGAAAAGTCTCAACTGACAGCAGGTATGCTTTTGCCACTGCCCATATACACAGAGCAATATACAAAGAGGACTGTTAACAGCTGCAGGAAAAAATAAAAAATTTTGAGCCTCCTCGAGGCCATACATTTGCCAAAGAAGATAGCCATCATACGTTGTCCAGGACACCAAAAAGCTCAAGATGCTGTGGCTAACGGAAATCAGATGGCAGACCTAACCGCTAAACAGGTGGCCCAGGGAGCAATGATCCTGGCAGTCAAAGAGCCTAAAGATTATCATGGTATCAGTGTAACCAACTTTAGATACACCCCCGAGGACTATCAAGTTATGGGCAAATTAGGACTGGTAAAGGAAACTCCATATGGGGCAGTAGAGACAGAAGGAGGAAAACTATGTCAGTGCAGTGAAATGTCCTCCCACAAAAAGAAGGGCACAAGTATGTTACCAACTTACATTACCCGCCCCACCTGGGGGCCAAGAAACTAAAAGATGTGGTTACGTCCTCCGACTATTATGTTATGGGACTCTCTGACTTGGCAGAAGAAGTAGTCAAAAGCTGCAAGGCCTGTGCTATGACTAATGCAGGACACTCCAGGGAAGAGGCTCAGGGGCCACCAGCATGGGGCCTACTGGGAAGTAGATTTTACAGAAATTAAGCCAGCCAGGTATGGTAACAAGTACTTATTAATTTTTATAGAAACCTTTTCAGGATGGGTAGAAGCTTTTCCTACCAGGACTAAGACAGCCAATGTGGTGGCTAAGAAGATCATATAAGAAATCTTCCCAAGGTTTGGGATACCCAAGGTAATCGAATCTGATAATGGACCTGCCTTTGTTGCCCAGGTAAGTCAGGGACTGGCCACCCAACTGGGGATCAATTAAAAATTGCATTGTGCTTACTGACCCCAGAGTCAGGTCAGGTAGAAAGGATAAATATAAATTCGAGAAAGAGACCTGCGGAAATGACTGGACAACCCTCCTTCCCTTTGCCCTGTTCTGGGTTTGGAACACCCCAGGGCGAACTCACCCCTTATGAGATTCTATGCGGAGAACAGCTACTGCTCACTGAGTTGGGTGGAATGTATAATCCTGATGCTATTCTTTCTAGACCTTTATTTTTCCCGCCTAAAGGCCCTTGAAATGGTGAGACGCCAGATCTGGGAACAACTGAAAGAAGTATGCATCTCTGCCTGGACCCACGCCTCCCACATGAAGCGAGCTCCTGAACTACCCAAAACTGAAGTATCTGGGACTTTGACAACACTACCAGTCAAGAGGCTTATGTTTGGGGGACTAATCATAGGCTGACTCTTACTGAGGTTATGTAATGAGACTCTTAAAAGCCCTAAGACTTCTGACACCAGGTACTCGGTTCCCGATTTAGCTAAATGGTGGGCCTGTAATACAGGCTGACACCTTGCGTGTTGACATCGGTTTTTTAGTGACATCAAAGATTACTGTACGCTTGTACAACTGACACTAGGGTCTTTTATCATCCAGTTAACATGCTTAAAGATGAGTTTGACAAGCACCCAACTCGCTTTTGATGAGAACCTATTTCTCTGACATTAGCAGTAATCCTGGGCCTCGGGGTAGCTGCCCTAATACAGGCCCCTCAGTACTTTAATGAATTAAAACTAATTACCTTCATTAGAGAAGGAATAAGTGCTGTTTAGATTTTGATGTTACGCCACCAATATAATGCTTTACAAGGTCAAGAAGATACTAAAATCTAGTTCTATGATTAGAACTAGGTACTAGAAGAAGTGGGGAGATAAAGAAAGACCTGGATAAATCCAGGTATCCCCAAAGAAAGCCCTGGATAAATCCAGGTTCCCGCCCCACCCCCCAGCAGGAAGAAAATAGCCAAAAATCCAAGCAGGAAGAGAAGAATCAAAAATCTAGGATTAGCCATTTTAGTGACTGTTTCAGGAACTAGCTGAAGATAAAGTTAGGTTGTAATCTTGAGAATAATCTTGAGAAACAGGGAGTTTCCCCCTTGTGATCGTCATTGTCACCTGTTTTAAGAACTAGCTGATTATGACCTTGGGAGTGGTCCTGAGAGGCAGGGGGTTGCCCCCTTGTCTTCTTCACTGGTATTTTCGGAATTTTCTGTGACACACTCCCTGCCATTTCCGGATCACTGGGCTGTGGTTTCTTCCCTTAAAAATCGCTTCTCCCGGTCACTCGGGGTCGAACTCTCCCCCTGCGTGGGTTATGAGTCTCTGCCCCAGTGCACTGGTTCCAATCTCATTTCATCATTAAAGTCTCCTGTGATTGCAGCAAAAAAAAAAAGAATATCATAGAGTGTATTAAACAGTGAGATTGAGAATATATAAAAATTGATGAAGAATGAATGGAAAATCATATATATTGAATAGACTTGAAGGAACAATTTTATGTACCTGCCTATGATGTGCATGATTTAGGTAGTTTAGTTCCAGTCTTTAGGGCAAGACTGGAACATCTGAAAAACATGTCTGAAAGGACTCTGACCCCACCCATGTATGTTGGAAACTATGCAGGCAAGTGTTAAGAAAGGAAGATGTTGACTTCCTGCATTCCCACTGAAGTTGCTGGTTCTCAGACTGCTCCTTACTACAAAGTCACAAAGCCAGTTTTGGGTGTTGACATGTGTAATTTCATCTTGAAAGGCTTTCCCCTAGTGGAGGTCAGGTGCAGGGCAGTGTGAATAAAGCGGATGGTACTTGAGTACTGGAGGGAGGATAATAGTTACCCAGCCAATGTACCAACTTGGGCTTTCTAGGTGAATGCTGTGGAGAATATAAGCACCCACCAGAGTCCTGCCCTGTTAGTAAACACCAATAACCTTTGTCTCCCACATCAAAAGATAGCGTATATCACTGTCCCTTTAATGAGACACACCTGGCAAGCTTCCGTCTTGATATAGGTGCTCTCAGGTTCTCGTGGCTGTTTGCTCACTTTTCTGAGTTCTGACATGGAAAGTGTCGATTTTTCTTTTTCCTATATTTATCATTTTTTCTGGTCCTGCTCAATTCCTTCTTGCTCTCACCTTTACTATGGGCATTCTCACTCTCCCTGAAGATCCCTCACCTCTGTTAGGACCCAAGAAAAGCCCCCAAAGAAGACCAACAGCCATGAATGCAATAAGAAGAGCTCTTTATTGATTCCAATATTGGGTGGCAAAAGAACGACCCCCAGAGAAGTTTGCAAGTTCCTTTTAAGCAGAGTTAGGGGAATTCCAAAGAGGAGGAATTAATCTGGGGATATTTGGTGGAGGAAAGACTAGTCAGGGAGCTGATTGGTGAGAGCTGACTGGTGGGAAGCCTAGTGGTTAGGTTCTTTCCTGTGGCTGGGCAGGGGAAGTTATTTTTAGCTTGCAGAAGTCCGGGGTTCATGTGCTGAGCTAGCAGAGAAACACTTGGGACCAGTTGAGCCAGCAGAAGGGCCTTTCGGGGGGGCCTTGCTGATGGTAATCCTTAAGTTGTGGTTTTCCTGAGAGCTGCTTGCTCAGCTCTGATCCTTTCTAGTGAACTGAAGCTATGGTCTTGTCTTTGTCATGGCTCTAGTCTGCTGCCGTCTTGCCCCAGCCCTGCTCATTCCAGCCTTTTGAACTTCCAGCCTAACAGCTTGGAGATTTTTATTGCTGAGTCTGTCTGTTCACTTTATTTCTTTTCATCTGATCCATTTCCCTCCTCCTGGCAGCTGCCAAGTTTTCAGCCTGCTCTGTAGTAGGAGAGCTGCTTGTTTGTTCCTGGCTGCTCAGCCCCAAAATAATCACACAGAAACCATATTAATTAAATCACTGTGTGGCCCATCAGCTCTAGCTTCTCATTGGCTAACTCTTCCATCTTAATTTCACCCATTACCATTATTTTATATATTACCATAAGGCTAGTGGCCTACCAGTAAGGTTCCAGCTGGTAGCTTGGGTCTTTCCCCCCTGGCAGCTACATGGCGTCTCTTGTCTCCACTTTCTTCTCCCAGAATTCAGTTCCTTTCTGCCCTGCTTTGCTATAGGCTCAGAGCAGTTTCTTTATTAACCAATGGTAGTCACAGCATAAAGAGGGGAATTCCACATCACTGCTCTGCTCTTCTTTTCCAAGTCCTCATTTTTGAGTCCTTTAAAAAATCTTTTCAATATAAGATAAAGAACCTGCAAAAGGGACCCCATGATCCTTGGTCCATATTCAGCCTTGGGAAATTATTTATATAATCCTGAAACCTTCTCTATATCCAACCATTTTCTGAATATTTCCTCAAGATCCAATCAGTCCTTGATAACAACTCCATCAGGAAACCAACCATTCAGTATATGAAAATGTTAGTTATGTTAAAATTGCAACAATAAATAATAAAGTGATTATTATATATTATATATAAATTTATTGTTGCATTATATATATGATTTGGGAGTTCTGTTATGCTGTTAGTTAAAATTGCAACAATCAATATGTATATATATAAGTTTTGAAGAATTTTAAAGATATATTTTTATTATTTTTAAATGTGTGCATGTGTGTGTGTGTGTCTCTTTGTGGGTATGTGTGCATGAGTTCAGGGTGCCATGTGACTGTGAGTCACCTGACAAACAAACAGGGGAACAAACGCAGGTCGTCTGGAAGCACTCTACTCTTAAACACTTTGGCTCCTGAATATTTATCTATAGAAGTCACAGCTTTAAATGGTATTGTTTAAGAATGTTATAAGTTAAATATATACCACAGCTCAAACTTTTTGAACTTATACCCATAGACTTACATATATGAATATATGCATTAATACTTAATATCTTTGTGTGTAATGTACACACACACACACACACACACACACTCAAATTCTAGCAGTTTGACCAAGGCATACATACATATATAAGAATAAGTTTTAGATATTTGTTTACTAATATTCTATCTCTTAATAGAATCTGTGAAAGCAATTTGTCTCTTTTATGTAGTAGTCATTTCTTCACTATTTTTGCATGTGTGTTGTGTGCTATTGTTTATAGTTTTTTATCTATTCGTTCATATATATCAGTTACACTTAGGGAAAACGAGACTAATATAAATGTTGCTAATTTATTTGTATGTTGAGTGCCAAGGGAATTTGAAAATGTAAATATTTATTTAGCACATATACCTAAAGTTTAAACTAGTAATGGTCCCTACTGTCTTATCCATAAACCAATCACTGGGGTATGGCTTATGAGAGTGAGCATTGGTTAACACTCTTGGCTAATACATAGGAAAATCTTACATCTCACCCATTGATATGGTATTTAAGACTCTTTCTCAAGGGCAAGGTGAGTCTGGAATGTCTATGAAAAGTGTTGGCACTCAACAATTGATTATCCAATACAAAATGGTCATCCTTGAATATAAGTACAAGTGACATTGTACACTCTAATCAGGTTGTTCTTATGTGTTTAGGTATATCTGCATATATTATAAAAAGAGGACATTAATTTGAAAGAGAGCAAAGTTTAGTATATGGTTGAGTTTGGTGGAAGGAAATGAAAGGAAGAAATTATGCAATGATTTTAAATCTCAAGTTTTAGATTTAAAATCAAAAGTTTTAGAAACCACAAAGTGCCATTTTTAATGTTTAGTAAAAAATATGTATTATTGTTTATAAATATCTCTCCCATTTCTAGAGCAATATTTTATGAGTATAACTGGCACTGTAATGATACCAGTAAAATTAATAAAATTTAAAAAATAACTGTAAGCCAATATTAGAAGAGAAAAATGTTAGAAATTCTGAGAAAAGCAATTTCAGTAGGTTGAGTGAAAATTAAATGAATAGTTCAATAAACTGTTAGAAAAAAAGAATAAAAGACTGAGGGTAATATTGATATAAGTAGGCCACTGACATCTTTTATTATTTGAATTGGCCTTCAATGTGCCCCTCACTCACAGGCCACATCATTTCATGTACTTGTGAAAAACACCATCTTCTTTGCCATGTTCAGAAAGGCTTGCTTCACTTGCTGATTCCTCAGGCTGTAAATGAAGGGGTTTAGCATGGGGGCTACTGAGGTATTTAACACGGCAACTCCCTTGGTCAAAGATGCTCTGTCTGATGCCGAGGGCTTAATGTACATAAAAATGCAGCTTCCATAAGAGATGGAGATGACAATCATGTGGGAAGAGCATGTGGAAAAGGCCTTGGTCCTCTGACTAGCAGAAGGAATCTTCACAATGGTTCTGATGATATATGTGTAGGACAGAAATATTAACGTTAAAGTGAACATTAGGGTAAAGACAGCACAAAAAAAACCCATCTTCTCCAGGAATTTTGTATCTGAACAGGAAAGTTGCAGCAGAGGGAAATAATCACAGGTATAGTGATCAATGATATTGGACCCACAGTAATCAAGTTGTATGACCAACATGAGTGCGGGAAAGATGATTAGGAAAGAGACCAGCCAGCAGACAAAGACAAGCATTGTGCAGACTTTCTGACTCATGATGGTCAGGTAATGCAGGGGCTTGCAGATGGCAACATAACGATCATAGGACATGGCAGCCAGAAGGTAAAATTCGGTGACTCCCAAAAGGATGAAAAAAAATAACTGAGCTATGCAGTTGTTGAAGGAAATGGTTTTATCCCCTGAGATTATGCTGCCCAAGAATTTGGGTATAGTGACGGTTGTGAAGGACACTTCCAATATAGAGAAATTCCTGAGGAAGAAATACATGGGTGTCTGGAGCTGGGAATCCAGCAGGGTGAGCGTGATGATGGTCAAGTTCCCTGTGATGCTGAGTGTGTAGGTGATGAAGAGAAAGACGAAGATCACAACCTGAATCTTAGGGTCATCTGATAACCCCAGAAGAATAAACTCTGTAGTTTCCGTATGGTTTCTCATTCTCCAGTTACTTCTTTTTCTTCTGCCAAATATAAAGGCAAAACCAGAAAAAAAAATCAAGAATTGAGGATTAGTAAACATCAAAACAAGCGGCTGTCTTATTGTTGAATTAGTATGCTGTTTCCACCTGTAAGAGCAATTTAAGAGCCGGGCAGTAGTGGTGGTGCAAACCTTTAATCCCAGCACTCAGCAGGTGGAGGCAGGCAGATCTTTGCCTGGTCTAAAAAAGCTAGTTTCAGGACAGGCTACAAAGCTACAGAATAACCCTGTCTTGAAAAACAAAAAACAAAAAAACAAAAAAAAAAAAACAGAAAACCAAAAAGAGCTATGTAAAACTATTCAATTCTAATGATTCTTTAATTTTTTTTGATCAGAAAAAACTCATCTTCAAGATAGTTTGAAAAGCAGTTTTGTATCAAACTATAATGCAATAGACTGTCATCTCAGTGAGAATGGAAATTATGAAAAATACTCTACCAGCCTGGTGTAGAAGAGCTAGTTCCAGGAAAGGAACCAAAAGCTACAGAGAAAACCTGTCTCAACCCCCCCCCCCAAAAAAAACCCAAAATAAACAAAAATCAAAAACAAAAACAAAAATACTCTGTTGAGGATGTGGAAAGAAAAGTACTCTAAAAAATTTTAGTAGTGATGCTGTCTTAGTACAACTAATATGAGAACAGAATGTAGGTTCCCCAAGTAAGACCTCTAGATTTAATATATAATCTGGTGGCCTCGTTCTAAGGTATATGTCCAATCAATGATATCAGAAAGAGGTTTTTGGGATGATCTTGCAGCTGATATCCATCCAGGAAAGGTTAAGGTTACCTTGTATTGAATCTGAACCACTTACTAGTCTGAAAAACAGTTAACCCTCATTGCTCCACTTCATCTTCTTATAAATACCCAGTTTCTAAAATAGACAACTCTAAGTTAGAAGTGCTGATATATGTGAAACATTCGAAAATTCTATATACACCTTAATGATTGTGACTATGTGTAGCACATTGCAATGACACCCAAATCGCTGTTTTTTTTTTTTCACCCCTTGCTTTATTTCTCTGGCTTTAGAAGCAATATTTTCTGTTCACATACATAAAACCTTGTATTCATTTGCACAAATGAATATACTTCCTCTTAGACTATACTACCATTTTCATCACTGTCCACATTACTTGGTACATTTACAAAAGGACAAGTTTTTATTTTCAAAGCTAATTTAATGTGTTTTGGGTTTAGTATAATTTTACATTAAAGGAAGGGTTTACCCAGTTAATATTGACTTTTGTTTAATTACTTGTTGACACCATTGTCTTCTTCATGCTATACTGTGTAGCCTGTGTATTACTTAGGATTTTATCTTTGCATTATAAGGTGAGTTTTCTCAATTATTTACTTTATGAGATATGCGTAAGCACAAGCTCTAAATTTTCGAGGTTGAAAAATTATCAAATGAAATATATATAAGGGAATCTATAATATGCTAATGTATTTAAACAAACTGTTAAATTTGACTTGCTTTAGTAGTATTATTTTAGTGGATCTGAGTCTAATTTTCATTAAAATGATATTTCATTTATTAAACCTCTAGGTTATATCATGAAATAGTCAAAATCTGATTGCAATCTCTAGCTGTAGCCACATACTAAGGACTCTATAAAATGGCACTACAGATAAGATAATTACAAGTGACTCCATATATACGGCATACTTCATGTAAGTCTTTTGTGAACTCTTGCGGTATAGCATATTTTAAATATGAAATAAGTCCTTAATTAGACACTGTCCACGTGGGAGTCTTTAAGGGCTATTATGTCACTGGAAGAGCTGACTTTTGTATAATGGTTTTTATTGTTTGATTCCCCGTATTCTGGAGCTCTTGGTGAGTCCTACTAAACAGTGTGTTTTAGTCTTTACACATAAATTTTAATTATTTAAATCACAGAGTGTGAACACTGTTTGATTATATTTAAAATAATCTTAATACTGAAATTTCTGATTTATTTATGATTTACTCTCCCTAAAACTATAAGAGTAACATGCTGACATTAGAAAACACTAAGAAACTCACTCTTGCCACTCTATGCCATAATCCTGGAATGTATCATTGTTGATGAACAAATGTACTTTTAGAATTAAAAATTAGTAAATGCACATTATTAGATTAGTACCATTTTGGAAATGAAAAATCCATCTATGTATTTTAGTTTCTTTTAAAGTTGTATCTACTTTTCTTCTTATATGTACTTTGATTTTAACATTTTATGGGTAGCAATGTAATTATTCATTTTCCCTTTATGGGTTCTAGCTGTGAAGGAATATGTGAAGGACTGTAAATAAATGTCTTAGTGGGTGTCTCTAAATGCCAGTCTCCTTCCCCATCAACATTTCTGTACCAGTCTTCAAAGGTCTGAAAACCAGGCTTAAGGAAACCACAGCATGACTTGTTTCAAGTAGGTGATCAAATATTTAGCTCTACAACTGTTTTAATGTATTTCTATGTGAAAACATTTATGAAAACTCAGTGGTTTATATTCATTTGTCACCTAAATGGTTGTGATATAAATTTTAAAAATTTGTAGATTCCCAAACCATTATAATGTTTTAAGGATGTATTTTACTTGAGAATGAAGATTATTTCTAAACTGTTAATCCATCTCTTTAAATTCAAAATGTTAAATGGGTTAAATTATTTATTTAGTTTTTTAAAAGATGCATGTGTGTATGTTTGAACGTATGCATGCATGTATTTGAGTGTTCTGTTTGCATGTATGCCTGCATGTCAGAGAGGGTATTAGATCCCATTATAGATGGTTGTGAGGTGCTATATGACTGCTGGGAGTTGAATTCATGGTCTCTGGAAGAGCAGCAAGTGCTCTAAACTGCTGAGTCATCTCTCTAGCCCAGGGTTAGATTATTAACATCTCATTTTCTTCCACCCATTTCATCTAATTTACTTCTTACTTGCCTTCTAAAGAATCTGAGGTGAATTCTTTGAACAATTCAAAACAAAAAATTGAGAATGTTAATATTTGTTCAATATCATGATTTTAATTCATCTTAGGGGTTCCATTTTGAGCATCTCCTCAAATTGTGACCTTCCCAAGTCTCTAAAGTAAAATAAATGACAACAATGACCTAAATAAAATAGGTAAAGTATGGGCAATATATATAATACTCTTGGGGAGAAAACTGTGATGAAGGATGTCATAGAGTTGAAAGCTTAAAGGATGCTCTTTTGAGAGACACATTTGGAAGACTGAATAATTGTAATTCAGCTTTGATTTGTGTGTTTGAATAATTAGTAATATTTCATGATGGCCTGGATGATCATTTTTCTCCATGATACACTAACTTTGAAAGGACTTTTTTTTCTCAGCTTCCCTACATTCATTAATTTTATTTCCTCAATTGAACCTCATTAAATAGAAGTCATTAGAAAAATTACAGGGGACATCTCCAAACATATTTGATTGATCACATTGTCTTCATTCTCTACACATTCAAAATTTGAAGAGTTATTTATAATTTTGATGAATGAAAGATAGGGAAGGGTGTGTGTAATATCCAGCTCAGCTTCAAATTTCAAATTGTATAAAAAATACTCTCTATATGAAGTTGAATGGAGAGGGATATAGAGAGGATCTAGAATGATTGGGGGAAGACAAAGAATATGATCAAAATATGCACAAAAACTTAAATACCTAAGTAGATAAACAAAAACATATTCTTATGTCGGTATTCTCACTGCAGGGTCTAGATCATACCACAAGGATTCTTTTTAGGAATTTTCTTCATTTTGATTTATCTGACTCCTAAGGAGAACTCACTGAGTGACTAGACTTGTTTTTACTAAATTCTCTTTTTACTATTTTCATCGTTATTTTTGTTATTCTTTCCAGGGAAATATGAATTGAATACATTAATTACTTTTAATAATAATGAACAGGATCAATTTTCAGTATTAAAATACATATATATGTGAGGAAACCAAAGGAAAAAAGAGACTATCAGGTCACAATAACTTCAAAAATACTAGCACTAATATCTATGTGTTTTTGAAAATGAAAAAAGAAACTCTGATCCATTAATAATAATGTTGGTAGAGAAGCAAAAGGGACTGGAAAGGTGGAATTTCACAGAAATGTTAGAAAAGCAATAATACTTCATGCAGGTTTATTCAGTTATATATCAATAGTTTGTGTATATCCTTAGGTATACTTCATTTAAATTTTTTTCCAACTAGAGAATTTGGAAGAAGTATCTAACCTCACACTTTTAGTTCATTACCTAGGCTTATACAATGAAAACACAGAAGAAAAATGAAATATATTAATTTTAAGATAACATCATAAAACACTATTGGTTTCTGATTTAAGATTTTATGAAGCTAGTTAGCATCATGTGGCTTTTTCTTAAAAGAGATTATTATTAGCCACAGAGAAACCCTGTCTCAAAAAAACCAAAAAAAAAAAAAAAAAAAAAAGAGATTATTATTATTTTTAATTCAAGTGGACCACTTAATTTACTTATAATGTTAAATGAGGTAATTTCTTTAAAATAAAATTCCTCTGTTCAGAATAGAGTTGAAATTTCAAGAATGCTTTTGAAAATTGAGACATTTTAAATAAATGTGTTCCAAATTAGTAACTAGATTCTGGGAAATACTGTCTTACTCATTTTCCTTTCAGTTGAAATGGATTCTTAATTTTGACAGTATATTATTAGTAGTAATGGTTTATTAAAGGCATTATTCACTTCAGTGATTAGAAGCTTGTATAATTAATCTCATTTAATTATTCTAACTTATTTCTAGAACTTTTATTCTTGTTTTCAAATGAAGCATTAGGGTTCAGATTTGGTAGTTTCTATTAATTTATACAATGAAAAAAATGTCAAATATTAATAGATTACCTACAATTAAAGAATATTTTTTTCAAAATAACACTAAAAAGTCTATGAAATATGAAACTTATGTTTGATAAAGTTGAGCTCTGGATTAATATTTGATTCTGAGAGATTTGTACTTTTTTTAAAATATATTTCCAGCTTACCTGTGATTTTCACACAGCTTCTCAGAACCTCTGGAATAGTGGAAGCAACATCAGCTATCCCCTCCCCCAGGTAGAAATAGAAACATTTCCAGGAGATGTTTTAAAATAATCCTGGTTGTTAATATATTTTATGTCACATGGAACTAAAGTTTTATCCATGCACTTTGCAATTGGCTCAAGGGAGCAACTCAACAAAGCCCAAGGGAATATCAAACATTATAACATTAGTATCAAAACTGGGGAAGGAAGCTTGGGGTGCAGTGTCCAGTGGGGGGGGCGACTAATAAAGTAGAAAGTCATGCTGATTTCTCATGTAGCTTTATGAATTTTGATTACATTAATACAGTGGATACTTCATACCATTTTTCTATGCTCATCCAATTGCTCAATGCTAATAAATTAATGTTATAATTTAAATGTCAAACATAATATTAACACTATTTTCCTTGAGGAGGCCATGATTATACTGTCACGCCAATGTTAGATTTTTTTAAGGACCAATATTATTGTATTAAAATTTAGCAAATGCCATCCAAAACATTAAAATAGATCATGAGTAGGGGTTTTTGATTGTTTGTTTTGCTTGATTTTTATTTAACTATTTTTTTTTGTTTTTTTGAGATTATAAATTATATCATTTCTCCTAGCCCCTTTCACTTCCCAAACCCAGCCCTGCTTGCTCTCTTTCAAATTTATGGCCTCCTTCTTCATTAATTGTTGTTATATACATATGTGTATGGAAATATACATTTATAGATTCCTAAATACGTAAGTACAACCTCTTCAGTATGTATGTATAATGCTACCTCTCTGTATGTTTTCAGAAATGTCCATTTGGTTTTGGATAAGCAATTGGTGTGCTCTTCCTTGGGGAGGACTATGGCTCACAACCTTTTACTTGTTTTTGTTTTCAATTTTTAACTGAAAATACATTTTATACAATATAGTCTGATCATAATTTCCACTCCCCAGAGTCTTCTTAGATCCAGTCCCCCAACTCCAAGCCATCTTTCTCTCTTGTTTTCTTGCTTTTAAAATTATGTTATCATATTATCTACCACTGGTCACTGAGCATTGGTTACTCATAAAGAACAGATCGTAATGCTGATTTTTCATGTAGTTATGAACATACATATTCCAAAATTTATAAGTCCTTTATAGAATAGTTTGTATTATTTAGTATATCTTATATATTTTTTAATTTTTAAAAGAATATTTTATTTTATATGTATGAATGTTCTACCTGCATGTATATATATGTACCATGTGCTCAGAGAAGTCAGAAGAAGGTGTTGGTTCCTCTGGAACTGGAGTTGGAACAGATGGTTGTGAGCTACCATGAGGGTGCTGGGTCCTCTGCAAGAGCAAGAAGTACTCTTGACCACTAAGCTATGTTGGCACATGGACTTCAACAGTGAATCATACTTCATAATTTTAATTGATTTTTAAAACAAACTTTGTGTATTTTAAACAGATTTCCAAACTAAACCATAGTAATAATGGGTACCTAAATATTGATGTTTGAGAACAATGGAAATTGAAAGGTTTTACTAGAAAAGTGAAACAATGGGAGTCATGAGAAACATCAATGTAGTCAATTAAAATGACAAGAGTAAGATGAATGTATGGGAATTTGCTACCTTTAACCATTTAAAAAGTATAAATAACATAAAAACAAAAATTGAAGGCAGAAACTCCATATGGCTGAGAAAACAAACAAACAAATAAAAACCAAAACTGATCCCAGAAGCGATATGGAAATACCAGTGCCAGAGCGAGCCATAGTGCAGAAAGCATTGAGTTCAGGATGGTGTGCAGCACCCTGGAGAGCCCATGGAAACATGTCATCACTGAATAGGGTAGTGGAGAGAGGCAGAACTACAGACACAACAGTGGTGACCAAGGGGATGGCGAATGTGTCTTTGCCGAGTCGTGCAGCAGCCTGGAGCTGATGCAGACTCAGCCCCAAACATGCTGACCACCCTGGTTCTGAGCAACAACACGATGTCCAAGAAGAAGAAATGTTCATTTTCTGGATTGGACCTCTTCCAAAGACCTCTATGGTTCATTTGGCCCCTGGAGTCTTCTTTGGTATCCACAGTCCACTGCTTCAAGCAGTGTTGAAAGACAAGGTTCATGTGGATGTCTGTGGTACTACAGTAGCCAGGGACTGTGTTGATGTCTGTGAACTGTGTTATCACCGAAGGCCATGTGGATGTCTGTGGTCTGTGCTGCCTCCTGAAGCCATGTTGATGTGAGTGGTATGCACTACCACCAGAGGACAAGTTGATGCCCTGTGCTGACACTGAGGGCTATGATGATGTCTGTGTCTCTTACTATGGCTTAGGATCATATTGAGTCCATGGTGTGTACTGCCACCAGGGACCATGCTGAGGTCTGTGGTACACGCTGATGTTAGAGACCATGTGGAAGTCTATTATAGGTGCTCCTACTGACTGAAAGTCAAGGAAGCTACTTTTGCTGTGGTTTTGATGATCGGAGACTCACAGTTGAGAAAGAGGGATTTAGAAGACTTCTGTGAGAGCTCTACCCCACCCCAACCTCCCCCATAACAGCCTAGACAGAAAACCATCAAAGACACCTCTTAAAAATTGTGATAAGGATTCTAAAGTGTAGTTCTCTCCAACTATGGTTCTGATGGGGGTTTGAGTGGGGAAGGATCCAGTTTTCTGTAAGGGGTTGGCCACCTGGACTTTGACAATGAAAATATATTCTTTATCATCATTCATTTATGCCCCAGCAATGCTTAAGCATGCATGGGTAGCCTGTTTATGGTGGTTGTTGTTCCTATCCTGGGCAGTTCTAGATGCTTGCATTATTGTCATACCCAATGTTCCACAGTCTTTCTTTATGCTGTCTGACTCTTTTGGGGCCTTCCTCTTCGTTTATCCTGTGCACTTCTCCAAGCAGTGATATCTTCGGGCATCTGTTGTCGTTCATTCTCATAACGTGGCTGAAGTATCGCAAGAGCCTTTGCTGTATCCTGCAGTTTATTTCCTTTTCTAGATGAAGATGTTTCTCAGTGTCATCATTGTGCAGCTCATCTTTTCGTTTGATGCCTAGAATTCTCCTGAAACTTGCCATTTCAAACATATTCAGCTGATGTTCTGAGGAGCACTTCATTGTCCAGGTTTCAGAGTTGTAAAGAAGGCAGCTCAAGACAAGTGTCTCACATTCTTGTAATTTTGTTGTTGTTGTTATGTCTCTTCCTGACCAAACCTTTCCACGTGCCTGGAATGCAGCCCTTGCTATCCCTATCTGCCTCTCGATGTCTCCCACTCATCTCTCAGTCCCCAGCGGGTCTCCCTCCCTCCCCAATCCTCATTATAAGCAGTCAGGGCTGATGGCACACATAAGGAATCCTTCGCTTTACAGAGCTTTGGCCTTTTCTGAAGTACCTTAATTTCCTGCATTAGCTGTTCTTCCTCATGAGATAAACTATCCTCTGCACTACAGCTGAGGCTGTCTTCCCCATTTTCTGGCTCGGAGGTTATTGCTATCTAGTTTTTGTGCCCAAAAGTGGGCAGACTTTGGTGCTAGCCTTGGTCCTGCACCAGATTCCAAAGTTCTCCCTGGTACTCCTGACCCTATGCCACTCCTCTGCGGATCCTATGGACCAGCAAGTCTCCTCCTCTTGTATTTCTTCAAGTATTTCTTTAGCTGTGGCGACCTCCTGTCTTACTTTCACTTCATCAGTAAGCAGGGCGTCACAGACCAGGCACCATAGGCACCATAGGGAAAAGATAGATATAGGGAAGCTATTGGCACCCTCCTTTTGCAGTCATTTCTGCAAATCTCTTTTCATCTGTTCCCAGTCGGGATGTTCAAACCTCCACCTGTCAAACAATGGGCTTGCTGTGGCTATAGTCTTAAGAAAATCCTCTATAGTTCTCTGTTTGACAGTGGTTCCTTGTTGCTCCAACAATTTAGATATCTGATATATCAGGTCTCTCTCACTGCTTGTGGATCCCATTTTACCCCACCCAAACTGTCCTTACTGGCCTAGGACGATCCCGTCTGCTGCCCCTTCTTTTGCCAGCATGGCAACTGTAGTTCTCTGAGCGAGGGACGCCAGATTTAACACACAGCACAACTTCAGGTTCTGCAGGAAAGCCTTTATTCCATTTTCTCACACAGTATATATAGCCCTCAGCAGGGGAGGCTAATCCAGCAAAAGCAGGAAGTTCATCACCACAACTCACATGGCTTAGGGGTAAACATCCTTAAAAACATTGTTGAGAAGAACAGATTGTTCCTGTTTTTGTTCCTGTTTTGAAACAGCCAACCACAAGAGTGCAAAACAGATCAAGTGGGAGTGCGAAGGCCTGTTCTCACGAGACCCAACACAATCCCTTTGGAAATCAGTGTGGCAGCTTCTCACAAAATTGGGATACAACCTACCTTATGATCAAGCAATACCACTCTTGGCCATATACCCAAAAGATGCTCAATTATACTACAAAGGAATTTGTTCAACTATGTTCATAGCAGCATTATTTGCAATAGCTAGAACCTGGAAACAACCTAGGCACCCCTCATCCTAAGAATGGATAATGAAAATGTGAAACATTTACACATTAGAGTACTACTCAGCAATAAAAGACAATGACATCTTAAATTTTGCATGCAAATGGATGGAATTAGAAAACACTATTCTGAGTGAGGTAATCCAGACCCTAAAAGGATGAATATGATATGTACTCACTCATAAGTTGATACTAGCTATAAACAAAGGACATTGAGCCTATAGTTCAGGATCCTAAAGAAGCTAAGTAATAAGGTGAACCCTAAGAAAAACATATATAGAACCACCTGGAAAGTGGAAACAGACAAGATTACCTGACAAAATTGGGAGTGTGTGTGTGAGGGAGAATGGAGGGTGGAAGGTGAAGAGGAGGGAATAGCGGAGAGGGTGAGAAGAACTTGAGGGAATGGAATAGTTGAGAAGGAGGAAGGACAGAGATGATAGCAAGGAAATATATATCTTGATTGAGGGAGCCATTATAGGGTTAGCAAGAAACCTGGCTCTAGGGAAATTCCCAGGAATCCACAAGGATGACCCCAGATAAGACCCTAAGAAATAGAGGAGAGGGGTCCCAATCTTGGCTTGCCCTATAGTCAGACTGATGAATATCTCAAATATCACCATGAAACCTTCATCCAGCAACTGATGGGAACAGAGGCAGAGACTTTCATTGGAGCACTGGACTGAACTCCCAAAGTCCAGTTGAAATGTGGGAGGAGTGAGAATATGGGCAAAGGGGTCAAGTCCATGAAGGGTACACCTACTAAAATACCAGAATTTATCCCTACTGCATGTACTGGCTTTCGGGGAACCAATTCTCTTTAGATGATACCTTAATCAGCCTATATACAGTAGGGAGGGCTTTGGGCCTTCCCCAAAGCAATGCGCCTTCCCCTCTCTGAGGATTGGATGGGGCATAGGGTGGGAGCATATATGGAGGGAAAGGGAGGAGGGGAGGTCATGGGAACTTGGATTGGTATGTATAATGAAAAAGATAGTTTGTTTTCTTTAAAAAAAAAAGAAAAACTTAAAAAAATAAAGAAACCCACTTCTCTGGAAACTTCATTGTGTGTGTGTGTGTGTGTGTGTGTGTGTGTGTGGATGAAAGACATTTTAATGGAGTCTCTACACAAAGGGGAAGGAAATGCCCATCTAGACATCTTGTTCTACCAACTAAGATCCGTGGTACTTACTGGGAATGGCTTGAAACTTGATGAGTCATTGGCCAAAATGATTCCATAGAACTCTCAAACATTTAAGGCTATTGCTAAGGCTAATGGTTACCCTTCACAACATGACAGTAAGTCCCTATTGCTGAAGATATTGCTTACTTCATGAAGGAGGAATTGAACTAGTGTTTACATAGAAACTTCATCTTTAGACACTAGAGGTCATAGCACTGAAAAAACCTATGGACACTATTAGAGAAGAAAAGTAATCTCATCACGTCTCAGATACAAACCCTGTGATAAAGTAGCAGCCTCCCTACAAGATACACTGGTAAAATAGTGGCAGACATCTTGGGGAAATAGCAAACCACCCCTTTTGCATTTAAGCCCTACTTTATGAGATTTAACACACACCAGACATTGTTAACGAGGCCAACTTGAGACATGATAGGTCATGGGCCCCAGGGATTCTCTACTACAATTATTCTGCTAACTGAACACAGCAACCAAATGACCCCTAATGACATACTGTTGTACCCACAGATCAACTCTCATCAGAGAAGCTTCTTCTTCAGTAGATGATAATTAATACAGAGGCATACAACTGGACAATTTGTAGATAGTGAGAGACCTTGGAACACTCAGCCCTAAATAGAATGGATTTATCACATATCTCTAATTTATAGTTACTGACTCCCTTGTGTGTATTCTCAGGAGTGGCATATCTAGTAAATATACTTATTCTATTTATAATTATTTTGAAGAGCTTTTATGCTGATTTCCATAGTGAAAATCCTAATTTACATCTCTGCTAAGAATATATTAGGTTCCTTCCCACTGCAACTTCTCCAGCTTTTATGATTTTTTGTATTTTTATACATAGAAATGTATTTTGTGCTGCTGTTTAACAATTTCTTTAGAGATCGTTGGAGATAGGATAGGAAAGATGAAATTACCAGTTTGAGTAAATGACACAAACTCCAAACCTCAGAAATAGCAAGTGGAAAATGTAGAAAAAACAGTGCAAGACCCTGGCATGGTAGTCCTCTGAAGAGGACTCTGATTGCTTATGAAATAAGACCAAAAGTTTACATTTTGGATCTTCTGAAATAAAAAGGCTATATATAGCAAAAAGTAATGGAGAAGGGTGTTCACAAAAGAAAAACTGCATATGGCCATTAAAAAGTGTTTAATATCCATGACCAACAAATTAAGGTCACTTTGATATTCCATCTTACTTCAGCCAGAGGGACTATTAGCAAAAAAGAAATGATGACAGTTGATGGCAAGGGTGTGGGAGGTGATGGTGGGTATGGAATTGCTAAATCCTTTATGCAAATTAAATTAAACAAAAACTCTCTGTTGTGATTTGGCTGCCTCACTCCGCCTGATCATGGAACTTCCTTGTACTCTGTAATTGACAAGGATGTTTGTGTTCTTTCTGGCTGGTAATTTCTTGCAGAAGCATTCCCAGTACACAATACCCTGATCTTGACTTCTGGCTACTCAGCAGGACTCAGGCCAGCTGCATAAAGAGATAAAAGGCTTTAGCTGTAGGAGGGGGGAATAAAGGTTGCTGTTCTTCCACCTGTAAAGAAGCCTCCACATATCAATCCCAGCACCCCCTGCCAGTCTCAGCATCCAGGCTGCTAAGGCAGGGCAAGTGGAGGTCCCACTGAGATCTGGAAAGTGGGGATTCATGAACAGTGTCACTCTATATGCCGACTAAATCAAGGACCATATTGGGAAGGTAATGTGTTTTATTTTTCATCCCCAGAGATACTTTGAGGGACACCCTCCAAAAGAGTAGCAAATATAAATGAGAGGTGGGAGGGTGAATTGAAGTCCTCAAAAAGTAACTGAAACTCTTAAAGCAACAAGGCATGGAAGTAACAAGGAAGGCAGCTGAAGATTTAGTTGCTTAAGTTAGCCCCTGGTTTACTATGGGAGGGGGTTTAAATGTTCCAGACTGGGAACAAGCCAAGTCAGATTAAAAGGAGTATGTGTTTTTTCAGAGATGGCCTGAGGGATGCCCTTCAGAAGACTGGCCAGTAGAGAAGTAATAAAGAGGAGGCAGGAGGGTTAATTGAAGACCTCAAAAAGATAGAATATGTACAGATGTATGTTATTATGTTGATTGTGTTGTCTTTTGTGTTTGGAGGAAGACATTTGATTCTGGGAACTACTAAGAAAGGTACTTTCAAACACAGGCCTAAGGATTTGATGCTTTGGAACAGGCACTGTTTATTTTATAAAATAAAAAGGGGGGAGTTGTGATCTGGCTTCCCTCATTCCCCCTGACCGACTCTGGAACTTTTTTGTCTTCTGTAATTGATAAGGATGCTTGTGTTCTTTCTGGCTGGTGGTTTCCTGCAGAAGTATTTCCAGTACACAATGTCCTGATCTTGACCTCTAGCTGCTCAGCAGGTCTCAGGCCAGCTGCTTAAAGGCTTTAGTTTGGGGCAAAATAAAGGTTGCTGTTCTTCCACCTGAAAAGAAGTCTCTGTCTCAATCCCAGCCCAGCACCCCAGCCAGTCTTAGCATCCAGGTTGTTCTGTTGTGGCAACTCTCAAAAAAAGTGTGTGGGTTTTCTAGAAAGCTAAAAGTAAAAACACTATATGACCCAACTAAGCCATTCCTTTGTATATTCCCCAGAAACATTCATATTCATTGTTGAATTATTTAAAAGGTGGAAATGGGATCATGCTAGATGTTTAACACCTGATGGGTAGACAAAGAAAATGTGATATACATTCACAATTGAATCTTATTTAGATATAAAAAAATATAAAAATTTTGGCTGGGTGGTGGTGGTACACACTTTTATTTCCAGCCCTCAGGCAGAGACAGTCAGAGCTCTGTAAGTTCAAGGACAGCCTGGTCTACAAGAGCTAGTTTCAGGACAGGATCCAAAGCTACAGAGAACTGCTGCCTTGAAAAAAATATATATATAAAAATTTTTAAACTTGTGTGGAAATAAGTGCATTTGGAAGATGCTATACTAAAAGAGGTAACTTATACTCAGAAAGTCAAACATCACATGTTTTCTCTAATTGGTGGTTCTTAGCTTCAATGTTTAGATTTATGTGTTTAAAATGGAGATAGCTCCTGTACATATTAGAAAGCTTGGAAGGAATGATGAAAATAAGGTCTCCTTAAACCCTTAAAACAAAACAAGGTATTGCCAGTGCTCTTCGCTTCCCACTAATACGAGGTGGTAAGACTCTATTGATGAAAATTTCTTTTTTTTTTTTATATTTTCTTTTTTTTTCTTTTTTTATTGAGAAAAGGAGAAAAAAAAAAACTAGTTTCCGTCTCCTCCCAGCCTCCCATTTCCCTCCCCCTCCTCCCACCCTATGCCCCCTCCTCCCACCCTTCTCCCCCTCCCCCCACTCCTTTCCCCCTCCCTCTCCAGTCCAAAGAGCAGTCAGGGTTTTCTGCCCTGTGGTAAGACCTAGGACCTCCCACCTCCGTCCATATCTAGGAAGGTGAACATCCAAACTGGCTAGGCTCCCACAAAGCCATCACATTACGTAGGATCAAACCCCCGTGCCATTGTCCTTTGCGTCTCATCAGCCCTCATTGTTCGCCATGTTCAGAGAGTCCAGTTTTATCCCATGCTTTTTCAGTCACAGTCCAGCTGGCCTTGGTGAGCTCCCAATAGATCAGCTCCACTGTCTCAGTGGGTGGGTGCACCCCTCGTGGTCCCGACTTCTTTGCTCCTCATTGGGACCTTGGGAGCTCAATCCATGTTCTCCCTCCTTCTGCTCCTCATTGGGACCTTGGGAGCTCAATCCAGTGCTCCTGTGTGGGTCTCTGTCTCTATCTCCATCCATCACCAGATGAAGGTTCCGTCCTGATGGGATTCCTCAGCAACTAAACAGGTGATGAAAATTTCTTAAACTAAGGTTTTAGGGCATGCAGAAATCAAGATGTAACTAAAGTAGAAGATTGCTCCCTGGTGGCACACTTCTTGTTGGAGGAAACTGTTGTGCAAATTGCTGAGGTAGAAAAGGCAGCTGTGAAAAAAGCTCATGCAGCTGTGAATCGCAAATCTAAACAACATGACTGACAGGCAAATTTTGCCCCTAGTGTAGAAGTGGCATAGATATCATGCATGTAGCTAGTCACTTTCTGATTAAATTTTAAGATGTTCCAAAGCAGGGAATTCATATCTGATATTGTAACCTGGTCACTAGTTTTAAAAGATGACCCTCCTCATTGTGGGTAAGCATGGTCTTTTCTGGTGTGTAAAATGAGTAAATTATCACTCTATAGATCTCACACTGATACATCTATTCCATCCTATACTTTAACAATTTTCACACAGCAAACTCTTACTAGTTTTTTGAACACTGGGTTTACATCAGGTCTGTGGGAGTGTGCATGAATTAGAGGCATGCCATCAATTTTCTTAGTCCTGTAGCTTACATGGCCAGTCTCTCTTGGTGAAAATAATCTTCCTCACTTTAAATTATGTATCTAGTGTCTGATCCAAATCTATATCTGCCATTGTTTTATTCTCTAAAGAATCCTGACCAATACACTCTGCCTCCTATGATTACAGAAAACCTCTTTTAAGGAAAAGAATAGACAAAGAACTGGTTTGCTAGAACTTCCCTTAAGTCTAGCAGAGGAAAAATGACATTCTAATGATTAATTCTGGGCACTTCAATGTGATTGTCTATACACAGCATAGGTGTGAATTGATTTTAATAGGTTTTCAGTTTCACCTTTTAGCTTCCCTTTTTCTATTTCTTTCTGACTTCTGCTGTTTACTTTGTGACTTTCTGCAATATTTTCTTTGGTGCATTTTTAAATAAAAGTTACTTTATTTATATTTATATTTATTTATAGTGTTTAACAAAGTAAAATACAGTAAGATAACACAAAGAATCATCACATTGAACTTGAACAAGCCAATCAACAGAAGGAAAAGAACCTCAAAGAGAGTCACAAGAATCAGAGACCCACTCTTCACACATTAAGGAATTCTATAAAATACTAAGCTAAAAGGTATAATAAATGTGCAGAGGACCAGGTGCAGATCTATATTGGCCCTGTGTTTTTGGTCCTAGTCTATGTGAGTTCATGACATTACTCTGTTGATTTGTAGGGCCTTATTCTCTTGGTGTCCTCCATCCCCTCTGATCCATGCAGTCTTCTGTCTCCCCTTCCACTGACTTCCTATCTCTGAGGGGGAGGGATTTAGTAGAGACATCCCATTTAGAGACATTCTAGAGTCTCTCTCTCTCTCTCTCTCTCTCTCTCTCTCTCTCTCTCTCTCTCTCCATAATGTCTGGCTGTGGGTCTCTGTGTTTGTTTTCATCTGTTGTTTGAGGAAACTTCTGTGATGATGGCTGAATACAGCACTGATTTATGAGTATAGTAGTGTATCATTAGGTGACATTTTATTGTTACTTCTTTAAAACCGGTAGCATTTGATTTTACCGCAGGTCTGTGGGATTGGTAGTCTCTGGGTTTTTGTTAGCCAAGAAGTATTAGGTATGGTTTCATCTCATGGAGTGGAGGGGGCCTTAGGTCAAATCAGACATTTGTTGGTTACTCCCACAATCTGTCCCACCATTCCCTAGCATATATATGCTGTAGGCACAACACAATGTGGATCAAAGATTTTGTGGTTGGGTTGGTGTTTACTTTTCTCTTGTCTCAGAGTACCCTCCTGAATCAAACACATAGAATGTAGGAGTGAAGGAAGGGTTTGTGTAGGCATCAGTTCAACCTTGCCATGCTATGAGTTGTGACAATGTTGTCTTTAGGAATGAGGCCTTGCTGTCAGTTTGTGGAGAGCTACCTATTGTTTTGGGAACACCACGGGTTCTTTTGGAACTTCATGAGACCCCTTTGGCCGTAGCTCAATTGGTTGTAACCCAGACCTGGTACTTGAAACTTGGTTTGGTGACAAGAGATGGCCAGTTGGGTTCCATCTCTCTTATTATTTGATGACTTCATTAGGATCCCCTTGATGTATTTTAGGAACTTTCCATTGCACTAGGTTTCCACATCTACCCTGAAACGCTCTTCTATTATAGATGTCTCTCCCTGTGTTCCCTCCCTCAACCCCATCTTCCCTCCCCTTTCCATCTGATCCTGCTCTTCCTGTCCCCCTGATACTAGTCAACCCATAAAATCTGTTCTATTTTTTCCTCTCAGGTGTCCTCTTTACCCTTCTTTTCTACCTAGCCTTTCAGGGACTACAGATTATAGTTTGGTTATCATTTATTTAATGGCTAATACCCACATATAAGTGAATACATACCATATTTATCTTTCTGAATCTGGTTTCACGGTGTCTTTAAAAAAAACCAAGTATAATGTATACTCTATTGCATAAATTTACCACACATTATTTATATATTCCTAAGATATTCGTAGAGGGACATCTATGTTGTTTTCAATTTCTGGCTATTGTAAATAGAGCAGCAACGAACATGGTTGAACAAGTGTCCTTGTGATAGAATGAAGTGACCTTAAAGAATATACGCCAAACTATAAATATAAATATAGCTGGGTCTTAGGTAGACTGATTTCCAGCTTTCTGAGGAACCCTCATACTGATTTCCATATTGACTGTATAGTTTTGCATTTTTGCAAGCAGTGGATAAGTGTTCCTTTAAAACATTTTATTCTTTGAAAATTTCGTAGTGTCATGATCATACATTCATGAGTTTCTAAATTTCATGGCTGCCGTTGGAAGAGATTTTTATTTGTATCTTTGGCTTCATTTGTAATATTTTTCTGTCCTCTTGTCTTCTAACTTGGATCTTATTAAGTCAGATGGTAGTTCTGGAAGATGTGGTCCTTAAGTTCCTTTGCAGTGGTGGAAAACTTAAGGAATCCTCAGTGAAAACCTGGCATCCACATAGGCTGTTTTTTCCCTCCTGATTTATTCTATAATTTTCACTAGATCAGAGAAATTTCTTCAGCATTGTATGTGCTAATTTGTATATTTCATGCAGCCTATAATAGCCACCATAGTGCATGATAATTATTAGCTATTTTATAGAAAATAGTTAAAAATATAAAAATATTATGATGAGTATATTTTTTTCCTCAATACTTACAAAGACACTATCAGAATTCTTACAGTGAGAATTTATGAAAATCTTTTAAAAGGTATTTTCCATATTTGTAAAACTACTTTTGAAATCCTTAAATATAGATCATGGATTTCCACATGGTTTCTGGCAACAGCACAGACCAGAGACATCTACATGGCCTCTAGCATCAGCATGCGCCATGGACCACAGCATGGTCTTGGTGGTAGCACAGACCATGGACATAAGCCAGGGATATCAACATAGACTTCAGGCAAGAAAGACCTAGATGAACTTGGAAGTGAATTTAATCCAGATGCATTATGTGAAATCCCCAAATTATCAATAAAAATATGTTGGAAAAAATGAAGTCCTTAAATACACTGTTTGACACCATGGCATATACTTATAATCTCCAGTATGTAGCAAGTTCTATGTAAACTTGAGCTAAATGAGAACTTGTCTCAAAAACAGCCAGGTATTATGGCTCAGGCCTTTAATCCCAGCGCTTGGGAGGAAGAGGCAGTTAGTTTGAGACCAGCCTGGTTTATATAGCAAGTCCCAAGACAACCATGGTTAGGTAGAGAGACCATGTATCAAAAGCCAAAAACCAAATCAAAGCAACCTAATAAATACCCCATACTGGTTAGTTTTTATCAACTCAATATTGAGAAGAAGGAATCTCAATTGAGAAATTGCTGTATCACATTAGCCTGTGGGTATTTTGATGGTGCATATTCCTGATGACTAAGGGTAATATAGGGCCCACTTTAACCACAGGCAGTGCTGTCCTTGAGCCGTCAGCAGCAAGACTCATCTTCATCCTTCCCTCCCTCTCCCTCCTGTTGTAAGAAAGGCTGCTTGTTCATTTTCCGATTGCCCAGACTCCAGAAATAATCATTCAGAAACCATATTATTTGCAGTATAGTTTGGCCAATAGCTTAAGTGTATTTCTGGCCAACTCATACAATAAACTAATCCATTTCTATTAATCTATTTATCTCCATGTGGCTGTGGCTTACCAAGTAAAGTTCTGTCCAGAGTCTGTCTCTGGTGGCTTTATGGCTTCTCGCTGACTCCGCCTTCCTTCTCCCAGCATTTAGTTTAGTTTTCCCCACCTAGCTAAGTTCTGCCTTGCTGTAGGTCCAAAGTAGTTTCTTTATTAATCACAGCATAGAGAGGAAAATTCCATCATCTCCCTCCCTCCCTCCCTCCCTCCCTCCCTCCCTCCCTCCCTCTCTCCCTCCCTTTCTTCTTTCTTTCTCTTTCTTTCATTCTTCTTCCTTCTCTTTCTTTCTTTCTTTCTTTCTTTCCTTCCTTCCCTCCTCTCTCTCTCTCTCTCTCTCTCTCTCTCTCTCTCTCTTTGTCTCTCCTCTCTCTGAGGGTCGTATTAATATAAGTAGGACACTGACATATTTTATTTTATTATTTGAATTGGCCTTCAATGTGTCCCTCACTCACAGGCCACATCATTTCATGTACTTGTGAAAAACACCATCTTCTTTGCCATGTTCCTAAAGGCTTGCTTCACTTGATGATTCCTCAGGCTATAAATGAAGGGGTTTAGCATGGGAGCTACTGAGGTATTTAACACAGCAACTCCCTTGGTCAACGATGCTCTATCTGATGCCGAGGGCTTAATGTACATAAAAATGCAGCTTCCATAAGAGATGGAGATGACAATCATGTGGGAAGAACATGTGGAAAAAGCCTTGGTCCTCTGACTAGCAGAAGGAATCTTCACAATGGTTCTGATGATATATGTGTAGGACAGAAATATTAACGTTAAGGTGAACATTAGGGTAAAAACTGCACAGGAAAACCCTATCTTCTCCAGGAATTTTGTATCTGAACAGGAAAGTTGTAGCAGAGGGAAATAATCACAAGTATAGTGATCAATGATATTGGACCCACAGTAATCAAGCTGTATGACAAACATGAGTAAAGGAAAGATTATTAGGAAAGAGACCAGCCAGCAGACAAAGACAAGCATTGTGCAGACTTTCTGACTCATGATGGTCAGGTAATGCAGGGGCTTACAGATGGCAACATAACGATCATAGGACATGGCAGCCAGAAGGTAAAATTCGGTGACTCCCAAAAGGATGAAAAAAAATAACTGAACCATACAGTTGTTGAAGGAAATAGTTTTATCCCCTGAGATTATGCTGCCCAAGAACTTGGGTATAGTGACGGTTGTGAAGGACACTTCCAATATAGAGAAATTCCTGAGGAAGAAATACATGGGTGTCTGGAGCTGGGAATCCAGCAGGGTGAGCGTGATGATGGTCAAGTTTCCTGTGATGCTGAGTGTGTAGGTGATGAAGAGAAAGACAAAGATCACAACCTGGATCTTAGGGTCATCTGATAACCCCAGAAGAATAAACTCTGTAGTTTCTGTATGGTTTCTCATTCTCCAGTTACTTCCTTTTCTTCTGCCAAATATAAATGCAAAACCAGAAAAAAAAATCAAGAATTGAGAATTAGTAAACATCAAAACAAGCGGCTGTCTTATTGTAGAATTAGTATGCTAAATTCCACCATTAAGAGCTAATTTAGGAGCCCGGTGGTGGTTGCACTCATTTTTAATCCCAGCACTCAGCAGGTGGAGGAAGGCAGATCTTCATGAGTTCAAAACCAGCGAGGTCTACAAGAGCTAATTTTAGAACAGGTTCCAAAGCTACAGAAAAATCATGTCTTGAAAAACAAAAAAACAAAGAAAAGCTATTTAAAAGCATTCAATACTAATGATTATTTAATTATTTTTTTTGATCAGAGAACAATTCCACTTCAAGGTAGTTTGAAAAGCAGTTTTGTATCAAACTGTGATGCAATAGACTCTCCTCTCAGTGAGAATGGAAATTATGAAAAATACTCTGTTGAGGATGTCGAGAGAAAAATACCCAAAAACATTTTAGTAGTGATGCTGTCTTAATACAACTAGTGTAAGAATAGAATAGAGGCACCCAAATAAGACCTCTAGATTTAATATGTAAACCAGTAGCCTTGTTCTAACTTATATGTCCAGTCAATGATATCAGAGAGAGGTTTTTATCATTTGTAGAAAGTGGGATGATCTTGCAGCTGATATCCATCCAGGAAAGTTTAAGGTTACCTTGTATTGAATCTGAACCACTGACTAGCCTGAAAATCAGTTAACCCTCATTGCTCCATTTTATCTTCTTATAAATATGCAGTTTCTTCAATAGACAACTCTAAGTTAGAAGTGCTGATATATGTGAAACATTCGAAAATTATATATACACCTTAATGATTGTGACTATGTGTAGCACATTGCAATGACTCCCAAATCGCTGTTTTTTTTTCACCCCTTGCTTTATTTTTCTGGCTTTAGAAGCAATATTTTCTGTTCACATACATAAAACCTTGTATTCATTTGCACAAATGAATATACTTCCTCTTAGACTATGTTACCATTTTCATCACTGTCCACATTGCTTGGTACATTTACAAAAGGACAAGTTTTTATTTTCAAAGCTAATTTAATGTGTTTTGGGTTTAGTATAATTTTACATTAAAGGAAGGGTTTACCCATTTAATACTGACTTTTATTTAATCACTTGTTGACCCCATTGTCTTCTTCATACTCTACTGTGTAGCCTGTGTATTACTTAGGATTTTATCTTTGCATTATAAGGTGAGTTTTCTCAATTATTTACTTTATGAGATATGCGTAAGCACAAGTTCTAAATTTTCGAGGTTGAAAAATTATCAAATGAAATATATATAAGGGAATCTATAATATGCTAATGTATTTAAACAAACTGTTAAATTTGACTTACTTTAGTAGTATTATTTTAGTGGATCTGAGTCTAATTTTCATTAAAATGATATTTCATTTATTAAACCTCTAGGTTATATCATGAAATAGTCAACATCTGATTGCAATCTCTAGCTGTAGCCACATACTAAGGACTCTATAAAATGGCACTACAGATAAGATAATTACAAGTGACTCCATATATATGGCATACTTCATGTAAGTCTTTTGAATGAACTCTTGCGGTATAGCATATTTTAAATATGAAATAAGTCCTTAATTAGACACTGTCCACGTGGGAGTCTTTAAGGGCTATTATGTCACTGGAAGAGCTGACTTTTGTATAATGGTTTTTATTGTTTGATTCCCCGTATTCTGGAGCTCTTGGTGAGTCCTACTAAACAGTGTGTTTTAGTCTTTACACATAAATTTTAATTATTTAAATCACAGAGTGTGAACACTGTTTGATTATATTTAAAATAATCTTAATACTGAAATTTCTGAATTATTTATGATTTGCTCTCCCTAAAACTATAAGAGTAACATGCTGACATTAGAAAACACTAAGAAACTCACTCTTGCCACTCTATGCCATAATCCTGGGATGTATCATTGTTGATGAACAAATGTACTTTTAGAATTAAAAATTAGTAAATGCATATTATTAGATTAGTACCATTTTGGAAATGAAAAATCCATCTATGTATTTTAGTTTCTTTTAAAGTTGTATCCACTTTTCTTCTTATATGTACTTTGATTTTAACATTTTATGGGTAGCAATGTAATTATTCATTTTCCCTTTATGGGTTAGAGCTGTGAAGGAATATGTGAAGGACTGTAAATAAATGTCTTAGTGGGTGTCTCTAAATGCCAGCCTCCTTCTCCATCAACATTTCTGTACCAGTCTTCAAAGGTCTGAAAACCAGGCTTAAGGAAACCACAGCATGACTTGTTTCAAGTAGGTGATCAAATATTTAGCTCTACAACTGTTTTAATGTATTTCTATGTGAAAACATTTATGAAAACTCAGTGGTTTATATTCATTTGTCACCTAAATGGTTGTGATATAAATTTTAAAAATTTGTAGATTCCCAAACCATTATAATGTTTTAAGGATGTATTTTACTTGAGAATAAAGATTATTTCTAAACTGTTAATCCATCTCTTTAAATTCAAAATGTTAAATGGGTTAAATTATTTATTTATTTTTTTAAAAGATGCATGTGTGTATGTTTGAACGTATGCATGCATGTATTTGAGTGTTCTGTTTGCATGTCTGCCTGCATGTCAGAGAGGGTATTAGATCCCATTACAGATGGTTGTGAGGTGCTATATGACTGCTGGGAGTTGAATTCATGGTCTCTGGAAGAGCAGCAAGTGCTCTAAACTGCTGAGTCATCTCTCTAGCCCAGGGTTAGATTATTAACATCTCATTTTCTTCCACCCATTTCATCTAATTTACTTCTTACTTGCCTTGTAAAGAATCTGAGGTGAATTCTTTGAACAATTCAAAACAAAAAATTGAGAATGTTAATATTTGTTCAATATCATGATTTTAATTCATCTTAGGGGTTCCATTTTGAGCATCTCCTCAAATTGTGACCTTCCCAAGTCTCTAAAGTAAAATAAATGACAACAATGACCTAAATAAACTAGGTAAAGTATGGGCAATATATATAATACTCTTGGGGAGAAAACTGTGATGAAGGATGTCATAGAGTTGAAAGCTTAAAGGATGCTCTTTTGAGAGACACATTTGGAAGACTGAATAATTGTAATTCAGCTTTGATTTGTGTGTTTGAATAATTAGTAATATTTCATGATGGCCTGGATGATCATTTTTCTCCATGATACACTAACTTTGAAAGGACTTTTTTTTTCTCAGCTTTCCTGCATTTATTAATTTTATTTCCTCAATTGAACCTCATTAAATAGAAGTCATTAGAAAAATTACAGGGGACATTTCCAAACATATTTGATTGATCACATGGTCTTCATTCTCTACACATTCAAAATTTGAAGAGTTGTTTATAATTTTGGTGAATGAAAGATAGGGAAGGGTGTGTGTAATATCCAGCTCAGCTTCAAATTTCAAATTGAATAAAAATACTCTCTATATGAAGTTGAATGGAGAGGGATATAGAGAGGATCTAGAATGATTGGGGGAAGACAAGAATATGATCAAAATATGCACAAAAACTTAAATACCTAAGTAGATAAACAAAAACATATTCTTATGTCGGTATTCTCACTGCAGGGTCTAGATCAAACCACAAGGATTCTTTTTAGGAATTTTCTTCATTTGGATTTAGCTGACTCCTAAGGAGAACTCACTGAGTGACTAGACTTGTTTTTACTAAATTCTCTTTTTACTATTTTCATCGTTATTTTTGTTATTCTTTCCAGGGAAATATGAATTGAGTACATTAATTACTTTCAATAATATTGGACAGGATCAATTTTCAGTATTAAAATTCATATATATATATATATATATATATATATATATATATATATATATGTGAGAAAACCAAAGGAAAAAGAGACTGTCAGGTCACAATAACTTCAAAAATACTAGCACTAATATCTATGTGTTTTTGAAAATGAAAAAAGAAACTCTGATCCATTAATAATAATGTTGGTAGAGAAGCAAAAGGGACTGGAAAGGTGGAATTTCACAGAAACGTTAGAAAAGCAATAATACTTCATGAAGGTTTATTCAGTTATACATCAATTGATTTTTGTATTTCCTTAGGTACACTTCATTTAAATTTTTTCCAACTAGAGAATTTGGAAGAAGTACCTAACCTCATACTTTTAGTTCATTATGTAGACATATACAATGAAAACACAGGAGAAAATTGAAAAAATTAATTTTAAGATAACATCATAAAACACTATCGGTTTCTGATTTAAGATTTTATGAAGTTAGTCAGCATTATGTGGCTTTTTCTTAAAAGAGATTATTATTATTTTTAATTTAAGTGGACCACTTTATTTATAATGTTAATTGAGGTAATTTCTTTAAAATAAAATTCCTCTGTTTAGAATAGAGTTGAAATTTCAAGAATGCTTTTGAAAATTGAGATTTTACAAATAATTGTGTTCCAAAAATTCTGCAGTAACTAGGCTCTGGGAAAGACTGTCTTACTCATTTTCCTTTCAGTTGAAATGAATTCTTAATTTTGACAGTATTAGTAGTAATGGTTTATTAAAGGCATTATTCACTTTAGTGATTAGAAGCTTGTATATTTTATCTCACTTAATTATTCTAACTTATTTCTAAAACTTTTATTCTTGTTCTCAAATGCAGCATTAGGTTTCAGCTTTGGTAATTTCCATTTATTTATACAATTAGCAAACGTCAACTTTCAATAGATTACCTACAATTAAAGAATATTTCTTCAAAATAACACTAGTCTATAAAATATGAAATAAAACTGTGGAGATATGAATTTTAATTTTAATCAACAGACAATACATAAATTGATATAAACAATCATGCCACATTTCAAAATAAAACTACATTACATCTTACGTTTGAAAAGTTGAGCTCTGGATAGATGTTTGATTCTGAGAGATTTGTTCTGTTTTTTTTTTTTTTTTTTTTCCCCATTACCTCTGATTTTCGCATAGCTTCTCAGAACTGCTGGAATAGTGGAAGCATTGTCAACTATTCCCTTCCCTGGGTGAAAATAGAAACAGTTCCAGGAGATGTTTTAAAATAATCCTGGTGTGTTAATATATGGAACTAAAGTTTTATCCATTCACTCTGCAATTGGCTCAAGGGAGCGACTCAAAATTACCAGCAGAGGAATGTACACAAAGCACAAGGGAATAGCAAACATAATAACATTAGTATCAAAACTGGGGAAAGAAGCTTGGGGTGGAGTGTCCAGTGAGAAGAAGACTACTAATAAAGAAGAAAGTCATGCTGATTTCTTTTTTTTTTTTATTGAAAGAAAAAAGAAATTCCCGCCTCCTCCCAGCCTTCCATTTCCCTCCCCCTCCTCCCCCTGCTCCTCTCCCCCTCCCTCTCCAGTCCGAAGAGCAGTCTTATGTAGCTTGAGTCTGCCTGCCCTTTATGAATTTTGATTACATTAATACGGTGGATAATTCCTTCATACCTTTTTTCTATGCTCACCCAATTGCTCAATGCTAATAAATTAATGTTATAATTTAAATGTCAAACATAATATTAACACTATTTTCCTTGAGGAGGCCATGATTATACTGTCACGCCAATGTTAGATTTTTTTAAGGACCAATATTATTTTATAAGAATTTAGCAAATGCCATCCAAAACATTAAAATAGATCATGAATAGGGGTTTTTGATTGTTTGTTTTGCTTGATTTTTATTTAACTAATTTTTTTTGTTTTTTTGAGATTATAATATAATTATATCATTTCCCCTAGCCTCTTTCACCTCCCAAACCCAGCCCTGCTTGCTCTCTTTCAAGTTTATGGCCTCCTTCTTCATTAATTGTTGTTATATACATATGTGTATGGAAATATACATTTATAGATTCCTAAAAACGTAAGTACAACCTCTTCAGTATGTATGTATAATGCTACCTCTCTGTATGTTTTCAGAAATGTCCATTTGGTTTTGGATAAGCAATTGGTGTGCTCTTCCTTGGGGAAGACTATGGCTCACAACCTTTTACTTGTTTTTGTTTTCATTTTTTAACTGAAAATACATTTTATACAATATAGTCTGATCATAATTTCCAATCCCCATACTCTTCTCAGATCCAGCCCTTCAACTCCAAGCCATCTTTCTCTCTCTCTTTAAAATTATGTTATCATATTATCTACCACTGGTCATTGAGCATTGGTTACTCATAAAGATTAGATAGAAATGCTGATTTTTCATGTAGTTATGAACATACATATTCCAAAATTTATAAGTCCGTTATAGAATAGTTAGTATTATTTAGTATATCTTATATATTTTTTAATTTTTAAAAGAATATTTTATTTTATATGTATGAATGTTCTACCTGCATGTATATATATGTACCATGTGCTCAGAGAAGTCAGAAGAAGGTGTTGGTTCCTCTGGAACTGGAGTTGGAACAGATGGTTGTGAGCTACTATGAGGGTGCTGGGAATTGAACTCAGGTCCTTTCAAAAGCAACAAGTACTCTTGACCACTAATCTATGTTGGGACATACACTTCAACAGTGAAGCATACTTCATAATTTTATTTATTTATTTTGAGACAGGGTTTCTCCATAGCTTTTTGGTTCCTGTCCTGGAACTAGCTCTTGTAGACCAGCCTGGTCTCGAACTCACAGAGATTTGCCTGCCTCTGCCTCCCGAGTGCTGGGATTAAAGGTGTGTGCCACCACCGCCCGGCAATAATTTTCATTAATTTTTAAAAAATTTCGTGTATTTTAAAAAGATTTCCAAACTAAATCATAGTAGTGGTGGGTACCTAAATATTGATCTTTGAGAACAATGGAAATTGAAAGGTTGTACTAGAAAAGGAAGTGAAACAGTGGGAGACATGAGAGACATCAATGGAATTAATCAAAATGATGAGAGTATGATAAATGTATGGGAATCTGCTCCCTTTTAACCATTTAAAAAGTACAAATTACATAAAAACAAAAATTGAAGGTAGAAATTCCATACGGCTGAGAAAAAAACAAAAGTGATCCGAGAAGCGATATGGAAGCACCAGTGCCAGGGTAAGCTATAGGGCAGACAGCACTGCGGACAGGGTGGTGTGCAGCACCCTGGAGAGCCCATGGAAACACGTCATCACTGCATAGGGCCTGTCCTAGGTGTGCCTAGGCCTCCAGCCGACACTCAGCATGGAGTTACTGTGGCTGTGGCCATGCCACTTGCCCTGCTGGGAGACGAAAAGTGTGGAGCAGCAGTACAGCTCAACAAAGGCTGAGCTGGCAAGGCTCAGGGTGGCAGACATCGAGGGTTGTGCGTGTGTGTGGCAGTCGCAGGACCTGCCCCAGGACACCCTGCCTAACCACAACACCACCCTGACTCTGGGCAACAGCAGGGTAACTGAGACAAGTCTTGTCACTGCTCCAGTATTTGTGGTGCTTCAGAAACCAGAAGCCTTCAACTAGAACAATTCATTGCAATGAACATTTGCGTGTAAAGCTGTTTCTGCAAAAAACAAAAATATGTATGTGGCACACTGCAGTGTCCAATGCCACCATGACAAATGAATATTCAGTGGAGAGGTGGAAAGATGAAGGAA
Source organism: Microtus oregoni (assembly GCF_018167655.1). Lineage (NCBI taxonomy): Eukaryota > Metazoa > Chordata > Mammalia > Rodentia > Cricetidae > Microtus > Microtus oregoni. The sequence goes on from NW_024543060.1 coordinate 65,907,521, forward strand.
TGGAGCCGCGAGTGAACAGTGGAGAGAGGCAGAATTAGAGACACAACGGTGGTACCCAGGGGATGGGGAACCTGTCTTTGCCGAGTCGTGCAGCAGCCTGGAGCTGACGTAGACTCAGCCCCAAACATGCTGACCATTCTGGTTCTGAGCAAAGACAGGGTGTCCAAGAGGAAGAATGGTTCATTTTCTGGACGGGACCTCCTTCAAAGTTCATTTGGCCCCTGAAGTCTTCTTTGGTGTCCATGGTCCCCTTTTCTGTTTAAATAAAAAGGTTTTAACTTTAACATAGTAAAATTACATAAAACAGCAATTAGGCAATAATTCCAGTTGTAATATCTACCTTATATTTTATCATAATTAAGACAAATTATAATTATAACTATCAATTCTTCAACTCCATCAAAGACTTCAGAAAGATAGAATATTATCTAAGTTAGCAGGAAGTGCATTGTAAGCAACTTCCAAAAATCTAGAGTTGACAGACTCATCTCACTGCCTAGACCCAGTCTTCTGTACCATTGGGGCATTCATCTTCAGCCTACCATTAAAGCAAAGTAGTGCTCAAAAGAGATAACAATTATACGCAGCTCCTTAGCTAGAGGTTGGAATTCATGCCAACATCTCCTCTCCTTGCTAACTTTTGTCTCTCCTGAGACTGCTGCTATCTCAACTGCTGTGCCCTCAATGTGCACCTGTCGTGTGGTTTACAGAAATAGTTCCCTTGTCACCCAATGCCTCTGGCTCTTACAGTCTTTCCCTCCTGTCTTCCACAATGGTCTCTGAGCCTTGGAAGGATGGTATGTGATACAGATCTTCTGTTCAAGGATAAATATCCAGCAATCTCCTATTATCTGCACCTTGACCAATTGTGGGTCTCCGTGTTCTTCACTATCTGTTGCAGAAAGAAGTTTTTCTGTTGAGAATTTATCGATTTACTAATCTATGGTTATTATGATGTCTCTAGCAGTAAATTTAATACTATGTTCATTTAGCAGAACCATAGTAGTAGGTTCTTCCTCTACAAGCAAGCCCAATACACTCTCAGTTCCCTAAGTCAGATTCTGGTTTGTCATAGGTGTCAAATAAGAAGGAGTTATATATTTGTTACCTCTAAACAGAGAAAATGTTCTTTGAACACCAAGTTATAAAAGGTAAAAGACTACTGTACTAGAACAAAGTTAGGTATGTAAGCCACTACAGTGGATCATGGAACCCAGAATCACACAGATATCCACTGACAGCAAATATTCAACATGCATACCAAGGATATGATATGTGCAAAAGATAGACTTTTCAACAGCTGGCATTGGAATAGGTAAATCATCACATAGAAATAAGTTTATATACATTTGATTTATACTACAAACAAAAGTCAACAATAAGTGGGTTATATAAATATAATACCTAATATTTTAAAAGTCTTGTAAGAAAACATGGAGGTCAATTTACATGGTGGTCTTCTACTGCTACCTGAGAGGCCAACCTCCAGCAGCATAGGGTCTTGAAAGGAATCCACAGAGTCAGCATAAGCTAAGAATTTTCTATCTGAGGGAGCAAACATACACACACTCTCTTGGTGGCTTCCTTCTTTGTTCTCTGTTCTTCTCATGTTCTTTCTTTCTCTTCGTTCTTTCTACTGAAATACAGCTTGTATATCCCAACAAAGTTTTCAGGCAATATATGAATTAAAATGTAGTTACATCCTATTGTTCAAGTGAATGATTGCAATGAATACTAAACAAACAGCAAAACCAGCATGTTTTCCATATCCCTTACATGATTAAACATTTTATGTACTACAAGTGAAAACAAATTATTCCAAGAACCCACATTCATTCATACCCAAGCAATTTGTTATAGATTAACTGTGTGGGCAAGCAAGATATTCTTCTCAGTCAGGTCTATTACTGGTTGGCTACATTTTGCATTTACAAAGAAAGAGCCAATTACTTTATTATTTATCTTGAAAGATAATCTTAAAAGGAATCTCAAAGGAATTACAAATCTAAACTTTTGCATATGCAAAAGAATCAGTCAGCTCTACTTTAAATCTTTAGGGTACATACCTACTCATTAGTAGTTTTTTATATCAGAAAATTGAGGGCAGAAATGGGTATAAGGGATTAGGAATTAATCATCACCTTTGATCATCAACCAATCCTAGCAAAACAGGTGTGTTAGTCAATGATAATTAGGCTGCTTTTTTCTTGTGTTTTGACCTTAACAAATTCCACATTTAAGTATGTGCTTTTTTAAAAATTTAAATTATCTTCTAGGTGTGTTCACCTCAGAATTATTTAGCAAAAACATCTTAGTCTAACTTCATTTTTTCAAAGCTTTGTTTAAGCTGTGGTGCACCCTGAAACCTGTGAACAAACACATCACCCAACATTTAGGTTAAAGAATTTAAACTAGCTGGGCTACTGGGATTCAATTGTTTTTTTTTCTCAATCATTAGAGCTACAATCTGTGCAGCTCATTAGGTGAAATTCATCTGGCTGTGAAACATATTCTTGTATTTAGTTTTATTCACCAAAGCTCTGTATAAACTATCAGTATTATTATTATTATCATTATACATTTAGATGGTGCAGCTTAGGAAGGGTTCATCTTCTTGACAATCCACAGCTAAAAATGCCCAGTAAAACAAGATGTTTCCAAGAGATAAACACACTACATTACAGGCAGTAGAGATCTCCCCACAACCACTCACACCATGCTAGATACCAGAGGAATATTGAATTAGCACGCATGAAAAGGCATAGCAGAACTGAAAGACGTTCTGAGGTCTGCAGTCCTGTGGCCTTGCATAAAGGAGAATCACCCATCAGAGAGTTGGCTCCTGATGGGCAACACTGTGAACCTCAATTGCCACCTGTTGTTCCCCTTCATTTAAATTTTTCTTTGATCTTTATTTTCGGTGTAGGGGTGCTTTGTCTGCATGTGTGTCTGTATGCTATATGTATGCAGTGCCCATAAAGATGAGAAGAAGGTATTGGACCTTCTGGGACTGGAGTTACATACTGTTGTGATGTCATAAGGGTGCTGGGATTCAAACCCAGGTCCTTCGGAAGAAGAGTCAGTACTCTTAAACAAGGAGTCATTTTTCTAGCCCCAATTACACTGTTTTTAATGATAATTTGAAAAACATGATACCAACATGTAAGAACAACAACAAAATAGATAAGCAAGATTACACCAAAATAAGAACCAAACAATGAAAACAACAAAGAAAACACCAACAGAATTAAAAGACAATCTATAGAAGTACAGTATGTGCTTATAAATAATAGAGCCCAACAGGGGACTGTTGCTTCTTCTGGTTGATTTTTTTTTTACCTTTCTTAACCATTTATGACTCCTATGGGCAGTTTTTTTTTTTCTGAAGCTTTGACCAAGACTAGGCTACTGTGGCATCATTTATTAACAATAATGAGTATTTTGTAGCAGTAATCCCTAGAGAAGAGTTTGTTGTAATTTCAGTAGATTCCCTTGAGCTGGCAGGAAGTGGGAAAGGGTAGAACTAGAACATTATAAGTGCTCAGCTGGCTATGAGGAGTCTCTTTTCTGGAAGAGCTGTGCCTATATCAGCAATGATTTTATATTCTTTTTATTGCTCTTGATTTTTACTTCATCTTAAACAATGACATCTCATTGGAGATTTGGGATGATAGTGCTCTCAACACTGAGGATGAGGAGAGTTCATAAAATTCAGCAGACCAGATGGCACATGTTAAAATTACAATCATAATCTCAAATTTTCATAGTAAATGGGAAACGGAAGGAAAGTGGAAATTCTTTATGGAAGTGCATTATGTAGAGTGCCTTTGCTGACAAAAACATTAGTAATGAATATTTCTACTGGATAGTAAAATAACAATCACTTAGACAATTGAAATGACCTTTAACTGTCAAAGCAGAAAGGTTGATGGGCATGCAAAGGTGAGTCCATGCTGATTTGAAATAACTTTATAATATGAAGCAAAGACTAATGCACAGTATGTCAAATTAAGGGAATCGCATTTGGAGTACTGAATTCTTGTATTTTATAAAATGTTTTATGGTACATAATTTGAGGTTATGTGTTAACAAATTAGCTAAGGTATTTTATTTATATACTACTACATCTATCTTTGTTTTTCTTTGACTGTTTTTTAAAGTGGTGTTAAGATTCTGTAATAAGCAATTCTTACTTGGTGAAACCAAAATTCTAAGTCTTCTAAACCTACACCATTCAGAAATGGCAATTCTAGCAATCTTTTCAAATGTTATGTCTTAAGGATAACAGGAAAATAAAAAGCAAACATTTGCTTCATGAAACCAAAGCCTGAACATCCTCAGAAGCCAATCTTAAAATTATTCACTAATACTGATTTTTTGAAAATTCCATTATGTTTGTTAAAGCATTGTTTCTTTTCCTTTAAATTGGTTCATAAAAGTAGTATATGGAAAGGAAAACAATATGAATAAGACAACCAAGAAAGGAATAAAAATACCAAAGAAGAAGCTTTAGTGAACTCATTTGAAGGTAAGAAAGCACCAACTGATTATTCAGCACCAATCTGTCCACCCTGAAAACATACACACAAGTAACATTACACAGACTGCACAGGTCGCACTTATGCATTTAGGAATATACATGTATTCAAGAATAAAAGAGGCTATGAACTTGAAAGGTAGCAAGGGGGAACATGGAAAGATTTAGAGAGAGTAAAGGGGAAGAAGAAATACTGTAGCTATACTGTATTTCAAAAAAATTAAAAATATATTTAACGAAGTTCACGAATAAACCAGAGTCAGTGGCACAGGCCTGTAACCCAGGCTGTTTCAGAGGCTCAAGCAGGAGGATCAGAACCTTATGGCTTGCATAATACCTGGAAATGAATGTACTAATTTGCATTTATTCAAATTAATAAAAATACTATTTCATTTCGGGGGTGGGAGTGTTTTATGTAGAGAATGTTGAACAAAAATGAATAGGACAAGTTGATAATTAACCTAAGGCATATGATTATGTGTGACCTGAAATTTCAGGATAGAAAACATTAGTGTAGGTATATAAATTCTAACTCACATTTTATATATATATTTGGTTTCCTAGTGTTTTTGTAAAGACTCACAAAAGAGGATGAAGAATCAATCAATGGAACTTGACTTCATTCTTTTAGGATTGACAGATGACCCACAATTGCAAATTGTGGTTTTTCTGTTTCTCTTTCTTAATTATATGATGAGTTTGGTCGGGAATTTAATCATTGTCCTCCTTAGTCTGCTGGACCCTCGCCTCAAGACTCCAATGTATTTCTTTCTCCGTAATTTCTCCTTTTTGGAAATCATGTTCACAACAGTGTGCATTCCCAGATTCTTGACAACTATTGTGACTGGAGACAAAACTATTTCTTACAATAATTGTGCAGCGCAATTGTTTTTTATTCTTTTGCTGGGAGTCACAGAATTTTATCTCCTGGCTGCTATGTCCTATGATCGCTATGTCGCCATCTGCAGACCACTGCACTATCCAATCATCATGAACAGCAGAGTGTGTCACCAACTGGTCCTCAGCTCCTGGGTGACTGGTTTTTTGATCATCTTTCCCCCATTGGCCTTGGGTCTGAAGCTGGATTTCTGTGGTTCCAGAATAATTGATCATTTTATGTGTGAAACTTCTCCTATCCTCCAGATCTCCTGCACAGACACTCATATCCTAGAAGTGATGTCTCTTGTCTTAGCCGTGGTGACCCTTGCAGTCACACTGCTGCTAGTGAGTCTCTCTTATACTTTCATCATTAAGACTATTATAAATTTCCCTTCTGCACAGCAAAGAACCAAAGCCTTTTCCACCTGCACTTCCCACATGATTGTTGTCTCCATAACGTACGGCAGTTGCATTTTCATGTATATTAAACCATCTGCAAGGGAGAGAGTGACTGTGTCCAAAGGGGTAGCCTTGCTCTATACATCAATTGCTCCTCTCCTGAATCCCTTCATTTATACACTAAGAAACCAGCAGGTGAAAGAAGTCTTCTGGGATGTATTACAAAGACTGTGTTCTTCAAAACACAATTTAAAATTGTGATAGAGACTGCAACCACACATTATAAATAGAAAATATATTTCATATATTTTTTATGATTATTGGGTATTATGTCAGCAGTTACTTCATATGTGGGATTGTTTCCCCTGAAGAACCCTGTAGCTCAGTTCAACTTTATATTTTCTCTTCCTTGGAAGATTGTACTCCACAATAACTAACTTCCTCCAATTCCTTTCTGAAAGCACTTTTATGATTATATATTATTGTTTATTACATACCCATTTCCAGAAATCATTGTATTGAGTAAAATAAGCTTTGTATAGTAGCAATTTTCTAAGTGTGATTTTTTATTTGATTGAACATCAATGCAATGTATATTTATAATATTCTAATCATTAAGAGATTCTCATTCAATATCTGGAAGTAGTCTTCAATATCTGTAAAGGACACAAACACTTAAACCAAATATTATTATGTGATGATAAATTATCATTATATGAAATATCTCAAACATATTATGGGATAGATGGGGTAATGTTTGTGGAATTTCAAGGAAAAATCTTTCAATAGAACATAATTATGCCAAGGTGAAAAATATGTATAAAACAACAATGTAAAAACGGATGTGAGATCAAGAAGGAGAATATGAGAAAATTTGAAAAAAGGGAAGGGACGAGAGAAATGCAATTATAATCTCAAAACATAAAGAAATAATTTTAAAAATAAAAAATAAAGGAAAGAATAATAAAGTACAAAAATGCAAATTCTTCAAGGATGCTAAATATCTCTATGCAAAGTGAGAATAACTAATAGTTAAAGGGGCATTTAAGAATTTATCAGGAGAGGAGTCAAAATGATTTGGTGGAAACAAGAAACAAAAAACAAAATCCCTTCCCATGCCAGTGTAAGCACGTGCATTTTATTCGCAGAAACCACAGTGAGAATTTATCTCCCCCAAATTTTCCTCTGGCATCCATACATGGCTACACACACTTCATACCCCCACAGCATAAACACTATCCCATCACCTTACCAGACACTCTCTCAGCGCAGAATATGTAAGATTTTCTGTCCTAGTTTCTCCAGGGGCTACATGAGAGAAATGCAGCCTACATATTTGTTCAGTCAATACACTGGGAGGATGTACCACTCAGCAAAAGATAACACCTAAACACCAAGCAGAGTGAAGATACAAAGGTGTCTGTCTCACAATTTCCCTAATGTAATAATGAACGTGAGAGAACAGTAAGACTGTAGAGGTGGACGAATCTAAACATTTTAAGATCTGTTACTCAGCAAAGTGTGTGGACTTAAATCTACCATATCAATAATTTTCAAATATTTAAAATACTTTTGTTTTGGTTTTAACTGGTAAATTATATTGCATGTGTTTGTGGCTATAAAAGTTACATTAAATACATACACATATTGTCAAATAATCAAATCATGTATCTATGACCTCACACATTTCAATTTCTTTGTGATATCAAGTTATTATTTCTAGTGTTTCTTAGTTGAGACATCCGAGATATATCATTATGTATTTGATATGCACCTTGTATCTTGAAGCATAGTCTGTACTAGTTTTTAAAGTTAGAGAAGGTATTAAAAGTGTGTGCAAGAGGAACACTTCAGTATTTAACTTTTAAATTTAAAAAGAGGCCCTTACAAATAATATCAAACACAGCCTGCATTAGAGACAGGGGGCAGATGAGGGTCATTGATTTAAAGTATTTGTAAATTTTGAGATTGTATGTACATATATCAGTGGGTCTAGCATACAGATAAAGTCAGATCAACAGGAGAGAGGAATAGAAGCTTAATTAAAATTTAAGATTGTGAAGGTACTCAAATGATTGTTACTGAATTACATCATTTAAAAGTTGTTTGTAACCATCTTATAGACCATTTGAAGCACACAGAAATAACCCAAATATGTAATTGTTCACCAAATGGGATTAAATAATTCAAGCAGGGACTCCATGGAAACTAAAATATAGGAAATACTGATATTTTAAATGTTTATAGGAAAGTGTAACAATTTTGTTTCTATTCTGGTTTGATAAATACTGAGATATACCCTGTCTTCCACCTATGATTTCTTTTGGCTTTAGTTATTTAAGTCATCCATTTAACCTGTAGGTGAAGGAAACATGGTGCCTTCTTCTCCATCTCTCATGTTCTCTCTACCATTCAGACTGAGTCCATTGTGTTCAGAGTCGTGGTTTCCTGGGGTCCGGGTTACTGAAATGACTGTTCCTATGAGCGTAAGGTTTTCTTTAGGGTTCACTGATACTATCTATATACTTCTTTTTATAAGGTAGAACAATGAAAAAAATTATTTTATTTTGTTGGAGTAATTTTTCTTAGTTATAAAGTATTTAGTTTGTTGATTTGGAAAATTTTATTAACTAATGTGATAATATAATTAGAACTTTCTTTATTTTATTTTATTTTTATTGAGAAAAGGAAAAAAAAAGTATCTGCCTCCTCCCAGCCTCCCATTTCCCTCCCCCTCCTCTCACCCTTCTCCCCCTCCCCCCACTCCTCTCCTTCTCCCTCTCCAGTCCAAAGAGCAGTCAGGGTTCCCTGCCCTGTGGAAAGTCCAAGGTCCTCCCCCCTCCGTCCATGTCTAGGAAGGTGAAATAATTGGAACCTACACCATAAGACAGAGCCCATACTCTCTTTGTAGTGTGACGTGAATGGTTATTCTCCTGTCTCAGGCTTTTGAACTGAGCTGCCCACTCTCCCAGCAACTCTAAAAGGATTATTACCTAATAAAACAGAAAAGCTATGCATTTCTGCCCTCAGTAAGTTTGTTACCTATTTTGCTTTCTCAGCTAAAGCTCCCATCTAAGTCTTAAAGGAATGCATGAACATCACATCAATAAATTATCATTGTTTCGTACAACAGCTGTTGCTGTACTGCTTTGAATTTAACACAATCCTTTCATGCCTTCTACAATAATAATTGACTTCAGTTTTCATTTTGGTATGTGTGATATCCATCTGGATAAAATGATTATGGAAAGAAACAGGAGTGAAAGAAAAAACAAACAAACTCAACATGAGATTTCCTTCAGTATCTAACTAAAAATATCTGCTTAAATGCTTGCATTAATTCATCATTTTTTAATTCATCTTTCCTCTGTAGTAACTCAGGAACTGTGATGCCAATACTATTTCTAGGGCATTTAAATGGAAAATGATGTAAAACTATCAGGACAATTAACATACATTCAATTTATTATCATCTCCCTTTCTCATCATTTTCATAAGCTTTGCCATCACATGTTGAAAGCATCTGAATGTGTCAATAAAGATGGCTCAAATATTTATTGAAACAGAGATGTTATTAACATCTCTCACTATCTTATTGAAAGGAAAACAAATGGTAAATTGAAAGAAAGAGCAGCTACCTTTAAAAAGACATTTAACGATTGAGAAGAAATCCATAAATTCAGAAAATGTAGCTGCAAAAGGAATTGTTTCTAGAATGCATAAAAGTGCCAAATGTAATAATAAGCATAAGGGGCTAGGGAAATAGCTCACTGGGGAAAATGCTTGCTGTGCAAGCATGAAGACCTGAGTTGGGTTTCTAGCACCCCATGTAATCATAGGAGAGGCCAAATGTTTTCCCAGTTTTTGGGTGGGAAACAGTCAGGAACACCCTAGAGCTAGCTGGCCAAAGTCCTATCGAAAGAGTGAGCTTCAGATTCAGTGACAGACCCTGGCTCAAGCAAATAATCTCAGGAATGAGAGAGACACCTATGTGTGTCAGTCCTATTGGGTCTAGAGGCCCTTTTTTCTTGGTGCCTTTCATTCCCATTTTTTTTTAAAAAAAACATTTATTAGACTTTTATTTTATATTTATTTATTTTTTTAAATTTATTTTTATTTATTTTGGTTTTTCGAGACAGGGTTTCTCTGTAGCTTTGGAACCTGTCCTGGAACTAGCTCTGTAGACCAGGCTGGTCTCGAACTCACAGAGATCCGCCTGCCTCTGCCTCCCGAGTGCTGGGATTAAAGGCGTGTGCCACCATCGCCCGGCTTTTTTATTAGACTTTAAAAAAATACCAATCCAAGTCCCCACTTTCTCCCCTTCTCCCATTCCCTTCACACACCCTCCCATCCTTCCCCCATCCAGTCCTCAAAGAGGGTAAGGCACATTGCTTTGGGGAAGGTCCAAGGGCCCTCCCAACTATATATAGGCTGAAAAAGGCATACGTTCAAAGAGAACAGGATCCCAAAAGCCAGTACATGCAGTAGGGGTAAGTCCTCATGCCATTGACAATGGCCCCTCAGTCTGCCCCAGCAATTCAACTGTCAACCACATTCAGAGGAACTAGTTTGGTCCTATGCTTGTTTCTTCCTAGTCCGGCTGGAGTTGATGAACTTCTATTATCTCAGGTAAACTGTTTCAGTGGGTGAAACCACCATGATCTTGACCTCTTTGCTCATATTCTCATTCCTTCCACTCTTCAACTCGACTTTGGGAGCTCAGTCCAATGCTCCTATGTGGGTCTCTGCATCTATTTCCATCAGTTGCTGGATGAAGGTTCTATGGTGATATGTAAGATAATCATCAGCCTGACTACAGGGCAAGTCAAGATCAGACCCCCTCTCTTCCAGTATTTTTAGACGTAAGCAAAAAGGAAAGGGGCATTGGGATTGGGAGATCTAAGGGAGGGAGTAATGTCAGAACAAAGATTCCATGACAATAGACAAGGGATGAGTGCAGGGTAGAAAGTTTGAGGCATGAATGGAGTTAGTCCTACAGGAGAATAAGATGGAAAAAGAGGAAGGAACTGAAACTAAAGCTTTGTGAAAAGCCAAATGTAAACACATTACTTTCCAAACCAATTCAAAACTTATTAAAAAAAATAAGAGTTACAGAAGGATGATATCTTGTATGTGTGCATAACTGTGCTCTCATAAGCTAAAGATTACTAAATGACCCCAGCGACAGGTATTAGCTTCCTTCTTCTGTGTTTTTGGTTAAAGGAGGTCCCAGAGGCCTCAAAAATACTATATTTTCTTGTCATTATTCTTTATTGCCAGAAAACTATTTGATAAGACCCTGCTGCTGTAGATACAACACAATTTTTTGCATGGTATCAAGAAGCCAAGCTGGAAGCTTCCACTTTGCAGTCTAGATTTTACAGTGTCTGGTGGTGCTTTAAGCTAAAAGTGGAGAAAAGCCACTAATAGCTCAACCCAGAAGCAACCCTGTCAACTGTATGGCCAATATTTCAGGCAAGATGTAGTTAGTCACTGATGCAATAGTGGAATGAATACCCTAGGGGGTAACCAACAGTATTATGGTTGAATTTTGGCCAGCTTGACAAAAGGGGATTCTTGTGTGATATTGTGAAAACAGGAAAAATCCTTGGCTGATGAGGTCTTAGAACTTATAAGGGCATACTTTATACCATTGTTCACTAAACTGTCATATTGCCACACTGTCTTCTAAATGTTATGTTTGTATAAATAGACAGACACTACTCTTAGTCTAACACATAGAAGCTTCTTTTAGTAGTAGATGATTGTCTATTCTGGATACCTGTCTGCTTAAGGCACTGATAATAAGAAATGTTTGAGTGATCCGTCCTAAACAGGATATTTACTTCACCTACTGAAGCCACAGGGTTATTACAGAGACGGGTTGGAAAAATCTAAGGGTCCAAAGATGGGGAGAAAGGTTGGGAAATACTGTCTTTTGGACATGACACAGCCAGTGTCGTCATGACCATATAGAAATGAAGGCTGCCTGAAATGGGCATAGAAGTGACTGGGTCTCTGGACTTTCATCGGAGACAGGGTAGAGGCTCAGAAAGCACCGTCCTTCATAACTGCACTACCAGATACTGATGAATTCTGGATAAGGGTCTGTTATTGTTGTTAGTTGTGTATTCACTGTGGAGACCCCCAGACTACAATGGATAGTTAGTGGATACAGAAGCCAGCGTTTAAAAGGAAGACAAGACTGTGGAAATGGGAATTTTTTGGAGGTGGAGTGAGTATTAGTTGGAAAGAGCATAAAGATGAAGAGATTATACTAATTAGAATGTACTTTATACATGTATAATTCAGTAAAAGCTAATGATAAAAATATTGCTAGAGAAAAAGGAAAGAAAAATCCCTAGTCCTTTAAATATACAAAATTCTGTGCAGGGTGGAAAATTTTATGATTTTGTATATTTGTGATATCTGTGTGTGTGTGTGTGTGTGTGTGTGTGTGTGTGCGCGCGCGCGCCTCATAAGTTTGTGCCTCGTTTTGTGTATGGTACTCACCTGTGTTTTGCTCAGATAAGCCAGGGTCAGGTGTGTTCTATTCCTCTCCACCTTATTTTTATAAGTGGTCTCTTCACTGAATATGCAGCTCACATTTGTGGCAGAATGGCAAGCTAACAAGCTACTGGGCTCCACCTGTCTCCAACTCACCAGTGCCAACACAGCTTTTATCTGGGCATTTGTAATTTCAATGCGGTTCCTCATGCTTGCACAACAAGTCTTGTGGCCACTAAGCCACCCCCTAGGCCATAATTATCTATTTAGTATCCAAAAACATACCTGCAAGTATTATATTTTATATTGGTCACATTCTGAATCAATGAAATTCTAAACATTTACTAGGCCATAATTATCTATTTAGTATCCAAAAACATACCTGCAAGTATTATATTTTATATTGATCACATTCTGAATCAATGAAATTCTAAACATTTACTAGGCCATAATTATCTATTTAGTATCCAAAAACCTATCTGCAAGTATTATATTTTATATTGATCACATTCTGAATCAATGAAATTCTAAACATTTACTAGGCCATAATTATCTATTTAGTATCCAAAAACCTATCTGCAAATAATATATTTTATATAGATCACATTCTGTAATCAATGAAATCCTAAACATTTACATTATCAAAGCATATTTCATGTCAACATCTGTAAATATTTTTAATCTTAGCATTTTTTTATGAAGCCCACACTTATACCTATAATAATACATTTCTACACAGGGTATGAAAATTGCTGACTGGAAAGAATCTGTTGCAGAACTGAAAATACCTCCTTTTCCCAATTGGGATATGTAGTTTAGAATATAGATGCAGTGCATTTCCAGAGAAGTAAAGATTCATGACCTTTATGGTACCTATATAGCCGGAGGCTTCCCCAAGTTGCACAACCAGACCTGGAGGAGGCCAACAGCCCACACGACCGCTATGTTATCTGTATGATGGAAGCCAGGCTAAGCAGAGCCTTTCTTACACTCTTGAGCTAGTACAGGTATGCTTGTTTCTAGATTCCAATCTTCTTGTAAGAAATGAAGTGTACCCTGAGTAGAGTTTCGGTGTAGTTACACCAGGAGACTCCCCACCCTCAACCCCAGATTTTACTGGAAAGAAGCTGTGTCTGTCTAAATGATGGTAGACTAGTTAGAACTTCAGTGACATGGGGATGAGGGAATCCTGCAGATACAGATGCTGATGACCTCGCCTCTGCTAGCTTAGCCCGCGAACAGCAATTCTTGCAAACTTCTTTGTCAGTAATAGAATCCTGTGACTAACAGAACAAAAATTTTTGACATATGTTTATCAGTTTATTGCTTTTATAAAATTCCACAGAGTGTGAACAACTGGGTCTCTGCATCTGTATCTGTTTCTTGTGTCTTTTCTTGGGCTATTTTTCTTCTATTTGTTTGTTTTGTACTATTCTAATGTGCTAGATTTTGTTTTACCTTATTATATTTTATTATTCACCTTTGGAAGATTGTGTGTTTTCTAATGAAAGTCAGAAAAGGGGTGGATCAGGTGGGAGGGGAAATGGGTTGGAACAGGGAGGAAAAGAAGGTGGGAAATCGTAATCAGATGTATTACATGAGACAAATATCTATTTTAAATAAAAGGATAAAAAAGTTACAAATTGAAAAACAGCAGACAAAAAAAACTTTTTGGAATCTATTAATAGATAAGTAGCATCTATGACCAAACCCCTAAGAATGTCATCAAATAACACCTGAAACTTGTAGAAAAGATTCCCCATCTTCCTATAATCATCTTCCTGATGTTTCCACCAGCGTATTTAAGAAATATCTTCATTTATGACTTTCATTGTTCTGTTACCAAAAGGAAATAAAAGACAACAACAACAAAAACCTCCTTAAGACTATTTCCAAAAGGAAAGAGGAACTAAAGAGAACATAAATCTGTTTCTAGGTCATGTCACTCAAATTCAGCTTTAGAATAAACATCTTGAATTCCCCAAGAAAGCTGTGTTCTTTTGCTTTGATATTTTTGGCAAAATGATTTAATTATTCTGATAATTAATTTATAATGATAATAACTCTAGATGAGAAACATCTCATTCTTTAATATGCTTCATGCTTCTCATCAACAGTGCCCATCAATCTATTTTCTTTCATCTACAAGGTACATCATTTGGATGCTTCCTTCTATAAGACTAATTTAATCTTTGTATCAACTCAGATTTTCTAGTTATTTTCTACAACCTTCATTACATAATAGAATAATTTCATGCTCTGTGTTTGTCTTTATTTTTAGCAATGAAAAATATTAAGCTACAAATTAAATACTTAAAATTAATACACACAGAGAGTAATTCAGAATGTCTAGACATTTACTTGTACAATACATTTTGTTTATGAGCCTTTAACTTATTAAAAGAGAGATTTCTGAGTAAAGATAGAATTACACAGTGTGGACTGGAGTAGCAGTTTCCTCCTAGTGATTCAGAAGATATATTCTGAAATATAGAATATCTAATTGCATTGGGAAATTAGAATACTTACTGTGATTTAAGTATTAATGGAGAAAAATGGCATAGACCATAGAGGATGTATCTATCAATTTCATTTTTTTTCAGTCATGTTACAGCAGTATGCTATTTTTGCCTAATTCTTAATTCACTGTTTTGAGAAAAACACAATCTGTGAAAGACCTGTTTGAAGGCATCCTTCACCTGCTGGTTCCTTAGGGTGTAAATGAATGGGTTTAGCAAAGGGGCCACAGAAGTGTTGAGCACAGCTACACCTTTGTTTAAAGTCACCCTCTCCTTGGCTGATGTTTTCATGTACATGAAGATACAGCTGCCATAAGTGATGGAGACAACAACCATGTGTGAGGAGCAGGTGGAAAAGGCCTTTCTCCGTTGTTGAGCTGTAGGGAACTTTAGGATGGTTTTGATGATGAGTGTGTAGGAGAGGATCACTAAGATCAAGGTGATGATGAGGGTCATCACAGCTATGACAAAAGCCATCCACTCTATAAAGCGTGTGTCTGTGCAAGACAGCTGGAGGACAGGAGAAGTGTCACATAGGAAGTGGTCTATCAATTTGGAAGCACAGAAATCCAGTTTGAGTCCCAACATCAGAGGGGGAAAGATGGATAAAAACCCAGTCACCCAGGAGCTGATGACCAGCAGGTGACACACTTTGCTGTTCATGATGATGGGGTAATGCAGTGGTCTGCAGATGGCGACATAGCGGTCATAGGACATGGCTGCCAGGAGGTAGAACTCTGTGATTAGTAACAGAAAGAAGAAGAATAATTGGGTAAGACAAGCTCCATAAGAAATTGTTTTGTCACCAGTGAGAATGCTCATCAAGAACCGTGGAATGCAGGAAGATGTGAATGCCATTTCTAGGAAGGAGAAATTCCGGAGGAAGAAGTACATTGGAGTCTTGAGGCGGGGATCGAGCAGGGTGAGGAGGATGATCACTAAGTTCCCCATCAGGCTCAAGATGTAATTGAAAAACAGAAACAGGAAAATCAGAATTTGTAGCTGAGGGTCATTGGTCAGTCCCAGCAAAATAAACACTATCTCTACTGACTGGTTCTTCATTCCTCTTGTATTCCAACATGTCTACAAAAGAATTTTAGGAAAAGTACACACTTAAAAATTCTTCCTTTTCCAACACAAAAATTTCTTACTCAGAAAATTAACCAAAGCCCATGTATTTTTAAAAGTTATCTTAGAGTTTATTCAAGAACCTGTTCACTACCTCATTAGTATGTTTAAAAGAACAATTATTTCCCTATTTCCCTTCTTGTAAAGAGTTGAGTATACTATAATTGTGCATTTACAGAAGGAATGTTGGTCATTTGGAATATAGGTCTTCAGGTTCATTAATATACTTTGCTCACCTTTCCTATAGTTTATTTTATTAGACTTTTCAGGTGTGTGATATTTATATTTAGTAGTTATATTGGATAACTGTTGTTACCAGTAGTTCTAAAAGTTCTAATTTAGGGATATACATATCCTAATTTCTAAGAAAGAAAAACAACAAAGAACTTAATTAAATGGCAGCATGAAGTGAGATTCCTGCAGGGTCAGGATGCTGATAGTCTGAGCTAAGTGTTTAGAAACCGAGAGGCATGAAGGACATGCAATTTCAAACTGAATTGGCAGCTCAACATGCTCAACATGGTACCATGAGTTTTGTTTCTCTAATAATATGATTTCTCACTCATGTTTTCTGAGTTAAGACAAGTGAAGGGGGGAAAGATATGTATAGGTGTTTTACCTATAAATATAAATCAAATATTTCAATATTCAAGGCTCATTAACTTTTTAGAAAAAGGGTTATAGTAAAAATACTTCTAATTTCTAGACTATTTTGATCCAGTAATAAGCCTTCATTTATTGTATAAATTTAATAGCTTTTTAAATGCCACAATTTTTGAATGAATACTTACAATACTATAAAGCTTAGACGAAAACTCATAAACTTTGTCTAATTCATTAAAATTAAAATAGCTTGTAATTTCCTTCTAATTAATTTTTAAAGTAGAATCAAAATGGCCAACAAATAATAATATGAATTTGAAATTAATATGCATACATATCCATAGAAACAATCTTTATGTCAGTAACTAGAATTTATTTATTGACTCTATTTTAATCAATCCAACAAAGTTTAAAGTGACTGATTCTTCGTGTTTTTTTAAAGTGAATAATTATATAGTTTTCACAGTATTTTCTTACAGTAAGCACAAGTGAATTTCAATTGTTTTTCTATATGAATTCCAAATGGTGCATCTTTAGTGACTTTCCAGATAATTCTTCCTTCCAGCACAGTTTCATTAGGAACAGTTTGGTGCTACTTCTGTTGACAGCAACGTAACAGTTTTCATATTTCCATGGTTTTAAAATAGATAGGCTCTACTAATATTTAGATTCACAGCAAATTATTGTACACAAGGAGAAATATATGTGTTTTTTACAACATATTGAAAAACCACAAAGTAAAAAGAAAGATAAGTGATCATGTGAAGAAATTCAAGAAAAGAAGATTAAATATGTGAAAGTTAATTATGAACTTAAGTGTATTATATATGTATAGATGTCTGATTATTTCCTAGTGTGGCTATGTTTCCAGTGAGCATGACCCGAAGGGAAAGAAATCACAAAGAGAGAAGCCAGCGACTTTTAGCACAGTGTGTGATAGGAATGAAGGAGAAACCAATTCTGGGAGGGCACATGGCGTTGTTGGATTGCTCACACAGCAGTGATCTGTTGTCCTTTAAGGAAAACACTCACCATTTCCCAGACTTTATGCTTGTTTACATTTCCTAATGTTACAAAGTAAGATCAAGTAAAAAGCATTCTGGTTTGCATGTTCAGCAGGGAACTCACTAGCAAATTCTGCTTTGAGAAGCCTTAAAATTAAGTTTTAAAATTATTCTTTTTTCATAAATTATTTTGTAAAATACTCACTTTTGAAAGCTTTTATGTAATATTCTATCCAAGTTCTAATTAGCATTCACTTTATGGAATATCTCTTTTATAAAGTTTTAGTGCTATCTTTAGGGAAAAGATTTACTAACTTTATTATCATCATAATTAAAAATTTAAGCATTAAAGTAGAAAATGCATAAGATCTTGTATTCTGAACTGATGATAAACTAGAATTATTTGAAGCCTGTGTAGTACAAGTTATTCTTTAGAAGACAGTACAAATACGAAAATGAAATTATAAAAACTCAACAATTATTGGGAAAAATGTCCTTCATTTTGTCTTTTTCAGGAAATTTACAGAAGGAGATATATAAATATTTCAACCCGTAGTTTCTAAAGTAACAAAAGACTTGAGACAGGACACTCCAGGCAGATAAGGCAGCCCGAGATAAAGAAATCTAACGTACCAACCCAACATTGATTTGAAAGAATATTCAGCATCCTCAACTCTAATGTAACCTTGTAAAACCACATATTATATAATAGTCTCACTATTAAATTTGAGTGCTGACAAAATTGATATCAATGCTTAATTATATAGTACTTACTGTAGAATTGTCTCTTTTGAACCTACTATTTTTTTTTTTCAGCAGCTACATATATCACACATTCTCACATTATACTGTTGTAATGGAAAACAACACAAATCACAGTATGAGATTATAAGACTCACAGGCCAAGATAGACAATTGTATTTAGTTTTGTTGTATATTAAGACTATTACATAAGAATCCAAAAATTCTTTAATGTTAAAATAATCTGCATCTTATAGTTACTTGAGTTATATCTCTATAGGTAAATATAAAAATATACTAAAACACTTACCATTTATTAATTTAAAAGCTTTCCTTGGCTGTGTATCTGGGTTCTGATAAATGTGCACATCCATGTTTCAGCCATTGCCCTGGTAAACAGAGAGGATGGAAGAACCATCTCTACTCACCTTGTGTTAATCTGAAACACAGGTCTGACTTTCACATTGTCTTGGAGATATGATATTTACTAGTTTATAGTTTGGTAGAAAGGTGTATGGAATTACCATTTCTATCGCTTACCTCATCTAACTTGTCTGAAGATGTGTAAACCTTGCCAAGGGTGACTTGCAGCACAATATATAAAGTCACTGTCTCTGATATAATGGAAGAGCTATGCCTCTGTGTCCTATTGGAGAGCATTAGAGAACAATGAATTCTCATGGAGACTGCAAACCAAGCCCATCATTCATTTCCTACGGGACTGCCAGAAATAAATACAAAATCACTTTCTGTAGAAATAATGTGTGGACAGACTTTTCTTTTGAAAATTATGCCTGCAGAGAATTTGTTAGGAGACACCTTTTGGAGTGAGTTCTGCTATGATCCTAGGTACAGTGGGTTTGAACATTCTAGAACAGGGGCATGAGGATTAGAAATGTTAGGTAGGAGGATCAGACATAAGAAAGAATCACAGAGACACAGGATAGTAATGGGAGGGCAACTCAGTGAATATTGGATGCTGAATTCTTCTGAGTTCTGAGTTCTAAGTTCTGAGTTTGCCGTTTTTCCATATGCTTTTATACCCCAATACAAAGGGGGAAAGAAGACAAAAAACTGCTTTAACATGACACAAAGGACAACCAGAACAGTTACTTGTTCCAATACTTGGGACGTAAGTCATTATTTCTTAAGAAAAGCATTCTATTGTTTAGGCAGTGAACTCACTCTAGACCAAGTATCCGTAAGTCAGTAACTCCCTAGGTCAAACCTCCTATTTCAAGAGAAAGAGTAGAAGTATACTTGAATTCTCTAACCTTTGGTCCAGGTGATCTACCTCTAAAAGTCATCTTAATGTCAAAACACCAAGTAACCACACCCTAGGTCAGGGTGTGTAGCCACAGTTTTCAGACTCTCTGACCTTCAGACAAGGTAGACTAGGCTTACATTTTTGGGCTTCCACATTTGTTACAAGTTGATTGTTGTTGTCGTGGTTGTTTGTATTTTGTTCTTGTTTTTTTTTTTTTTTTGGATTTCTCGAGACAGGGTTTCTGTGTAGCTTTTGGTTCCTGTCCTGGAACTAGCTCTTGTAGACCAGGCTGGCCTCGAACTCACAGAGATCCGCCTGCCTCGGCCTCCCGAGTGCTGGGATTAAAGGCGTGCGCCACCACCACCCGGCTTGTTCTTGTTTTTTGAGATAGATTTTTCTCTGTGTAGCCTTGGCTACAGAGAATTTACTCTGTGTGCTAGGCTGGTCTTGAACTCCTCTGCCTCCAAACTGCTGGGTTGAAAGGTGTGTGTCACCACTGCCAGGCATAGATTGATGCTTGATTTTCTATCACACATCCATCTTTTGAAATTATGGTCTCATAGTTCTAGGTTTAGAGCAGAGAAAATGAAGAATTTTTCCAGTGACCGTGAAAAATGATCATCTGAGATGGGAAAAAATAACCTGTTGTAGGCTGTTCAAATTTAAGCAAAATCCTACCAAAATCCTGGTTTTGCTAAGCTTTTAGATCTCACTCTTCTTTATTTTCATATAACCAATTCCTCCCTCTTCCACATGTGACAAAAAAATATTTGATATGGGTCTTTAGAGTCTGACTTAATATATTTTATACACTCATCTTCAGCTTTTCTACTTTTCTGAAGCGAAATGAGTTTGTTTTCTTTTCCTTGATTTTTTAAACTGAAAAGTACTCCTTTATACATAATGTAAACATACAAACACATACACAAATAATGTTTTCTCAATACATTGTCTGCTTACAGTCACTTATGGTGTCCATGATGTAGATACTGTGACTAGTGTCCAAACATTCTGTCATATCTTGTACAGTTTCTGATTCTCTTGGATATATATACTTTGGAGGGTTTACCTGGTAAACATGATTATTTTATTTCCAGTTACTTTGAGATGTTTCTATACTGATTTCTGATTTCCATAGCGAATTTACTAATTTACATTCACACCAGCAATGTATCAGTGTTTCTTCTCCCTACATTCTTACCTGCAAACATTATTTTTTATGTGTAAGAGTTTATTTTGCACTATTAAAAATATTTCCTGATAGACCAAGGATAAAGAATGATAGTTGTCTCAGTGAGTAAATGGTATAATATCTGAGCCTCTAAAACAGCAAGAGAAAAAAGTATAAAAAATTCTTTAAGACACAGGCATAGGTAAGGAATTTCTGAATAGGACTCTGGTTACTTAGGAAATAAGACCCCCAAATTGACAGATGGAATATTATGAAACCAAAAGGCTTCCGCACAGTAATGAAAATCACTGATCAGATTAAGTGATAGTCAACAGAATGAGATACAGTCTTTGCTAGTGAAACATTGCACCAAGTTCTAATATCTAAACTATACAAAAGAGCTAAAATGTAAATATTAATAAATTAACAGCCCATGCATTTAAAGAGAGTTCAAAAAGGCAGAAACATAAATCTCTTAACATTTTAAAAGATGACCAGCATCCTTCCTTGACCAACAGAGAGATGCAAAATGCGAATACATTAATATTCTAATTTACCTCAGTAAGAGTGGCTATCACCAAGAAAACAAATGACAACAAATTACACGGCAAGAATGTGGGGAGTGCTGGTGGCTGTGTAACTGCTGAAACCATTAATAAATCATATAAAATACAAACCCCATGGCATCTCAAACAACTAAATACAGAGCTATGGCATGAGTCATGCATAGCACTCCTTGTTGTATTTCAAAGGACTACCATATAGATGCTTGCAAATCAATGTTTATTGTCGTCTATTTGGGACACCTACGAGTTTATCACCTGATAAATAGATAAAGACATTTTGAATTGTATGTAAAATAGAATTTTATTCGTGCACAAAAAACCAAAATTAAGGAGTTTCCATGGAAATAAATGAAACAAGAATATTTTACAAAATGAGGTAACACAGACTCAGAATTCCTGAGAACTACGATCATCCCTGGCACTGGAAACCTAGTTAACTATCCCTGGCTGGTGACATCATGATTCTTGGACTGAACCTATACCTGCCACTTTGCTAGACCAGCATTATCCCTAACTACATCCTAACTGTTTCTCCCATATCTGTAGATAAGGAAGTTCCAGTTGCTTCACTTGTTGGTTGGTTTTTGTTTTTCTTTTTTAAAACAATCTTTTCTCATTTTAGGTATCAGTCCCAGTTCCCTTTCCCTCCTCTCCTCCTGTTCCCCCTACCTTCCACCCACCCCACTCCCATCCACTCCTCAGAGAGGGTAAGGCTTCCAATGCAAGTCAATAAAGACTGAGGGAGGGCCTTGATTCAGCTGTTTTTGTGGTTTTTTCAGGGTGAGTTGCTTGTATTACCTGAGTTTCTGTAGGTGAAGTAGAACCGTCAACCAGGGGCTAATTGTTTGTGGGTTTGGGTCATTTTCCAGGTACAACCTGATACAATTCCTAATACTCTGAGGCTATGACTAACACATGTGATTTTATACACATTGATATATAGAATAATATATTTAATACACATATTACATAATATATATAAACACACACATATTAACTATATGTGTATATATGAAATACAGGCAAATAAGAATGCTGATATTCAAATGGTGCTTATTATTAACTGTCCCTACACATATTCCCTCTCTCCTTCCCCCTTCTCTCCTCCTTCCATCTTGATCCTTCCATTCAGCCCTCTGGTTTCTGTCCATCCATAAGGCCTATTTTATTTCCTAACCTCTGTGGTTCTATTGGTTATATATTGTTTATCATAGACTTAACAGCTAATATCCACACATAAGCTAATACATGTCATATTTATTTTTCTATTATGAATAGAGCAGCAATGAACGTGAATGATTAAGTGTCTCTGTGGTAGGATGAAGTGTCCCCTGGGTATATGCTCAAGAGTGGTGGAGTCCTGGCCTCCAGCTGCTCTTCCCTGCTAGAGATTTTTACTTCTGATTTGAGTTACTGAAACCTCTGCTCTTAGCCTTCTCTAAGTTGCCTAAAAGATCATTTGTGCTTCCTCGGAGCTGCCTGCGAGGTGGCTGCCATCTCCTTTGCAGCATCATGGCTGCCCTCTAGCCTCAGTGAAGCCCAAGATCGTCAAAAGAGGACCAAGAAGCTCATCCGGCACTAGTCAGATCCATATGTCAAGATTAAGCGAAACTGGCAGAAACCCAGAGGGTGTGGAGAAGATTCAAGGTCCAGATCCTGATGCCCAACATCGGTTACGGGAGCAACAAGAAAATCAAGCACATGCCGCCTAGCGGCTTCCGGAAGTTTCTGATCCACAATGTCAAGGAGCTGGAGGAGCTGCTGATGTGCACAAGTCTTACTGTGCTGAGATTGCTCACCATGTTTTCTCCAAGAACCGAAAAGCTATCGTAGAAAGAGCAGCACAGCTGGCCATCAGAGTCACCAATCCCAACGCCAGGCTGCGCAGCGAAGAGAATGAGTAGATTGCTTGCGTGCACGTTTTATTTGTGTTTAAATAAAACCAAAAAAACTAAAAAAAATCATTTGTGGACATTGGATTTAACTGTAAACAGATGTGGGAGGTGTCAGGGGAGTGACTGGTAGGGAGACCTTATGGACTGGGTAAAGAGAGCACAGTGGAGCCTTGAAAGCAGTGGAGAGACTGATTGTGGGAAGAAAGAGAACTTGGGGAGGATGTGGGAGAGTAGTAGGGAGGAATTTAGAGAAAAGAATAGTTACATGTGTGTATGAGAATGTCATAATGAAGGCCATGGCATTGTGTGGTGATTTTAAACATTAATAAAAGTAATGTGTCTCAGAGATTGTGTTGTTTTCATTTTTATTTATATTCAGGAAAAAGATAAGAGGAAAAAGTGAAGAAAAAAATCAACATCACATTTTATGTAGTTCCATGTTGCAAGGAAGTTCCTGCCAGCTTAGCCCCCAAAATAATCACACAGAAACTATATTATTTAAATCAGTTTGGCTCATTAATTACATATTAATTGAACCCATTTCTATTAATTTGGGTATCACCACATGGCTGTGGCTTACAGGGTAAAGTTCCGGAGTCCATTTCCAGCAGGGCTACATGACTTCTCCCTGACTCTGCCCTTCCTTCTCCCACCGTTCAGTTTAGTTTTCCCCACCTACCTAAGTTCTGCACTTTCAATAGGCCAAGGCAGTTTCTTTATTCATTAACCAAGACAGAAGGACCTCCCACAACAGTTCTTTGGCTGTGTAAAATTTCCAATGTATTAAGATTAAAATAAGTATATAATGTAGTATTTGACATACATGTATATAACATCCTTAATTTTGTGAAAAATGGCTCAAGTAGATTTGTTAGAAAGTTTTAATTTACAAGTAAAAATTTCTTTCAACAGACATGTTAACAAGTTACATGTTGATTTTTTCACAAACTAGTATCTTTCTAAGATTCAACACCATGAGGAAATATAAAAAATAGCATCAAAGTACAAAGTCAACTTATTTCTTCCTACGAAGCCATCTAACTGTGTCAACTAATTGTTAGTTATAATCTGCAGGAGACACATCTCATTCATTCACCTACTTCTCATCAAAGCGCCCTTGAAGCTTCATTTCCTTCATTCATCTCATAAGGCTCACTGTGTGGATGCTGCCTCCTAGAAGCCTAAATTTACATTTAAATTGACACAGATTTTCTAGTTATTTCCCACAACAACCTCCTTTACACTACAGAATAATTTCATACTTTGTTCATACCTTAGAAATGCAAAATATTAAACTGTAAAAGAAACAATTAGCAATTGATATGTATATAGAATTAATTCCATTATGTCTAACAGCATTCAAATGCACAGGACATTTAGTAAGTAAACCTATCATTTATGAGAATAGAGATTTATGAGTAAAGATAGAATTACACAGTTTGGACTGAAGAAGCAGTTTCCTCCTTGCAATTCAGAAGATATATTCTTAAAGATGACCATGAGCAATTAGAATACTTCCTATGATTAATTATTGAAGGAGAAAATGGCATAGGCCATAGTGGATATATCTATCAATTTCATTTTTTTCAGTCATGTTACAGCAGTATGCTATTTATGTCTAAATCTTAATTCACTATTTTGAGAAGAACACAATCTGTGAAAGACCTGTTTGAACGCATCCTTCACCTGCTGGTTCCTTAGGGTGTAAATGAATGGGTTTAGCAAAGGGGCCACAGAAGTGTTGAGCACAGCTACACCTTTGTTTAAAGTCACCTCTCCTTGGCTGATGTTTTCATGTACATGAAGATACAGCTGCCATAAGTGATGGAGACAACAACCATGTGTGAGGAGCAGGTGGAAAAGGCCTTTCTCCGTTGTTGAGCTGACGGGAACTTTAGGATGGTTTTGATGATGAGTGTGTAGGAGAGGATCACTAAGATCAAGGTGATGACAAGTGTCATCACAGCTATGACAAAAGCCATCCACTCTATAAAGCGTGTGTCTGTGCAGGACAGCTGGAGGACAGGAGAAGTGTCACATAGGAAGTGGTCTATCAATTTGGAAGCACAGAAATCCAGTTTGAGTCCCAACATCAGAGGGGGGAAGATGGATAAGAACCCGGTCACCCAGGAGCTGATGACCAGCAGGTGACACACTTTGCTGTTCATGATGATGGGGTAATGCAGTGGTCTGCAGATGGCGACATAGCGGTCATAGGACATGGCTGCCAGGAGGTAGAACTCTGTGATTAGTGACAGAAAGAAGAAGAATAATTGAGCTACACAAGCATTGTAAGAAATTGTTTTGTCACCAGTGAGAATGCTCATCAAGAACCGTGGAATACAGGCAGACGTGAATGCCATTTCTAGGAAGGAGAAATTCCGGAGGAAGAAGTACATTGGAGTCTTGAGGCGGGGATCCAGCAGGGTGAGGAGGATGATCACTAAGTTCCCCATGAGGCTCAAGATGTAATTGAAAAACAGAAACAGAAAAATCAGAATTTGTAGCTGAGGGTCATTGGTCAGTCCCAGCAAAATGAACACTATCTCCACTGATTGGTTCTTCATTTCTCTCTTGTTTTACCAAGTCTACAGGGGAAAAAAAAATCAAAAACTAAATTTAAAAGTTGCTCTTTTTCCCCCTGAAGGTTCTGTTTGGAGAAGTTTAAACAGTGCAGAGATATTTTTAAATATCATCTTAGAGTCCATCCCATGTGCTAGTCTTTTGCCTTTTTAGTATGATTATTAGAATTCTTATTTTCTTCCTGCACAAATTTACAGGAGGCATGTCAGTCATTTGAAATATAGCTCCTCAGTTTCATTAATGTGCATATGTGCTTGCCTTTTTAATATGCTTTATCCTAGTGGATTGCTCAAGTGTGTGATATTTTAATATTTGATTTTAGAATTTCACTATGAAATGCCTTAAGCATGATTTAATGTTTATAGGATATTCCTGTATTCCCAGTAGCCATGAAACTAATTGTTTAACAGTACACATATAGGTAATTTCTAAGAAAAAATCTTCAAAGAATATAATGTATTTTAATAAGGTAAAACTAAAGTTTTAAACTGAGTTGTCAGTTAGACCTACTACCATAAAGCCGTTCTCGTATTGTATCCTGCTACTCTCCTCTGACTCATGATGGTTGTTAGAGAGGAAAGAAGATCTTTATGAAAAAATAACAACCTATACATTGCAAAGTAATGTTTCAAGTACATATGCAAGGTTCATTCACTTATTTGAGTTAAATAAGACAAATACCTTATATTTCTAGAGGACCTGATTTCATAATAATCTGCCATAATTTCTCCCATGTTTACAGTCCTATAAGTGTCAAAACCAGAATTTGTAAGTGAATAATTACAATATCCTTAATGTTTCTAAGATGCATATGTTCTTTAAACTACACGGGAATTAAGATGGTATTTAATTACTTGATTAAAATTTTAGATTGTTCAGTAGAATTAAAATGACACATGAGCAACAATCCGTATCTGGCTTTAATGAGTACACCTATATGTTGGTCACCATAATTGGTGTATTGAGTTTATTTGATTTAATTTAAAAAACGAATTGATGTTTAGTGATTTTTTTTATGGTAAATGATACATTTTTTAAAAAGATGTATTCATGTAACAAACAGAGGTCAGGTCAGTTGTTATTCTTATGAGGATCCCAATTACACATCTCTGGTGACATCCCAGATACCACTTTTCCAGTGTGATTTCATTTGGAAGAGTTTGATGATGCTCCTATGGAAAGCAATGGATAATCCTATGGATATCATAGTTTTCATAGTTCTGTGGTTTTAGGTGGATAAGATATGGTGTGAGATACACAGGAAATTATTGTAGAAATAGAAAATGCGTAGCCATCTCACACAAATGTGAAGAAAACCATGGAGTGGAGGGAAGGACAAAGAGTTATGAAAACCCAAAATGTTTATATTCTTTACTCAAGAGAACTAGCTCAAGGAAAATGAATTTAATAGTATGGAATTTGATTTATGAATATAAGCGTGCAATATGGTGGGTCTTTTAAAACAGAGCATGGTTATGTTATTAATGCACATCTTGCTTATTTGCTAGTGTGCAAACAAAGGCATGAGCATGTTTCAAGTGAGTTTGGACAGAGGGAAAAATTTCACAGAAAGTCCATAGTTAAGCTTTAAGAACAGAATGCACTAGGAATGAAAGGGACAGTCAGTTTAGACGGCACGCACTGTACCAGCAGAGCACTGAGCAACACTGACACTCTCTTGTATACACGGTACCAGCAGAGCACTGAGCAACACTGGCACTCTCTTGTATACACGGTACCACTAGAGCACTGAGCAACACTGGCACTCTCTTGTATACACGGTACCACTAGAGCACTGAGCAACACTGGCACTCTCTTGTATACACGGTACTACTAGAGCACTGAGCAACACTGGCACTCTCTTGTATACACGGTACCAGCAGAGCACTGAGCAACACTGGCACTCTCTCGTATGCACGGTACCACCAGAGCACTGAGCAACACTGACACTCTCTTGTATACACGGTACCACCAGAGCACTGAGCAACACTGACACTCTCTTGTATACACGGTACCAGCAGAGCACTGAGCAACACTGACACTCTCTTGTACACACGGTACCAGCAGAGCACTGAGCAACACTGACACTCTCTTGTATCCTAAGAAATATGTATGGATGTATGTAGACATACACACACATATACAGGCCACACGCATCACTGTTTCACCAACTTTATATACGTATGAGTTAGATTAAACATAAAAAACACTCTTCTGACTTGAATTTACTGCAGGGAACAAACTAAGAGAGACTATTTTCAGAAGTCATCGTTTTAACATTACTTTGCTTTATAAAAGATTTTATGCACGGCTTTACTCAAATTCTAAATATAAGCCAGTTTGTAGAGTATGTCTACTATGGAGAATTAGTGATATATCTAGGGAAAATTTCCAACTAGGTGTTTTTTTGAATTATCGTAGTGAAATAACTTAAACTTTTTAAGTAGAAAACATATTTTAAGTACAATTATGTGTTTTGCATTGATGATGATAGTAGAATCATTTTGCAACCTGTGAAGCATAAATTATTCATTTGAAAACAGTTTAAATATAAAAGAAATAAATATATGAAGAAGTAAATGACAATGAAAATAAATGTCCTTGCTTTTGTTATCTACAGAAATTTACAGAGGAGATGTCTGAACATTTGGACCTGTGAATGGTTTCTAAAGGGTGGAAGACTTGAAACAGCATGCTATAGGCTGACCTGTCAATGATTTCTGAAGGACTGAGCACTCGAGACAGCACACTCTAGGCAGATGAAGCAGCCTTAGATAAAGAAACTAGCCACCAAACATCTCCAACTTGAAAAAGTAGAATTCTCAAATTTATTCATATAAAATATAACCATATGATTAATAATGTAACACTTACCATGAAATGTCATCATTAGAAACTACTAATTTGTTCTACTTCATCAATTACATATAACACACACCCTCACAATTTGTACGGAAATGGATAACAGCACACATTAGACTATGAGACGATATGACAGACTATGATGATCTAGTAAATATAATTGCATTAGTTAAAATGTCAGTTTTAATTAGTCATTATATATCTCACTTGTATTAATTTACAGTTACTTCTCTATAAAAATATATTAAAATACTAACCTTTTATTGATTTAGCAGGTTTCCTCAGCTGTATATGTAGATTCCTGGTAAATATGCACTTGCATGATTCAGCCATTATCCTGGTAAACAAAGAGCATGGTTGGACCATTCCATCTCACTTAATTCTAGCCTACAGTTCATAACTGATTTCCATGTTGTCTTAGAGATATTATTTTTGACTAATTTATTGCTTGGTGGGAAGGTGCATAAAGTTACCATTTCTATTGCACACTACACCTCACTTGTCTGAAGTCCTGCAAACCTGGCTAAGTGTGGCAGGCAGCACATTATAAAAATTCATTGTCTCTGATGTAATGAGGTACCTGTGCCTCTGTGTCCTATTGGAAATGAATTCTCAGAGAGACTGCAAACCAAGACCATCATTTCCTAAGGGATTGCCAGATTTAGACACAGAAGTACTTTCTATGGAAATACATGCACAAACTTTTACTTTTTAAAGTCATGATTCTAGATATTGGTTACAAGATTCTGTTTGATTTATATCAACATGTCCACATTTGAAATTATAGTTGTACAGCTCTGGATTTAAAATCTGACAAAATAAAGACTATTTCAAATGATATAAAACTTATAATTTAAAAATGTAAAAATATAACCTATTGTAGACCAATTAACTCTAATCTGAGCGTGTTAGTCTACAAATACTCCATTTCATCAGACTTATTTAGGAATATATTCTGTCAACACATCATCACATAAGTCCGTGGAGGGATTTCAAACTTAGCTACAGCTGCATGGTCCTTCTTTGTAAGGAAGTACCATTCCTCTCTTAGAGGTCTCTTAATTTCAACAATTAGAACAGAACACTAATGTCTAAAACTGTATGATACTTTCAAAACTCAAGTCCATGTTCATATGAGCAGCACTAATTAGTCTCAGAGGATTATAAAAAAAAAGAAGAGGACATGAGTTTAGGAGATACTTGGTTAGAGGGATCTTCAGAAGGAGCTGGAGAGGGAATATGATTACAATGCATTTTAAACATGTGAGAAATTCTCAAAGAAAAAATACACAGAATACACCATGCAGTATAGGTATGTT
Organism: Microtus oregoni; assembly: GCF_018167655.1. NCBI lineage: Eukaryota > Metazoa > Chordata > Mammalia > Rodentia > Cricetidae > Microtus > Microtus oregoni. Next base: position 65,937,501 of record NW_024543060.1, read on the forward strand.
GAAGAAAGAACACAAAAGTTCTCCAAGAAGAAATTTTAAGGCCTATGAGGCAGCAGAAAGGTCCAGCTTCTTCTGATGAACTGAATCCAGAACATACAAAAGCATATCTATTGATCGTTACACAACGTATTTCCTCAGAGCAAGGTCCCTAATCTAATTTAATAGCCTACTGGAGGAGAACATCACATACCTTCGTGATTCTTGTCCTTTATTATGTATTGTTTGCAACACACAATAATACTAGAGCCTCAGGTATGATGAAGGCATCTTGTGATCAAGGTCATGGGATGACTGCAGTATCCCTTCAGCAGAACAATTCTACAGACCACGGGAACAATCACCATTTTACACAACGATTCTTCAAGATCAAAGCACTTCTAAGAACATTTGTTTGTTCTACTGTCTACCTGGATACAGCGACTCTGCTAAATCCCTACAACACAGAATATATTCCAAATTCTGAAGTCCTCAAAGTAGAATTTCTGAATAAGGAGAAAACCATAAGTTCGTCCAAACTAAATTTCTCTATGAGATTCAAGCAATTGCCAACACCAATGTATCAGAACTCTTGTTTCTTATATCCTCAACAGCTGAGTGGGGTTTTTGGCTTTATTTACCTATCCAAGCTGCATTTATAGGGCCTGAAGGTCAGGCCCCATTCTTAATAGTTAAGACCAGGTACAAGTATGCTCCTCCCTTGAATTGAATTTGAACTGCACTCTCGGCACCCACTTTGCAGGGCTCACAGCCACCTGTAACTACAGCTCCTCAGGTCTGATACCTTCTTCTGGTCTCCATACTCTCTAAACTTATGTTTATAGCCGAATACAGAGACATTCACATACATGTAATTGAAGTAGATTTATAGGTTATATGTACTTATCAGAATAATTGTGTAACTCCTTGTCTGGACTCTCATATAAACATTTTACTTTCCCATATATGACAAAAAACATGTGACATTTGTCTTTGGATTCTAGCTTATTATTTTATATTCCAAATTCCAGTTCTAACCATTTTCCAGAAACTAATATGATTTTTTTCTTCTGGGTGGCTGAAAATTACTTAATTATGTTTATCTACCATGGTTTCTCAATATATCTCCCCATTGCCAGTTACTTAGGCTGACTCTGTGATATAGATATTGTGAAAAGTGTCACATTAAACATGGTTATTCATTCATATCTTGTAGGTAACTGACACCGGTGGATGTATATTTTGGAGTGGTTTATATAGTAAACAGTTTGATTAAATTTATAGTTATTTTGTGATGTGGGGTGGGAAGTCCTTCTGTCTATGTTTTGCTTTTATTGGTTAATGAATAAAGGTATTTTGGCCAGTGGCTTAGCAGAATAGGGCAAGGCAGGAGTTCCAAACAGATTGAATAGGAGAGAGTAGGCAGAGTCCGTGAGAAGTCATGTAGCCTCTGCCAGGGGAAAGACGCCTTCGCTGGAGCCCACAGAAATATTACAAGTAGGCCACGACCTCGTGGTGATGCACAGATTAATGGAGATGGATTAGTTTAGGATATAAGAGCTAGCTAGCAATATGCTTAAGCTATTGGCAAAATGGTATTGCAAATAATATAGTTTCTGTGTGATTATTTCGAGTCAGAGCAGTCAGGAACAAATGAATATCCTCCGACTAAAATGACGCCTTTCTATATTACATAGTGAGTGTACTAATTTACCTTCATACCAGCAATATGTCAGGGTTCCTTTCACCCTGCACCCTTACCAGCATTTATTAACTTTAGAAAGATGATTTTATTTCACATTTATATATAATTTTATGTTAGACTGTTGGGTCCATGAGGTCTTGCAAAGATGGAGCACAGTCCACCAAATGTTGTAAATCAGAAGCAAATGCTATTCCAGGAAAAAGAAAAATAAATCTCCATGGGACCCACAAAACTTATTAGTCATAGCTGTGACCACAGTCAGTGATCTGACTTCTGTAGCTGTGGCAAAAGGTTTCTGGACTCCTCTTTTCAAAGTAAGAACCAGCAAGCATTAGGCATGAACAAAAGAATTTTTACAATCTCGAGGTAAAACTCAGATACAAATTGCTTTTCCATTAGCAGGGATTTTCAGTTAGACTAGTGTTTGTACTTAGTTCAGTGTCTCTTCCTGGCACTTGCTGATGGTGTTTACCAAAGCTCTGCACTCCTCTGATACTGCCAGTTTTGCATAGCAGGAAAGGATATGGGATGATGCACAACCAAGAAGTCAGTACACTCCATAATTTAAAGGTTAACTCAACTCGCATCTGTTGTTGGTCATGAATGGCTGGGAGTATCTAAGGCTGACTGTTTGCAGAGAGCTGCTTCAGCTGTGTAGACAGAACTGCGGGTTGTAAAACCAAGCAATACACTCTTAATAGTTAATCCTTAAATTGCTGAGAAAGCTGCTGGCAGTTTGGTCTCATTCTCCTAGGTTTACAACTTTATATTTCTTTCTTTCTACATTCTTATTTCTGGAACCTGTATTTTTATATTATTATTTTTATTCCTTGACTCTTCAAGACCAAGAGAAAAAAAGAAAAGAAGGACAAAATCATCACATTGAACCACTGAAACAAGAGTAACATAGAAAACACATTTCAAAGTACAAGCATAGGTAAGGACTTTCTGAATATGTTACATAGGAAATAAGGCAAAAGTATACAGATGGAATCTTATGAAATTTAAAAGCATGTGTATAGTATTAGAAACTGCTGCATGCGTTTTTAAATATCTTATATTACTGCTCTCCAGTGTATATTTTATTATACATATTTATCTTCATGGTTAGTATTTTTCTAGGTGCTTTTTAAAAAAATCTATTAAAATGCACTTGCTTTACAATCATATTGTACTATTTGGAAAGCTGCATATTTTATAGATTGATGTCTTTTGCTATTTTACTAGATTTTCTCATCATATATAAAATATAATAATTAGTAGCTGGAAGTAATTTTAGTGCTTTTTCTATTTGTAGGCATTTATTCCTTTCTCTTGACTTAGTGCTCTAAGAAGCCAATCATAATGTTGAACGTGAAGATAGTGAGCAACAGTGTCTTGTTCCTAGTTTTAGAGAAACATTTCAGTATTAGTCTATTTAGTGTAATACTGACTCTTGGTCTATCACATATATCTTTGTAGCCTTCTATTCTTATATTTTTCAGATATTTTATCATAGGGGATGTAAAATTTTGTTAAAGGGAATTTTCTTGGTCTATTGAGACAACCCTTGATTTTAATTTTTGATTTAACTCATGTGATATTTTGTATATGTAAAACCCCCTTTTCCTTTGTAGAATGAAACCAATACCACACAGCATTTGATCTTTTAAATGTTTTATAAAATGCATTTTTTTTCAGAATTTTATTAGAGACTTTTATATTTATCTTCATCAGACACTGTATTGATTAAATCATTGTTTGGCCAATCACTCTATCATATTCCTAGCAAGCTCTTACATATTAAATTAACCCATTTCTATTATTTTATTTTTTAGCACAAGGCTTGTGGCCTGCTGGCAAGGTTCCAGCTGGCAGCTCGCGTCTTTCTCCTCTGGCGGCTACATGGCGTCTCCCAACTCTGCCTTCTCTCTCCCAGCTTAGTTTTCCATGACTACCTCTGTTCTGCCCTACTATATAACCAGTGGTATTCACAGCATACAGAGGGGAATCTCACATCAAGAATAAATGTAATATTGTTTGGGACATTGAAGATACAATTTGGCCAATATAAAGAAAAAACTCAAAATGTGCTTAATGACTGTCAGTAGACGCATGAGTGTAGGCATGGAGATAACAAATACCCAAAATTTGTCCATGATGGTGTAGATCGGTCCCTAGCCCAATTCTCATCAGAGAGGCTCCCTCCAGCAGCAGATGGGAGTAGATGCAGAGACCCACAGTCGTTAGGTGGAGTTCAGGGAATGACACAGAAGAGAGGGAGGACAGATTGTACAAATCTAAGGGATAGAGGACACCAGGGAAAAACAGCCTACAAAATCTACTAGGCAGGGCTCATAGGCAATCACCGAGCCTGCATGGGCTTTTGCTAGGTCCTCAGCATACATGCTGTGTTTGTTTAGGTTTGGGTTTTTGTTGGACTTCTAACAGTGGGAGTAGTGGGTGTCTTTGCCTGTTCATGGGACCATTTTCTTCCTAGTAGGTTGCCTTATCCAGACTTTCTATGAGGGTTTATGTCTAGTCTTATTGCATCTAGTTATGCTATGTTTTTTTGATATCACTGGAGGCCTGCTCTTTTCTGAAGGGAAACTGAGGAGCAGTAGATCTGGAGGAGGAGGGGATGTGTGGGGTGGAAACTGGGAGGAGGAGAGGAAGGAGAGACTGGGGTTGAGATATACTGTATGATAGAGGAGTAAAGAGAAAGAAAAAAAAGAAATTTAAAAAATTATTTATAATCCCAAATTAATTGTTTCTCTGAAAGACAATAATGAGATGAGAATATTGTTTATAGGATGTTTATTTATTTCAGATTTATTAAATTTTGATAATACTAGTAAAGCCAATATTTTCTTTTATTTGCTATTCCTATATCTATTTAGCTTGCTTAGTAAAAGAATAAAAAGATAAATGTAAATTCCACAACATAAGAAGGCATTTATATCAATTTATCCTCAGTTTTTGTACTATCTAATCAAATGAAAAGTCGCTGCCTACAGTTTTAAAATCAACCAATATACCCACATTCCTATTGGTAACTGGGAATACAATGAAAAATCTTGTTTTGAGAAAGCATAATTCTATATTTTATTAAAGATCCTATAGGACTGCTCACAACTTTCACAGTTCTTACTATCCCAATTATTAATACAGGTCTTACTACCACAGCTATAGTTTTACTAGTCCTGTATGCAAATTGTTAGTACAATCAGTAAATCTGTACTTAACTACAGCTCAAGTCCATTGCTATTAAAGATACTAGGGGAACAGTATCTACCCAGACAAACCCTGGCAATTTTCCCTTTAATACAGCCTGTATAGCAATGAACTTGAAGGTAACAATGGACTTTAATCTTCTGGAAAGGAGATTTTCACTTTCTGCTCTGGAATAATTATCTTCAAGATGCTGTATTTTTATTTCTGTTCAGAATTTTCAACTCCTAGCTCATTCCCTACAAGCAGAGAGATCATGAGGTTTAGCTCGGACAGTCTACCTTTCAGAGAATTGACCCAAGCTTCTATCTATCTATCTATCTATCTATCTATCTATCTATCTATCTATCTATCTATCTATCATCTATCACCTCTCTTATTTCTCTTTCTGATTCTCACCAGAACCAAAGTTTTTTTCTTCTTGATACTTTGGGCTTCTTTGCATATTCTCTAAAACCCTCTCCACAACTATGTGGATACCTTTTATCATGTGACAGACCTCCAAACTGGTAACTCAACGGCAATGTTTTTGTCTTCTCTTTTTTCCTCCATTACTCTCTGAGCAGATGATAGAAACCTGGAGGTTTTACTTTGAAATTCTAACAGAATTGTCCTTGGGTTTAAAAGTTGCTAATTAAGAATGAACCCACTAAATACACAAGTAATATTGAAATAGCTTCAGTAAAGAATATCCTTGAAATACCCATGTAAATAATTTCCACCTGCAAAAATATTCTATGTAAGTGAAGTTCTTAGGATCTAATACAAGATATGCATTTAGCCGGGCGGTGGTGGCACACGCCTTTAATCCCAGCACTTGGGAGGCAGAGGCAGTTGGATCTCTGTGAGTTCGAGGCCAGCCTGGTCTACAAGAGCTAGTTTCAGGACAGGCACCAAAGCTACAGAGAAACTCTGTCTTGAAAAAAAAAAGATATGCATTTAGATTCTCCCTGTTATTAAAAGGTTGTTCAAGAGCTATATCACGTTCTTTTTATAAGCATTGTAAAGAAAGGCTGAAGGGAAGACCTATACTTATCAGGGTTCACATCATGACCACAGTGAACACAGCAGGTTAAAGGAGCAGAAGTAGCCAAACCAAAGGAAACAAAGCTAAAATTCTGTAAATAGATTCCAGGGCAAATGGAATTCTCAATGTGATGCTTTTAGAAATTGTAGGGATAGAAGTGGATTTAAAACTATTAGGAAAAACAGTAACCAATTTGTAAAAGAGATAAATTGTACTTATTTTACTTGTTTTATAATTGACTGTAGGTTGAGAAATTAATATTTGTGTAGGGAACTAAATAGTATTAGAAAATGTGAGTGTGGAAAAATGATGACTCAGTAACTAAGAGCACTGGCTGCTCTTCCAAAGGTCTTGAGTTCAGCTCCCAGAACCCACATGGTGGCTCATGAGCATCTATAACTATAGTCCCATGGAATCTGATACCACCTTCTGTGATGTGTAGATATATATGTAGACAAAAAAGAAAAGAAAATACAAGTTGATTTCTCCATTAGTTAAATATAAGGAAAATATTTCTAACTACTCACATTCTAAGAAGGAAGGCAAGATACTTTTGACTATATAAAATAAATAGCCTTTTTAAATAATTCAATGCAGTATCATTATGACCAACATCATGAGTAGCAAAAGTAGGAAATACAGAATAAGTCACAGATGGAAAGCTAACACTGCTGGTAAATAAGGAAGTATAAAAATATGTGAGAGACTGATAAGAAGCATAGACAAGAGGTAATTATAAACACGTAGACATGTAGACACAAGATAAGGCTTCTTTCTATTTAAATATGTTCAACCCACACTATAGAGATATTTTATTTATATTTTAATAAATAAAGTTTGCCTGAATATCAAAAGAGCAAAGCTAAGCTACTAGTGGTCAGGCAGTGGTGGCACACACCTCTAACCCTAGGATTTGGGAGAGAGAAGTAGATGGATCTCTGTGAGTTTAAGGCCACCATGGGCTGTTCAAGATTGGTACAGAAACAATTCCAGGTGGTGGTACCTCACACCTTTAATTTCAGTATATTCAGAGGGAATATACATTGAGAGGAGAAAGAAGCTCGGTCTGCTTTATCTGCTGAGCTGCTTAGTCTGCTTAATCCATGGCCGCCTGGCCTTGGTAGAGGTAAGACTTCTCTAGTGGGTTGGCCTCTTTGCTCTTCTGGTTTTAGGGAACCCGAATCACAATATCTGTCTCTGGGTTTTTATTATTTATGCTACACCACACATAATTGTAGAAATAAAATGTAAAATGACAAATATTTAGAATGTAGTGGTCGTCACAGGTTCTCCTCCAGGATCCATGGCTTCACTAGTCCTGAGAACTGGCCAGTTTTCCAGTGCCAGACATGATTTCTTTCTTGTTGAGCATGGCTGAAGTCCAGTTTGAGAGTTGTTGATTACTGCAAGGTAATACAGCTGTTGCATCTTTTGGGTCATTGTGCTGTGTATTGTTCTGGCTCATGGGCATCATAGTTGGGCAGAACTAAGCGTAGTCCTCACCTTTCATTAAGAAGATTTCTATTTGCAAACAAACTTAGAACTCTACAGAAAACCACAAGCAATCAAAATACAGAGACATAGAGACCAATAAATGCATCTACAGAACTACTCGCTCACCCAAGTTTTAGGGGGCATTGCTAGATATAGGGGCAGAAAGAATTTAAGAGCCAGAGGATCAGGGAGTTTCCTGTAAGACTGTCTCCTAACAATGTCAAAAGCTATACTCATATCTCACCAACATGATTGCCTAAACATGAGCTGAACAAGGACAACAATAATAGATATGCTATTGTGAACTGGGGAATGCCCACAAGGCCTCAACTCTAGATAAGGAACTATGAGCAACTAAAGAATGCTGAAAGCAGGCAGAATAGTCTTCCCCAGGGAAGAGAAACACAATTAGCTATATACTACCAAGTAAATGCTCAGCCTTTAAAACATACATATCAGTAACATTTTACAAACTGAGCATGTTGCACTAGGAAACATATATGTATATTGATGGAGGAAGGTCATTGGCTAATAAAGGGACTGCCTTGGCCCATTTTATTGGTTAGAGGATAGGTGGGAGGAGTAAACAGAACAGAACGCTGGGAGGAACAGGAAGTGAGGTCAGAGTCACGACAGCTCTCCTCTCCGGAGCAGACGCCTGAGAGAGACGCCATGCCCCGCTCCCGGGATGAAGCTCCGACCCAGGATGGACATAGGCTAGAATCTTCCTGGTAAGCGCACCTTGGGGTGCCATACACAGATGATTAGAAATGGGCTAAATTAATATGTGAAAATTAGCCTAGAAGAGAATGGGCCAAACAGTGTTTAAGAGAATACAGTGTCCGTGTAATTATTTTGGGGCATAAGCTAGCCGAGCAGGCAGCCGGGGTGCTGGGGACGCAGCCCCGCTGCCCTTATTACTACATATGGCGCCCACGTGGAAAACTGCTTCCACATAAAGCCTGAGACAGCTTGGGAAGTAATGATGTAAATAAATCAGGGAAGGCAGGTTACAAATCAGAATAATTAAGTAAGGTGGAACAAAGCCCTTATGATTCAGTCTATAAAGCAGAATTATATGATATTCTTATGGTACTAAAGGATTTTAAAGAACCTCTCAATATAGTTACTGATTCACAATATGCATATTGAAACTGCTGAATTTATACCAGATGATACAGAATTAACTTTGTTATTTATCCAGGTGCAAGTCATAGTCAGGAATAAACTTTGTCCTATGCACATAACACACATCCGATCCCATATGGTTCTGCCAGGTCCTCTAACACAAGGTAATGCAGAAGTTGATCAATTACTGATTAGAAATGTGTTTTGAGCCTCTAAATTTTATTTAAAAAATCATGTCAATAGCAAAGGTTTAAAGAAAGAGTTTTCTATTACATGGCAACAAGCTAAGGAGATTATAAAGAGATGTCCTACTTGCTCTTTCTATAACCAAACACCATTGCCTGCAGGGAGTAACCCTAAGGGTACTCAAAGGAATAAAATCTGGTAGATGGATGTGTTCCACATTGCAGAATTAGTAAATTAAAAGAAGTATACCACACCATATATCCTTCAAGATTTCTGAGCATGGCAGTATCCAAGGACACATCACATACTTAATTCAGCAAGTCACTATAAAAATGGTAATGTGGATGAGACTCCTTGCAGTGGTTTGAATTAGAATGACCCCCATAAGCTCATAGATTTGAATGCTTGGTCACCAGGGAGTGGCACTATTAGCAGGTATAGCCTTGTTGACTATGGGGGGCATTCTTTTTCAAACCATCACACTCTCCCTATATTCTTGTAGTAAGGAGGAGCTGGCTGCGTCCAGTTTCTCCCAGACTGGTTTACACCCAAGCCAGAAGGCTGCTTGTCATCCCGGCCACCCAGCTAGCTTATACCTAAAATAAACACACAGAAATTGTATTAATTAAATCACTGCCTGGCCCTTTGTTCTAGCCTCATATTGGCTAACTCTCACATATTTGTTTAACCCATCTTCATTAATGTGTATTGCCACTTGACTATGGCTTACCAGCATGAGTCTAACCAGTGTCCATCTCGAGCAGGAGAACCATGGCATCTGCCTGTCTCTGCTTTCTTCCTTCCAGAATTCTCTTCTGTCTTCCCTGCCTACCTGAGTTCCACCCTATCAGCTAGGCCAAAGCAGTTTCTTTAATAACCAATGAAAGCAACACAAATACTGATGGAGGAAGGTCATTGGCTAATAAAGGAATCTTCCCGGTAAGTGCACCTAGGGGCGCAACACAGATGATTAAAAATGGGCTAAATTAATATGTGAGAAATAGCCTAGAAGAGAATGGGCCAAGCAGTGTTTAAAAGAATACAGTGTCCATGTAATTATTTCGGGCCATAAACTAGCCGGGCAGGCGGCTGGGGTGTTGGGGACGCAGCCCCGCCGCCGCCCTATTACTACAGTATATTCCTATAATAATGTGCTTGTAAAAATTGATGAAAAAAGAGACCATAAATTTGAAAGGATCAATAATAGGTATATGAGAGGCTTTATACAAAGGAAAGGAAAAGCTGAAATTATGTAATTATAAACTCAAAAATTCAAGAATCATTTTAAAGGTAAAATGATTCTCAATTGTCACTGCAAAAGAAATGTTTTTAAATGATAAAAGCCCACACTGCCTTTTTGGATGTTAAGAAATGCAAATAATGCATTGTTCTTGGGAACTGACCAAATGCATGTAGAAAACTTATTTGATATACTGAACAAATAAATATAGTGTTTATTTTGAATGAGCAATTCCAACTTAAGGAACTTATTCTAAAGATCTAAAATTATAACATTCAACATTATGAAAATTACACTTATAAAAAGAAGTCCCCATAATTTTATTCATTGCCATAATTGTTAAATTAAGCAAAAGCCATTAGTTATCTTGTAGAAGAGATTAAATGATCTATAATACATGTTCACAAAGAAGGACTACATGGTAGAGCTGTAAATGAATTTGAAGTATCTTCTTAAACTCTTGTGCTGTGTTTCACAAGATATAGTGTTATGCAAATAAACCGAGAAGACGCCATATCTTTGTAGGTTAACACATTTCTCTTAAGGCCAATGTGTCTAAAACAGACTTCTCTTTTTTCATCGTATATTTTTATCTTTCATATCACACTGAAATAAACTCAGAATTATACAACAGTGATTTCAAAATGTGGGTTCATGATAAGCATTCAAGAATTGTAGTAATCTGTTAACAATACTCTGGCAGCAATATTAAAAATAATGATTATGGGGTGTGTAGTGTATACACGTGCACACACATACAAAGGTCTGATTTTACAAAAAGCACTTCTGTATCATACAATTTGGCAGTCCCTCAGGAAATGATGCTCTTAGATCTCAGTTACCCTGAGGACTCTATTCTTGTGAGATTTTCCTGTAGGACATTAAGAAATAAATCCTCTATGGTCTCATAAGACAGTAAATTTTTATATAGTACTGTATGTCACGTTCTGCAAGGTTTATAATATCTCACAAGTGAACTGCAATGAACTGTAGAAAAGAGGGTTATGGGGCTTATTTTCATATCAAAATGGGATAAATTGATTAAAAATAATAACTATAAAAGATATTTGTTCAATCATGTGTTTTGAGGTAGAATGAAGTGCTTGGGGAGAAGAGGGATCATCAGTGCCCTCTGTACACAACGGCGATGGACTGGACTATGTGCAGAAAGCTTGCTCAAATCTGCACATGTGACTTACTGACAAAGCTGAAGAACAGTCAAAGGGTTAGTGTTTTTATCATTCCCATTTGACTCGTGGATAGTGGTGAAATATTAGTAATCAATACAATCATAACCTAAAATGAAGTCGTTGATTTTTTATTATTCTGTAACATTTCATCTAATGACCATAATTACATTTCTTAGTTTGTGTTATTTTATTCTGTAGGTCATTTTTTTTTCACCATAAGAATACATGGTAATGTGATTGTTGTGGTCAGATAAATCAGTATCTTGGTGAGATGGGATTCCACTGGATGATTGCATGTTTGATTCAGTGTCATCATTGAGATGACCTACATATACAGGAATATTTTATTTTTCATCCAACAATTTTATGACTTAAAAGATATGGTACATGAGGGGAAAACCCATGTATTATTTTCAAAGAAAACATGTTGAATTATTACTGTTCTTTGATTTACTTCTGTCCATCTGTCTAGAATATTGTCTAAAGACCCCCACCACTGTCAGTGCGTAGGCATCTTATCTCATCTAATTTGATTTAACTCTTTATGTTCTTATGTGTTCAGCATTTAAAAATTAATTTACGCGGATCTCTGTGAGTTCGAGACCAGCCTGGTCTACAAAAGCTAGATCCAGGACAGGCTCCAAAACCACAGAGAAACCCTGTCTCAAAACAAACAAACAAACAAAAAAAAACAAAACAAAATAAAAATTAATTTACGAATTAGAGATTGAAATATTGGAAATATTTTTGTTAATATCCTCAAAATAGAAAATATGATTGTAGAGTGTTTATTTTAAATTAATTTGACTACTTAATTGTATTAACAAAAGCAACCAAGAAAGAGATTTTCCTTGGATGTTTTACTAAATGTTTTTTTTTGAACAAATTTAATGGACATTTAATAACTCTGCTTGAAAATACCTACACTGCAGTAGGCTTTACATAGAGACGGATAGGAAAGAGTACCTAAAGAAGGCTCAGCCCTGAAAACCAGATCTTATTAGAAGAAACAGATGTAACAGCTTTTAGTAAGAAGATTTAAAAGTTTATTCAAAAACTCTTATTAACTGGATTTTCAAAGCGTTGACTTCTGAAAATAATCACTCTTACTTGGACCTTTTGGGATAAACATAAACCTGAATATATTTTTTTAAGTCATTTGTCCCATGTATAGACTATGTAAAATACTGATTTTTTTTACATACACAACTATTAGTGAGTCCAAGAATTTTATTTGTTTAATTGATAGTTGACCTGATATTTCAATATTATTATTTTATAAGATATTTACATATTCAAAATTCATTTCAGCAACAGTATCACCACCAACTGTAAGCATGAAATATTTAATGTAATCTCTTCTTTTCAGATATAGATTTGATCTTTTAATTTTGCATGATATTTCATGTATGTATCATTTGTTGCTTGACTTCCATGCATTTTTCTTTTTCTTCACATTTCCCTTACCACAACACAAAGGCATTTTTATATTTCTCTGCTTCCACTATATTTATTATGTTTCTTTCTTAAATTTTACATATTTTTAAGTTTTATTAATAGTGAGATCAACAAACTACCTCTGCTGCCTATATCATCATTAACATAATTAATAATGAGATGTGCTGTGAAGGAAGCATCAGGGACACGACATCAAAGTGAAGGGTTAGAGATATTAGCAAGGATACAATAGTTCTTTAGAATACAATATCAAGATTATTCTCTGTGTGTTTCTATTAACTATCTGAAACACTACATCATAAACCACAAAAGAAATTATGAGTTGAGACAAGAGCACTGATGCCCATTAATTGCTTAGAATTGCTTAGCATGTGCAAAACCCTGGGATTAGATCTATGTGACAGAAATCGGTTAACTAGAAAATTGAACATTCCGATTTTCTAGGTGTTTTTGTATATGTGTTTTTAAATGCCAAATTTAGATTCTCCTACTGGGTGATTTGGCTCTGTTTCATAATATTTAAAATTCCAAGTGTTATGGGTTTTCTAATTAGTCAGATAATTTAAAAAACTATACTTATGCGATGAAAATCTTCTTAGAATGCTTAAAATAAAACTATGCTTAAAATAAAACTATCTTCATCCACAGATGCAAATCATGTGCTGTCCAAATGTGCAATTTAAAGAGGTAGTTGGAGTACTTATCTGCAGCACCTCTTTTCTATAGAACACACACTACATCACTCTTATATTTCCTGGTATATCTCCTTTCCCATTCAGGCGTGATTTATGACAGAAGACTGTAATGGAAAGCCATTCAGGAGAATCAGTGTTTACTTGTGTGTTCAGATGATGACACAGTTTTGAGAATTGTGCCATTTACCGCTTCAGCCTAATCCCAATTGCCATAGAAGACACTTATTTTACATTAATGCATGAAATACTTCTTCTATAATAATAGAAAATTTGTCTTTTTAGAAATGTTCTATTTTAGTATATATACATTTCTAAAAAGATAGTTAATGTGACCAATGTGAATGTTCTCCTTAGAATATTAAATCAATTAGTATTGACTTGGCAATGAAGTTGAGATATTATCAAAATTAAATTTTGAATATGAATTTAGAATAAAAATTTGAATGGAGGGTCACAGAAGGATACAAATGTAGCACACAAGTATTTGATGACCTGTGAATGTGCAAGAAGGATGTACGGAACTCTGTTCCAAACCTCAGAGCTCTGACAGACATGGTGATGTGGTAGAGGACATGTTCAAAGAGGGACTTGAATATTGATTTATGAAAATATTTGTGGATTTATTAAACAATAATACAGAATTTTTATGGGTAAAAAGAAACAAATCTTTTCCTGAATGTGATATTAGTTTTGTATTTTTGTAGATTTGCTAAGAAACAAGAGAAATGAAGAACCAATCGATGGAAATAGTGTTTATATTGTTGGGACTGACCAATGACCCTCCACTGCAAATTCTGATTTTCCTGTTTCTATTTTTCAATTACATCTTGAGCCTGATGGGGAACTTAGTGATCATCCTCCTCACCCTGCTGGATCCCCACCTCAAGACTCCAATGTACTTCTTCCTCCGGAATTTCTCCTTCCTAGAAATGGCATTCACCTCAGTGTGCATCCCTAGGTTCCTGACGAGCATTCTCTCAGGAGATAAAACGCTTTTTTACAGTGGTTGTGCAGCTCAATTATTCTTCTTTTTCCTACTAGGGGCCACAGAGTTTTATCTCCTGGCAGCCATGTCCTATGACCGCTATGTCGCCATCTGCAGACCACTGCATTACCCCATCATCATGAACAGCCGAGTCTGTCACCTGTTGGTCATCAGCTCCTGGGTGACTGGGTTCTTAGTCATCTTCCCCCCTTTGCTCTTGGGACTCAAACTGGATTTCTGTGCTTCCAAAACTGTTGATCACTTCCTGTGTGACACCTCTGTCCTGCAGCTGTCGTGCACAGACACACGTTTAATAGAGTTAATGGCTTTTGCCTTAGCTGTGATGACCCTCATCATCACCTTGATCTTAGTGATCCTCTCCTACACACTCATCATCAAAACCATCCTAAAGTTCCCGTCAGCTCAACAACGGAGAAAGGCCTTTTCCACCTGCTCCTCACACATGGTTGTTGTCTCCATCACTTATGGCAGCTGTATCTTCATGTACATGAAAACATCAGCCAAAGAGAGGGTGACTTTAAACAAAGGTGTGGCTGTGCTCAACACTTCTGTGGCCCCTTTGCTAAACCCATTCATTTACACCCTAAGGAACCAGCAGGTGAAGGATGCTTTCAAACAGGTCCTTCACAGATTGTGTTCTTTTAAAACCCATGAGACAAGATTTAGACATAAATAATATCTTCTTGAAAGCTAAACTACTTTCAAATGTATTAGTTGTGATCTAAGCCAGTTCACTTATTGAGTGTTTTGGCCACTTGATTCCTAAGCCTATATGAATATTTCTGTACTTTTCTTTTAGCTTATCTTCTAACTGAGAGAGATGAACTTGTTTTCTCAAAATCAGAATATTATTTTATATGTTTATAAGAGAATCCTCATAAACTTTTGTGTACTTAATGCTTATTAAACTGAAACTTGCTAGATTTAACAAGTTAAGGTATATTGCAAGGATTACGTTGTGAGAGACACAACTACATTATTATAATGTAAAATAATTGGGAGTGTCACAACAGATGGAGAATTTGGTAATTTGAAATATAAATTAAAGGAGAAAACATCACTTCCAGTGAACCCTAAAAAACGAATAAGGAAACCATTTAATAGTACTATGATGAGTGGCATAAAATATGCCAAAGAATTGGAAATCTGTTGTACAAATTTCCCTGAAGAGATGTGTTGACATTATGCCTTTTTGTTAGCTTAATGTGATGATATTTTGTCTAAAATAATTAAACTCTGAGTTTTGTACTAATTATTTTATTAGTTTATGATTTGTAGATGTTGAATATGATGCTAACCCAAGAAAGACATTTTATTTATTTTTCATCCATACCTTGGTTTGACGATATTTCTATCTACTAAACTAAGATCAGGAGATAAGGTCTTTATCAATTCAGGTTATTTCAATTTTCACAAATTTGATTATGTATTTTAATCCACTACTGTAAAATCATTTTAAACCTATATGCTAGACTAGTCTGCACTTATGAGCACCTAGAGGACACCACAACAAGTTGTTTTCTTCTATCTGTTCTTGCCACTGCCCATCTCCATCCAGGGACGTTTTATAATTCTCCATTAGTCTCCCCTTTCTGGAATTTCATAGAAAATTAACAGCACACTTGGCAATGTATGCCTTCCCTTTGTCTTCTCCAGTTTACACGCTTCAGTTTTCCCTGGTTGTCTATAAATCTGTTCTGATCTTCTGTAGCAGTGTGGCCACTATGCCCTTGTCAGAGCCGACTTCCCTCCCTTTACCTCAATACCTTGCCAGTTTCATTCCCTAAGCAACCAACACACAGGAAAGAAACATTTACTTTGAATGGGGTAAAAGTATGAAGAATGAACTTCGGTGCCTGAAAGCCTCTGCCTTTCCAGTGTGTCATTATAGCAAAAATTAAATAGAACACCTTCTAGCTAAGAAACAATTCATAATAAAAAAGTAAAAAGTTCCCCAATGGAGGATCCATTCTCAGAAGAGATAAGCTTATGAAATTTTTTTCTGGTGAAAAAGATTGAAAAAAAAATTTTTTTTAATACAGGGAGGGTATTCCAGTGATTACTGAAATCACCCACGTTTATTTTTCCACAGCTTTTACACCCAGCATAAATGGGGGGAGGTAACAAAAGACTTTAGTAACATGACACAAAGGACAACTCAAACAGTCAATTGCTTTATAACTCTGAGACATCAAATCATTAGCATTCTGTTGTCTAGGTAGCGAAGCTGCTTTAAATCAAGGCTGCTGAAAGCCAGCCCTCCCCAGGTGACGTCATAGTTACAAAAAAAGGAGAAGTATGTTTGCATATCCTGATCATCTTCAGGATTGAATGGAATTATCTTTTTTTTTTTTTATTGAGAAAAGGGAAAAAAAAGTTTCCCCCTCCTCCCAGCCTCCCATTTCCCTCCCCCTCCTCCCACCCTTCTCGAAGTCAGGACCACGAGGGGTGCACCCACCCACTGAGACAGTGGGGCTGATCTATTGGGAGCTCACCAAGGCCAGCTGGATTGTGACTGAAAAAGCATGGGATAAAACCGGACTCTCTGAACATGGCAAACAATGAGGGCTGATGAGAAGCCAAGGACAATGGCACTGGGTTTTGATCCTACTTCATGTTCTGGCTTTGTGGGAGCCTAGCCAGTTTGGATGTTCACCTTTCTAGACATGGACGGAGGGGGGAGGACCTTGGACTTTCCACAGGGCAGGGAACCCTGACTGAAAAATTTTGAATGGGGGACATTCCACATTCTGTTGCCCCTTTTATGACCCACCTCAGCAGGAAATTAGGATTCAGTTTATTTTCATGTCTTGCAATGGGTTTTAATATAAGAACTCCAACCACATAGGCTGCCTGCAGACTTTTCTCTCTGTGTTCCCAGATCCAAGTCTCCAGTCTCAGCCCCATATCTTCAGCAGAACACCATCGGAAGCCTTCCCTGTCTTCTTGCTCCTATCCCCTGTGGATCTCACAGATCTTCCATTTCTAACCTTTGTACCCCCACTTGTTACTTTCCCTAGACCCTACTCCACCTGGTATCCCTGCCAACCCAACAGCCACCCAAGCCACCCATCCTAGGGAACAGTTGACTGAAAGTAAACCCACACCCCTCACTACTCCTGAGATCCAATCTTCTCAGCTCAGTAGTAGGAAAACTGCTGAGGTCTCCCTTTCCTCTCTGACCCCATCCCCAACAGATCACAAAGATCTTCTCCTCCAAACTTCCTATCCCAACTCATCCCAGTATCCCAGCCTCCAATATCATCAGACATTCCATGTGAACACACCAGCTGAACAGCTAGATAATGTTCCTTTGTATATATGTATCATATTTTCTTTATCCATTCTTCAGTTGAGGGGCATCTAGGTTGCTTCATGTTCTGGCTATTATGAATAATGCTGCTCTGAACACAGTTGAGCACATGTCCCTGTGGTATCATTGAGTATCCTTTAGGTATATGCCTAAGAGTGGTATAGCTGGGTTTTGGAAAGATTAATTACCAAATTTTCTGAGATTATTTATGGAAATATGCTGTGCATACATTTATAAAGGAGTAATAAGTTATCACAACCATTCACATAGATAACTAGAAAAGTGTTATCTAACTAATTTTGGTTAGTGAGTAAATACAAAACCCCGATCATAGATAGTTTTCTTTTCTGTTGCATCTCATCACCTTCACTGCAGAGATGCTTCTACTGGAACAAAAAAGTGTTTGTTTAGACTCCAAAGTGAAAGCAAACATTACTGATCCTCAGGTTTATGGAGAGAAGAATGTGAACTCAGGATTTTTTTTTTAAATCTTCATTGCCTCATTCACTTCATAAGTGAATAGCACTGTATTCATCAGTTTGCACTATGTAGATTAACTTCAGAGTATCTTTGTTAGTTATCCATGGTTTCTGGGGTGAAAAACACCAAATAAGGGATTGACATTTGAGCAGGGTGCCCACATTAGCTCTGAATCATAATCAGAAGAATAATGATCTGTTTGGATAATTGATTTTCCACGCTAACATGAGTGCTTGGTGTTTTGTGTTTTAGTGTGAAGAGAAGGGAAGTCAAAATCACACAAGAAGAGGTGATGTTGCCTAGGAAGGAATGAGATAACATTTCAGTCTGTAATACTGAGCTGCTATTAGAATTCTAACAAGGGGATCATTCAGCTAACAGTTCCAGAGCATCATTACATCTGATGGTAATCTGGCCTTTGGTGACAACGCAGAGCAGAGATAAGCTGAACAACTTCTTCAGTAATGGCTGGCACAAAAACCCAGGCCTTGATTGACCAGCAGCTATAACTGCTGTGTCAAAAAGATTCTGAAAGCCAATGGTCACACGGGTACTAAGGAGAAAGACTTGTTATTTCCTTCTCAGCTGACCATTAATTGCTGAGCTAAAGGCAAGACTATCAAGAGAAATAAATGCATGTTCTAGATTGGAAAAGATACATATGATTGGGATACACAGAAATAATTGACCTACAATGAAGCTCCAAAAAGAACATCAGAATTTCTTTCAAACCTATGAGTCCTTGAGAGAGTGGCTCTTCCCAATCAATTGTTCAGACCAGGAGGTTCCTTCCCCATCATTTTTCACACACCCAAAAACCAAGACCAAATATATCAACTAAAACTCTAGTTGATTCTGTTAGTATGAGCTATTCATTCTTTCCACCACTTCCCCGTATCTCACATGTTAAGACCAAGCTTGCCACCCTGAAGCTGGCTTCCTTCCTATCAAAGCAATTGTTGTGGAATGGAAATCAGATGTTAAATTTCATGTCTGGAAGAGAGTCATTTCACCTTCCTCCTCTTCCTTACAGTGTATGTGATATTTATGTATATTAACTTTAGTTTTAAAATAGGTTATTTTCTTCAACTCCAGGCTTTTTTTCTACACATTGTTTCTCAGTTTGGTAGACTACTCCTTAATGTCACCCAAATACTATTCACCCATCGAGTGTTAATTAAGATGCTATATTAAGCTAGGTAATTTGGACTCCATTAAAAAGTATAGACTGGGCGGTGGTAGAGCACGCCTTTAATCCCAGCACTCGGGAGGCAGAGGCAGGCGGATCTCTGTGAGTTCGAGGTCAGCCTGGTCTACAAGAGCTAGTTCCAGGACAGGAACCAAAAGCTAAAGAGAAACCCTGTCTCGAAAAATCAAAAAAAAAAAAAAAGTATAGACTGTTATGGTTGAGGTGGCCTCTTCTCAGAGCTCACATTTGTGGGGTCATTACTGCCCAGGCAGAGGTACAGAGGTCCAGTCCTGTACTTCCTGGGGTGCCTCAGACAAGGTCGTAGACAGTGAGGCTTTTCCCTACAAAACAATCCCAGCTGGGCCTAATGCCACACTTGGAGTCACGTGGCTGGTCTGAATCTGAAAGATAAACCACAGACTGTGTGCTCTGCGGATGTCTCTAGAGCAGTGGAATAAGGCAAATGCAAACAAATTGTTAGAAAGCCTCAGAACAGCTGACTCAGACCGGAGAAGCCTGTGTCTCGCCTGAATTTCCACGGTGCGCACTGGCAGGAAGCAAATGGTAGGGTATGTGGAGACTTGAAGCCACTCCGAGGCATGTAAAGAGAAATTATAAAGAGATGCGGCTGTGCGTTCTATATGAACTGCTGACTCCACGCATAGGCCGTGGCTGAAGTGAACTGAGGGAGGACTCATGCCAAGCCGGGCATGCTCTGAGCTAGGGGCCGTGCAGCAGAGCTGAAAGCTTCTAAAACCAAACAGTTGGGTACCAGATGATGATGGAAGTCACAAAATAATCCCACACCAGTTCAGAATTAAGAATAATAAAAGGGTTATTTATTTAAGGGAAAACTTACAGATCACTTTCCTAGACAACAGTCCTCTGCATGAACAGGAACAGAGTCTAGCAGCCAGAAGTGGGAGCTGGAAGCAACCTTAAAGTATCTTAAAGGCTACTGGCTGAAGGGGCAGAATGTGCTCCCACAGCAAAATAGTGCTGGTGATTGATTGGAATCTGACAGAACAGACACTACACAGGGCTGGGAACTGATGTTGGGCATGGGTATGTTGATGCTTTTATGTTTTTTTTTTTTTGGTTTCTTTATTTCAGAAAGCCAGAAGTTTTTAAAAGGAGAGACATGAAAGATGTCACAAGGATATGCAGTAAGGATGACTGTAAATAATAGACTGCTTTTCTTAATAGTGACTGAGAGTAATTTTACATCTATATTTGTTCTTTCTTTTTTATAGATGTAAAATTACTCTCAGTCACTATTAAGAAAAGCAGAGACAACTCAGACAGTCTACAATAGACAGAAGGGTTGACCCTCACCCTTACCAGCTGCAACACTCAGGAAATGGTTCCTGCCTCTCGCCTAGGCAGCAGAACGGAGCTACCTGGTAGTACGACTTGAGGGTGACCCAGCTCTGGTGTTATGAGCAAAGGAGAGCTATTTCCATTGCTCACCAGACTTGTGGTAGCATGGGATGAGGAGAGATACCCTTCTCCCTACCTCTCATCAAAAGACAAGTGGAGGAGCTGGCCCTGGGGTTATAAGAGTAGGAGTGTGACTGTAAACCCAGCCCTTGGGAGGCAGTGAGTTCTAGGACAGACAAGGCTACACAGAGAAACCCTGTCTGCCTCAAAATAAATAAATTTAAAAAAAAAGCAAAAAACAAACAAACAAAAAACAAAACCAGAAGGCTGCTGTCCCTACCCCTTACAAGTTGTAGCACCGAGGAGAGTGGCTCTTGTAAGTCATCTGGGCAACACAACAGAGCTGGCCCTAATGCTGTAAGCGTGGAAGGCAACCCTGAGGCCAGAAAGCAGGAGAACTCACCCCCACCCCTGGCTCACTGTGGTAAGAGGTGAATTAGTCAGGGCTCACCCTGGTGGTGAGGAAAGGAATAACCTGGTGGGCAGGTCAACCCTACAGTTACACAGGCCCAGACCCAAAGTTAAGACTTGTTTAACTTTTTGAAGGGCAGGTAGGAACAGAGGGTAGATAGAACGGGATGGAGAAATGTATGGGATTAAGATATATGACTAAAAGACACAGAGAATAAAAAAATAAGAATTTGTTGCCAAAAATACAATATATTTTAATAAACTACAGCAGAAGAAAGTGTTCCTAGAGATTTATAGATTACAATAAGTTATTATTAAAACAGTTCTTAAATAATATATTGTTTAAGTATATATTTGCTAGAAAATCATATACACATGATATTTCCATAAGGAATTCATAGTGGAATATTTTGGTAATATATCAAATGATTCATAGCATTAAATTAAAAGAATGAAGTGATTCCAGGAATATATAGTAAAAAACATGAATGCAGATATCACCAATAAAAACATAAAAATCTAGAAAAAGTAACCTTCAGTAACTACCACAATACAAAAGCCAGAGAGATATGTCAAAACAGCTGATAAAGCCTATAATTTTCAGTCATCTTACTAGCCACTTAGGTAAAGCCAAAGTCACTGTTTTGAAGTAGCTGAGGTACATTTTTTAATGACATCCTTCAGGGCTTCTTTGACTTGTTTGTTTCTTAAGGTATATATGAAAGGATTTAGGACTGGGGCAAGTGAAATAGTGAGTATGGCAACCCCCTTGTTTAAAGCTACTCTCTCTTCCGCAGAAGGTTTGATATACATAAAAATGCAGCTGCCATAAGAGATGGAGACTACAATCATGTGGGAGGAACAGGTAGAGAAGGCCTTCTTCTTCTGCTGGGCAGAGGGAACCTCAGAATTGTACATATGATCTTCCCATAAGAGAACATTACTAGTGCCAAGGTAATAAGGAGAATAATGATAGCAAAAATGAAATTGATCAGTTGCATGAACCTTGTATCACTGCAGGAAAGTTTCAAGATGGGAGAGTAGTCACAGAAAAAGTGTTCAATAATAGTATCACAGAATTCTATGTCCAAACTTACGATGACTCCAGGGCAGATCGCCAACAAAGCAATTAAACAGCAAGTGCCAAACTGCAAAGTACAGACTCTGGTGCTCATGATGGTTGTATAATGAAGGGGTTTACAAATGGCCACATAGCGGTCATAGGACATGACAGCCAGCAAGAAAAACTGTGCTATTCCGAAGACAAAGGCAGCAAATAATTGTGTGAAGCAAGCCTTGATGGAAATAGTTTTATCCGTGGTGACTATGCTGACCAGGTATCTAGGGACGCAGGTAGATGTCAGTGAGATTTCTAAGAAGGAAAACTTCTGAAGGAAGAAATACATGGGTGTTTTGAGGTGGGAATCCAGCAAGGTCAGAAGGATGATGATAAGATTTCCAGCGATGCTAAGCAGATACATTATCAATAGGAAAAAGAAGGCTACAATTTGCCACTCCGGGTCGTCTGTCAATCCTAGAAGGATGAATGTTGTCACAAGTGTGTGATTTCTCATGTCTAAGTGTCTTCTCAATGCTTCCAGCCTGGAGAAAAGTAATAAATGTGAATTGATCTCATCTGAAAAGATTTAAAGGCGGTATGAAGAATCCAGCAAGGCCATGAGAAGCAGTTTCCTGTCTTCTATGTCTTCTCATTTATTCATTGGTTAGAACTACAGCATAACAACTTACCCAGTCCCACTTTCAAGACACTCCTTTCTGATTCTTTTCAGCTATTTTTTGTAGTTGGAAAAAAATCCTATATTATTTTTTGTGGTATCTACACATTTCTTCTCTCCCCCCCATATTTTGAAAATAAAACTCCCACTCCTACTGATTCCCAAGTAATATTTTAGACTAGTTTGAGTAAAAGACATTTTATTGAAATATCCTTCTTTGTTTTCACAAGCAAAGCATTTTTGTATGTTATTATTATAATATATTTTGATCATGTTTCTCCTCCCCTAGTTCCCCCAAATCCTCTCTATCCACCCAACTTTATGCTCTTTTTCTGTCTCTCTCTCTCAAAAAGAAAACTCCACAGAAAAATTACATCAAAACAAACAAACAAAACAAACGAGATAAAAAATGTAACAAATCAAAACAAAATGCAGCAAAAAGCTCTCCAAAAAGCCATAAAGTTTGTTTCTTATTTGCCAACTACTCTTGGGCATGAGGCCTGTGCTGGAGTGTGGTTGATATATCCAAGAGACTCCATTATAGAGAGCTGATTTTCACTTTGTCAGTTGGTATCAGCTGCAAATGGTTTCAGGAATGAGACCACTTGTTCACCTTTCCTGTCAGAGCTGATCTTTCCCCCTCCCTGATCCAGTGAAAGTCTTGTGCTTGTTGCCCACAGTCTCATTGAGTTAGTCAGTTCTATATATCTGGGAAGAAAACTGTTTTATTGGGAACATCCATCCCCTCTGACTCTTAGACTCCTTCAGTCTCCTTTTCTGCATGAGCCTTGAGGGGAGGAATTTGAGTTTTGAGACTGGGCATGTATGCCAAGCTAGCCAAGAACTCACTATCCAAGGTGGTCTTTAAAAAAACACAACAAACAAACAAACAAACAAACAAAAACATACATCTTTAATTGTGACTACACAGAAAACAAGATTAATATTATTTTATCCCTTAGAATTAGACCAAGTAAAATATTATCAGAAAAAATTCAAAAGTCTAATTATAAACGTATTTAGGAAACATAGAAAGTGAGATAAATGTTTGGTTACTTTGGGTACTTGTCAGTGGAGTTGAACGTTGGTATCATCTGGATTTTCTAAAGTCCACATGGATGTTCTCTTTGATAAATTTGGCATATGTTTGATGTGAGAATGTTTAGGATCTTAAGTTTTAGTTCAGGAGTTAGTTAAAGTTACCCTGTATAATCCAAGGTGATCTAATACTTACAGAGGTTCCTCTGCCTCCTGAGTGCTGGACTTTCAGGCATGCATCACCACATCCAGAATATATATATGAAGGGGCAAAATTAATGAAAATTAAACTTGAAATAAATAATTCAAAATAATTATTTGTTAGTGGTATCTGTGAATTTCAGAGTTTTTTGGTACTACTAAATAGAACTAGTTCGGTTAGAAAAACAATTTTATAAATTTTAGATTTAAACTTACTTCAATTAAAAAAAATAAGCATTTGATATTAAATTTAAAATATTTCTCCTCAATTGTTTTCCAGTTCAACTTGAGTGCCTTTGTTTAAGAAATAATTTGCATCCAGTACTTCCTCCAACATTAGCTATTATATTACCTAATTTTTAAAATTTGAATAAAAGTCACTGTGAGTTTCTATGCACAAAGTTTTTCTAATAAACAAGAGTGACCAGTTTTCATATAGAGAAAGCTTAGCCGTGAGTTACAAGGATGTGCTCTGAATTTCTCTAGTGATGGATTTTGATGGAATAATCTATGTGGAAGACAGAACTATCCATAATACAACCTCTTCAGATACAGAATGACAAACACCAAAAATACTTACTTTCCTTGAGTTCAACAGAGGTTTTGTTTATAGGTACACTGTGGAATTTTATTGTTGTGTAAACATCCAATATGAATAATTCTTCCAAAATGAGTAT
Source organism: Microtus oregoni (assembly GCF_018167655.1). Taxonomy (NCBI): domain Eukaryota; kingdom Metazoa; phylum Chordata; class Mammalia; order Rodentia; family Cricetidae; genus Microtus; species Microtus oregoni. Next base: position 65,962,301 of record NW_024543060.1, read on the forward strand.
TTTTGCTAACCCATACTTATCAGTTTCAATGGAGAACATGTTCAGATTAAAATTCAGCTCATTTTAAAAGTAATTATATTTCTCACTCTTTAATCAGAATTCATTATGTTACATTCTTTCTTTAATCCATTGTTTTCTCTCTCCTACTAGGGGAGTAATTAATGTCTTCCCAAACAGTAGTGTGCTCCTGTTTTGTTGTGACTGAGGAATTATAGCCACTGCCTCATCCCATCTTCAATAAGTGTAACTTTGTCTCCATACCACTGGAAGCTGTCATGTTCTTTAATAAAGAATTATGTTTTCACTCAGACCTGATATAAAGCCTTGGGGATTTTTGCGGAAAGTACACTAATTGACTATTTTCATCATTAAGTCTATAAACAAAATAACCATGTTAATAAAGAGTCCTAGTATCTACAGGGAATCTTGTAATGCTGATATTAAATGGAGTCTAAGACCTATAGTAAAATTTCAATTTTCTTCAAAATGTGTTAAACTTCTTAAAACTTCTGAGCATGGAGGGCTCCGTAATTATCTTTTTATAATGTGTGAGAAGGGGATAGCTATTATATCTGCCTGTGACAATGTTAGCATAACCTGACAAAAAAATATGTCTTCTGTAGGAGTCCATCCGATTTTATTCTTACAGACTCAAAATAAAAGGAAAAAATCAAAACAAAACAAATGAACAACAGCTCATTGATATCTGTCTACTAACAGCCTGTCTAGAAAACAAGGCCTAACTAAATTATCAGAAACTAACAGAATATAAATAAGTAGATAAAATCTCTCAAGAAAACAATCTGAAATTCAGTTACCATATAATCTAGACTATGCAGAAAATTCACTCTGAAGTTACATGTAAGAACAAATTGCAGAAAATCAGAACAGAAAATATTTTTATTAAGAAATCTATTATTTAAATGAGTCGAAACTGATGGAAGATTAAGTTTGTTATAGAGGATGCCAGACAGTGTTTCATAGATACTGACATCACTAACTGATGGAGAAAACTGCAGCATGGTAAAAAAAAAAAATTCTGAGGAAGAAATAACACTTTGGGAAATCTCTAAAATTTAATTCTACCCTGAAAATAAAGAAAATACTCACTTTTTATGTAGTATATGTTTTATTCACTTTGAAGCAGTATGGAAATATGAAATAATTGAAAGAGTTGATAAGATAACAAGTCCATGATGATTGATGTGACACAAAATAATTTTTAGATAAATAAGAATACTGAACTGAAGAAACCAAAAATGAAATAGTGTTTGTTCTGTTCTGTGTGGAGCTAAGGAAAGTTATGATATACATATGATTAGATGTGCCAGAAGAGGAGAGTAGACCATAGGGCAGAAATGACACTCAGAGCAGCATCTGCAGAAGATTTTAGGATGTGATGACAGCTGGCAGCTCAGTGGCTGAAGAGCCCTGTGACCGGCAAGAGAAAACATCATTCCCTGGCCCGTTGAGTGAGGACAGGGATGTATGAATCCTATGGGAACTGAATCCTATGCCTTTAAAAAGCATAGTGGGATGGGTTTTGGGTTGTTTGCTGATTTATGAAGACCATCTTTCTTTTTTATTGAAAATATTCATATAACATATTTTTAAATGTTTTAACTAAATTTTTATCATATAATGTATTTTGATCATATTTCCCCAATATCTCCCCAAATCTCCCAACCTCCAATTTTATGTTCTTTCTTTTTCTTTCTTACCAATAAGAAAAAAATGCACAGTGCAAAATGAGACAAAAAGTTTACAGAAATAATACTGAGTTTGTTTTGTTTTATACAGTAACTCCTGTGCATGGGGCATGCCTGAGGTGTACTTAAAATACATTGTAGGACTCCATTGGAGAAAACTAAGTCTATCTTGTAAGTGGATGTGAGACGCAGACAGCTTCTTGGTTCTGGAAGGAACCCAAGTCTACTCTCCCCTCTTACTGCTCGGTCCTGATCTGGCTTGAGACTGTACAGGGACTGTCTGTGCTGCCACAACCTCTGTCAGTCCTGGTGCGTCTAGAAGACATTGTTTTCTCTTCCTCCTAGATCCCTGAACCATGAGGGGAGGGCATTGCTGAATGAACATGTTGATGAACTTTCCACTTTTTAAAGGATTAAAAATATGGGATTTTATGATAGCATTTCCCAGTCAATTTCTTGTTAATATATTTTATTAATTCTTTGATCTTTATACATGATTATAATGTATTTTGATTGTGTTCACTTCCACTCCTCCTGATTTCTCCCCCATCATATCTATCCCTCCTTAACTGTAACTGTTAGTCCTTTTTATAATAATCCAAGGTGTCTAATTTGTGATGCCCATATATTCATAAGTCATCTACTAAAGTGTGGTCAACCTACTTAAGAACCATAATAGGACTATGTGGATAGGATATTGTAGTTGGCAGGGAGATTGTTTGGTGATGTGACCACAGCTATGCCCATAGTTAAGGAGTTGGCTTTTGAGAATGCAAATAAATACTGTAAGAAAGCCTTGCGGCCACATAAAGCAAAAAGCTTAATGAATACATCTGGATCTGCCGGAATATCGACAGGCACTTCATTTAGGGCCAGGTGATTACAGCTGCCATCAAGTCTGGGCGAGGATCCCGGACAACTGGGGATAAAATCTACTTTAACTGTGGTGCCCCTGGACATTTTAAAAAGGAATGTCCCCAACTCACTAGGGGAACAGTTACTGCCAGACCAGGAAAATTCCCACAATGTAAAAAGGGGGTCCATTGTGCAAATGATTGCAGATCTAAGACAGATATAGATGAAAGGCCTCTGCCCGTCCAAGGCCAACAACGGAAACTGGTGGAGGGCCCCACTCCAGGGCCCCAGAACCTTAGTATATGAAGCAATGACACCAGGAGTCAGGGGGTCCCACACCTGCAGTGGCAGTATCCAATTTGTTCAACAGGGAAATCCTTTTACGTTGCAGACCTTGCCTGCAGGAAATGTAGGACTGGACCTCAGTACCTCCACCTGAGCAGTCTTGACAGCCCAAATAGGGGTTCAAGCTTTACCCCCTAACGTTTTCGGGCTGCTCCCTAGAGGGACCTTGGGGCTTATCTTGGGAAGAAGCAGTACCATCTTGAGGGAAACTCAAATTCTTCCTGGGGTTGTTGATGCAGATTATCAAGGAGAAATAAAAATTATGACACCAGTTACTCAAGGAGTTACAGTAATTCCTCAAGGGGATCATATTGCCCAATTAGTCTTGGTATCCTAAGTTAACACCTCCAACCCCGTGGCCAGGTCCAGTCAGGGTGCTAAGGGATTTGTGTCATCTGGCACTGCAGCCTTTTGGGTAGCTCATATGAAAGAAAGGCCACGATTGGAGTTGACTATTGATGAGAAGTCATTTAATGGGATTTTAGACTCTGGAGCTGATGTCTCCATCCTGTCCTTAGAATTCTGGCCTAAGAAGTGGCCATTAGAAAGCAGTACTGCCACCCTACAAGGAATAGGTCAAGCAAGTCCCAAGAAGAATGCAAAAATATTAAAATGGCAGGACAACGAAAGCCATGAGGGTTACTTTCAGCCATATGTCCTCCCAGGACTTCCTGTTAATCTCTGGGGAAGAGATTCCTGAGTAAGATGGGAGCTGTCTTGACCACTCAGCCCACATCACCACCACCAGTGTCCCAAATTATGCAGCAACTGGGATGGAGAACAGGATAGGGGCTGGGAAAAAATCTGCAGGCCCTTAGAATTCCTCCTTTTTGAATTTCACCCTGCAGACAGCTCATCATATTGTTAGTATTAATAGTACATGGAGCCGGGCATTGGTGGCGCATGCCTTTAATCCCAGCACTCAGGAGGCAGAAGCAGATGGATCTCTGTGAGTTCAAGGTCAGCCTGATCTACAAGAGCTAGTTCTAGGACAGGAACCAAAAGCTACGGAGAAACCCTGTCTCGAAAAATCCAAAAAAAAAAAAAAATAGTACATGGATCCCTGCTGTGTCTGGATCAAGTCAGTAGAATGTCATGGCCCAGCTTGGGGCTGGGTCCAGCAATTGTCTGGAATGCTCACTTGTACTGATATTGCTATTGGGGTTATCTGGTTTTGGATTCTCTGCCGCTTTATGCGGCAATCCCACATACAGCACACTGTCACTCGACAAGTGTTGCTCAGGCTGTCTTCTGGTAATCAAGAAGTGCCCCAAGTCTGGCTGCAGATGCTGCAGAAGTCATGAGGGATCCTTATGATGGGCAACTGTCCTGGTATAGAGAGCTCGCCTAAGACAGGGATTAAGACCTCCTGTATATGGGTAAGAGTCTCTATCAGGGGAGTCCTAAGACAGGGGCTCTCATGCTTTTTTTTAAAAAAAGGGGGGATTGTTGGGTCCCTAGAAGACAGGCCTTTGTACCCCCACTTGATCTGTTTAGCACTCTTGCGGTTGGTTGAAAACAGGAACAAAAGCAGGAACAATCTGTTCTTTTCAGCAATGTTTCTAAGGATGTTTACCCCTAAGCCATTGAGTTACAGTGATGAGATTCCTGCTTTTGCTGGCTCAGCCTCCCCTGCTGAGGGCTATATATACTGTGTTAGAAAGTGGAATAAAGGCTTGTCTGCAGAACCTGAAGTTTTGTTGCGTGTTAATCCCGACGTCCCTCGCTCAGAAGAATGACAGTTGCCGTGCTGGCGCAACATTAATATTCTTTCTTTATTCTGTGTATTTAGTTGTTTAATTATTATATGGCAAGGGGTCTTTTTTTCTCTCATCCAGTCTATTTGGTGTTTTGTAACCTTCTTATACTTTTAGAGACATGTCCTTCTTTAAGTTGGGAAAATTTTCTTCTATGATTTTGTTGACTATATTCTCTGTGCCTTTTAGCTGGAACTCTTCTTCTTCTATCCTTGCTATTCTTAGGTTTGATCTTTTCAGGGTGTTATGAATTTCCTGGATGCTTTATGTTAAGTATGTTTTAGATATAACATTTTCTTTGACTGATGAATCTATTTCCTTTATTGTACCTTCAACACCTGAGATTCTCTCTTCAATCTCTTGTATTCTGCTGGAAATGCTTGCACCTGTAGTTTCTGTTTGCTCAACCAGATTTTCCATTTGCTGAATTCCCTTGGTTTGTGCTTTCTTTATTGCATATCTTTCAATTTTCAGGTCTTGAGCTGTTTCTTTCACCTTTTTTTCCCCTTAGCATTCTTGGTTTTCTTTAAGGGTCTTATTGATTTCTTTTTTTGTTTGTTTGTTTGTTTGTTTGTCTTTTCCTCAATTTCTTTAAGGGAACTTTCCATTTCATCTTTAGGAGCCTCTATCATATTCATAAAGTTGTTTTTAAGTTCATTTTCTTTTGCTTTATGTGCTTTGGGATGTTCAGGTATTGCTAGTTTTTCAGGACCACTTGATTATGGTTGTGACATACTGCCCTTTATGTTTTTGATGTATTTTTACACTAGTGTTTTACACATCTGTTCTTCCAAGTGATGTAGGTGGTGTTTGAGCCTACAGGGGCTACTGATGTTGTGAGGAAAGTTTGCCAAGGGCAGCATGATGGGGTAGATGGGGTGGGTGACTGAGTGGGTCTTTTGGGGAACAGAGTCCAGTGGGTGACAACAGTGTTGGTACATCCTGCCCACCTCTCTCTCAAACTTCTTCCAAAGTTGGAGTGAAAAAAAAAAACAGCAACAAAACACCCAAATTGGCAAGAATTTCTCAGGAATTTTCCAAATATATTTGAATCTCAAAATTATTCATAGTATATCTTTCAAATGAGTCTCAAAGTTCTTTCCTTTACCACTGATGTACATCCATGAAGCAGATACGGCTCTTATAATGACATGTGCTGTGTCCATCACAGTTGCCTGGAGTTTTCAATATTACAGCCATTAGGATAGTTCAGGCCCTTTCTCCTAAGTCTCCTGTACCCATATCCAGAATCTCAGGCTCATGTCCTTCAATTTACCCAAACACTGGATTTCTCTAACACTCATTAGAGAAAACAGTTAGTCCAGGCCAGAATTAGGGAGAGAGAGAAAAGGGTTTTAGTTTCTCTCCTTTCTTTTTCTTTGCCCTTTCTCTCTCTCTCTCTCTCTCTCTCTCTCTCACTCTCTCTCTCTCTCTCTCTTTCTTTGTTATTTTATTCAATTTTCCAAGACAGGATTTCTTTGTAGTTTTGAAGCTTGTCTTGAAATTAACTCTGTAGACCAGGCTGGCTTTGAACTCACTGAGATCTGCCTGCCTCTGCTTCCCAAGTGCTGGTATTAAAGGTGTGTTCCACCATGGCTTGACTCATTCCTTTCTTATAAGAAAGGTCATAGTAACAAAGATTACTTGTGAAATAAGTTATCAGAGTCCTGAGACTTTTTTCCTGGGAGGGATCTGGTCTCAATTTAGAAATTCAGGCAGAAACAGTAGTTTTTTAAGGCCTGTGTTGCACTGTTATAACACCATAGTCATCTGTTTCAAACATGTCAATCACTCAGAGACTGTGATATATACCTGTAAAATGAGTTTTGCTATTATCTTTAAAAGGTGTAACATGAGGGCCTGCCTGTTGGGTTTCTGTCCTGCCCAGTTCCCACAGCTGGTAAACCCCAAAGAAAATCACACAGAGGTCTACATAAGTTAGAAACTGATTGGCCCATTAGCTCAGGATTCTTATTAACTCTTGTAACTTATATTAACTCATTATTCTAGTATATATTAGCCACATGGCTCAGTAGCTTTTTCATCAGGGCAGGTCATATCCTGCTTCTTCAGTGTCTGGACAGGACTGTGGAGGACGTTTCCTTCTTCCCAAAATACCCCTGTTCTCATTGCCTCGCCTCTATCTCCTGTCTGGTTGTCCCACCCCTGCCTATACTTCAAACTTCCTGCCTGGATACTGGCCAATAAGCATTTATTTAAAATGTAATTGACAGAATACAGAATTGTCCCCCATCAAAAAGGGGCTAGAGAAATTGCTCAGTGGTCAGGAGAGCCATTGTTGTCTTCCAGAGGACTCACATTTGCTTCCCAGAACCCGCGGTGCTGGTGGTAGGGACTAAAAACCTTCTGTATCTCTAGTTCCAGAGTATCCAATGTCCTCTTCTGTCCCATATGAGAACTGCATTCACAGAATTATGGCAGATAAAACACTCATAAGTAAAATAAATATAAATAAATCTAAAAGAACAAAAAATGCAACAGTAAGATCTATAAGGCACATTCAAACAATTTTTGGAATTGAGTTATCCTAAAAACTTTCACAGCAACATAATTACAAAGCTTTAAAAAAAAACTGTTATTTTAATAGATTTTATGAAGGTTTTTCAAGGAAAGAACATTTTACAGATATAGCAGGGCAGAAGCACAGAGGTTATGGCAGCATGCATAACACCCATTTCCATAAACTCAAGCCAGACACAGTCTTAGCCTTGAGTAGAGTAAGTGGCACAAAGTGTCATACCTAGGTAAAAATTTTATTCACAATTAGTAGCTACTGGAATAGTGTCTTTCTTAGGGTTTCTATATGAAGAGACTTTATGACCATGGACACCTTTATAAAGAAAAACATTTTAATTGGTGTACAGTTTCAGAGGTATAGTCCATTATTATCACGGTGGGACATGGCACCATGTAGGCAGGCATGGTGCTGGAGAAGGAGCTGAGAATTCTACATCTTGATCCACAGGCAACAGGAAGTGAAATTTCTACCACACTGAGTATAGCTTAAAACAAAGGAGACTTCAAAGTCACCCCCTAGTGACACTCTTCTTCAACATGGCCACACATCTTCCAACAAAGCCACACCTCTTCCAACACAGCCACCTCCTAATAGTGCCACTTCCTTTGGGGGGGGGTCATTTTTTTTCAGATACCACATCCCCGAAGACTTGAAGTCCCTTTGTGGACTATTTTCTTTCACATCACCACAGAGACGGGAAATCAATTTTCTTCAATAGAATGGCACTTACTCTTCTGGGCATTTGTTGCCAACAGAATTTGTACTCTGTTTTTCTTCTTACTGTGTGTGGTTTTGTTTTGTTTTTAAGAGAGAAAAAGAAGATAGAATTGGGTGGGTAGGAAGAGGGATGGTCTGAGTTGGGGAAAAGTAAATTATATGAAAAATATGTACCATCTGATAGTCCCAAAGTAGATAAGAAAACATAAAATAAAATGGCTCAGTTTCTACATTACAAATATCTTTTCTATAGAATGAGGTAGTCAGAATGTACATTAGGAAAAATAGCTTTGAATCACTGATTTTCTAGGCAAATGGGACACCTTTTAAAGATCTGTTTTATTATGTGTCTGTGTGTGAGTGTATGCACATGTATGCAAGTGCCTGGGGTGTTCAGAGGCATCAGAACTGGAGTCACAGGCAGCTGTGAGTTGCATGTCGTGGGTGCTAGGAACGTACTCTGGTTTTATCTATGTATCCAAGGTAAATAAAGAGATTATAAGAGGATGGTACATCAAGTCTGGAGATCGCCTCTTGAAATAAAGCTCACCAGCAAACTTGCCAGGAATAATCTAGTGCCTATTATGTTTTTACATACAATTTCAGCATCAAATGAATGAGAGATCAGGAAGAAGAAGTTAAAAGAAGTCACTGATAGCTAACCCAAGGTTCATAGAAATTCATTTAACAAAGGAGTAAATACCCAAGAGTCCAGCTGCTGGTACCTAAAAGAACAGTTCAAACATGCATTATTTACCTTTCAATTTTTCAAAATCGCTGGGACCCACTGACCAGTAATCATACCTGAGTTAAGTCAGTGAGCTCTGGGTTCAGAGAGAGGCACTGAGCACACACACAAAAATGCCTTTACTACAACATAATAGGGCAGTGATGACTCGGCGTATAAAGAAACTTTCCATTAAGCTTGATGATTTGAGTTCAGTTCTCAGAAGTCTGATGGCGGAGGAGAGAGCTGACTCCTAGAGTTTGTGCTTGTTCCTCCAAATTCTGAGAGTATGCACAGAGCAGCACACTCACACTTATACACACTAAGAGAAAATACAAAAACTGCATAATAAAATTTCGTGTTTATGAGATAGGACCATATCAATGATAGTAATATACAAAAGTATAGAAAATGATTTTTAGGGCAGAGCAAATGGTCAATGAACAAATAGTCATATTGTAACTGATAATCTGAGTATGTGTTTTAACTATGAAATAAAACGTTCAAATAGATTTTGTGTTTACTTAACACAAAATCTCAATTAAAAATAGAACACCCTCACTTCCAGTTAATACATATGTAAAAGTTACTATGGCAAACTGTGGAAAGATACATTGAACAATGAATGCATGGTGGTCCTGCCTGTGATCCTGCCCCTGGGTTGACGAGGGTAGGTGTGGAGGCCCAAAAGTGTGAACCTATTTTTATCCCTACAGTTGGTCATGATTTGAAAACGTAATTTTGTTCCTTCCTTTGCATTATGAGGTTACCTGGGGAGTAGCTGTCTTCAGGATACTTGGTCTAGTGTGGCTTCACTGCCCAAACAGCAGAATGCCAGTGATTTGATGCCTCAGAGTGCTAAAGCAATTAATTAACTGTTGAGTTGCCTTTGCATCATGTTAAGGAAGTCTTTTGCTTCCTTTTATACTGGGGTATAAAAGTGTATGGAAAATTAAACACGGACAATTTTCAGATTCACTGGAATGCCCTCCCAGTACTGTTCTGTGGTTTCTGTTTTATTATTTTCACACACGTCTTCATATTCTATAGTACCATTTCCAAATCCTCATGCTCCTACCCTGATAAGAGGTGTTTTTGTTGAGACTGGTCCCTGACAGGTAGGAAGATAGGTTTAATCCTTGCTGCACAGCAGGCTGAAGGCTACTGTGCTTTCTCAGTAGAATTCTACTATAGTTTTACTTTCATGTTTTAAATTTATTTCTCCTTGTGTTGAGGATAGCACATGTTTTGTGTCACTATGCCGCAATCATCCTCCACCCTCAGAATGGAGTTAAAAGGCTGCTTATGAAATGGAGTCTCTCGGGGAAAGGCACAGCCTAAACTATTCCACTAAAGCTTAATATAATGTGGAGTAACTGAGTAGAATGAAGCCTCATCTGAACACTGTCCTATGAAGATTATTGTAAGATGATAACTATTTTTTGTTGTTAGATCTCAGCCTTTCCACAAATGCTTAGCTAACTCCTTGCAAGTAACTTCTGCAATCTCCTGGGACGTAGGTTACACAATCAACCAATTAAATGTGATTGCTGGAAATAATCTTCTACTTACATACATCGGTGCCCTATTATTATGTATCCCAGAAGTCATTATGCATTTCCACAATTTGTCGAATATTTTTGAAGTAGTGTGTTGCAAACATAGTATAAGTGATGTTAATTTTTTTCATGGAGAAACATTGGCAATATCCCTGTGAGAAATATTGGAATGATCTGAATAATTTTATTGCAATAAAACTCCCATCTGGAGATGTGTTGCTAAGATATTGTAAGGAATATGTCAGCATCCTATATGTTGGATTATATTAGAAAACACATGAAAAAGATGTTTCCCTGCCTATTTTGAGAATTAAACATCAGGCATTCTGTGAGGAGACAGCTTTGTGGGAGGAGAACCGTAAACAGTGATTTCTCTGTGCTACAGGACCATCTACAGATTTTGGTTTAAGGGAACTAAGCACATTACTCTGTGTTTGCTATTTCACCTTAACTATTGATACTTTAAGTTGATATTTTCAAGTATTTCTGTACAATGTTTCAGCTTTATTTACTGTCTTCTTATGCAATTTATATTTACAGTATTTATAGCTGTTTCGTATGTATACATAACTAATATATACATATTAGTTAACTTTAAAATTTTACAACTTAAATATATTTTAAATAAAACACTTTAGCCGTTAAGTGTGGAGAATATAGCACATTCCTTCCTAGGTCAATTGGATTTTTAATACCTTGACTTGTGAGTCTTTTGAGCATGAGCATTGAATAATTATTTAGACTGAACAAGTCAAGTTCTTGTCACTGATATAGTTGCTTTAGATAATTCTAAACAGCATATTAAAATGTCTGCATATTTCAATGTCTTATATATGAATTATTAGTGCATGACATAAAAATACATTCTGTTCTTGCTGTTTGATGCTTAAGAAAATTGCAAAAAATATTTTTAGCAATTCAACTGAAACTGCTACATTAATTGAATTTAGTGAGAAGAGTCTCAATATTTCTAAGATCAAGAATGAAGATTGAAAATTTAAGGCCTCCAATAATACAAAGAGACAAAATTTGTGGTATGGATTTTTTTAAAAAGATGAATATTATTTAATTGTTCAAAATACAGAAATATAATGACATTTGTTGATTTTTTATTTTGTTGAGGAAATAGGTTAAAAATATTAATAGAAGTTACATTATTTACTTTTTTGGTTTAATGTCTATACTATTTCTGTAGGTAATTGAGTAAGCTGATCACTGATTTCCACAATGGTCAATAAGCATATGATGCAATAATAAAATTAGTATATTGTATAAAATAGTAAAAGTAATGGATGGTGGCAGAGTAAAAACATAGAATAGACTGACTTTAAACATAGAAAATGGGTCTTCAAAGATATGATCAAAATTTAGACACTGTTACACACAGAGAAAGAGAGAAAGAGAACACTATGCTTGTCTCATGGCTCATGTTCTTATTTCCTTGTTTTCTGTGTTGATTTGAGCAGATTTATTGTAGATAAACCGTCAGGGATGAGGAACAGAACATCAGTGACGTACTTCATCCTCCTGGGTCTGACAGACGATCCTGACCTTCAGGTTGTGATTTTCTTTTTTCTGTTTCTCACGTATGCGCTCAGCATTTTTGGAAACTTAACCATCATCACACTCACGCTGCTGGATTCCCACCTGAAGACCCCCATGTATTTCTTCCTCAGGAATTTCTCCTTCTTGGAAATTTCGTTTACTTCTGCCTGTAACCCTAGGTTTTTGGTCAGCATCCTAACTGGAGACAAATCGATCTCCTATAATGCTTGTGCTGCCCAACTATTTTTCTTTATTTTCCTTGGTTCAACTGAGTTTTTCCTTCTGGCATCCATGTCCTATGATCGCTATGTGGCTATCTGCAAGCCCCTCCACTATACAACCATCATGAGTAACAAGATCTGTCATCAGCTCATCATCGGCTGCTGGCTGGCTGGTTTCTTGGTAATTTTTCCACCACTGGCCATGGGCTTGGAGCTAGATTTCTGTGACTCCAACATTATTGACCACTTCACATGTGACTCCGCCCCTTTGCTCCAAATCTCCTGCACAGACACAAGTACCCTAGAACTCATGAGCTTTATATTGGCTTTGATCACGCTTATGACTACGCTTATGCTGATAATTCTCTCTTACATCTATATCCTCAGAACTATTCTGAAGTTTCCCTCAACCCAACAAAGGAAAAAGGCCTTCTCAACCTGCTCCTCACACATAATTGTTGTCTCCATATCCTATGGAAGCTGCATCTTCATGTATGTGAAAACATCTGCCAAGGCTGGAGTTACCTTGACAAAGGGGGTGGCGATGCTCAACACCTCTGTTGCCCCCATGCTGAATCCTTTTATCTACACTTTAAGGAACCAGCAGGTGAAACAAGCATTTAAGGATCTTGTGAGAAAGGTACTTGCCTCAAAAACACTTATATGATGTAGATGACAAATGAAGCATGGGACAATTTCGACCATAAAGCTAATGAACATATCTTTGTTTTAGTTCATCTCAGAAATGCTACCCTTAATGCGTTTTCTACATTCAGCTTACAGTTCACTTAATCAATTTATGAGCAAGAACATTATGGGATGGTTTCTAATGCTATATGAAATGAAGTAATTTTGAATTATAGCTTATGTATTTCAAGTAATACATATATCAATACATCGTACATAATTTTGGAAAGATTAAGACAGGGAAACTTTGTTAATTCATGTATGTGTTAAACAAATATGTGCACAAATATTCTTGCATGTATGTTTATGTGACTATGTTTGTGTGTGTATATATATACATGTATATGTATATATATTTTTACTTTGGTGGTGTTAGATAATATAATGAATATATTGTATTTTTTATAGTTGTTATCATTTTTTAAATGAGACATAGAGGAAATTTAATGATATGATATGGGAATTATCTATTTATAAGCCGTTTATTGAAAGTATGAAGTTCTCAAAATAGAAAAAAAGTGAAAATAAAAACAAAATAAAATGCTAAAAGGAAAATGGAGATATTTATTTTTGTACCAAACATAAAACTTAATTTGCAACTTAATGTTTCAAAATGGAGTTCTGTTTATGGTTATGATAGTGAATCATCAGAAAAATATGTAATTTTTCAGGTAATTGTAGATTATTTTTATATTTGTCGTGTTTCTAATTATTATTTATAGTGGTTTAAAAACAAAAAATGAAGTACAGCTTTAAGAATAATTAAACTAATTATTATTCTCATAGGGAGGAAAGAGAGAAGTGAAGGTGACGTGATTCTACTTCATTTAAATATATTTTAAAAACTTCCTGTTTTTCAAATTTTTACAATTACAGTTGTTACCCTAATAAATGGACAATAAAATATTTTTATAAAATATATTTCTTAAAAGAGGGACCACCCTGTGCCTCTGGACTAATCCTCTCTAGAACTGATACATAAGAAAATCCACGTAGGTAGGACATATTCATACTTTTATATGATTTGTGGCATGGACATATCCTTGCAAGCAATTGCACAGTCAAGGCACTAAACTTCCGATACAAAGTTTCTTTTCTCCATTTAGTTTTGTTATTAGTTTTTTTTTTTTTTAAAAAAAAACGGCTTATATGCTCAGAAATAAATCTACTCTCCTCACAAAATTAAATGTACAACATAATGAGGTCAATTATACGGGAAGTGTTCTACAATATATCTGTCTAAAAGTTATTCATCTGTCATGATTCAATATTTTAATAGCAGATTCACAATCCACCAACTCTCCATCCATACACAGAGACCACCATTCTCTCTGGATTTGAATACTTTCATTATAGCATATTTGGAGAAGTGCAGTGTCATTTCAGAGCTGGCCTACTTGATTTTGTATGGTGTCTTCCAAGTCCATCTATGCTATGCCATATGGAAATATTTCCCTATAGTTTTATGTGGAATAATATCCAATAATATCTAATATATGTGATACATTTTATTTATCCACAACCTCTCAAAGGACATTAATGTTTTTACACATCTTGAATCTTGTGAAGGATGATGTAATGTACACACAGTATGTCTTGAGGGTTCTGGTATGAATTTTGAATACACATCCAACGATGTTATAATTACATCATTAATAGCTCTATTTTTAAAATGGCTTTTGTGCACATTTATTACTACTTTATTCATGTGTATGTTTGAGTTGTGTGTGTGTGTGTGTGTGTGTATGTGTCTGTGTCTTAGTGTTGGCACAGAACAGGTTTAGAAGTCTGAGGACAACTTGTAAGATTCAGTTCTCCCTTCCACCACGTGGGACAAGATTGTCAGGCTTGGTGTCAAATTCACTTACTTGCTCGGTTCACCTTCTCAACCTAACTAGTTAGCTTGATTTTAGGTTGTCTGGGGGAACACTCAGGACATTCTTTGCAAAATCTGCAACATTTTAGTATTTCCAATGGCACACTTTCTCTTCTGATACTTGACAACTTTAGCTATTTTGGGTGGGAAATGACAGTCACCCAAATCTCAGTGCTTTTTGCTTTTTCTTGATAAAGTCTTTTCTAGCTATGTGTCACAAGCATTTGCTGCCTGTCTCAGACCTAAGCGCTAGGATTACAGGTGTACTCCACTGCCCTTAGTTCCACATTACTTAGGAAAAATAGGCATTCAAACCCTTGAAGATTTTACAAATCTTGAGTTGAAAGGTACTCCTTATATATTTTTATGTTCACATCTCACTAAGAATATGGTTTATAAAAATTTGTTTACATGCCACAAGCTGCCTTTATTTCTCCTGCTCACTTCTCTTTGCAGAAGCTTTTCTGATGTCTTCCTATTTATCTACATTGCTTGATTGTTGATTCATTCTCTGTGAGCCCTTTTGAACTCAGGTTAGTTGATTCTGTGGGTTTTCTTGTGGTGTGGTGCCCTTGACCCCTATGTCTCCTACAATATTTCCTCTTCATCTTCTGCAGGATTCCTGGAGGTTCGCTTAAAGCTTGTCTATGGGTCTTTCTTAACAGTAAATTGAAACATCTCATACAGTGTGTGGCAACATCGTCTCATACAGAGTGTGGCAACATCTTATGGGGCAAAAAGTCATTTTTCTAGCTGCTTCTGGCTTTCTACTATTTTCTCACTTCTTTGGTGAGCACGAATGAGACCATGTAGCTACAGTGTTCTTATCCAAGCACTTGGAGATTAGAGCACTTACTTTCTTGATCCGTGTTTCCTTGGTTATTCTAGTTTTCATTTGATTCAGCAGTTTGTGTCAGATCCTTAACTACTATAAGTAGCATGAAAATCATTTTATTTTGTTTGTTTTCTTCAAAGAGTTTCCATTCAATACAAAGATATTTGGCAACAAGAACATTGATGAATCCAATAATAACATTTAAACAACGTAAATCAGAAGAGTTAGATAATAAAAATTAGAAAAATAGTATGCTTGGAGGAATAATTAGAATGAGAGTTAAAGATCTGAATAAATAATTTACACAAAAGAAGAATGCAATAAAGACTACTGACTTTTGACCACCACTCCCAGCTACTGGGAAATGTGTTGATTTCTGTTCATGTCCCCAATTCTATGAACATTTTCCTTAGATTGAAAGTTATTGGTAGCAATGATGGTAAACCTGAGTCTGCAAAAATGTTTCCAGAATGAACAAATAAGTAAGCAAGTTTTACGGCCAAACGGTCCATCTTCAAAAACAAGTTTCTTTATAACATCAATTAATACTTGGATCCAAAATAAATAAAGACATAAATCACTAAGGTGAGTAAGATCCTCCAGGAATGTCTCCCACAGGTACACCAATTTGTACATATCATTACACATCCAACTTCCTTCAGAAGAGATATGGAAGCCACACTGAGAGTAAGTGCCTTGACTTACAACAACAATAAGATGCATTGAAAGCATCATTGAGCCAACTTGCTTTATCTAACTTACTGTTCCAGGTCTAAGCATCATGGGAAGAAATGTTCTTTATAGAAGAGAAGGGAGTAAGTCTAGGTCTCATATTTGAGAGCCAGTAACAGTGCTGACATGATGAAACCCAGCATCAGGGTGAATACAGTAATGCCACCAGGCCTGAATCCATAGACTCAGTCACCATTGCTGAATTCTTCCATTGTCCTTCCACCAACCTCAGACAGCAGAGAGAAAAGTAAGACACCACTTGCCAGGGAGCAAGAAATGAAAGTTCCTGAAGACTGTGCTTTGCCATTGAAAACCAGACCCTCTCATTGTCCTTCTCCAAAGAAAACCCAAAGGCTTTCATTCCTAGGTCAGAGTTCTCTAACTGGTTGAACCCTGAAGCTCACAGGGACAGATTTATTTGGACTTAGACCATCACGATCGCCATCCCTCATTGAACTAGAGCACTATTTCTCTTCTAGTGATTGCACAGGCTGTTGTGGTACAGTCCAGCATAGCATTAGCCTTGGCGGCCAGGAGACTATGCAGCATCTCCTCTAGCCTCGGACAGCACAGCAATTTTTATGTTGGTGAGGAAAACCTTACACTCTAGAGCTGCCCACACCACACTGAGACAAGGTGTGGCAAGCATCTATACCAGTCTGAATCATGACCAGCTGTATCAGGAGCCTGAACATACACTGAGATTGTTGATCTTCGTGATTGTGAGATTCATTTGTAAACCAGGTTAGCATCAGTCTTCACTGCCAAAGGACTGCTTTTAGCAATGATACCAAACCTAAAAAAGACCCAGTGAGTCAATTATCTATCTATTAAATAATATTTTATTTTCTATGCAACTTTAAACTTTATCTAATACAAATAATAAAATACCAAATAATTGAACTACATGATTCAGTTAACAGGAAATAGTACTTTTTGTTTAAAAGCGTCACTTCATAAACTAACCCATAAAATTATTTTTAAGGAATAGGCTTTCTTAGATCACTTTTAGCATGTAGAATAATTACAAAATTACAATCATCAAAGGCTTTTAAAGGATAAAATTATTAAGTGAGATAAAGTCTATTTCTTCAAGTAACAGTCATTTAATTATTTGTGTTTACTGAATTAATATATGCTTATAAATCAAAACAATTTTGTATTTTATATTATTAGCATAAAAAAGACTTTCATAATGAATAAAAGAGAAAGTAAAAAGGCACATGACGGATTAATTTCTAACCTTGGACAAGTTAAAATTGTACAAATAATTACTTTCTAGGTATTCATTGTTAAAATAAAAACTGAAATTTGTTTTCTGCTTCAAGTTCCTTTTATGCTTTAGGTTAATCATTTAATTAAACGCTATTCCTTTGTGAAGCAGAAGATATTCTTCTAAGTACTGCTGCAAAGGCTTGTTTAACTTGCTTATTCCTCAGCGTATAGATGAATGGGTTTAACAAAGGGGACACTGAAGTGTTGAGTACAGCTATTCCTTTGCTCAAACTAACTCTTTCGTTTGCTGATGGCTTTATGTAGATAAATATGCAACTTCCATAAGTGAGGGAAACAACAAGCATGTGAGAAGAGCAAGTGGAAAAAGCCTTTTTCTTTTGCTGAGCTGAAGGGAATTTGATAATCGTCTTGACAATGTGAGCATAAGAAAGGATTACTACTGCTAACGTGACAATGAGTGTCATGAGAGCTAAGACGAAGGAAGTTAGTTCTAGAACATGTGTGTCTGAGCAAGAAAGTTGTAGGACAGGAGAAACGTCGCAAAGGAAATGGTCAATGACCTTTGATGCACAAAAATCCAAGTCAAGGCCAATAATCAGTGGTGGGAAAATCACTAAGAATCCAGTTATCCAAGAACCCAGGACAAACTGATGGCAAACTTTGCTGCTCATGATGGATGTATAGTGCAAAGGCTTGCAGATGGCAATATAGCGGTCGTAGGACATGGTAGCCAAGAGGAAAAACTCTGTGGCCCCCAAGAATATGTAAAAGAACAATTGACATATACAATCATTGTAGGAAATTGTCTTTTCCTTGGTTACAATGGTTATTAAGAATCTGGGAATGCAGGTAGTTGTGAACAAAACTTCCAATAAAGAAAAATTACGGAGGAAAAAATACATTGGTGTCTTGAGGTGGGGATCTAACAGTGTGAGGGCAATGATAGTTAAATTTCCTAGCATACTCAGCAAGTAATTTAGCAAAAGACACAAAAAAATTACAATCTGTAGCTGAGAATTATTTGTTAGTCCAAGAAGGGTAAACTCTATCTGTCTTGTATGGTTCTTCATTTTTCTTTGTGATCTCACTGAAGTTCTAGAAAAAAAAAATATAAAATCCATGTGAGAAGGTGTGTATCCAATAAACAATAAATTACAGGATCCATATTTCTAAACACAGCCCTTTCAAATGTAATATTCCTGTATATTGGAGATATGACAGCAACTATATGCCAACAATTCTCCTGTAAGTGTTTAAAGTAATAGAGACTTCAACTCACTATGGAAATTAATCTGAGCAACTTGTAAAAGCTTAATTTTTCTACTCTTTCAATATAAACTTTGAGTTAATTGTAACTAATTATGGATGATCTTTTAAATTAGTAAAAAGCTTTGTACCGGAAATCAATGACAATTTATATTAAGTATAAGATTATTTATCTTACCTACGTGTAATTATGACAATGTGACTAATCTAAATTTATAGTTTAATTAGTAAGTTTTAAATTTCATGCTAAAGTGTAAGTCTTGTTACCTCTCATAGCGTTTCTGTGAATTACAGACAAAATCATAGAGGAATATAATCAAGATATTTAAGTTTAAATGACAAAGTATATAATAGTTCAATATAAATTGAACTATTATAATATAAATTGAACTATTATACAATAAATTTCAATAAATTGAAAGAGCTGATTAAATAATTATAACCCAATTTATCCAAAATTCAAGACATAAAATAATTGTTTTAAACATCAGAATTTTGTAATTTGCAATCAAAATCATAAAAATAAAACAGGACACAAAAATGCATTGCCTCTTCTTATGAAGAGGTCCTTGGTTTGACAACTATTTTCACCATGTAACACTGTAAGACTGAAAAACAGATTGGTAATATCTCATTATGCTCTTTATATCCTGGTATCCTCAGCAACTACTTATCATCCAATAAGTGACTATTAACCAAAGATGAGTTGGTATAAAAGGTATGTACTACTTGAATGAGATTACAACATTCAGGTAGTATTTTGCATTTGCAACTCTATGTTCTTATTGTGTCTTACCGCCAATGGTGAAAAAGCAACAGCAAATGAATTTAGTCTGGATACTACCAAAGAAAAAAATAGAACACAAGAAGCATTATACTGTTAATATAACATGCTTATTAGAATTTTACAATTGATGTCAGAAATCTCTTGGAATCTTTATTCTATCATTAATTGTTCTTTAGTCTGGGAAAATTAACTTATCTCAGTTTTCGTCTTATAAAGTATGTAAAGCAGTTTTAACTTCATCTACAAAGGTCAAATGAAATGAGCACAGAGAACTACAGCGTCTAGTTGCAATTAAAAAAAAACACAAAACACTGATAGACACAGGTATGGTGGCGGTTCTTAACAGCTGTAATTTAAAAGGGGACAGAAATACCACATTTTTATTATTAAGTAAATGTCACACTTAACAGACATGCAGCATTCAGAATGTAGAATGTTCTGAAAGCATGCGGGTTTCAGTGAGTATGCTAAGAGCATTTTAAGATCCAATAAAAAGAAACTGAAATTATGTCTGTAGCATCTTTGTTTAAAAACACACTATCTTTTACAGATACTACTAAAACAGTGTTAGAGTTTACTTATCAGTAACATGTAGTTTAATGTTCATGGAATTAATTTCAATTTTTAAATTTAGACATAATATTAACAAATTAAGTGATTTTTTTGTGTTATTAAATTTATACAAGTCAGCTTTGAAATCCTATAGACTCAGTAGTTACTCGAGCATATAACCAGATCTGCTGAATTTGATTTAAAACAGTAACAATATATTCTTTAGCCAATTCAATAATAGTAATAATAATAATAATAAATACTTCAACGAAATTTAATTGCTAATACTTTTAAAGCATGTATTACTTGAGAAAAACAATGAAAAAGTCAAACTTCTGATAATGTTGAGAAAAATATTGTTTTAAAAAGGTTATCTTAGAAATAAGAGACTGTGAAGGTCTATATTTAAAAAACTAAAATCATAAGGATTCAATATGTGTGCGTGTACTAAAACTATTCTGTTATTCTCCTAATAATATCTCACTGTGTTTGACAATATTTGTTCCCATCTGCTGCAAGAAAATTTTCTTTGATGATGTCTAAGCAAGGCACTGGCCTATGAGTATAGTGGAATGTTATTAGGAATCATTTTATTGTTAACATTCTTTGAGTGGAACAATAGTACTCGACTTTACCAATGGTCCCTGGGCTATCTACTCTCAGGTTCTTGTTCAAACAGTAGTGTTGCATAAGGGTTCTGTCTTTCAAAGTCAACTTTAAGTCAAATCAGATACTGGGTGGTTACACCCACCAGTTTGTGCCACCATTGCACCAGCACAGCTTACAGACAGGACACCATTGTAAATAAAGGACTGTGGCTGAGTTGTTGTTCATGTTTTTCCTTTAGTGGTATGCAAAGTTCCTTCCTTTACCATAGCATAGCACACATGGGTGAAGGCTTTATGTAGGCTCCAGCTGAACTTCCCCACATGCAATGAGTTGTGTGGTGTTGTCTTCACCAGTGAGATCTTGCCATCAGTTTTTGGAGAATAATCTGTAGTTTGGCAACAGCCTGGGTTGTTAAGGGGTTCCCATGGGCCAACATCTCAATTAGATGTATACAGTACTGGTTCTTGAAGCCTACTTTGGTAACAAGAAATGGCCAATTGGGGCTCTGTCTCCCTCATTATTTGGTGATATCATTTACTTTGCCTTCATATATGTATATATTTTAGGAAACTTCTACTGTATTAAGTCTTCATACTACCCTCAAATGACCCTTAATGTTAGCTGCATTTCATTTTATTCCCTTCCTCTTCTCCTTCTTTCCAACCCCTCTCCACTTGTCCATTCTGTTTAACCCTTCCCAATCCATCCACAACAACCTATTTTATTTCCCTTTTCTAGTAAGAGCTATCTGTGTGCCTTCTCATCCCTTACTCTATACTTAACTTCTGTGGTTCTAAAGATTGTAGTCTAGTTTTCATTGACTTAAGAGCTAATATCCACACATAAGCAAATACATACCATATTTGTCTCTCTGGGTTACCTGACTCAGGATAATTTTTCTATTTCTATCCATTTACCTGTAAATTTAATTTTTTAAGAGCTGGGTGTTATTCCACTGTGTAAATATACCACATTTCTTTATTTATTCATCTGTGAGGGGAATCTAGATTACTTCTCGCATTATTACTAAAGTAGGAGTGGCTATGGTTGATCAAGTTTCTCTGTAGGAGGGTGAATTTCCCAGGAGTGGTATAGCTGACTCTTGGTGTAGATCTATGCTCAGCTTTATGAGGAAATGCCACACTGATTTTCACAATGACTGTACAAGTTTACACTCCACCAGCAATGGATGAATGTTCCCCTTACTCCATATTCTTGCCAGCATGAACTGTCATTTATTTCATTGGTCTTGAGTATTCTGAAGGATATAAGATGTTTTGTTTTGCATTTTCCTGATGGCTAAGGATGTTGAACATTTCTTCTAGTATTTCTCAGGAATTTGAACCCCTTTTCAAAATTCTCTTGTTATATCTGTACCCCATTTTAAAAGTTGTGTTGTTTTCAAGACATGTATTTTCAGAGTTCTTAATGTATTTGGATATATCCTTCTATCAGATGTATAGTTTGTAAAAATCTTTTTTCATTCTGTAGGTTGGCCTACAAATAACATAGTCCTTACATATACTGAAGCTTTTCAGTTTCATGAGATTCCATATATCAGTTGTTGAGTTTAGTGCCTGCTCTAGCAGTGTTCTGTTTAGAGAGTCTTTTCCTGCGCCAATGAGTTCAAGGTTATCTGATTTAATATTGAGGTCTTTGATCCATTTGGAGCTGAGCTTTGTGAAGAATGCTATACATAAAATTATTTGCATTCTTCTACATGAAGAAATTCAGTTTGGTCAGCACCATTTGTTGAAGGTGCTGTAATTTTCCCAGTATGTATTTCTGGCTTCTTTATTAAATGGAAAAAAATCAACAGCTGTCAATAGGTATGTTTACTTTTGTCTGTATCTTAAAGTTGATTTCATCGATATTTGTTTCTGTTTTTGTGCCAATACCAGCCTGATTTTAATACTATAGCTCTGTAGTACAACTTGAAATCAAAAATGGTGAGACCATACTAATTTCTAACAAAGTTGACTTCAAACTTAAATCAATCAGAAGAGATGGAGAGGGACATTTTATACTCATAACAGGAACAATTCATCAGGATGAAGTCTCAATCCTGAATATCTATGCCCCTAATATAAAAGCACCCACATACGTAAAAGAAACATTACTAAAACTCAAGGCAGCAATCAAACCGCACACACTAATAGTAGGAGACTTCAACACTCCTCTCTCACCAATGGACAGGTCAGTCAAACAGAAACCTAACAGAGAAATTAGAGAATTAATGGAAGTAATGAAACAATTGGACTTAACAGACATCTATAGATTATTCCACCCAACGAGGAAAGAATATACCTTCTTCTCTGCAGTTCATGAAACCTTCTCAAAATTTGACCACATACTCGGTAATAAAGCTAACTTACACAGTTACAAAAAAATATTAGTAACCACCTGTGTCTTATCAGATCACCATGGATTAAAGTTAGAATTCAACAACAATGCTACCCCCAGAAAGCCTACAGACTCATGGAAACTGAACAGTCAACTACTGAAGCATAACTAGATTAAGGAAGAAATCAAGAAAGAAATTAAAGTATTCCTTGAATTCAATGAAAATAAAGAAACAACATACTCGAACTTATGGGACACTATGAAAGCAGTCCTAAGAGGAAAGTTCATCGCACTAAGTGCCCACTTAAAGAAAACAGAGAAAGCACATATTGGAGACTTAACAGCCCAACTGAACGCTCTTGAAAAAAAAGAAGCAGACTCACCTAGGAGGAGTAGGAGACTGGAAATAATCAAACTGAGGGTGGAAATCAACAAAATAGAAACACAGAAAACAATCCAAAGAATCAATGAAACAAAAAGCTGGTTCCTGGAGAAAATCAACAAGATTGATGAACCCCTATCCAAACTAATCAAACGGCAGAGAGAGAATACGCAAATTAATAATATCAGAAATGAAAAGGGGGACATAACTACAGACACAGAGGAAATTCAGAGAATCATCAGATCTTACTACAAAAGCCTATATAACACAAAACTGGAAAATGTAAAAGAAATGGACACTTTTTTAGATAAATACCATATACCAAAGTTAAACCAGGACCAGGTGAACAATCTAAATAGACCTGTTAGTCGCGAAGAATTAGAAGCTGTTATCAAAACCCTCCCTACCAAAAAAAGCCCAGGACCAGATGGTTTCAATGCGGAATTCTACCAGAACTTCCAAGAAGAGCTAATACCTATACTCCTTAATGTATTCCACAATATAGAAACAGAAGGGTCATTACCAAATTCCTTTTATGAAGCTACAGTTACTCTGATACCAAAACCACACAAAGACTCAACCAGGAAAGAGAATTACAGGCCAATCTCACTCATGAACATCGACGCAAAAATCCTCAACAAAATACTGGCAAACCGAATCCAAGAACACATCCGAAAAATTATACATTATGATCAAGTAGGCTTCATTCCAGAGATGCAGGGCTGGTTCAACATATGAAAATCTATCAATGTAATCCAGCAAATAAATAAACTGAAAGAAAAAAAACCATATGATCATTTCATTAGATGCTGAAAAAGCAGTTGACAAAATTCAACACCCCTTTATGATAAAAGTCTTGGAGAGATTAGGGATACAAGGGTCATAAGTAAATATAATAAAAGCTATATACAGCAAGCCAACAGCTAACATCAAATTAAACGGAGAGAAACTCAAAGCCATCCCGCTAAACTCAGGAACACGACAAGGCTGTTCACTCTCACCATACCTCTTCAATATAGTGCTTGAAGTTCTAGCAATAGCAATAAGACAACATAAGGGGATCAAGGGGATTCGAATTGGAAAGGAAGAAGTTAAACTTTCGTTATTTGCAGATGATATGATAGTGTACAGAAGCGATCCCCAAAACTCCACCAAAGAACTTTTACAGCTGATAAACACCTTTAGTAATGTGGCAGGACACAAGATCAACTCCAAAAAATCAACCACCCTCTTATACACAAAGGATATGGAAGCAGAGAGGGAAATCAGAGAAGCTTCACCATTCACGATAGACACAAACAGCATAAAATATCTTGGGGTAATTCTAACCAAGGAAGTGAAAGATCTATTTGACAAGAACTTTAAGGCATTGAAGAAAGAAATTGAAGAGGATACCAGAAAATGGATGGACCTCCCTTGCTCTTGGATTGGGAGGATCAACATAGTAAAAATGGCAATTCTACCAAAGGCAATTCATAGATTCAATGCAATCCCCATCAAGATCCCTTCAAAATTCTTCACAGATCTGGAGAAGACAATAATCAACTTTATATGGAAAAACAAAAAACCCAGGAAAGCCAAAACAATCCTATACAATAAAGGATCTTCTGGAGGCATTATCATCCCTGACTTCAAACTCTATTACAGAGCTACAGTGAAGAAAACAGTGTGGTACTAGCATAAAAACAGAGAAGTCGACCAATGGAATCATATAGAAGACCCGGATTTTAACCCACAAACCTATGAACACCTCATTTTCGATAAAGGAGCTAAAAGTATACAATGGAAGAAAGAAAGCATCTTCAACAAATGGTGCTGGCACAACTGGATGTCAACCTGTAGAAGAATGAAAACAGACCCATATCTTTCACCATGCACAAAACTCAAGTCCAAATGGATCAAAGACCTCAATATCAGTCCGAACACACTGAACCTGATAGAAGAGAAAGTGGGAAGTACCCTACAGCACATGGGCACAGGAGACCACTTCCTACGTATAACCCCAGCAGCACAGACATTAAGGGCAACATTGAATAAATGGGACCTACTAAAACTGAGAAGCTTCTGTAAAGCAAAGGACACTATCACTAAGACAAAAAGGCAACCTACTGACTGGGAGAAGATCTTCACCAACCCCGCAACAGACAAAGGTCTGATCTCCAAAATATATAGAGAACTCAAGAAACTAGACTTTAAAATGCTAATTAACCCAATTAAAAAATGGGGCACTGAACTGAACAGAGAATTCTCAACAGAAGAAGTTCAAATGGCCAAAAGACACTTAAGGTCATGCTCAACTTCCTTAGCAATCAGGGAAATGCAAATCAAAACAACTTTGAGATATCATCTTTCATCTGTCAGAACGGCTAAAGTCAAAAACACCAATGATAGCCTGTGCTGGAGAGGCTGTGGAGGAAGGGGTACACTCATCCATTGCTGGTGGGAATGCAATCTTGTGCAACCACTGTGGAAAACAGTGTTTCAGTTTCTCAGGAAATTCGGGATCAACCTACCCCTGGACCCAGCAATACCACTCTTGGGAATATACCCAAGAGATGCCCTATCATATGACAAAAGCATTTGTTCAACTATGTTCATAGCAGTATTATTTGTAATAGCCTGAACCTGGAAACAACCTAGATGCCCTTCAACGGAAGAACGGATGAAGAAAGTATGGAATATATACACATTAGAGTACTACGCTGCGATAAAAAACAATGACTTCTCGAATTTTGCATGCAAATGGATGGAAATAGAAAACACTATCCTGAGTGAGGTATCCCAGACCCAAAAAGATGAACATGGGATGTACTCACTCATAATTGTTTTCTAGCCATAAATAAGGGTCACGGAGACTACAATTGGTGAACCTAAAGAAACTAAATAAGAAGGTGAACCCAAGGAAAAACATATAGTTATCCTCTTGGCTATGGGAAGTAGACAAAATTGCCGGGGAGAAAATTGGGATCTTGGAGGTGGGGTGGGATGGAGGTAAGGGGAGATGGGGAGAGAAAAGTTAGAAAGGAAGGAGGGGGGAACTTGGGGAAACAGGAGGATTGGGATAAAGGAAGGTTGGACACGGGAGCATGGAACCACGATTCTTAGTTAAGGGAGCCACTTTAGGGTTGGCAAGAGACTTGAACCTAGAATGGCTCCCAGGAGTCCATGGTGATGTCCCCATTTAGTCCCTTGGGCAGCTGAGGATAGGGAACCTGAAATGACCCTATCCTATAGCAATACTGACGAATATCTTGCATACCACCATAGAACCTTCATCTGGTGATGGATGGAGATAGAGACAGAGACCGACACTGGAGCCCTGGTCTGAGCTCCCAAGGTCCCAATGAGGAGCGGAAGGAGGGAGAAGATGAGCAAGGAAGTCGGGACCACGAGGGGCACACCCACCCACTAAGACAAGTGGGCTGATCTAGTCGGAGCTCACCAAGGCCAGCTGGACTGTGACTGAAAAAGCATGGGATAAAACTGGACTCTCTGAACATGGCAAACAATGAGGGCTGATGAGAAGCCAAGGACAATGGCACGGGGTTTTGACCCTACTTCATGTTCTGGCTTTGTGGGAGCCTGACCAGTTTGGTTGTTCAGCTTCCTAGACATGGACGGAGGGGGGCAGACCTTGGACATTCCACAGGGCAGGGAACTCTGACTGCTCTATGGACTGGAGAGGGAGGGGGAGAGGAATTTGGGGGAGGAGGAGAAGGGTGGGAGGAGGGGGAGGGAAATTTGAGGTTGGGAGGAGGCGGATACTTTATTTTTCCTTTTCTCAATAAAAAAAAAAGAAAAAAAAATACTGGGTCCAGTGTGATGGTTTGTGGAAGAGTATAAAATGCTGGTGCCACAATCTGCTGGCCCTGAGTTGAGCCAGGGAACCAGAGGTAGATGTAAAAAATTGAATCTCCAAGTCTTTCTCTGACCGTGCACACATGGGTCATGGTATATGTGCTCCCTCCCTTGCATTCCATGTCAGACACACACGTTCTCTACCATAAGTAGTAATAATAAAAATTTCTTTTGAAGGAGTAAATGACAAAATTTGGAATATATTAAACACAGTGAAATTTAAGAGTTGTTTAAAATGTACTTTCTAACTTCAATAAATTGGACTCAAAGACTCATTAATCATAATATAAAGAGCTCTTTAAGAATACATAATTTTGACAGTCTCATTCTGAGATTCTTGGAGGCAGGATTGCCATTTCAGACTGAGGTCGAGCCCCTATGCAGTCCCTTTTTAAATTACACAAGAATTGAGGAACTGGAGAGATGGGATCTTTCCCCTGGTACCATAGGCAACTCAGCTGCCTGATGAGGGTAATCACAACCCAACCCAGGTCTTCTGGGGTGTAACCGCCGAGTGAGTGAGCCAGAGCCAGAGACTGCTACTGGTCCGGACGTGAATCTGGGACCTTCAAGGGAGTAGACCTAAGCCAGGACTCCTGAGGGTCTGGGCATGAGTCTAGGACCCCCGAGGAACTAGGCCTGAGCCAAGCAAGACCTCTGCCAGTCTGGACATGAATTTGAACCTCCAAGGGAGTAGGATGGAACCAGAGATTTATGCGGGTCCAGGCATGAGTCTGGGACCTCAGAGGGAGTAGGCCTGAGCCAGGACATCTGTGGGTCCAGGAATTGTTCTGGGACATCAGAAGAAATAGGCAAGAACCTGAAACCTCTGCAGATCTGAGTGTGAGTCTGTGACCTCCAAGGGAGTAAGCCTGAGCCAGGTCCTCTGCAGTTTTGGGTGCACTCAAGTCTGGGAACTCTAAGGCAGTAGACTGGAACAAGAGACCTTTACAGGACCAACTCCAAGTCAGGGAATTATGCAGGAGGGGATCCAGACCAGGATTTACAGAAACAGGTCAAAGTCGGTAACCTTGGCCAAAATAGGCTTGAGACAGCAAATTCCAAGGGAGCACAACAAAGCACAGGAGTGCTGAGCTATCTCCAGGAACATGGCATAACCAGCAGGGTAACTAGAACTGTGGCACTGACTGTACCATGAGGAACAGCCATCTGAGCTTTGGATTCACTGGCACCTCAAAGTTTATTCAACAGAATCTCAAACAGACCCAACCACATCTATTAGAGGAAAAGATGAGGAGAAGAGGTAAGATCACATCCTACACCACAAAGAGCAACACAACACCAGTAAAACCTAAACACCCTACAAAACAAGACCTGAACAACTAAATATAGATGAAGCAGAAGAAATTGACCTAAAAACTAACTTTAGGAGAATGTTTGAAACTCTGAAAGAAGAAATGAGAACTTCTCTCAAAGAAATGATGGAAAAGACAAAAAAAAAAAAACAAAACAAAACTGGAAGACATCAACAAATCCCTTAAAGAAAACCAAGAAAAAGCAATCAAACATATGAAAGAAACCATTCAGGACTTGAAAACTGAAATAGAGACAATAAAGAAAACACAAGATGAGGGAATTATAGAAATAGAAATCATGAGAAAATGATCAGGAGCCACAAACACAAGCATAAACAGCAGAATACAAGAGATGGAAGAAAGAATCTCAAGTGCTGAAGATACAATAAGGAAATAGACTCATCAGTTAAAGAAAATATTAAATCTAAGAAAAGCTTAACCCAAAATATCCAGAAATATGGGACACCATAAAAAGCCCAAATCTAAGAATAATAGGGATAGCAGAAGGAGAAGATCAACTCAAAAACACAGAAAGTTTATTTAACAAAATCATAGAAGAAAACTTTCCCGACCTAAAGAAAGATATGCCTATGAAGATACAAGTTACAGAACACCAAATAGACTGGATCCAGAAAACAAGACCCCTCACTACATAATAACCAAAACACTAAACGTATGGTGTGGGACAATTGTCTATATTCTCTCAATTATGTTTTAAATAAATGCCAATTGGTCAGCAATCAGGCAGGAAGTATAGGCAGGACAACCAGACAAGAAGTAGAACCGGGTCAATGAGAACAGAAGTATTCTGGGAAGGAGGAAGCTCTTTTCTGTAGTTTTTTGAGTCCACCACAGAAGAAGCAAGATGTGACAGCCCCGCTGAAAAAGGTACTGAGCCATGTGGCTAACATACATTAGAATAATGGGCTAATATAAGTTATAAGAGTTAATAAGAAGCCTGAGATACTGGGCCAATCAGTTTATACTAATGTAGAACTCTGTGTGATTTCTGTGGGACTTAACGACTGCAGGAACCCAGTAGGATAGAAACCCCAACAACAAACATACAAAGTAAAGAAAGAATATTAAGAACTGCAAAGAAAAAAGGCCAAGTAACATTTAAAGGTAGACCTATCACAATAACACCTGACTTCTCATTAGAAACAATAAAAGCCAGAAGGTCGTGTTCAAGCATTATGCAGACATTAAGAGACCATGGATGCCAGCCCAGACAACTATACCCAGCAAAACTTTCAATCACCACAGAAAAACAAACCATGATATTCCATGACAAAACTAGATTTAACCAATATGTAGCCACAAACCCAGCTGTACACAAAATACTAGAAGGAAAACTCCAACACAAGGAAGTTAGCTACACCAACATAAACAGAGACATTTGATGGTCTCATATCAGCAAATCCCAAAGGAAAAAAAATGCACAAATTAAGATCACCAGCAATGACAATTAAATTAACAGGAGATCGCAATCACTGGTCATTAACATCCCTTAATGGGATGGGCTCAACTCAC
Source organism: Microtus oregoni (assembly GCF_018167655.1). Classification (NCBI taxonomy): domain Eukaryota; kingdom Metazoa; phylum Chordata; class Mammalia; order Rodentia; family Cricetidae; genus Microtus; species Microtus oregoni. The sequence continues at coordinate 65,992,287 of NW_024543060.1, forward strand.
CTATAAAAAAGCACAGGCTAACCGATTGGATAATAAAACAGAATCCATCCTTCTGCTGCATACAAAAAACACCTCAACCTCAAAGACAGATGTTGCCTCAGAGTAAAGGATTGGGAAAAAATATTCCAATCAAATGGACCTAAGAAACAAGTGGCTATAGCTATCCTAATATCTAACAAAACAGATTACAAGCTAAAATCAGTCAAAAGGGACAAAGAAGGACATTACATATTAGTCACAGGAACAATTCATCAAGAGGAAAACTCAATACTGAACATCTATGCCCCAAATACAAGGTCACCCTCATATGTAAAAGAACCACTTCCAAAGCTTAAGTCATACATTAAACCACATACACTAATAGTGGGGGACACTCTCCTCCCACCAAAGTCAGTAAGACAAAAGTCAGTAAGACAAAAAATTAACAGGGAAACAAGGGAAGTAACAGAAGTTATTCCTCAAATAGACTTAACACACATCTATAGAATATTCCATACAAACAGAAAAGAATATACCTTCTTCTCAGCACCTCTTGAAACCTTTTCAAAATTGACCACATACTCGGTAACAAAGCAAACCTCAACAAATACAAAAAAAATTTTTGGAATAAACATTTGTACCTTATTCGATCACCCTGGTTTAAAACTAGAAATCAACATCCATAATAATTCCAGAAAACTCACAAACTCATGGAAATTAAACAATGCTCACTTGAATCATCAATGGGTCAAGGAAGAAATAAAGGGAGAAATTAAAGACTTGCTAAAATTAAATGAAAATGACCACTCAAAATACACAAATTTAAGGGACATAATGAAAGCAGAATTAAGAGGAAAGTTCATAGCACTAAATGCCTACATAAAGAAACTGGAAAAATTCTACACATGTGAATTAACTGAACATTTGAAAACTTTAGAACAAAAAGAAGCAAACTCACCTAAGAGAACTAGATAGCAGAAAATAATCAAATTGAGAGCTGAAATCAACAAAATAGGAAAAAAAGAAGACAATACAAGAATCAATGAGACAGAGAGTTGGTTAATAGAAAAAATCAACAAAAAGGACAAACCTTTATCCAAACTAACCAAAAGATAGAGAGAGAATATCCAAATTAATAAAACCAGAAATGAAAAGGGGAACATAGCAACATATATGGAGGAAATACAGAGAATCATCAGGTCATATGTTGAAAACCTGTATACCACAAAATTGGAAAACATAAGGGAAATGGACAGTTTTCTGGGATTAAAGATGTACATCACCACTGCCCGACTTACATAACTCTTACACTAAGGCTCAGGGAAATTCCCAGAATAGGGTCAAATAAATTACAAGAGTGAGAGACCAGGAAGCCTGCTTGTGACTTATAGAAATTACAGGGAACATACACCCAAAATAGAGTTTTAAAGAATGATTTTGTCCATTATCTTATTCCTTAACTTGATATTTTTCTTTGCGAATATTCTTTCTCTGTAAAACGCATTTGGCTTTTCTGTAATCAAATGTGGGCATCCAGTTATTTTCAAATCTAAAATCAGGTATTTGTTTTTCAACAACTGAATTTGGCAGTTAGAAATTATCAGTAAGTTATGCTTGCTCAAAATACATTGATCACAACCAACATTTCCAAAGGACTTTCCCCTCCTATTTTAGCAATGTAATTAAGACATGTATATTTGATATTCTTGGAAAAAAATAACTTCTAACCTTTCATGTTTAAATGACTTCTAACACTGTCAAGATTTTCTCTAATTAGCCAACAGGAGCACCACAATTTTCTCTGCAGTTCTCTAGTGCGGTGTCTGGGTTAAAATCAAAACTAGAAATTCAGATACAAGTCCACAAAACAGACTTAAAACATGAGCTGTAACATAGGTGAGAAATTATTAGTGTTTTATGAAATGAAAAAGAAAAAAAGTTTATGACTCGATCACTTCTATTTCATGTAAGTTTCATTTTGTATATAATCATTCTTTAAAATTTTAAACAGTATGTTTTATTCTTTGGATATTTCATGCATTTACAATGTGTATTGAACATATTTGTTCATCACTGCCCTTGTCTCCTTTCAGTATCACATTCTCCCTCCAAGTTTCATGTTGTCTTTTTATTTCTTTATTACGAGTAAAATATTCTTAGATGTATTAAAGGAAACTAAGTTTACTATTTCACTTACCATTAAAGAACTTGTTAGCATCCATCATCTTTTCTTGAGGATATGAACAACCATCCATACTTATATTCAGTAAAAATTATATTTAATTTTGTGAACAGGAAAATTAACACAAAGGAATCTTTCGGGTTAATTAAAAGCAGCCTATTAAGATGTGAATTTTTCAATCAAAGTAATATTTATTTGCAGTCACATCTCTGAGCATCTCAGCACATGCCTTAGATAACAAAAAAATTTATAACAATTTTTAAAATACCAGAGTAATCATGTGATTATGGATATATGTCCACCTAATCCAATCTCACACAACTTCATAAAAAATGTTATTGCTGAAATTATCTGTTGGAAGCTAGCTAATGCCAATCTCCAATTATTTAAACAGTACCAAGGCCTCTCTCAAGGAAATCTAAGGGGACATCGTCCCCAAGGAAAAGAAAGAATCATTTAAAAACATGGAAAGCAACTTAAAAACACAAGTAAGCCTTTCATATTTATCATTGAATTAAAACAAGTTTAGATAGAGGTTGTGACTTAAATGAGAGATGAGTTGGGAAGATGACAAGTTGTGAATAACTCAATTCAGATTATTTACATCGTGAGAACCTTATCTCGAAAGTAAAAGCTCTACTTAAGATGTTGGGGCAGGAGGGTTGCCAAAACTATGAGGCAGATCTAGGTGATATAGTGATTACTAGACCATCAATGACTATCATAGCATAATTTCCCTCCAAAAATTTCATTTTTACAAATATAATGATATAAAATACCATAATGTTCATTGCATTAAAAATAATCACTTTGGGGACTGGGATTGGCACATTGGGTAAAGTGCTTGCTGTTTAAGCCTCAGAACATGAGTTTGGAGTCCCCAAACCCATGTAAAATCTGAATACAGTGTGTCTGCACCCTAGGGATGCTGTTTCTGTGATCTAACTCACTGGTCAGATGGACAAGCAAAAACAGATTCAATAAGAGATTATATCTCAAAATTTATGTCAAGTCATCAAGGACAGATATCATGATCTTAGACACTCGTCTCTATACATCTGACTGAGTGGAAACCTCCTCAATAAATAAATAAAATATGGAATAATGTCACAGAAATTTAAAATATAATAGAATTATTATTTGACTTATTAAAATGTTAAAGGTATTAAATTATTTGCAAATAAATGTCCATATACAAGCATATACATCGATACAAAATATAAAATGAAACAGATAGTTTTTAAAAAGACTTCAGATTCCTTATTTCCTTGAATTGATATATACTTCCTAATGAACCCTAAGCGTGGGCTAATGTTAACAGGAGATAACTTTAAAGTGATTGTTTTGCAGGCAGTAGATGACTCAGTGAATTCAGGTACTTGCTGCCAAGCCTGACAAACAGAGTTTGACCCTTAAGAATCTAATAGTAGAAGGAAAAAACCAATTGCCATACGTCATACTCTGGTCTTCATTGTTGGACACTGTTGAACACACACACACACACACACACACACACACACACACACACATGCCAGAAATAAATAGAATATAAAATTTAAGATATTGTAGAGTTATTATTTTATATAGCAAAAATATTGAAGCTAGATTTCCATTGAGATGTTTACAGATAAAATTTTATACCAAGAAAAATCTTATCTTACCTTTTAATTCTAAAAGAAATGAATATTTTCATTTACAGATAGGATCTTCCTATAGAGCCCAGATTCACCTCAGCCTTGTGAGGTAAATGTGCCTTAGCATCTCAAGTGCAGGGATTGCAGTTAAATGTCAGCATTCTAACAAAGTGATATATCTCTAGCAAAATCACCACTACTATGACATTGTATTTATATAACAGAGCATAACTCCTTCAAACCTAGATACCTTAGTTCTGGAAGATCAATATGATGAGTGAACAAAACAGATGTGTTTTACATAATTAGAATGGGAATTATCTACTAGAATTCATTTTTGCTAAAAAAAAACACATTCAAAATTATTAATTTTGTGAGATAACCTGTAAATTCAGAATGGCTATTCCGGGATGGTGGCATGGTGGTGAAATGTCAAGGTTTGGGGGTAAAGTAATATAGAAGGTTTGGAAAGACAACACTCTTAAGAAAAGTGGTATTTGAACTGTGTGTCTAGGGGCATAGTAAAGGCTTAGCTGTCAAAACCTATTTCAGTTGAATAACTCTGTAATAGCTAACAAAGCTGTTTAGCAGGAAGAATGTATGTTAACTAAATGGATCATCGCTAATACATGACAATGAAACATTCTCTTGAGAGATTTGGTGTTATTTTTAAGATGTTGGTGCTTTGATTGCTACAAATCTGGATATAGATATGTAAAAATATATAAATATTTCATGTTTTCTCAAGTTGAAAATGTTTTACTGCACAAAAGAGTCACAGATTTAAAAAGAACATATAGAAAAATGTACAGAAGCCAAATATATTTCTGAAAGAGTTAATAAAATGAAATAGCTTTGAAAATATTGTTTATTATTCTTAACTTTAAAACATTCTGATTAGGATACAGAATTGAATTTCAAGTCCTCAAAAGCATTTTACCTACAACTTAAGTTCTTGGTAAAAAAGGAGAATTAATTCTTAAAATGCCTTGGTTTCACTGGAGGAGTGTTTATCAACACACATGGATGTGTATATGTGCCATTCTGTGAATGTACCATACACATAGGATGATATGCACAATAGATAAGTAATTTCAGAGGGTTGTTGTTACGTCCTTGTTCACATATCATATATCTATTTATGTAACAGTAATAATAAAATAAAAAGAGACTATGAACTTGAGAGTGGGAAGAGAGGTGGGAGGGTTTGGAGGGAAGAAAAGGAAAGGCATGAATGTTATAATTCTATTTTAATTATAATGTATAGGACTAATAAATGCGTTGACAACATTTGTAGAGAGCTGCTCTGAGAGTATACAGCAGGTGACAATTAGTGTTCAGCAGGTAGACCCATCAGATACATAATTCCCGTGGGGAGCCCCATCTAGCATAGCCGTGGGGCCACTGACTGTGGACCCTAGTTGCTCCTGTCTGTAATTTCTCTCTTGAGTCCCTTCATTTCTCCCCTAAGAACTTCATTTCTTCCCTAATAACAGTTTCACTTATCTTCTGACCTCTTGTGTGTTATCGCATGTATATATTCTATCTATTGGGCACACATATAGCTGTGGATGATCTAGAGGATGATTCTGCTTAAGTTGTGTAATATTGATTAACAGAAATACTAGGATATTCTTCATAATTCAGATTGACATAGGAGATTTCCCAGCTACTAAAACAGGCTTTTAGCCAAGACTTCAGCAGATTCAAAGCAGGCTGGTTGGACCTAGAAATAATATATAAGGTCATTCTCCAGATGTAGTTTTGTTGATTCAATGCCAAAACTTGAAACAACTTTAGTCAGCATGTAGTCCCAGTCTCAGATTCAAGGTCCTGCTAACTAATTGTTATTGTTAAGTCTTAATTTCCAATGTCATTTTCTATCTGAGTACCCTCACCAACTTAGAGCTACGTGCATGGATCTTTGTGACATTCCTAGCCCAAGAGAAACTATGTGGCTTAACTTATGTTTAGAGTTTGGGTAATGCCCTGAAAAACAACCTATAATTGTCCAGAGTTTGGCTGTGACAAGGGAGAAGCAGCAGACAGAAACAGCTGTGAAGGCGTAAGTCATAAACAATGCCACACAAGTTTGGAATTATGATTAATAGGGTGGTATTTATTTAAAGGGGAAAAAACTTACAGATCACCGTCAGCCCTCTGCGAAAGTGAAGAGAGTCTAGTCGCCAGCAGAGCAGGAAGTGAAGAGAGAGAGGAGAGGGAAGTGGCAGCTTTTTTAAAGGGAGAGAGACCACGCCCCAATGGGCTGGTATCTCAGCGGCGATAGGCTAGAGGGGTGGGAGGACCTCCCATAATACCTCCCCCTTTTGTTTAAATAAGAGAGTTCTAAACCTACTATGAAATTATATACAATAACTACAAATATCCTATTCTAACTAGCTTAGGTCTTGTATAATAAATAACTTGGCCAAGTCATGAGAGAAAGTAACTACATTTATATAGTCTTCAACCCCATCAAAGATCTGAGAAGGGAAATAATGTTACCTGGGTAATTAGGAAGTTCAGTAAAACAACTTCCAAAACATGTAACAAATCACAGAGACAACTAGCTACCTAGGCAATCACCCAAAGTCACATTAGCAGCTGTGAAGCAACCAACTTTGGCTAAGGCCTAACATAACTGACATACCATTTTCAAAGGCAAGCAACTTTTCAAAACTATCTTACCCTGTCTTGGCAGGATATGACAGCCCTGTTTTATCCATTGATGCACGCTCTGCATCTTTGTCAGTGGTTGAGGTATGGGCATTTCTTTGCCCCAAGGCCAGTTCTGCCAAAAAGAAAGGCTCCAGGTGGAGTGTCTTTAGTGCTCAACATTCTCTCAGGAATAGAGTGGTGTTGCCACGAGCAATTGTGTCTCACTACCACAAAACTCTGAGTTAGATTAAAGGCCATTTTCTACAGCTCTTTGAAGAAGTTGAAGATTATCTATCTATACTGAGTATAATCTCTATATATCTAAAGAACCTGATTAGTCTAATTATAAATGACAAACTTAGATGACTATTAGTCTATATAATTCTCAATATCTATCTAACTTAAAGACTAAGACAATAAACGACTGTGAAACAAATTAGGACAATGACCTCCATATATAAACAATGTACAAATATACATTGCAGTAGGTAAATATATATCAATACACAAACATATAAGTATCTTAATCAGAGGTAGAAATGTACACTGCAATATGGTAAATATATACAATATATATCAATACAATGTATGTTAATACATAAAAATGTTTTAAACAGAGGTAGAAACATGCATGCATACAATAGTCAATATAATTTAACTTTGTATCAATATACAAGAATCTATACCAATATATTTGTCTAAAAACAGTAACTCACAATTACAAATCTATTATCCCATCATCCCTCTTTATTTTTTCAATATGATCCCTGAGCTTATAAAATTCCTCCCCCAACCCTCAATCATATACTAATTATAATCAACCCCTAAATGATGTCCCTATAACCAAGGGCAAACTTTACTGGGAGAGGGGACGTCGTCCTCTAGAATTACTTCCAGCTGTCATGGGGGCGACATTCTTTCTGGGGGATCCTGTGAAAGTAAAATGATGGTTAAATTTCAAGATCAATGTCTTTTAAAATTGCCAATAGTCTCTGAGTATTTTGTGCAGGTCTGGCCAAAATGTTGTATAAGATGTGCACCATTTCAGCTAACCAAGTTGGAACTGTCTTGTGCAGCTGATACCCAAAGCAGGTCTTGTAGTAGCGCTATCAGTATCATGACGTCATATCAACCAGGTGGAGTTGTTGTTATGGGGCCCCATCTTCTTCCTGGAAACTTCAAATGTCACTTCAGGAAAAACTCATTGTTCATTATGAAAAACTTAAACATTAATCATATAGACATATATAGACATATATATATATATTCAATGAAAGACATGATAGATATATTCAATGAAAAGTATGATAGATATGAAGAAAAGCAAAGATGTTTACTAAACTCATATTTCTTTTTGTCCCACATCATGGCTCTTGACATGAGACAGGAACTCCAGAAACTCTGGGTTTTTCTCTTACTATCAGGCTTGGAATTGGAGAGGGACTGAGCCAGAGTCCAACTTCAAAACCAGCTTTATAAATTTAGAAATATGGTTTACTATTACTTACACAACCCATTCAGTTTTCTTTATATTTCCTATTGGGCAGGTATTTTTCCATCAGTCAGTATCCAAACATCCAGGGTCCCTTGAATTTCTCAAAGATGAGTGTTTTCCTGTGGAGATAAGAACAGAACCCTGCCCCCATTCTATATGTTTTTCTTAGCACCTGTATGAATATCATCATTGTGGATGAGTTGTCATTTCTCCTTTCCAAGAGGTTTCTCCTCTTCAAATCGAAACTTTATTAATTTTGATGGTATCCACAATTTTTCTTCTCCTGTGAAAACAAGAGCAAAACCTCTTCCCCAACGTAGCACATCTCCTGGCTTCCACTGAGAGGTCAACACATCTTTGAAATAAATCGGTTGATTTAGTTCAGCAGACTTTTCCATTATCCAATGTCTTTCTGCTGCTGTCGTTCCTTTCTCATTAGCGTTAAGAAAATTCAAGGTTAATAAAGCATTATGTAATCTATTTCTGGGGGTATTTTCGGTCCCTTTCTGTTTGTTCAGCATATCCTTTATTGTACGATTTGATCTTTCTATAACTGCCTGACCTGTAGGATTATTTGGTATACCTGTAATGTGTTTTATATTATAATAATCAAAAAAGCGTTTCATTTTCTTAGATACATATGCTGGACCATTATCTGTCTTTATTTGCGCAGGTATACCCATGATGGCCATAACTTCCAATAAATGTGTGATTACTGAATCAGCCTTTTCTGAGCTCAGGGCAGTAGCCCATTGAAAACCTGAATACGTGTCTATGGAGTGGTGTACATATTTTAATTTACCAAATTCCATAAAGTGGAACACATCCATCTGCCAGATTTCATTTCTCTTAGTACCCTTTGGGTTACTCCCTGCAGGCAACGGTGTTTGATTATAGAAAGAACAAGTAGGACATCTCTTTATAATGTCCTTAGCTTGTTGCCAAGTAATGGAAAATTCTTTCTTTAGGCCTTTACTATTGACATGATGCTTCTTATGAAATTCTGAGGCCTGCAACACACTTCCAATCAATAATTGATCAATCTCAGCATTGCCTTGGGCTAGAGGACCAGGCAGACCTGTATGGGACCGGATATGTGTTATGTACATCGGACAAAGCCTGTTCCTGATTATGTCTTGTACCTGGATAAACAATGAAGTCAACTCTGTGTCATCTGATGTAAATTCAGCGGTTTCAATATGCAAGATAACTCTTTCTGCATATTGTGAATCTGTAACTATATTAAGAGGTTCTTTAAAATCCCTTAGCACCATAAGAATGGCATATAATTCTGCCTTCTGGACAGAATTATAAGGGCTTTGTTCCACCTTACTCAATTCATCTGACTTGTAACCTGCTTTCCCTGATTTATTTGCATCAGTATAGAACGTACGGCCTCCAGTTATTGGAGCATCACATACAATTCTAGGAAGAATCCAAGAAGTTCTTTTTATAAGGTTAAGTCTACCACTTTTGGGATAGTTGCTATTAATTTCTCCCAAAAAAATTAGCACAAGCTCTTTGCCACGGTTCATTGTCTTCCCATAACTTTTTTATTTCTTCAGTAGTAAAAGGCACTATAATTTCTGCTGGGTCTATACCTGCTAGTTGATGAAGTCTCAGCTTACCTTTTATAATTAATTCAGAGACTTTTTCCACATAAGTTTTTAATTTTTTACTGGGTTTATTAGGTATAAATATCCACTCTAAAATAATATCTTCCCTCTGCATTAGAATCCCTGTAGGAGAAATTCTTGAAGGCAATATGAGTAGGATGCAGCTAAGATTTGGGTTCACCCTCTCCACATGTGCCTCCTGTAATTTTTCTTCAATCATTGTCAGTTCCTTTTCTGCTTCAGCTGTCAGTTTTCTTGGACTATTCAAATCTTTATCACCATCTAAGATTTTATTTAAATGAACTATTAGATCAGGTGTTATCCCAACAGCTGGTCGTAGACTGGAAGTGTCTCCTAACAATCTTTGGAAGTCATTAAGAGTCTTTAACTGGTCTCTCCTAATTTGTGCCTTTTGTGTTTTAATTTTCTCTAACCCTTTTCTGTAACCTAGGTAATTAATAGAATTTCCTCTTTGAATCTTTTCAGGGGCAATTTGTAATCCCCACCTAGGCAAAACTTTCTTTACTTCTTCAAACATCCTTTCTAAAGTATCTTTATTTGAATCAGATAACAAGATGTTATCCATGTAATCATAAATTATGGACTTGGGGAATTGTTTACAAATTATTTCCAATGGCTTACTTACAAAATATTGGCACAATGTAGGACTATTGAGCATACCCTGTGGGAGGACAGTCCATTGATATCTCCTATTAGGCTGAGAATTATTATAAGTAGGCACTGTGAAGGCAAATTTTTCTCTATCCTTTTCTTTTAATGGTATAGTGAATAAACAATCTTTCAAATCAATAACTATAAGAGGCCATCCTTTTGGTAACAGAGAAGGCAAAGGAATTCCAGATTGTAGTGGGCCCATAGGTTGAATTACTTTGTTGACAGCTCTTAGATCTGTCACCATTCTCCATTTACCAGATTTCTTTTTTACAACAAACACAGGAGAATTCCAAGGGCTGGTTGATTCTTCAATGTGGTGAGCATCTAGTTGCTCCTGCACCAGCTGTTCCAATGCCTGTAGTTTATCTTCAGCTAGAGGCCACTGTTTGATCCATATTGGCTTCTCAGTTAGCCATTTTAAAGGTAGGGCCGTTGGTACCTCTAAAGGTTTGGTATTTGCTGTATGTTATTGTACAGCCTGAATGGCTGGTGACCTTTTTCCATAATACCTCATCATATCCTTCCCAGAATTATGAGTTCCTGGAACTACAGGAATGTTAATCTGGGTATTCCATTGCTGTAGCAGGTCACGGCCCCATAAATTTATGGCAATATTGGCTATATATGGCCTTAGTCTTCCTATTTGCCCTTCGGGCCCTATGCATTCAACCCATCTTGTGTTTTGTTTTACACGAGATAGGGTTCCAATTCCCAGGAACTGAACATCTACCTCTTGAAGAGGCCAATTCGGATGCCAAGATTCTGGGGTAATGATACTTACATCCGCACCTGTGTCTAATAAGCCTTCAATAAAAGTGCCATTTATACAGACTCTTAGCTTTGGTCTTTGATCATTAATAGAAGTCTGCCAAAATATACATTTACTCTGTCCTACTGGGTTTTTGACTCATGCTCCACACGTATTTCATCATTTAGACCAGTATTACTTTTTACAGCAGAAATTGGAGCTTTTAATTTTCTTGGTGAGGCACGTTCTCCACTGTGACTGGGAATGACTGGGCCACTGTTGGCTTGGGGGCCTGCGAGAGGCCCGTCAAGGAGTTTCCCGACGGTATCGGGTTGCCTTGTTTGTCTGTTGTTGACCTGCATTTGTTGTACCAATGTCAGCCTTTACCGCATCTCCTACATATACCTGAAGGCCTAGGTCTCCTATTTTTGTCATTCCCAGAGGAGATAATATTCCTAGAAATTCTGTGCCTGCAATCCCTTTTCAGATGTCTTAATTTACCACAATTAAAACACCTGGCAGTTTGATGTCTCCTCATTGCTGTGGAAATCGCTTCTCCTACCCAAGATTCATCATTATAGCTAAACGTCTCAACATTCATCGTATGCTGAATCCATTCATCCATAGGTGCTGATCTAGACTTTAAAGGCCCAATTATCTTTTTGCATTCTATGTTTGCATTCTCAAAAGCTAGAGATTCAAGAAGTATTCGTCTAGCTTCTGGGTCTGTTACCCCTATGTCCAGAGCCTTAATTAATCTTTGCAAAAAGTCAATAAAGGGTTCTCTCTGTCCCTGCCTAATTCTGGTATATGATTCAACCCTTTTGCTGGATCTTGTATCCTATTCCAAGCATTTAAAGCTGCTTGGTGACATAGACACAGTACTTCATCATCATAAAGAGCTTGGACCTGTGGATCAGCATATTCTCCTGCACCAAGAATTTGATCTTGGGAAACCTCGACACCTTTTGCTCTTCCTTGCTGTTCCATATGTTTGGATTCTTCTCTGAAATAAATTCCAAACATCAAGGAAGGTCCATTATCTAAAACTGCAGACACTAACTGATGGAAATCATGGGGGGTAGCTCTAGCATTAGAAGCCCAAGTTCTTATCATTTCCTTTACATATGCAGAGTGCAAGCCAAAATTAACAATAGCTTGCTTAATTTCTTGTAGATCATTCATTGCTCTTGGCGTCCATCTAGCTTCTCTGACTCCCTTTGAGCCTTTAGAACTTGACACTTTGTCAGAATTAAGTATAGGGTATGCCGCTAAAACCTTGGGTAAGCCAGTTCTAATAGCTGGTGTTGGCATTGTATCCTGTCCTTGTGCCTTATTACTCTGTTCACCAGCTCCAATCATTTCTTCAATCATTTCAAGTCTTTTTATTATTGTCTTTATTATTGTCTCTTTTAAATCCTGAATCTCCTGACCTGCATGAGTTTCTAGTAAAGATTGTATGGTTCTTAGGAGTGCCATGATCTTCCTAAATGATAGAATATTCAAAAGAATACTGAAACCTAGTAACCAGTAAATTAAGTTATCCCCATAGTCATATAAACCTTGCATGATATAACCCATTGTATTGGTAAGCAGAACAGTAAAATTTGCGTTGGAAACAAAAACTGCCATAGTACCTATTATCCAGCAGGTGGCGCTGTTGCCAAGTTGTGACGAAATCAGGGTCCTGTTTCAGAGTCCGCCTAGTATTTGTTAAAAACTGGAAAATGTAAGTTGCTCAACAAAGTAAATGTAATTAAATCAATTCCAGAGACGGAACCAGAAACCCAGAATCCAGGGGTAGAGAAGAGCAACCTGGAAGCTGCTTATGCCTCCACGTGACAGAGTCACCCTGAGGGGTTGAAGCTTTCAGCAACCGCGTGCTCTGGTTAGCTCCACTTAAGAGCTGTGCTTGCAAGGGAGATTTAAAAACGACTCAGAAAAGAGCAAACCACTCGGCAGAGACTACGTGGGCCTGTGGAGTTTAAATCCACGTGGAGAGGCCAAGGCCGCTGCTGCAAGGCACAGGTGGTGGCTGATGAAGGGAGGGCTACCGCCAAGCCGAACCTGCGGCCGGCAGCCGAGCGGGGAAAGGAGAGGTTCTAAAACCAAACGTTGGGTGCCAACTGAAGGCGTAAGTCATAAACAATGCCACACCAGTTTGGAATTATGATTAATAGGGTGGTATTTATTTAAAGGGGAAAAAACTTACAGATCACCGTCAGCCCTCTGCGAAAGTGAAGAGAGTCTAGTCGCCAGCAGAGCAGGAAGTGAAGAGAGAGAGGAGAGGGAAGTGGCCGCTTTTTTAAAGGGAGAGAGACCATGCCCCAATGGGCTGGTATCTCAGCGGCGATAGGCTGGAGGAGTGGGAGGACCTCCCGTAACACGGCCGTGTTGAAAGAAGGCTGATGTGGGAGAGAGAAATGTGAGTAGAAGGAGAAGCATGAGAGAATATGAGAGCATGAATGAGTGAGGTGATTTGAGAATGAATGATGGAGAAGTATGTGTGTGTGAGGGAAAGCTGTTTATTTTATTTTATTTTATTTTTTATTTTTTTTTGTCTTTCACCTTTAAAGTCTTCTTTTTCTTTAAATTTATTTATTTATTAAAGATTTCTGTCTCTTCCCCGCCATCGCTTACCATTTTCCTCCCCCTCCCCCAATTAAGTCCCCCACTCCTCAGCCCGAAAAGCAATCAGGGTACCCTGCCCTGTGGGAAGTCCAAAAAAACCCCACCTCCATCCAGGTCTAGTAAGTTGAGCATCCAAACTGCCTAGGCTCCCCCAAAGCCAGTACATGCAGTAGGATCAAAAACCCATTGCCATTGTTCTTGAGTTCTCAGTAGTCCTCATTGTCCACTATGTTCAGAGAGTCCAGTTTTATCCCAGGCTTTTCCAGACCCAGGCCAGCTGGTCTTGGTGAGTTCCCAGTAGAACATCCCCATTGTCTCAGTGTGCGGGTGCACCCCTCGCAGTCCTGAGTTCCTTGCTCGTGCTCTCTCTCCTTCTGCTTCTGATTTGGACCTTGAGGTTTATGTCTGGTGCTCCAGTGTGGGTCTCTGTCTCTGTCTCCTTTCATTGCCTGCTGAAGGTTAATATTCAGGAGGATGCCTATATGTTTTTCTTTGGGTTCTCCTTATTTAGCTTCTCTAGGATCCCTAGTTATAGGCTCAATATCCTTGGTTTATGACTAGAAACCAAATATGAGTGAGTACATCCCATGTTCCTCTTTTTGGTCTGGCTTACCTCACTCAGGATAGTGTTTTCTATTTCCATCCATTTGCATGCAAAATTCAAGAAGCCCTTGTTTTTTACTGCTGAGTAGTACTCTAATATGTATATAATCCATACTTTCTTCATCCATTCTTCTATTGAAGGGCATCTAGGTTGTTTCCAGGTTCTGGCTATCACAAACAATGCTGCTATGAACATCGTAGAGCATATACTTTTGTTGTATGATAAGGCCTCTCTTGGGTATATTCCCAAGAGTGGTATTGCTGGGTCCAGGGGTAAGTTGATCCCGAATTTCCTGAGAAACCGCCACACTGCTTTCCAAAGTGGTTGCACAAGTTTGCATTCCCACCAGCAATGGATGAGTGTACCCCTTTCTCCACAACCACTCCAACAAAGGCTATCATTGGTGTTTTTTTATTTTAGCCATTCTGACAGGTGTAATGAGGGAAAGCTGTTTGTGTAGGAGCCGCTGCTACATAGAGGAGCTGCATCTAGGAACTGTCTCAAGTGCTGAGAGGATATGTAAATGAGATGCAGAACCGTGGTTGTGTGGAGATTTGTAACTGTGGAGGCAAGGAAAATGAAGCTGTGTAGACGAGAGATGTGGAGGAGAAATTGCGTAAAGGGAAGATGCGTAGTCATGTGAAATTGAATATCAAAATATGTATCTTGGTGGGACAGAAATGTTTCTACATGAAGAGAGACTGTCAAGAAAGACACTAAGATAAAGTAAAGGAGAATGTTACCATCAGGAAAGTGAGTGCTTATTCCTTTTTTCTTACGTTACCAGCAGAAACAGTGTGTCTCCTTATTTACCCCTCAGATAGAAAAGTCTAGCCCCCAAGGCATTCATGGATTTTCTCACATACCCTGGTGTTGACTTCTGGGGGCTGGCCTCCCAAAAGTGAGCAATAAGCATTTTTTGTTTTTACATTTAATTTTTTAAAAAAACTATATAATCATTTCCTCTTTCCATATCTTCCCATATACCTCCCTTGCTCTCTTTCAAAGCTATGACCTCTAGTTCTTTATATATTTGTATACATGTGTACAAATACATATAGATACATACATATCATATAAACATACATATATTCCTATAAAGGAATAAATATAACCTTCTCATATATATATATATATATATATATATATATATATATATATATATATATACACACACATATGTGTGTCTCTCTGTGTGTGTGTGTGTATACCCCAAATGTATCTTTTTCGGTGTTGGTCACTTGGGATTTGCTAACCAATTGGTATTCTTTTTTTATGGAAGACTATTTCTACAGATCTCAGCATTTCTTAGTTGCCTGTAGTTCTTTGTTTAGTGTTGAAGCATCCTGAACTGTCCCCTTTAGACCTGAGCATGCATACTGGTGTTTCTCTTATCCAGGTCATGTTCAGGGAGTCATGTTGGGAAGACTTCTAAATATCTGTCTTTCTAACCACAGGTAAGTGTAGTCTCATCCTTTATTAAGGAAATTTATCTTTTCAATAAGGAAAGACCGTTATAGTGGGTGAAAGTGGGGAGCCGTGGAGCCCAGCTCCAGTGGTTACATCTATAGCAGAACTAATGCACCAGAGGCTCAAGATTTGTTACACAAGAGAAGGCAGAAAATATTTTAAGAACAAGAGGAATAGGGAGTTTGCTGTGAGATTGTGCCTTCCAGAAATATAAGCTGCACCCTTGACAAACCAATAGCTGCCTAAGCATTGTTTGTATTCAGTAATCATTCAACGATACTTTCCAGTTAACTTAAAGAATACTCTACATCAAACAAAGAGACTTTAGAAGGTTTCAGAATACAAACAATATATTGCATTTCATTGCTGTTTCAAGATAAACAAGTTTAAGGAACATATTTCCTCTTAAAATGAAAAACTCCACTTGTAAAAGATAAATGCAACTCCAACCATGAAGAAAATAAATATTTTCCATGGAAAGTTTTAGATATTCTGAATCCTTTTGTCTATTCCCTGAGCATTAAAGGTGATGGATAAAAACTGGTATAATGTTCTCTTGGGTTTTCGAAGTAAAACACCACATTAAAAATTGGTGAGGCCAGGCGATGGTGGCAAATATTTTTAATCCCAGCACTCAGGAGGCAGAGGCAGGTGGATCTCTGTGAGTTCGAGTCCAGCCTGGTCTACAAGAGCTAGTTCCAGGACAGGCTCCAAAGCCACAGAGAAACCCTGTCTCGAAACCCCCCCCCCCCCCCAAAAAAAGTAAACTGCATTCATTTTCCTTCATATAATGAAATAGAATAGTGTTGGTGGCTGTGTCAGAGCAGCAGCAGGTGGGAACTGAAGTTCATTTGTCTTGCAGGGATTTTTCTCCTGAATAACCTCAGGTTAGATTGATTTTTTTTTTTTTTTTTTTTTTTTTAGTTTTTAGTTTTTGGAGACAGGGTTTCTCTGTAGCTTTGGAGCCTGTCCTGGAACTAGCTCTTGTCGACCAGGCTGGCCTAGAACTCACAGAGATCCGCCTGCCTCTGCCTCCCGAGTGCTGGGATTAAAGGCGTGCACCACCACTGCCCGGCTGATTGAAATATTTTGACAATAGCTTTGAGGTAAAGAATCAAAAACAAAGTAGCACAATTATTACTAACTGACATACTTTCCTTGCGAAGATTGATTGTTGATCAAGGATGATGATTAATTGCTTATACCCATTTCTTCCCTCAATACACTGATATATATATATATGTGTATATATATATATATATATATATATATATATATATATATATATGACTATTGATGGCTGGGTGTGCATCCTAAAGATTTAAAATAGAGCTTACTGATTGCTTTTCTATACAAAAGTTTAAATTTGTGATTCCTTTAACATTCCTTTTAAGATTATCTTTCAAGATAAGTAATAAAGTGATTTGTCTTGCTTTGTAACTGCAAAGATTCAGTCTACCAGTAAAAGAATACCTTGCATGCTTATACCGGTCATCTGTAACAAGTTGCTTGGGTACAAATGTATGTGGGCTTGTGGATTATTTATTTTTCACCTGTTAATACATAAAATGTTTAATCATGTTAAGGTATATGGAAAACAGGACGTTTTTACTTGTATTGATTGTAATCATTCACTTGAAAGATAGACTATAATCACATTGTTGTTTTTATATTGCCTGAAAGATTTAGCTGGGGTATATAAGCTATAAGAAAAAGAATAAAGAAAGAGTTAGAAAGAGTTAAAAAGAAAACATCAACAATGAGAGAGTTAGGAGAAAAACATCAAGAGAGGGAGAAGGAAAACACCAAGAGAGAGAGAGAAAAATCATTTCAGGATAGAGATAAGAAAAAAGAATACAGAACGCAGAATCAGAACACATAAGAAGGATAAAGAGAGAAGGATTAAGAGAGTGTGGAAGGGTCCTTTTCACTTAACCACCTCAAATTGAAAAAATCATAATATGTGCCAGCTCTGTACATGTATTTCAACCCTGTGCTGCTGGGGACTGGTCCCCCAGGCAACGACTGCATAATCATTTCTTTGAGAAAGATGCAATCCTGTGTATTGTGCTAACGAATGCCCTTTTCACTTGCTGATTCCTCAACGTGTAGATAAAAGGATTCAGAAGTGGAGCCACTGAGGTGTTGAGCACAGCAATTCCCTTGGAAATAGATACTCTCTGCTTGACTGATGGTTTAACATACATGAAGATGCAGCTGCCATACGAGAGGGATATCACAATCATGTGAGAAGAGCATGTAGAGAAAGCCTTCTTCCTCTGGCTGGTTGAAGGGATTTTTAGAATCGTTATGGCAATGTAGGTATAGGAAATTATGACCAGTAACAATGTGAGTAAGAGTGTCACCAAAGCCGAGACAAAGCCCATCGTCTCCAGGAGCTGTGTGTCTGTGCAGGAAATCTGCAAGAGTGGGGTGGTGTCACAGTAGAAATGATCAACGATGTTGGAAGCACAGAAGTCAAGATTCAAGCCTAACAGGAGTGGTGGAAAGATGATAAGGAAGCCAGTAAGCCAACAACTGAGGACCAACTGCATACAGACTTTATTGCTCATGATGGTCATGTAGTGCAGGGGCTTGCAGATGGCCACGTAGCGGTCATAGGACATGGCTGCCAGCAAGAAAAATTCGGATGCTCCAAATAGGATAGCAAAAAACAATTGAGTTAAACAATCACCATAAGAAATGGCTTTGTCCCCAGTTGCCATAGTAGCAAGCAATTTGGGGATGCATGTAGTAGTGTAGGAAATCTCTAGGAAGGAAAAGTTCCGAAGGAATAAATACATGGGGGTCTTCAGGTGAGCATCCACCAGGGTGAGTGTGATGATGGTCAGATTGCCTGTGATGCTGAGCAGATAGGTAAGAAGCAGGAAGATGAATAAGACAACTTTCCACAGCGGGTCATCAGTCAAACCTGCTAGGATGAAATCTATCACCTTTGTGTGGTTCTTCATTGTGGTCCTCTGGCTGTTATCTGCTCTAAATGGACAAGCGAGAGGTGGGTGGAGGGAGGTTATCACTACAGAAGCATGCTAGTGATAAGTAATGCTGAAGTACCCTAGTCATTGAGAAGACAAAGGTTCAGACAGCAACACAGTACTCATCAACGATCTAAAGAGAGCTGTGCCAGGAAAACAGTAGCTTACAGCTTTATGGCATCTGGACAGAAAACAAAGATATTAACTTATAATTCTACTTGTGAATAACTTATATAATGGTGCTAATCATTCATCTCTTTTATATGAATGCATAAGGAGAAATTAAAGAAACTGAAAATGTTCTTTTCTTACTTTCTTATATCTCTTAAAATTGATATGGTATTACCTTTCTCTCAATTAAAGAGGTTGGCTTGAGCAAAATTTTAAAAAGTTTGCATACAAATCCAAATTTCCCTGAAGCACAGCAGTGTGTATTTTTATCTCCCCTCACTCTCCCTGTCCCAGTCCCCCCACATGCATGCAAACACAGGAACAAGCACATTCACATGCCTTCTTCAGTATCTCATATAAGGCTATCATCAATTACCTCGAATAATCAAGTTTAAGGATTTCAACCCTATCACTGCTTTCATAACTGTGTTCTTATATCATAAGTTTAAAAGGTCTAGGCAATGCTTTCCTTTCCAGTCTTATTAATATCTCAATTGCTTTAATTTTTGTTGTTATCCTATATTCTGTGTACTTTCTACTCCAATATCAAGTCAGTGGGAACAGTCTTGTAAAACCAATATTAATAGCAAACTATAGTCGTTTTCTGGGGTGATAATATTGACAATGCAGGAAAATAAATTAATATTAGTGTAGCAAAACACCAAAAATGCAAACATAGAAATATGGTTTTAGACGTAGGGGTATCAAGACATAGCTATCTGGAAATCTAGTGAGATAAAGATCTTTAGAGATGGATCATGGGCTTGAAAAAGAAAAAGGTTAGTGAAGCTAAATTGTTAGGTGGGAGGAACTGTTCTGCATGAAAATTTTCTCCACCGATTATTAGTACTTTTTTGAAAAAAGTATTTGTTTTACATTCAGGCCACAGTTTCCCTTCCCCCTTAATTCTCAGTCTCTTCTGCAACTGTCTCTGTTCCCAACACCCAGTCCACTCCTCATCCTTGACTGTTCAGGAAAAGACAGGTCTTCCCTGGATATCAATAAAATGTAGCATAACAAGTTGCAGTAAGACTAAGCACTTCCCCATATATTAAGGTTGGACAAGGAGACCCAGTATGAGGAGTAGGGTGCCAGAAGCCAGAAAAAGAGTCAGAGACTGCCCCGAGTGCCACTGTTAGGAATCCCCAAAGAGGGCCAAGTCACAGAGCTGTAACAGACATGCAGAGTGTCTAGGTTAGAATGTTAATCCCATGTGAGCTCCCTGGTTATTGGTTCAGTCTCTGTGACCCCCTATCAGCTCGTATCAGTTGAGTGTGTGAATTTTCTTAGGTGGCCTTGACCCCTCTGTCTCCTATCATTCTTTCTCCCTCTCTTCTACAGGATTCCCTGAACACAGCCTAAGGTTTGGCTGTGGATCTGCATCTTTTTCCATCAGTGGCTGGATGACACTTTGGTGACAGTTGAGCTAGGCACCAATCTGGTTATAACAGATGGCAAATTAAAGCTATTAAATGCTATTGCCAGAAGTCTTAGCTGGGGTCATTCTAGTGGCTTCCTGGGAGGTTCCCTTGCATTAGACTTTTACATGTCCCTGAAATGCCACCCCTTTCCAGGTGTTCCCGCTCCACCTTATCACTCATGTTCCCATATCCACCTATCCTCATTCAATTCATTAAAGTCTCTTTTATTCCTCTTTCCAGGGAGGTCCAAGCATCCCTCCATAAACCTTCCTTACTACCTGGTCTCTCTGTGTCTGTGAGTTGTAGCAAAGTTATCTTTTACTTTAAGCTAGTATACACTTAAGAGTGAGTAGATGCTATATTTGCCTTTCAAAGATTGAAAACCTCAGTCTTTGGGATCTGTGTGGTCTGAAAAGCAGGAGCTGAGTTTCAACAGTATATCATGAGTACCTTAACACAAGTTTTAGGAAGCATGTAATTCCCTAAAATAAGATATAAAATCCCTGGCTATGCTTTAGGTAAAGAGATGCAGGAACTGAGAACATACTTGGTGTTGCACTCCGTCCTTCAGTTTAAGGTTCTGAGTCTGGTGGATCACAGGGAGAGAGTGTGTTATTAGCAATATTACTGCATGTATTTTGACAGAGTATTAAGTAACAAAATTGTGGCAAATGCCAGGGAAACAAATTATTACCTTGTTCAACCATCATCAGGGAAGATTCTTCATGCTGTAGATGGGAACAAACAGAGAGACTCACAGCCAGATATTTTGCAATGAGATACCTTGGGACACTCAGCCCTAAATTTGATATCTCTATTAAATCGCCCTTGACCGAGCTAACAGAACCTCAAAGAAGAGGAGACAGAAAGATTGTAAGAGCCAGAGGGGATGGAGGACATCAAGAGAACAAGGTCTTCTAAATCAACATGAGCAAATCTCATATGAACTCAGAGACCAAAGTAGCTAGAAAATGGCCTGCATGGGTCTGCATACACATTATGGCTTCCACTTTGATGTTTTGATGGGATTCTTGAGTATTCCTACAAGTGGGTCTCTGTTTCTTGTGTCTTCTCTTAGGCTCTTTTCTTTGTTTGTTTTGTCCAATTCCAGTGTGTTAGTTTTTTTATATTTTATTTTAAAAAATAAAATTTAACTCTGCCCCAAAAGAAACAAAATTGCTTGATTTGTGCACAGCTAGCATACTGAAGATAGGAATTAAAAATAATGATATCTCTAGAGAAAACTAGGGAATCTTCACCATCAAACATATAAACAAGTTATATTTTCATAATCCTCATGACATTATCTGACAATACTTTCTGTCTTAGGCTATCAAAATGATCATTCACTGTCTTCAAATTATGCATTAATATTAACTAATAAAATATTTTAATATTAATATAAATACTAAAGATACATATTCAATAACAAACTAAGCTACTTTCTAATAATATCAAGAGTTGTTTCAAAAAAATTAATGTAGATTTTGTGATAGGTGTAAGCTTAAGTAGAAACTCCAAGAATAGGAAGGAGCCTGAGGAGGGGCAGGGTGGGGGCTCACTCACATCATCCTTTGGAATAAGGGACAGAGTCTGCTGTTGTTGTGTACCTAAGATGCCAATAAAAACGAGAGAAAGGAAATGTTGTTTTTGTAGGATATTTCTTTCACATTCAGATAACTGTGATGATATCTCTTACAATGTTCCCGAATTTACACAAATCATCTCATGGCAGCAATGATAAGAATCCCTGCAGCTAAGACACAAACATTAGAAGTTCGACACTTAAGATCATACTTTTGTCTAACTTCAACAATTACATGTATCAATTAATCCTCGACACCCAAAACAAAGTTTACACTAGAAATTGAACCCATGAATGAAACTTCATATTAATTGTATTAACAATTTTGAGTGTCGAATTAATATTAAAATAAAAGGAATTTTCAATTTTCAATTGTCAAGTTATTCCATGGTCTTCTTCTTCTTCTTTCCCTTAAGTAAAAATATAAAAAGATGAATAAAATTATGTTGAAGCTCAAAAAAGAAACAAAATAAATTACAATAGACATAGCAGTCATTGTTATATTTAAATTTAGCCAATATCAATTACTTTCATTTATTTGAATCCAATATCAGTTTGTCAAAAAGTCTTTAAAATACAGACATTTACTTGAAATATTAGAACAATACCTTAAAAGAATACAGGCACAGTTGTACTTGGACAAAGAGATCTGAGTGTTCATATTTAACTGTCCTATCATAACGCTGATCTGAACAAAGGCTCTATTGTGCTCTCTGAATGCATCTGACTCTAAACCAGAATTCATGGCTTCTTTTTCTCACTGTGAAGGTCCTCTTATAAATGATTTCATTATCTAATTTATTTCAGAATGACTGGAGTGTAGGGTCCCCTTATCTCATTGTAGTTACTTATGTTTTAAATCATTTCCTATTTATTGCCCACATAGCTGCAAAATGAATCATATTATTTGGGGGTTTTCCTGATCTTTTGCCTCAATGAAAATGTCAACAGAGGATGGAAATTCTCATGAGATTTTGAGATTCACATCAACATTTCCCAAGGTTATTACACTTTTTATTCTATCCAAATGTGTTCCCCAGACCTCACCACCACCGATGTGTTTAAAAAGTTATTCTTTCAAAGACTGCTATAAACTATGTCTCTAGAGATCCCAATGCACATTACTCTAATAATTGCTCAGGCATTTAAGAAAACAACCAAACAGAAAGCATTTTTATTATGAAACTTCAGTAAAGTTGGGCTCCCTTAGGTAGCTTTATCCAAGATCGAGTGATTTATTTCATTTATTTATTTTACATCCAGGCCACAGTTTTCGCTCCCTCCTCTCCTCTTTGTTTCTCCTCCAACCCCCTCTGTTCTCAATCTCCAATCCACTCCTCCTCCATTTGTGTTCAGGAAAGGACAGGTCTCTCCTGGATATCAATAAAATGTAGCATATCAAGTTGCAGTAAGACTAAGTAAGCATCTCCCCATGTATTAAGGTTGGGCACAATGACCCAGCATGAGGTGTAAAAGCCATCAAAAGCCTAAAAGCCAGTAAAAGAGTCAGAAACAGCCCCTACTCCCACTGTTAGGAGTCCCACAAAAGGACCAAGCCACGGAACTATAACATATATGCAGAGTGCCTAGGTCAGCGCCATGCAGGCTCCCTGGTTGTTGCTTTAGTCTCTGTGAGCCCCTCTGAGCTCAGGTTGGTTGATTCTGTGGGGTTTCTAAGGTGTTCTGACCCCTCTGTCTCCTGCTATCCTTTCTCCCCCTCTTCTCCAGAAAGGCCAGAGCTTGCCCTAATGTTTCATTAATGGCTGGATGAAGCCTCTTGGATGACAACCGGGTTAGGCACCAATCTATGAGTATTAGAGAATATTCTTAGGCACCATTAGATTGACATCCCCCCAGTCCTGTTAGGTTCTACCATAGGTCTCTGGGTCATCCAGCCTGTGGGTTCATGCCGCGCACCACAGCCCCCCGTCTGCACTCTATTCGCTAGAACCCAGTTCCCGAGCTTTGGGCAAGGGGCTGGAGGTTGAGAATACACAAGCAGAGACAGACCGACACACAGACCTTCCAACACTGGTACCAAAAAGCCCCCCTTTAATAGCACCCTGAAGGCTTAAATATATTGCAGTCAATGGCCAACAGGTGAAAATCCCATCCTCTGATCCTCTAAGATAGGCACAGCTTCTAGTAACTTCAATTAAAAGGCTCTAGACAGGGAAGAACAGCTGAAAGCCAGGACTCAATTAGTCCCAACAGGTCCTTGTGCTTCAGGCAGTGTCAGGGAAGGTTTTACTCTCCTGTCCTGGAATTTAGGCTAGGTCAGCGATTGGCTGGCCACTCCCTCACTCTCTAGGCCACCCTTACCCTATCACATTCCATACTCAAGCAGACTGTAGGTTGAAGGTTATGTGGCTGGTTGGTGACCCAAGTAATCTATAAGACAAATGCTTTTGTTTTATCTGGTGTTTCTGAAGGTTGAGAGCCTCCACCTAAATCTAGAGGTTGCATAACAAGAGCCTTAGTCTCCTTAAACTGGTGACAGAAAGCAGAAGTAAAAGAACTCAGGTAGATTAGAGGGGAAAAAAATGATATAGGTAACCCACTCCTGTGAAAAATGAATCAATTCACTTCAATGATCCAACTAAGTCTCACCTTCCAACACTGAGGATCTAAGGTTTTGACACAGGCATATCAGAGGAGAAGCTCAAGCACTGCCAGATCCTTTGTGTTCGGGTTTCTGCCTGAGGGGAATGTTGAGCAGATTGATCTCAGTTTTCATTTAGGTCAAGGAATGCATCATTCTCTGGAAGATCATGATAGAATCTTACATTTTAAAAGATTTTATTGTTGACCTCCCACTTGGTTTTCTCTCGACTACTATCTAGGAAGATGACTTGAGGAACACCTTACAGCTGTGTTCATTGGCCCCTCTTGTATCCAAACAGGTGAGTGACAGGGAGGTTTTTGTATAATAAAAACTGTCAATCTGCAGATATTATGGAGAGCTGAATACATCATTCAAATAAATTTCCTGTTGCACAACTGTGTAAAATCATTCACCAAAGTATTGATAGTGACAGATGTTATTTATTTATTTATTTATTAAAAATTTCCACCTCCTCCCATTTCCCTCCCACTCCCCCTAATCCCTCTACCCCTCCCTCTCCAGTCCTAAGAACAGCCAGGGTTTCCTGCCCTGTGGGAAGTCCAAGGTCCTTGTGTGTATTTATTTTCCTTTTCTGAAACGTCAAGGGATGGAGACATAAAGCCTGTCTCATTTTAAGCCTTCCATTTTTTTTTTTTGATAGGATGATAATGCCATCTTTTTCTTTTTTTCTTCTTTTTTACTTAATTGTTTTTTATTGAGTTATATTATTGTAAGGACAGGAAAAAAATAAAACTTTGAAACATCAAGAGTTAGTTGAAAACGGGATCTCTAACTAGGACACTGAATTCAAGCATAAACCACAAAATGTTCCTGAAGCTGGGTCACCTGTTAACACCTAGCTATGTGGTCTATCAGGGAACAGCAGAAGCATCTGCTTTGGGGAGGGGGGCATGCTAGAGATAATCCACACCTGCTACTATGTGAGACCAACACCGTTGACCAAAAATAAACCCAGCCTGTGGGTTTTGCCTATATATGTAAGCCCCAGTTGGGAACATGGGCTCTCCCTACTGCGCAGCATCATGTGTGGTGGCTGAGTTCCCAACCTGTCTTGGACTTTAAATGCTGAGTAAACCTTGCTTTTGCATTCTGGACTTGACTGGATTCCAGTGGTCCCTCTGAGGGTCTCATCTTTGGCACATTATTTTTTTTCTGCTCCCCTCTTTTCCTCCCTGTCCCTTTCTCTCTTCTCTCATAATCCCCATGCTTTCAATTTACTCAGGAGATCTTGTCTTTTTCTACTTCCCATGTAGATTATATCCATGTATGTCTCTCTTAGGGTCCTCATTGTTGTCTAGGTTCTCTGGGATTGTGAGTTGTAAGCTGGTTTTTCTTTGTTTTATGTCTAAAACCCACTTATGAGTAAGTACATATTATATTATATTTGTCTTTCTGAGTCTGGGTTACCTCCCTTAATAAGATGTTTTCTGGATCCATCCATTTGCCTGCAAATTTCAAGATGTCATTATTTTTTTTCTGCTGTGTAGTGTTTCATTATGTAAATGTACCACATTTTTCTTATCCATTCTTTGGTCAAAGTGCATTTAGGTTGTTTTCAAGTTCTGATTATGACAAATAATGCTGCTATGAAAAAAGTTGGGCACATGTCCTTGTGGTATGATTGAGCATCCTTTGGGTATATTCTGAAAAGTGGTATTGCTGGGTATTGAGGTAGGTTGTTTCCTGGTTTTCTGAGAAATCACCATACTGATTTCCAAAATGGCTGTGCAAGTTTGCACTCTCACCAATGGAGGGATGATCCTTTTATCCCTTATCTTCTCCAGCATAAGTTGTCAGTGTTTTTGATCTTGGCCATTCTTGTAGGCATAAGATGGAGTCTCAGAGAAAACCTTCCATTTTTAAATAAACATCTATTTAATATTCATCTATGCTTTTCTATCTTTTTTATTTTGTTAGTAAACAGAAAAATTTAATTATTAGTATTTTAATCTTAAAGTAGTGTATTTGATTTGTTACATGAACAAAACATAACCATTATAGTTACAAGTTATCAGTACATAAAAGGAGAGAAACATTAGGAGATAGGTTTACAGTTTTATTTAGAGACATCATATGTTTTCATGTTAACCATTACATCAATAAAAACATCTCTTCTATGTAAACAAGTATCCACGATTCACTAATAATCA
Organism: Microtus oregoni; assembly: GCF_018167655.1. Lineage (NCBI taxonomy): Eukaryota > Metazoa > Chordata > Mammalia > Rodentia > Cricetidae > Microtus > Microtus oregoni. The sequence goes on from NW_024543060.1 coordinate 66,018,928, forward strand.
CATTAAAATCAAAGTAAGATTAAAGATTGTATGTATGCTTTGTGTTATTTCTTGAGTTAAGCTTTGATTTGCCAATCGATAATCTGTATGAGCTAATTCAAATTACATAGCTAAAATGAATTTTTAATTTTGTGTCTGAAAAGGCAACAGATATATAATTTCTCTTAAATGTTATTGAAATATATAATTCACCTCAAAAAAGCACTTTACATTAGCTATCACTATGTAGGGTTCATCTTTCAAGAATTTCATAAGGATCGTGTGTGTGTGTGTGTGTGTGTGTGTGTGTTGTTTGTGGGTACAATTACAGAATTATTGTCAAGTATATGTGCATTAATGCCAGAGTTGCTAATCTATGTGTCTTCTATCCCTCTCCACCTTATTTTACTGATGATTCTAATATATGGATCCATCACACGTGTCTACCATTCCACTTCTTGAAGAACACATTTATTGAGTACATATTTAGACACTTAATGAACCAAATGTCTTCTAATTTGTGTACAGATGTTCATGTATATATATACTTTCAAACATTTGCTAAATAATGAAGAGTGTGGTGTTTATGTTATACAGAAAGACTCCATTTTGTCTGTAAGAAATTGCTAACCTACAGTTAGTGACTACATTATTTTCATTGTCAGAAATGTTATAGTTTGAATATAAATTATTTCTCATAGGCTCATGTATTAAAGCTGAGGGTACCCAAATGGTGATCCTTTGAGGGAGGTTTTGTAAACATTAGAAGATAGGTTCCTGATGCATGTAGTAGGGCACTGGATGAATGCCATTAGATCTTGAGTTTGTGTGTATGTGTGTGTGTGTGAACATGTGTGTCTAGGCACAAACTGGGTGAGACTGCGGACTCTTAATGACTTTCAAAGGTTGTTAGGAGACATTTTCAGTCTACAACCAGCTGTTGGAATAACACCTGATCTAATTGTTTATTTAAACAAAACCTTTGATGATGACGAAGACTTAAATAGCCCTAGAAAATTAACAGCAGATGCTAAAAAGAAATTGATTGTAGTTGAAGAAAAATTACAGGAGGCAAATATGGATAAGGTGAATCCAAATCTTAATTGCATTCTAGTCATATTGCCTTCCAGAATTTTCCCCACAGGAATTTTAATGAAATGGAAAGATATTATCTTAGAATAGATCTTTTTTTTTACTACTGCAACATTTACTAAACAGAAGAGTAAAAAATTCTCAAACACAGAAGATTAACAAAATAACAGGGAACAATACACACCTTTCAATAGAAACTCTAAAATTCAGTGTTTCAATTCACACATTAAAAAAATACAGACTAGCAGAGTAAAACAATTTATCACTAAATATAACACTATACTAGGCTAAAAGGATGCAAAACATGAACACAAAACAAATAGAACCAGAACAAACAGATGTTCCTATCCTAATGTCTGCAAAATAGATTTCAAACCAATCACGGTCATGAGATAATGCAGGTGTGTTAGTGTTCTGTTCCTGTGAAGGACACCATGACCATGACAACTCTTATGACCATGGTTTATTTACTGTTCCAGTGGTTTAGTTCATTATCATCATGGTAGAGAACATCATGGCACATAATCAGGCATGGCACTGGAAGTAGCTGAGAGTTCTACATCCAGGTTCACAGGCAGAAGGAAGAGAGAGCCCCTAGGCATGGCTTGGACTGTTGAAACCTCAAAGCCAAGCTGCAGTGACACACTTCCTCCAACAGTCCACAACTACCCAATAAGGCCACACCTCCTGGTCCTTCTCAAGTAGTACCACTCCAAGAGGACTAAGAATTCAAACATATGAGCCAATGGGGGTCATTTTTATTTGAACCACCTTCGCTGCCATTGGCTCTCCCATGTAGACAGTGCCTCTCCAGAACTCCTTCCGGTCTTAGTACCAAGACGACTCCTAAAAGTGCTATTACATTCTGGTGCCTCTTAATAGAATAGATCTTTTTACCATATACACCAAGTAAAAAATTAAAAACTTGTGTGGAAAAAGTCTCTGAATTAATTATAAAAGAAAAATTGAGATTTCATCAACTAGCAGGAATAGACCCAGCAGAGATTATAGTGCCTTCTACTACAGATGAAATTAAAAAGTTATGGGAAGACAATGAACCTTGGCAAAGAGTTTGTGTTATTTTGTAGGAGAGATTAATAGAAATTATCCCAAAAGTAATAGAATTAGCCTTATAAAGAGAACTACTTGGATCGTTCCCCACATGGTACAGGACACACCAATAATTGGAGCCCATACAGTCTACACTGATGCAAATAAATCAGGAAATGCAGGTTTCAAATCAGAAGATTTAAGTAAGGTGAAACAAAGCCCTTATACTTCTGTCTAAAAGGCATAATTATAAGCTATTCTCATGGCACTAAGGAATTTTAAAGAAACTCTTAATATAGTTGAGGAACAAGTTTGTGTAGACAGCAACATTTGTTGATTACTGTGTGTGTGCATAAGAAGGCAGAGGTGGAGATTGTCTTTGGCTGGACAGCCTTTATAATTAGCATTGTCAAGCTTCAGCTATTTGGAGAAGGTAAATTCTTTTTTTAAAATTTTATTTATTTATTTATTTTTTAATTGAGAAAAAAAATTTCCGCCTCCTCCCAGCATCCCACTAATCCCCCCTCCCCCCACTCCTCTCCCCCTCCCCCCACTCCTCTCCCCCTCCCCCCACTCCTCTCCCCCATCCTCTCCAGTCTGAAGGGCAATCAGGGTTCCCTGCCCTGTGGAAAGTCCAAAGTCCTCCCCCCTCCATCCTGGTCTAAGAAGGAGAACATCCAAACTGGCTAGGCTCCCACAAAGCCAGAACATGAAGTAGGATCAAAACCCAGTGCCAATGTCCTTGGCATCTCAGTAGCCCTCATTGTCCGCCATATTCAGAGAGTCCGGTTTTATCCCATGCTTTTTCAGTCACAGTCCAGCTGGCCTTGGTGAGCTCCAATAGATCAGCCCCACTGTCTCAGTGGGTGGCTGCAACCCTTGTGGTCATGACTTCTTTGCTCATGTTCTCCCTCCTTCCGTTCCTCATTGGGGCTTTGGGAGCTCAGTCCAGTGCTCCAGTGTGGGTCTCTGTCTCTATCTCCATCCATCGCCAGATGAAGGTTCTATGGTGATATGCAAAATATTCATCAGTATGGCTATAGGATAGGATCATTTCAGGTTCCCTATCCTCAGCTGCCCCAGGAACTAACTGGGGACCTCGCCTTGGGCACCTGGAAGCCCCTCTAGGTCCAAGTCTCTTGCCAACCCTAAGATGGCTCCCTTAATTAAGATATGTGCTTCCCTGCTCCCCTATCCAACCTTCCTTTATCCCAATAATCCCATTGCCACAAGTTCTCCCCATCCTACCCTTCTCACTTTTCTCTCCCCATCTCCCCTTACACCCCTCCCACCCCACCCTTAAGATCCCGATTTTTGCCTGGCAATATTGTCTACTTCCCATACCCAGGGGGATAGCTATATGTTTTTCTTTGGGTTCACCTTCTTATCTAGCTTCTTTAGGATAACAAATTATAGACTCACTGACCTTTATTTATGGCTAGAACCCAATTATGAGTGAGTATATCCCTTGTTGATCTTTTTGGGTCTGAGTTACCTCACTCAGAATACTATTTTCTATTTCCATCCATTTGCATGCAAAATTTGAGAAGTCATTGTTTTTTACCGCTGAGTAGTACTCTAATGTGTATATATTCCACACTTTCTTCATCCATTCTTCCATTGAAGGACATCTAGGTTGTTTCCAGGTTCTGGCTATTACAAATAATGCTGCTATGAACATAGTTGAACAAATGCCCTTGTCATATGATTGGGCATCTCTTGGGTATATTCCCAAGAGTGGTATGGCTGGGTCCAGGGGTAGGTTGATCCCGAATTTCCTGAGAAACCGAAACACTGCTTTCCAAAGTGGTTGCACAAGTTTACATTCCCACCAGCAATGGATGAGGGTACCCCTTCCTCCACAGCCTCTCCAGCAGAGGCTATCATTGGTGGTTTTGACTTTAGCCAATCTGACAGGTGTAAGATGATATCTCAAAGTTGTTTTGATTTGCATTTCCCTGATTGCTAAGGAGGTTGAGCATGACCTTAAGTATCTTTTGGCCATTTGAACTTCTTCTGTTGAGAATTCTCTGTTCAGATCAGTGCCCCATTTTTTTAATTGGGTTAATTAGCATTTTAAAGTCTGGTTTCTTGAGTTCTTTATATATTTTGGAGATCAGATCTTTGTCTGTTGCGGGGTTGGTGAAGATCTTCTCCCAGTCAGTGGGTTGCCTTTTTATCTTAGTGACAGTGTCCTTTGCTTTACAGAAGCTTCTCAGTTTCAGTATGTCCCATTTATTCAATGTTGCCCTTAATGTCTGTGCTGCTGGGGTTATACCTAGGAAGCGATCGCCTGTGCCCATGTGCTGTAGAGTACTTCCCACTTTCTCTTCTATCAGGTTCAGTGTGTTCGGACTGATATTGAGGTCTTTGATCCATTTGGACTTGAGTTTTGTGCATGGTGATAGATATGGGTCAATTTTTATTCTACAGGTTGACATCCAGTTGTGCCAGCACCATTTGTTGAAAATGCTTTCTTTCTTCCATTGTATACTTTTAGCTCCTTTATCGAAAATGAGGTGTTCATAGGTTTGTGGGTTAAAGTCTGGGTCTTCTATACGATTCCATTGGTCGACTTCTCCGTTTTTATACCAATACCAAGCTGTTTTCAATACTGTAGCTCTGTAGTTGAGTTTGAAGTCAGGGATGGTAATGCCTCCAGAAGTTCCTTTATTATATAAGACTGTTTTGGCTATCCTGGGTTTTTTGTTTTTCCATATAAAGTTGATTATTGTCTTCTCAAGATCTGTGAAGAATTTTGATGGGACCTTGATGGGGATTGCATTGAATCTATAAATTGCCTTTGGTAGAATTGCCATTTTTACTATGTTGATCCTCCCAATCCAAGAGCAAGGGAGATCCTTCCACTTTCTGGTATCCTCTTCAATTTCTTTCTTCAATTCCTTAAAGTTCTTGTCAAATAGATCTTTCACTTCCTTGGTTAGAGTTACCCCAAGATATTTTATGCTATTTGTGGCTATTGTGAAAGGTGATGCTTCTCTGATTTCCCTCTCTGCTTCCATATCCTTTGTGTATAGGAGGGCGACTGATTAAAATCTATCAATGTAATCCATCACATAAATAAACTGAAAGAAAAAATCATATGATCATCTCATTAGATGCTGAAAAAGCATTCGACAAAATTCAACATCCATTTATGTTAAAAGTCTTGGAGAGATTAGGGATACAAGGGTCATACCTAAATATAATAAAGGCTATTTACAGCAAACCGACAGCTAACATCAAACTAAACAGAGAGAAACTCAAAGCCATCCCGCTTAACTCAGGAACACGACAAGGCTGTCCACTCTCTCCATACCTCTTCAATATAGTGCTTGAAGTTTTAGCAATAGCAATAAGACAACATAAGGGGATCAAGGGGATTCAAATTGGGAAGGAAGAGGTTAAACTTTCATTATTTGCAGATGATATGATAGTGTACATAAGCGACCCCAAAAACTCCACCAAAGAACTCCTAAACCTGATAAACACCTTTAGTATTGTGGGAGAAGGTAAATTCTAATAGCACAATTGTGTAAGATCTTCCAGCAAAATGTAGGCAACAACAGCCCTGATAATTTTTTCTGTATTCATTTGCCTTTTCCAAAATTTTATATAAATGGAACCATGCAGTATATAGATTATAGCCTTTTATTGTTTCTTTTAGTTAACAATAGTATTTAAATTCATTTGTAACTTTTTACAATTGTAGGTTTCTACCCACTGCCAGTCCCGAATAACTACTCTGAGGCTTAAAATCAAATACAAACTGTTTAGCTGCTGTGGGACAAGAGTTTTTACCCTGTAAACATTTGTTTCTCATACTTGTTTAATAAAATGCTGATTGATCGGTAGCCAGGCAGGAGGTATAGGCAGGGCAACCATGCAGGAGGTAGAGGTGGGATAATGAGAGCAGGAGAATTCTGGGAAAAGGATTCTGCAGTTTGCTGTCGTGACACAGAGGAAACAAGATGTGACTGCCTTGCCAAATAAGGTACCAAGTCATGTGGCTAACTCAGACTAGAATTATGGGTTAATGTAATTATAAGAATTAGTAAGTAAGAAGCCTGAGCAAATGGAAAAATTGGTTTATAACTAAGGTAGACCTCTCTGTGATTCTTTGGGACTTAATGGATGCAGGACCAGGTAAGACAGAAAAACTCAGTCAACATTTGACCTGTTAGCTCAGGCTTCTTTTTAACTAGCTCTTAAAATTTAAATTAACCCTTTTTTCTTATTCTATGTTTTACCACAAGGCTTGTGATTTGTTACATTACATCTTTCTTTCTTGGTGGTGGCTGGAATCTCCCAACCCTGCCTTCTTTCTCCCTGTCTCTCAGCTTGGATTTCCCACCTAGATATATTCTGCCCAGCCAAAGGCCAAAGCAAAATAGTTTCATCATTGAACAATGGAAATAAAGCATATTCACAGCAGCAGCAGATCCCACATTGAATTTCTTTTTTTCGTAGCTTACCTATTTAATTGCTTATAATCTTTCCATGTGGACATTTCACATACTTCACTTATTTATTATTTATTTATTCAATCATTTGCAGTTACAGAACTTTATAACTTTATTTTAAATCAGCCATAAGTACCCAAAGATAAAAAAATTTGAAAACAATATAAACTACCAGAAACAAGCAAACAAACAAAAACAACAAACAAAAAGAAAGCTAATGGGAACAGCTACAGTTGTGCATATCCTGTTCATTACCATGGCAGCAGATTAATTCTATTGTTATAAACAGAGGATAACACTGGACTAGGGAAAATTAAAAGGTCTTGCTGTGATTGTGCTGGTGGTTGTTTTCCTAGAGAAACTTACCTGTGATTTTTCTCATTTGATGGACCTCTGATCTTAACTAGCAAATAATACTAGATCTTAACTAGCAAATAATACTAGTATCAGGGGTCATGAGAATTATAGCAGGTGACAACTAACGCTCAGTGTCAACCCACCAGAGGAGTGATTCTGATGATATACCTGTAATATGTTTTATAAGTAAAAGACTAAAAAAATGTTTCATTTTCTTAGAGACATATGCTGGAGCATTATTTGTCTTTATTTGTGCAGGTATACCCATGATGTCCTTAACTTTTAATAAATGTGTGATAACTGAATCAGCCTTTTCTGATTTATTTGCATTAGTTTAGAATATATTGGTTCTGGTTATTTGTGTGCAATGCACAATGTAGGGAAGAATCCTAGTAATTTACTTTATGAGGTTACTTCTATTGCTTTTGAAATAATTGCTATTAATTTCTCCCCAAAATTAGCACAAGTTCTTTGCCATGGTTTATTGTCTTCCCATAACTTTATAATTTTATCAGTAGTAAAAGGCACTATATTTTCTGCTGGATCTGTTCCTGCTAGTTGACAAAGTCTCAATTTTCCCTTTATGATTAATTCAAAGACCTTTTCCACATAAGTTTTTAATTTTTTACTTGGTTTATGTGATAAAAAGATACATTCTAAGATAATATCTTCCCTTTGCATTAAAATTCCTATGGGGGAAATTCTGGAAGGTAATATGACTAAAATGCAATTAAGATTTGGATCCACCTAATCCACATGTGCCTCCTGTGATTTGTCCTCAAGCACAGTTAATTCCTTCTCAGTTTCAGCTGTCAACTCCTGGGGACTATTTAAGTCTTTGTCATCATCTAAGGTTTTGTTTAAATGAGTTATTAGACCAGGCATTATCCCAACAGTGGGTCATAGACTGGAAATGTCTCCTAACAATCTTTGAAAGTCAGTAAGACTCCATAATTGGTCTCTGCTAATTTGTGCCTTTTGTGTTCTAATTCCCTATAAACATATTTTATAACCTAGGTGATTGACAAAATCTACTCTTTGTATTTTATCAGGAGAAATTTGTAATCCACATTTAGGAAAAACTTTCTTTACTTCTTCAAACATTCTTTCTAAAGTTTTTTTATGTTTGAATCAGATAACAAAATGTCATCAATGTAAAGGTAAATTATAGATTTGGGGAATTGTTTGTGGATTATTTTGTATGACTGACTCACCCAAGTATTGGCACAGGGTGGGGATATTGAATATTCCCTGTAGGTGGATAGTTTATTGATATCTCCTAGTTGATTGAGAATTATTAAAAGAAGGCACTGTCAATGCAAATTTTCTCTGTCCTTTTCTTGTAAAGGTATAGTGAAAAAATGTTTTAAATCAATAACTGTAAGAAGCCATCATTTAGGTAATAGGGAAGGCAAAAGAATTTCTGACTGTAGAGGGCCCATAAGTTGATTTACCTTGTTGACAGCTCTTAGATTGTCACCATTCTCCATTTTCCAGATTTCTTTTTAACATCAAATCAAGAAAAAAATCTGAGGGCTGGTTGATACTTCAATAGATTGAGCATTTAGTTGCTCCTGTACCAGCTATTTCTCTTTTGTTAAAGGCCATTGATTAACCAATATTGGTTTCTCAGTTAAATATGTTAAAGGTAGGGTCATTAGTACCTGAATGGCTGGTGACCTTTATTTATAGTACCTTATAATAAGTTTCTGGGACAGCAGAAATGTTAATCTGGATATTTATTGCTACAGGAGGTCACAATCCTGTACATTCACTGTGATAAAAGCCACATATGGCCTCAGACTTTCTCCATGTCCTTCTAATCCTATATGCATTCAACCCATATCATACTTGGTTTCACTCGGGATAGGTTTCCAATTTCTAAGAATTGAACATCACCTATGTCCAGGAATCCCTCAATTATAATGTTATATATGCACCTTCTCAGCTTTGGTCTTTTATCATTTATAGAAATATGCCAAAACATATTTTTCCTATTTTCTATTGAAATTTGTGATTCATCCTCCATGTTTATTCAATCATCCAGAACAGTATAGTTTTTTTTTTTTTTTTTTTTACAGCAGGCGATGTATTTTTTAGATTTTCCTAGTGAGACATGTTCTCCACAGTGACTGAGAATGACTGGACCATGTTTAACTTGGGGTCCTATGAGAGGCTCCCCAAGGAATTTCCGAATGGTAGCGGGTTGCCTTGTTTGTCTTCTGTTGATCTACATTCATTGGCCCAAATTTGGCTTTTGCCACATCTTTTAATTAATCCAGAAGATTTATATCTTCTATTTTTGACATTCCCAGAGAAGACATTATTTCTAGGTATTCCTTGTCGACAATTCCTTATAAGATGTCCTATTACACCACAATGAAAACATTTGACATTTTCATGTCTCCTCATACCTTTGGAAACTGCTTCTCCTACACAAGCCTCAACTTGTCTAAATTTGTAAAAATGTCTCAACTTTCTTTGGAAGTAAGATCCATTCATTGGTGCTCATCTAACCTTTAAAGGTCCAAGTATCTTTTTGTATTCTAAGTTGGTATTTACAAAAGCCAGAGATTCAATAAATACTCATCTAGCTTATGGGTCTGTTACTCCTATTTGTATAGCCTTTGTTAATCATTGTAAAAAGTCACTAAAGAATTCTCTTTTGACTTGTTTAATGCTAGTATACGATTCACTTATTTTTCCTAGTTCTTGAATCCTGATCCAATCATTTAAAGCTGTTTTATGGCACAGGGACAAGATGTATTCATCATAAAGAGCTTGATCCTGTCAATCAGCATAAGTGCCCTTGCCAAGAATTTGAATTTGGGAAGCCTCAAATCCTTTTGCTCTTCCCTGTTCCAAAATTTTTGTGTCTTCTCACTAGTATCATTTCCACAGTAGTTGTGGCCTGTCTTCCAGGACTGCTGAAACTAATTAAAGCCACTCATGTGGCATAGTCTTATTGCTTAAAGCTCACGTTATCACCATCTCCCTAACAAATGGTAAAAGAAAGCCATAAGATACTATTATTTAGTTAATCTCCTTTAGATTGTTCATAATATAATTTGACTTTTACATTCTCTCAATCCTTTTGCTTATTTAGTACCAGATATGATGTCAGAGGAGATTACAAGGTAGGTAACTAGAACCCTGGGTAAGCCATCTCTGACTCTGATACATACTGGCATGGCTAAATCCTGTTCTTGTACCTCCACCCATTGTTTATCTAGTCTGATAATTTCCTCAAACATTTCTGATCTTTTTACCACTGTCTTTTGTAAAGCCTGAATCTCTTGACCTGTGAATATTTCTAATGATTTCATCTACTCACATAACATCTGATTCTCATCCTGCATATATAATTCCAAGGTATGAAATTTTTCCATTTATGATAACTTCTCATCCTTGAATATTATTTGGATGGTGTGTAGAATGCTTTTCTGGAGAAATATTCGATCTGCTAACTTATCATAAGTTTTTAGCAGATTTTCAGTGTCAATTTCAACATTCTTTCAGGCAATTTTTCAGCACCCTTTGACATGAACTGATTTTTGTCTGTCAAATTAATATTATCTTTTTCAATGATATCAATTTTTCAACTAACTTTTGAATTTTGATGATACAAATCTTGTCATCTAGCTGTTCATTATTAGTCTGTAAGGACTGTATCATTCTAAAAGTGCCTCATTCTTGACTATGTTAGCAAACCATTTTGGTAAAAATCTAATATGAAAAACAAAGTTAAGTCCCTATATCAAATAAATGGATGCATCAAAAAATATTTGTCTGTGTATAAATCTGATCAAGAACTCTGAATTTGTGTGGTTTGAAAGAGAAATGTCCTCTATAGGCTCTGTATTTAAATACTTTTGGTGCTGTTTGGGAAGGGTGGATTATAGAGCCTATAAAATTAGCAAACTCGTTGGAAAAGTACCTTGTTGAATGCAAGCTTTGAAGGTTTATGACCTCATTCCACTTCCTGTTTTCTTTTGATATCTGTTTATGTTTTAAATGTGATAAGGCAAACTCATGTTCCAGCCATCATTCCATTCCTTCCCTGCAACAGTGAACTCTTTCCCTCTGGAATCATGAGCTGAAAGAAACCCTACTTTTCTGTTTTTGGTCATGGTATTTTGTCAAGAAACAGGAAGAAACCATCTTCAACAAATAATGCTGGCATAAGGATGGTGGCATGTTAAAGAATGCAAATAGATCCATATCCATTGCCATGCACAAAACTCAAATTCACATGGATCAAAGACCCCAACATAAATCCACTTTTACTGAACCTGACAGAAGAGAAAGTGGGAAGTAGTCTTGAATGCATTGACACAGGAGACTACTTCCTGAATATAACATCAATAGCACATACATTGAGATTGACAATTAATAAATGAAACCTCCTGAAACTGAAAAACTTCTGTAAGGTCAAGGACATTGTTAATAAGAAAAAATGACAGCCTAGAGAATGGGGAAAGATCTTCACCAACCCCACATCTGACAGAGGGCTGATCTCCAAAATATGATAAAAACTCAAGAGACTAGATATCAAATTACCAAACAATTCAAATTAAAAACTAACAAATTAAAAAATGAGATGCAGATGTAAAAGAAGTATTTTCAGCAGAAAAATCTTAAATGGTAAAAATACTCTTAAAGAACTGTTCAACATCCTTAATCATCAGAGAAATGAAAATCAAAATGACTCTGAGATACCTGCCAGAATAATTAAGATCAGAAACAATGATGACAGCTTATGTTGGAAAGGATATGGAGTAAGAAGAACTCCTTCACTGCTAGTGGGAGTGCAAACTGGTACAGTCACTTTGAAAATCAATATGGTGATTTCTCAGAAAAATGGCAATTGGTCTACCTCAAGACCCAGCTCTATCAATCTTGGCATATTCTCAAAGGATGCTCAATCATACCACAAAAACACTTGCTAAATTATGTTCACAGAAGCATTATTCATAATAGCCAGAACCTGGAAAACAACCTAGATGCCTTTCAACTGAAGAATGAATAAGGAAAATGTAGTACATGTGCACATTAAGTATTAATCAACTCTAAAAACAATGACCTCATGAAATTTGAAGGCAAATAGATTGAAATATAAAAAAAATTATTCTGAGTGAGGTAATCCAGACCCAGAAAGACAAACTTGGTTTGTACTCACTCATAAGTGGATATTAGGAGTAAAGTCTAGAAAACCAACCTGTAATCCACGGCCCCAGAGAGGCTAGATAACAAAGAAGGCCTAAAGAGGGATACATGGATTTCCCTGGAAAGGGAAAATAAAAGAAATATCCTTAGTAAACTAAGTGGAGGAGAGGATGGAGGGATGGGAATTTCAGGAAGCAGGTTGGGTGGGTTAGTATGGGAGGTGGGTTGGGGCAGGACAGAGGGAGAGAGTAATGAAAGAGATGTCTTGATGAGGGGCTGCATTTGTGTTTTAGGGAGAAACCTGGTGCCAGGAAAATTCTCAGGAATCTACTAGGGTGACCCCAGATAAAACTCCTAGCAATAGTCGAGAGGATACCTGAACTGGCCATCTACTCTAAGCAGATTGGTGATTACCATACTTGTAATCAGAGAGCCTTTATCCAGTAAATGATGGAAGTAGACAGAGATTCACATCCAAGCACTGGGCCAAGCTCCAGGAGTCTTGCTGAAGAAAGAGAGGAGGATTATACAAACCGGTAGGGTCATGATGGAAGAACCCACAGAGACAGCTGACCTGAGTTCCTGGGAGCAAATGGACTCTGGACCAACAGTTAGGAGCCTGCATGGTACCAACCTTGGCCCTGCATGTATGTGACAGTTGTGTAGGTTGATCTGTTTTAAAGCTCCTAGTAGAGAGATCAGGATCTGTCCCTGGCACTTAGCAGGCTCTTGGGGAACTCTTTCTCCATGCTGCGTTATGTTTCCCAGCCTTTATTAGGGGGTGGAGCTCGGTCCTACCTCACCTTGAAGAGCCATGCTTTGTTCAATCCTATGGAAGGCCTGTCCCTTTCTGAATGGAGCAGGAGGAGTGGATGGGGAGAGGGCTCCATGGAATGGGGAAATCTTATCAAAGAAATTTCTTTATGCGATGCATAATTGTTAATTAAAAAAAACTCAAACCTGAACAAAGTTTAGCAAATATATTTTTTTGGCATGCTCAACCACAAATAGGGCATCGATATAACTCCCCATTCACCCAAAGCTCAGGGACTATTATGGAAGATGGGCAGAAAGATTGTAATGACCAGAGATTAGGAAGGACTAAAGTAAAATGATGCATTTAGGACATGACAGCACTGCTGCATCGGTGAACTCACAGTAGCTATGGGTGTCTGCCCAAGACCTGCACAAACTCAAGATGATCCCCATCACAGAGATGGGGAAAGGGCTCAGAAAACTGCCTTTAGTTGAGGTGTTATTGACCATTAATAGCTTATAATCAAAGGATAGTCAATTTTCTTTGAAATTGTTTCCCTTCGTAGGTTGACCACACTTTAGTGGATGATTTATGAATATATGGGCATCACAAATTGGACACCTGAAATTATTTTTAAAAGGAGTAACAATGTTAGGGTGGATGGGGGGTTGGATATGATGGGGAGAAATTAGGAGTAGGAGGATTGGAATTGAGCACAATCAAAATACATTATAATCATGTATAAAAATCAAAGAATTAATAAAATATATTAACAAGAAATTGACTGGGAAATGCTACAATAAATCCAATATTTTTAATTTAAAAATTGGAAAGTTCATATTCATTCAGCAATGCCCTCCCCTCATGGTTCAGGGATCTAGGAGGAAGAGAAAACAATGTCTTCTAGATGCACCAGGACTGACAGAGGTTGTGGCAGCACAGACAGTCCCTGTACAGTCTCAAGCCAGATCGGGACCGAGCAGTAAGAGGGGAGAGTAGACTTGGGTTCCTTCCAGAACCAAGAAGCTATCTGCATGTCACATCCACTTACAAGATAGACTTAATTTTCTCCAATGGAGTCCTACTATGTATTTTAAGTACACCTCAGGCATGTCCCATGCACAGGAGTTACTGTATAAAACAAAAAAAAACTCAGTTTATTTCTGTAAACTTTTTGTCTCATTTTGTGCTGTGCATTTTTTCTTATTGGTAAGAAAGAAAAAGAAAGAACATAAAATTGGAGGTTGGGAGATTTGGGGAAATATTGTAGAAATATGACCAAAATACATTATATGGTGAAAATTTAGTTAAAACATTTAAAATTATGTTATGATTTTTTTCAATAAAAAAGATGGTCTTCATAAAACAGCAAACAACCCAAAACCCATCCCACTATGCTTTTTAAAGGCATAGGATTCATATATCGCTGTCCTCACTCAACGGGCCAGGGAATGATGTTTTCTCTTGCCGGTCACAGGGCTCTTCAGCCACTGAGCTGTCAGTTTTCAACACATCCTAAAATCTTCTGCAGATGCTGCTTTGAGTGTCATTTCTGCTCTATGGTCTACTCTCCTCTTCTGGCACACCTAATCATATGTATATCATAACTTTCCTTAGTTCCACACAGAGCAGAACAAATACTATTTCATTTTTGGTTTGTTCAGTTCAGTATTCATGTATATCTAAAAATTATTTTATCTCCTATCATTCATCATGGATTTGTTATCTCATCAACTCTTTCAACCATTTCACATTTCCATACTGCTTCAAAGCCAATAAAACATATATTACATAAAAAGTGAGTATTTTTTTATTTTCAAGGTAGAATTAAATTTTAGAGATTTCCCAAAGTGTTATTTCTTCCTCAGAATTTTTTTTTTTACAATGCTGTAGTTTTCTCCATTAGTTAGTGATGTCAGTATCTATAAAACACTCTCTGGCATCATCTGTAACAAACTTAATCTTCCATCAGTTTCGACTCATTTAAATAATAGATTTCTTAATAAAAATATTTTCTGTTCTGATTTTCTGCAATTTGTTCTTATGTGGACCTTCAGAATGAATTATCCCTTTAGTCTAGATTATATGTTACCTGAGTTTCAGATTGTTTTTTTGAAAGATTTTATCTACTTATTTACATTCGGTTACTATCTGAAAATTTAGTTAGGCTTTGTTTACTAGCCAGGCTGTTAGGAGATAGATATCAATGTGCTGTGTTTTTTTTTATTTTTATTTTTGGAGACTGTAAGAATAAAACAGGGTGGACTCCTACAGAAGACATATTTCTTGTCAAGTTATGCTAACATTGTCACAGGCAGATATAATAGCTATCCCCTTCTCATACATTATAAAAAGATAATTTAGAAGCCATCAATGCTCAGAAGTTTTAAGAAGTTTAACACATTTTGAAGAAAATTGAAATTTTACTATAGGTCTTAGATTTCATTTTACATCAGTATTACAAAATTCCCTATAGATACTATTAACTTTGTTATTTTGCTTTTAGACTTGATGGTGAAAATAGTCAATTAGTGTACTTTCGTCAAAAATCCCCAAGGTTTTATATCAGGTCTGAGTGAAGCATAATTCATTATTAAAGAACATGACAACTTCCAGTGGTATGGAGACAAAGTTATACTTATTGAAGATGGTATGAGGCAGTGGCTATAATTCCTCAGTCACAACAAAACAGGAGCACACTACTGTTTGGGAAGACATTAATTATTCCCCTTGTAGGGGAGAGAAAACAATGGACTAAAGAAAGGATGTTACATAATAAATTCTGATTAAAGAGTGAGAAATATAATTATTTTTTAAATGAGCTGAATTTTAATCTGAACATGTTCTCCTTTGAAACTGATAAGGCAAAGAACAAACTATGGGTTAGGAAAAATTACTCATTTTAGAAGAATTGTTCATATTGGATGTTTACACAATAATAAAATTCAACAGTGTATCTACAAACAAAACCTCTGTTGAACTCAAGGAAGGTAAGTATTCTCAGTGTTTGTCATTCTGTATCTGAAGAGGTTGTATTAGGGATAGTTTGGTCTTTAACATAGGTTATTCCATCTAAATCCAGCACTAGAGAAATTCAGAGCACATCCTTGTGACTCATGGCTAAGCTTTCTCTATATGAAAACTGGTCACTCTTGTTTATTAGAAAAGCTTTGTGCATAGAAACTCACAGTGACTTTTACTCAAACTTTAAAAATTAAGTAATATAATATCTAACTTTGGAGGAAGTACAGGATGTAAATTATTTCTTAAACAAAGGCACTCAAGTTGAACTGGAAAATAATTGAGGAGAAATGTTTTAAATTTAATGTCACATGCTTGTTTTCTAATTGAAATAAGTTTAAATCTAAAATGCATAAAGTTGTTTGTCCAACTGAACTAGGTCTATTTAGTAGTACCAAAGAACTCTGAAATTAACAGATACCACTAACAAATAATCATTTTGAATTATTTATTTCAAGTTTAATTTTCATTAATTTTGCCCCTTAAAAATATCTAAATTTATTCTGGATGTGGTGGTTCATGCCTTAAATTCCAGCACTCAGGAGGCAGAGGAACCTCTGTAAGTATTAGATCACCTTGGACTATACAGGGTAACTTTAACTAACTCCTGAACTAAAACTTAAGATCCTAAACATTCTCACATCAAACATATGCCAAATTTATCAAAGAGAACATCCATGTGGACTTTAGAAAATCCAGATGATACCAATGTTCAACTCCACTGACAAGTACCCAAAGTAACCAAACATTTATCTCACTTTCTATGTTTCCTAAATACTTTTATAATTAGACTTTTGAATTTTTTCTGATAATATTTTACTTGGTCTAATTCTAAGGGATAAAATAATATTAATCCTGTTTTTTGTGTAGTCACAATTAAAGATGTATGTTTTTGTTTGTTTGTTTGTTTTTTGTGTTTTTTTAAAGACCACCTTGGATAGTGAGTTCCTGGCTAGCTTGGGACACATGCCTGGTCTCAAAACTCAAATTCCTCCCCTCAAGGCTCATGCAGAAAAGGAGACTGAAGGAGTCTAAGAGTCAGAGGGGATGGATGTTCCCAATAAAACAGTTTTTTTTTCCCCCCCCGAGATATATAGAACTGACTAACTCATTGAGACTGTAGGCAACAAGCACAAGACTTTCACTGGATCAGGGAGGGGGAAAGACCAGCTCAGACAGGAAAGGTAAACAAGTGGTCTCATTCCCGAAAAGATTTGCAGCTGATACCAACTGACAAAGTGAAAATCAGCTCTCTATAATAGAGTCTCTTGGATATATCAACCACACTCCAGCGTATGTAGCGGCGTAAATGAATGCAGACAGATTGTAAAAAATATATATAGCTTTAATGGGGGAAATAGACTTACAGTACCAAGGATCCCTTGGAGAACAGGAAGCAGAGGGGCAGCTGGGCGCACGCTTCTTATAGGTAAACATTAGCCCGAGGCAAACAGGCTCCCTAAGGCTGGGCTTAACCCTACAAGCATAGGCCCCATACCCAAAAGTAGTTGGCAAATAAGAAACAAACTTTATGGCTTTTTGGAGAGCTTTTTGTTTCATTTTGTTTTGATTTGTTACATTTTTATCTCGTTTGTTTTGTTTGTTTGTTTTGATGTAATTTTTCTGTGGAGTTTTCTTTTTGAGAGAGAGAGACAGAAAAAGAGCATAAAGTTGGGTGAATAGAGAGGATTTGGGGGAACTAAGGGAGGAGAAACATGATCAAAATATATTATAATAATAACATACAAAAATGCTTTGCTTATGAAAACAAAGAAGGATATTTCAATAAAATGTCTTTTACTCAAACTAGTCTAAAATATTACTTGGGAATCAGTAGGAGTGGGAGTTTTATTTTCAAAATATGGGGGGGAGAGAAGAAATGTGTAGATACCACAAAAAATAATATAGGATTTTTTTCCAACTACAAAAAATAGCTGAAAAGAATCAGAAAGGAGTGTCTTGAAAGTGGGACTGGGTAAGTTGTTATGCTGTAGTTCTAACCAATGAATAAATGTGGAGACACAGAAGACAGGAAACTGCTTCTCATGGCCTTGCTGGATTCTTCATACCGCCTTTAAATCTTTTCAGATGAGATCAATTCACATTTATTACTTTTCTCCAGGCTGGAAGCATTTAGAAGACACTTAGTCATGAGAAATCACACACTTGTGACAACATTCATCCTTCTAGGATTGACAGACAACCCGGAGTGGCAAATTGTAGCCTTCTTTTTCCTATTGATAATGTATCTGCTCAGCATCGCTGGAAATCTTATCATCATCCTTCTGACCTTGCTGGATTCCCACCTCAAAACACCCATGTATTTCTTCCTTCAGAAGTTTTCCTTCTTAGAAATCTCACTGACATCTACCTGCGTTCCTAGATACCTGGTCAGCATAGTCACCACGGATAAAACTATTTCCATCAAGGCTTGCTTCACACAATTATTTGCTGCCTTTGTCTTCGGAATAGCACAGTTTTTCTTGCTGGCTGTCATGTCCTATGACCGCTATGTGGCCATTTGTAAACCTCTTCATTATACAACCATCATGAGCACCAGAGTCTGTACTTTGCTGTTTGGCACTTGCTGTTTAATTGCTTTGTTGGCGATCTGCCCTGGAGTCATCGTAAGTTTGGATATAGAATTCTGTGATACTATTGTTGAACACTTTGTCTGTGACTACTCTCCCATCTTGAAACTTTCCTGCAGTGATACAAGGTTCATGCAACTGATCAATTTCATTTTTGCTATCATTATTCTCCTTATTACCTTGGCACTAGTAATGTTCTCTTATGGGAAAATCATATGTACAATTCTGAGGTTCCCCTCTGCCCAGCAGAAGAAGAAGGCCTTCTCTACCTGTTGCTCCCACATGATTGTAGTCTCCATCTCTTATGGCAGCTGCATTTTTATGTATATCAAACCTTCTGCGGAAGAGAGAGTAGCTTTAAACAAGGGGGTTGCCATACTCACTATTTCACTTGCCCCAGTCCTAAATCCTTTCATATATACCTTAAGAAACAAACAAGTCAAAGAAGCCCTGAAGGATGTCATTAAAAAATGGACCTCAGCTACTTCAAAACAGTGACTTTGGCTTGACCTAAGTGGCTAGTAAGATGACTGAAAATTATAGGCTTTATCAGCTGTTTTGACATATCTCTCTGGCTTTTGTATTGTGGTAGTTACTGAAGGTTACTTTTTTTAGATTTTTATGTTTTTAGTGGTGATATCTGTTTCATATTTTCTCTATATTTGCTGGAATCACTGCATTCTTTTAATTTAATGCTATGAATCATTTTTTTCATATTCCACAATGAATTTTTTGTGGAAATATCATATGTATATGATTTCTAGGAAATATATACTGAAACAAAATTTTATTTAAGAATTGTTTTAATAATAACTTATTGTAATCTATAAATCTCTAGGAACAGTTTCTTCTGCTATAGTTTATTAAAATGTATTTTTGGAAACAAATTCCTTCTTATATTTTATTCCATGTGTCATATATCATGTATCTTGATATCATTTATTTCCCCATCCCTTCCTCTTGACCCTCTGTTCCTGCACACATCCCCTCAAAATAAAACAAAACTTAAAAAGGGGAGGGCGGGGAAATTTCTAAAATCTTGTCATGGAAGCTGCAGTGTGGCACAATTATTCATGCAGTAAACCACTTTGTCCATAAAGCTTTACTTGCAAGTGTTTGTTTCAAAGAACGATTGGTTTGGTTTGAGGTCTCTGGTTTCTACTACACTATTACTGCTGGGCCCTCACTAGGATTCTTCTTGTTGCTCTGTGTTGTGACAGTGCTGCAGTTTTGGGTCTTTGGGTCAGGTCCCTTAGGCTACTCTAGCAGATAATCGATGAGTTGGTTCTTAGGGCTGCCAAGTCCTAACTTTGAGTCTGGGCCTGGGTGACTGTAGGGTTGATCTGCCCACCAGATTACTCCATTCCTTGCCACCAGGGTGAGTTCTCTAGCATTACCCTGACTAATTCACCTCTTACCACAGTGAGCGAGGGGTGGTGGTGTATTCTCCTGCTTTTGGGCCCTCAGGGTTGGCTCTCCCATGCTTACACTATTAGGGCCAGCTCTGTTGTGTTGCCCAGATGACTTACAAGAGCCACTCACCCAGGTGCTACAGCTTGTAAGGAGTAAGCTTAGGGAGAGCAGCACTCCTGTTTTGTTTCTTTTTTTTCTTTTTTTTTCTTTCTTTTTTTTTTTTGCTTTTTTGGTTGTATTTATTTATTTATTCATGTAGTTATTTAGTTAGTTATTTTGAGATAGACAGGGTTTCTCCGTGTCGCCTTGGCTGTATTAGAACTCACTCTATAGACCATACTGGGCTTAACTCACAGAGATCTGCCTCCTTCTGCTTCCCAAGTGCTGGGTTTAAAGGAACCCTCCTACTCTTATGACCCCAGAGCCAGCTCCTCCACTTGTCTTTTGATGAGAGGTAGGGAGGAGGACATCCCTCCTCAGCCCATGCTACCACATGTCCAATAAGCAATGGAAATAGCTCTCCTTTGCTCATAACATCAGAGCTGCGTCACCCTCAACTCAGACTACCAGGTAGCTCTGTTCTGCTGCCCAGGCAAGAGGCAGGGACCAATTCGTGAGTGTTGCAGCTGGTAACTCTTTTGTCTATTGTAGACTGTCAGAGTTGTCTCTGTTTTGCTTAATAGTGTCTGATAGTAATTTTATATCTATATCCTTTCTTTTCTATAGGTCATCTACAACATTTTCACTTTTTATTTTCTGTTTGTCTCAAGAAAATATTTCCAAATCTGTATTTGCAAAGCAGACTATTATTTACAGTCATCCTTACTGCATATCCTTGTGACATCTTTCATGCCTTTCTTTTTGAAAATTTCTGGCTTTCTGAAATAAAGAAGCCAAGAAAACATAAAAGCATCAACATGCCCACGCACAACATCAGTTCTCAGCCCTGTGTATGTGTCTATTCTATCAGATTCCAACGAATCACCAGCACAATTTTGCTATGGGAAAATTACCCTTCAGTCAGTAACCTTTAAGATACCAGCCTACATGGGTGTGTTTTCTGATACTGTAAAAAGCAACTCTATATCATGCACCTGCTCTCTTGCTTGCTTGTTCAAGAAAAGTATAGAGGAAAGTTTGTCTTCATGGTGCCTACTTATAATAATTCTCAGTGTACTAGGAGATATCAATGGAGTGTTCCCCCAGAGGGAATGCTCAATAGCCCTACCCTGTGCCAATTCTTTGTCAGCCAGCCATTGGAAATAATACGTAAGCAATTTCCTAAGTCTATAATCTACCATTGCATCGATGACATTTTGTTATCTGATTCAAATACAGATACTTTAGAAAGGATGTTTCAAGAAGTAAAGAAAGTCTTGCCTAAATGGGGATTACAAATTACTCCTGAAAAGATTCAAAGAAGAGATTCTGTTAATTACCTAGGTTACAGAATAGCCTTAAAGAAAATTAGAACACAAAAGGCACAAATTAGGAGAGACCAGTTGTGGGATCTTAATGACATTCACAGATTATTTGGAGACATTTCCAGTCTACAACCAGCTGTTGAAATAACTCCTGTTCTAATAATTCATTTAAACAAAACCTTAGATGGTGATAAAGACTTGAATAGTTCTAGAAAATTAATAGCTGAAGTGGAAAAGGAAATGATTATTGTTGAGGAGACATTTCAGGACTCACATGTGGATAGGGTGAATCCAAATCTTAATTGTATTCTAGTCATATTGCCTTCCAGAATTTCTCCTACAGGAATTTTAATGCAGAGGGAAGTTATTATCTTACAATGGGTCTTTTTTTAACCACGTAAACCAAGTAAAAAATTAAAAACTTATGTGGAAAAGGTCTCTGAATTAATTGTAAAAGGTAAATTGAGACTTCATCAATTAGGAGGTATAGACCCAGGAGAGATTATAGTGTCTTTTACTGCTGAGGAAATAAAAAAAAATATGGGAAGACAATGAACCATGGCAAAGGGCTTGTGCTAAATTTTATTTTTGGGGAGAAATTAATTAGCAATTATTCCAAAAGAATAGACTTAACCTTATAAAGAGAACTTCTTGTATTCTTTCCCAAATTGTAATTGATGTACCAATAACTGGAGACCATTCACTTTATAATGATGTAAATAAATCAGGGAAGGCAGGTTACAAATCAGAATAATTAAGTAAGGTGGAACAAAGCCCTTATGATTCAGTCTATAAAGCAGAATTATATGATATTCTTATGGAACTAAAGGATTTTAAAGAACCTCTCAATATAGTTACTGATTCACAATATGCATATTGAAACTGCTGAATTTATACCAGATGATACAGAATTAACTTTGTTATTTATCCAGGTGCAAGTCATAGTCAGGAATAAACTTTGTCCTATGCACATAACACACATCCGATCCCATATGGTTTTGCCAGGTCCTCTAACACAAGGTAATGCAGAAGTTGATCAATTACTGTTTAGAAATGTGTTTTGAGCCTCTAAATTTTATTTAAAAAATCATGTCAATAGCAAAGGTTTAAAGAAAGAGTTTTCTATTACATGGCAACAAGCTAAGGAGATTATAAAGAGATGTCCTACTTGCTCTTTCTATAACCAAACACCATTGCCTGCAGGGAGTAACCCTAAGGGTACTCAAAGGAATAAAATCTGGTAGATGGATGTGTTCCACATTGCAGAATTAGTAAATTAAAAGAAGTATACCACACCATATATCCTTCAAGATTTCTGAGCATGGCAGTATCCAAGGACACATCACATACTTAATTCAGCAAGTCACTATAAAAATGGTAATGTGGATGAGACTCCTTGCAGTGGTTTGAATTAGAATGACCCCCATAAGCTCATAGATTTGAATGCTTGGTCACCAGGGAGTGGCACTATTAGGAGGTATAGCCTTGTTGACTATGGGGGGCATTCTTTTTCAAACCATCACACTCTCCCTATATTCTTGTAGTAAGGAGGAGCTGGCTGCGTCCAGTTTCTCCCAGACTGGTTTACACCCAAGCCAGAAGGCTGCTTGTCATCCCGGCCACCCAGCTAGCTTATACCTAAAATAAACACACAGAAATTGTATTAATTAAATCACTGCCTGGCCCTTAGTTCTAGCCTCATATTGGCTAACTCTCACATATTTGTTTAACCCATCTTCATTAATGTGTATTGCCACTTGACTATGGCTTACCAGCATGAGTCTAACCAGTGTCCATCTCGAGCAGGAGAACCATGGCATCTGCCTGTCTCTGCTTTCTTCCTTCCAGAATTCTCTTCTGTCTTCCCTGCCTACCTGAGTTCCACCCTATCAGCTAGGCCAAAGCAGTTTCTTTAATAACCAATGAAAGCAACACAAATACTGATGGAGGAAGGTCATTGGCTAATAAAGGAACTGCCTTGGCCCATTTTATTGGTTAGAAGATAGGTGGGAGGAGGAAACAGAACAGAACGCTGGGAGGAACAGGAAGTGAGGTCAGAGTCGCGACAGCTCTCCTCTCCGGAGCAGACGCCTGAGAGAGATGCCATGCCCCGCTCCCGGGATGAAGCTCCGACCCAGGATGGACATGGGCTAGAATCTTCCTGGTAAGCGCACCTTGGGGTGCCATACACAGATGATTAGAAATGGGCTAAATTAATATGTGAAAATTAGCCTAGAAGAGAATGGGCCAAACAGTGTTTAAGAGAATACAGTGTCCGTGTAATTATTTTGGGGCATAAGCTAGCCGAGCAGGCAGCCGGGGTGCTGGGGACGCAGCCCCACTGCCCTTATTACTACATATGGCGCCCACGTGGAAAACTGCTTCCACATAAAGCCTGAGACAGCTTGGGAAGTAATTCTAGAACAAAATGAAAGCATTGTGCCTGGTTTCTTGGTAGCAGCAATTTCTCGGTTCTACTCTGCTTGCTAGAGGCAAGCAAGTGCCTCATCTAAGAGAGGCTTCCTGACTCAGCTTTAGCTGCAAAGCCTACAGCTCATTAAGAGGTCCTGCCACGAAACACTTAAATGGTGTTGACGAAAAGCTGAACGCATGCTTTTCGGTTTTCAGCCGTAACAGGAAAAAAGCTGCGCCGTTTAAAAATGCCGGCTTTCTGGGCCATCCTGCCAGGGCAAACTCTGACTGTTTGAGGCAGGAGGGCCGGCTACCTAGAGAGGACTTGAGTGTTGTCTGTTGTAGCTCACTTGCTGGCAGGGACCTTGAAATGACATACAGTTGTTGCAGTAAAAATAGCTACAGCCTGTATATCCGCCATGAGGCTGGAAAGCTAAGAAATGGACTGGATCTAGCTGGCAAAGCCACGCCTTTAATCCTACCCATATTGCTCAGTAATTTAAAGGCTCGTGTGGTCAGAAAAAGAGAGATATACAGTAAAGAGAGATTCAAAGACAAAGAAAATTTTTAAATGGTTTACAATGTGTTAAAAATATATGCAGACTAAAAGTTGAAGTTCTTAAAGTAAAAACATAAAAAAAGGAAGAGAGTTGTTGTGTGTGGTAGCACACGCCTTTAATCCCAGTGCCTAGAAGGCAGAGACAAACAGATCTCTGTGAGTTCAAGGTGTAGTAGTGTACACCTTTAATCCTGAATGCCTGGGAGGCAGAGACAGGCGGATCTCTGAGAGTTCAAAGACAGCCTGGTTTACAGAGTTACTTCAGGTCAAAGATACAGAGAACCTGTCTCAAAAAGCAAAGAGTTAAAAGTAAAAATAAACAAAATAGATAGAGGTTAAAACAAAGCTGCACAAAGATGGAAAATACACAGACAATTTTGATACTGTATGCTATTATGCTCTCTTTGAATTATTTAAATGCTGAGGAAGGAGCAACAGATGCTAAAAGATATTTATTTATAAATGCTGCTAAACTAATCCAACATAGATATTTTGATGCCTTAACTTTGAAATTTGGATCTAAGGACATGATGCTTTGGAAAGGAATTTCTTATTTTGTTTTCACAGAGGAAGAGACGCTGTTCATTTCTTCTATTCTGATTTGGAATGATGGACCACGCCCTCCTGAAGGGTTGGTGTGAACACCTTCAGAAAATTGCTTCGTTCAACTGCCAACTGAGACGAAACTAGCACACAGGTTATACCATGAAAGACCTAATTAACGATGCCCCCATTCAGCAGGAAGCAGTTTGGAGAGAAAAAGCTGCGCCCATGTTCCCAAATATGGTTTATAAATGTTCTTTAACATTTAAAGGGGGATATGATATAGATATGAATAATTTGCATTAGTATAGATTTTGCTTTATTGATAGAGATTTAAGGTCAATTTTGTTATATGTATATGTATTTCTGATCTTTATTAAGGTATTGTGATTGTGTAATTCATTTAAAAATGTAATGTATATAGGTAGTTAATAGATAATCATAATAGTCAAGTTTGTAGTCATGTTAGTTAATATTTTCTAGATATATAGAGATATATTTTAGATAGACATTCTTCATGTCTTTCAAAGATTACAAAATAGGACATTTAATGTTTTAATAACTGAGGACTTTTCATGACAATGAGACACTCTGCTCCTGGCAGCACCAATGTACTTCAAGAGGAAGATGGGCATTGAAGAGGCACCTTATGGAGTTTGATAGCCATTTGGGCAAGAAACTGCTCTTGCCTGGACTATTGCATAAACTGGACACAGAGAACCCACAGAGAGAGGACTACTGAACTTGCCTAAGGTGAGATGATCTTTTGGGGTTCCTGATTCATGAGAGAGTCTGCGAGACATTCTTCAGGACAAGCAGATAGTGACTGCCTTTGGAATTTCCTGCTTGATGAAAATGTCTGCTGGATACTATGGGCCTGAAGGCTGAAGGTGGATGCCCCAACGGTACAAAAGAACTTTGGGTGACTGTCCAGGCAGTGAGATGTCTTTGTCATTTCTAGAGTTTGAAGTTTCTTAGTTCTTGTTTACTTAGGTAATATTATATCTTTCTGGAGTCTTTGATGGAGTTAAGAATAATTAGTTATAGTTATAGTTTTCCTTAGTTATGATAAAGATTATTGTAATTTTTACTTGATAACTGTTTTGTTATATGTAATTTTGCTATGTTAACGTTAAAGCCTTTTTTTTGTTTAAACTGAAAAAGGGGAAATGATGGAGGAAGGTCATTGCCTAATAAAGGAACTGCCTTGGCCCATTTTATTGGTTAGAAGATAGGTGGGAGGAGGAAACAGAACAGAACGCTGGGAGGAACAGGAAGTGAGGTCAGAGTCGCGACAGCTCTCCTCTCCGGAGCAGACGCCTGAGAGAGATGCCATGCCCCGCTCCCGGGATGAAGCTCCGACCCAGGATGGACATGGGCTAGAATCTTCCTGGTAAGCGCACCTTGGGGTGCCATACACAGATGATTAGAAATGGGCTAAATTAATATGTGAAAATTAGCCTAGAAGAGAATGGGCCAAACAGTGTTTAAGAGAATACAGTGTCCGTGTAATTATTTTGGGGCATAAGCTAGCCGAGCAGGCAGCCGGGGTGCTGGGGACACAGCCCCGCTGCCCTTATTATTACAAAATACAAAAGGGCCTCCTACACCATTTTCCCTTTTCTGTTTAAACAAAAAGGAAGGCTTTAACATAGTGATATTACATATAACAGGAATCAAGCAAGAATTACAGTTACAATATTTAGATCTATTTTATCTTTTATCATAACAAAGGAAAACTATAACTATCAATTCTTCAACTTCATCAAAGACTCCAGAAGGATATAATATTACCTAAGTAAACAAGAAGTAAGCAACTTTCAAAACTCTATAAATGACAGAGACATCTCGCTGCCTGGACAGTCAGCCAAAGTTCTTTTGTCCAGTTGGGGCATTCATCTTCAGCCTACAGGCCCATAGTATCCAGCAGAAATTTCTATAAAGCTGGAAATATCAAAGACATTTCAGTTATTTTATTTTCTGTGTCCTGCAGAATGTCTCACAGACTCTTTCATGAAATAGGAACCCCGAAGGATCATCTCACCTTTAGGCAAGTTTAGCAGTCCTCTCTCTGTGGCTTCTTTGTGTCCAGTTTATGCACCGGTCCAGGCAAGAGCAGTTTCTTGTCCAAATGACTAACCAACTCCATAAGGAGCTTCTTTGATGCCCATTCTCCTCTTGAAGTAGACTGGTGCTGCCAGGACCAGACTTGTCTCATTGTCATGAAAAGCCCTAAGTAATTAAAACATCTTAAATGCCATATTCTGTAGTATTTGAAAGATATGAAGAATGCATATCTGAAATATATCTATGCACATCTAGAAAATCTAACTAACATGACTACAAACTTGACTATTATAGATGATTATCCATTAACAACCTATGCTTCCTAATTATACATTACATTTTTAAATGAACTACATAATCACAATACCTTAATCAAGAGTAGAAGTATACACACAAGATTGACCTTAAACTTATTATCAATAAACCAAGATTTATACTAATGCAAATTATTCATCTCTATATCATATCCCCCTTTAAATGTAAAAGAACATTTATAAACAATATTTGGGAATATGGGCATAGTTTTTTCTCTCCAAACTGCTTCTTGCTGTATGGGGGCACTGATAATCAGGTATATCCTGTATGCTAGGTTCATCTCAGTTGGCAGTTGGGCAAAGTAAGTTTTTGAGGGTGTTTACAGCAACCTTTCAGGAGGACATAGCCTATCAAACCATATTTGCCTGCAGGCAATCCACAGGTTCTCATCTTCTGTGAAAACAAAAGAAGAACCTCTTTTCCAGACCATCATATCCAAATTCTAAAGTCATAATACCGTTATAATATACATGTTGGTTTAGCTTAGCCCATACAATGAAATGTCTTTTTGTACTTAGCTCCTTTACAGTTAAAAATTCAAAGAAAATACAATAACACATAGACTCTCTGTGAATTTTCCATTTTTATGTGGCTTATTTTTCTTTATTTTTTAAAAATCTATGACTATACTCTGACTCTTTAAAGACTTTACCCTTTTTTAAAGCATTAACTTTATTTTATGACTTTCTATACTCTTTTTCTTTTCTCTCCCAAAGCTATGACTTTATCTAACACTATGACCCATTTAGAGGTCTTATATGTCTGAATCTGTCCTATTGCACTATCTTTAATTCTCTATTGTCTTGAAGAGTTTTTAAAATGCTAAGCATCTTGGTTACAGCTGCTCTGGATATTGGCGACACCTCTTTCCAATTTCAAAATGGTGGACGTATCATTTCTGCTAGCTCCGGGGCTGCCAGGTAGGAGCCGCACTTAGCACTTTAACTCTGAGAATGAGCTTTTTGATCTGAGTTACAGTCAAATCTGCCAGGCAGAGCACTGCACAGCCTGGACACATCTCTCTGTGTGGCAGCAGAAATCCTCCATGCTCTCCTTCTTGTGCATGCCTAGTAAACCTGATCCTGCCGCCTGCCCAGGCAGGGAGCGCTGAGTCACAAGGCACTTTTCTCCTGACCCCAAGTGGGCACAGAAACATCCAGGCCCACAAACGCCATTGAAATTCTTAATAGCAGGTGTTTGTAATGGCGGCACAGCCCAGGAAGCTGTGGTTTTTTTTCTTCCTGCGGCGCCTGAGTCAGGAAAATTACTCTGCAGCAGCCCACCAGCAAACAGCAAAAGGCTGTGTTAAACTCTGTATTTGTGTCTAGAATTCCTTTTCAAGCCCTCTCAGGTTTTACTTGCAGTCAGTTTATCACATTGGGCACCACTCTGTAGTAAGAAGGAACAGGCTGCATCCAGTCCCAGACTGACTTACACCTGGGCCGGCAGGCTGTTTGTCATCCTGGCCACTTGGCCAGCTTATACCTGAAATAACCACACAGAAATTGAATTAGTTAAATCACTGCCTGGCCCTTAGCTTTATCCTCCTATTGGCTAACTTTCACATATTTGTTTAACCCACCTCCATTAATGTGTATTGCCACTTGACTGTGGCTTACCAGCATGAGTCTATCCAGTGTCCATCTCAGGCAGGAGCTCTTCTTCCTCCCTGAATTTGGTTCTGTTTTCCCTGCCTACCAGAGTTCCACCTTATCAACTAGGCCAAGGCAGTTTCTTTAATAACCAAAGAAAGCAACACAAATACAGAAGGGCCTCCTATACTATATACTCTCCCCCATTCCCTCTGTATCCTCCCCTCGACCCACTTGATGCTCTTTGAAAGCATCCTTCACCTGCTGGTTCCTTGGGGTTTAAATGAATGGGTTTAGCAAAGGGGCCACAGAAGTGTTGAGCACAGCCACACCTTTGTTTAAAGTCACCCTCTCCTTGGCTGATGTTTTCATGTACATGAAGATACAGCTGCCATAAGTGATGAAGACAACAACCATGTGTGAGGAGCAGGTGGAAAAGGCCTTTCTCCATTGTTGAGCTGACGGGAACTTTAGGATGGTTTTGATGATGAGTGTGTAGGAGAGGATCACTAAGATCAAGGTGATGATGAGGGTCATCACAGCTAAGGCAAAAGCCATTAACTCTATTAAACCTCTGTCTGTGCAAGACAGCTGCAGGACAGAGGTGTCACATAGGAAGTGGTCTATCAACTTGGAAGCACAGAAATCCAGTTTGAGTGCCAACGGCAAAGGGGGGGAAACGACTAAGAACCCAATCACCCAGGAGCTGATGACCAGCAGGTGACACACTTTGCTGTTCATGATGGTGGGGTAATGCAGTGGTCTGCAGATGGCGACATAGCGGTCATAGGACATGGCTGCCAGGAGGTAGAATTCTGTGACCCCTAGTAGAAAAAAGAAGAAGAATTGAGCTGCACAACCACTGTACAAAATCGTTTTATCTCCTGAGAGAATGCTCGTCAGGAACTAAGGATGCACACTAGGAAGGAGAAATTCCGGAGGAAGAAGTACATTGGAGTCTTGAGGTGGGGATCCAGCAGGGTGAGGAGGATGATCACTAAGTTCCCCATCAGGCACAAGATGTAATTGAAAAACAGAAACAGGAAAATCAGAATTTGTAACGGAGGGTCATCTGTCAGTCCCAGCAATATAAACACTATTTCCATCGATTGGTTCTTCATTTCTCTTGTTTCTTAGCAAATCTACAAAAACACAAAACTAATATCACATTCAGGAAAAGATTTGTTTCTTTTTTACCCACAAAATCTCTATTCCTATTTTCAGTAATCAATATTCAAGTCCCTCTTTGAACATGTCCTCTACCACATCACCGTGTCTGTCAGAGCTCTGAGGTTGGTGCAGAGTTCCGTACATCCTTCTCGTCCTTTTACAGGTCGTCAAGCGCTTGTGTGCTACCTTTGTATCCTTCTGTGGCCCTCCATTCAAATTTTCATTCTAAACCCATATTCAAGAGTTAATTTTGTTAACATCTCAAGTTAATTGTCAAGTCAATACTAATTGATTTAATATTCTAAGGAAATCATTCATAATGGTCATATTAACTATTGCTTTAGAAATTTATATATACTAGAATAGAAAATAGCTAAGAAGGCAAAATTTCTATCATTTTTTAATTTATTTATTTATTAAAGATTTCTGCCTCCTCCCCGCCACTGCCTCCCATTTCCTTCCCCCTCCCCCTCTCCCAATCTCGTCTGCCCCAAGAGCAATCAGGGTTCTCTGCCCTGTGGGAAATCCAAGGGCCACCCACCTCCATCCAGATCTAGTAAGGTGAGCATCCAAACTGCCAAGGCTCCCACAAAGCCAGTACGTGCAGTAGGATCAAAAACCCATTGATATTGTTCTTGAGTTCTCAGTAGTCCTCATTGTCACCTATGTTCAGCGAGTCCGGTTTTATCCCATGATTTTTCAGACCCAGGCCAGCTGGCCTTGGTGAGTTCCCGATTGAACATCCCCATTGTCTCAGTGTGTGGGTGCACCCCTCGCAGTCCTGAGTTCCTTGCTCGTGCTCTCTCTCCATCTGCTCCTGATTTGGACCTTGAGATTTCAGTCTGGTGCTCCAATGTGGGTTTCTATTATTACAGAAGAACTATTTCATGCATTCATGTAACATAAGTATCTTCTATGGCAAGGCTGAAGCGGTAAATGGCACAATTCTCAAGACTGTGTCACCATCTAAACCCACAAATAAACACTGATTCTCCTGAATGGCTTCACATTACAGTCATCTGACTTAAATCAAGCCTGAATGGGAAAAAGGAGTCCACCAGGAAATATGAGTGATGTAGTGTGTGTGTTCTATAGAAAAGTGGTGCTGCAGATAAGTACTCCAACCATTTCTTAAAACTACACGTTTGGACAGCACATGATTTGTATCTGTGGTTAAATATAGTTTTATTTTAAGCACTCTAAGAAATTTTTATCACAAAAGTATAGTTTTTTAATTGACCTTAATAATTAGAAAACCCATAGAACTTGGAATTTTAGATATTATGAAACAGAGCCAAATCACCCAATAGGAGAATCTAAATTTGGCATTTAAAAACACTTATACAAAAACACCTAGAAAAATCAAACTGTTCAATTTTCTAGTTAACCAATTTCTGTCTCATAGATCTAATCCCAGGGTTTTGCACATGCTAAGCAATTATTGGACTACAGTGCTCTTGTCTCAGCTCATAATTTCTTTTGTGGTTTATGATGTAGTGTTTCAGATAGTTAATAGAAACACACAGAGAATAATCTTGATATTGTATTCTAAAGAACTATTGTATCCTTGCTAATATCTCTAACCCTTCGCTTTGATGTCGTGTCCCTGATGCTTCCTCCATATACATTTCATTATTAATTATGTTAAAGTTGATATAGGCAGTAGAGAGAGCTTGTTGATCTCCTTGTTATTAATAAAACTTAAAAATATATAAAACTAAAGAAAAAACATAATATAGTGGAAGCAGAGAAAGATAAAAATGCATTCGTGTTATGGTAGAGGAAATGTGAAGAAAAAGAAAATACATGGAAGCTAAACAACAAATGATATATGAAATATTATGCAAAATTAAAAGATAAAAGCTATATCTGAAAAGAAGAGATTACATTATAAATTTTATGCTTACAGTTGGTGGTGATACTGTTGCTGAGATTAATTTTGAATATGTAGATATCTTATAAAATAATAATACTGAAATATAATGCCAACTATCACTTAAATGAAATTCTTGGCCCCACTAATAATTGTGTATATAAAAAATCAGTAGTTTACATTCTCTATACGTGGAACAAATGACATTAAATATAAAAATATATTCAAGTTTGTGTTTATCCCAAATGATCAAAGTAAGAGTGACTATTTTCAGAAGTCAAAGCTTTGAAAACTCAGTCAATAAAAGTTTTTGAATGAACTTTAAATCTTCTTACTAAAAGCTGTTACATCTGTTTCTTCTAATAAGATCTGGTTTTCAGGGCTGAGCCTTCTTTAGGTACTCTTTCCTATCTGTCCCTACGTAAAGCCTACTGCAGTATAGGTATTTTCAAGCAGAGTTGTTAAATGTCCATTAAATTTGTGCAAAAAAAAAAGACATTTAGTAAAACATTCAAGGAAAATCTCTTTCTTGGTTGCTTTTGTTATTACAATGAAATAGTCAAATCAATTTAAAATGGACACTCTACAATAATATTTTCTGTTTTGAGGATATTAACAAAAATATTTCTGATATTTCAACCTTTAATGCATAAATTAATTTTATAATGCTGAACACATAAAAACACAAAGAGATAAATAAAATTAGAAGATGAGATGAGATGCCTTCACGTAGATAGTGGTGGGGGTCTCTAGACAATATACTAGCCATATGGCCCTAAATAAATCAAAGAACAGTAATAATTCAACGTGTTTCCCCCAAAAAGAATACATGGGTCTTCCCTTCATGGACCATATCTTTTAGGTCCTAAAATTGTTGGATAAAAAAATAAAATGTTCCTGTTAATGTAGGTCATCTCAATTACAACACTGAATCAAATGTACAGTCATGTGGTGTAATTCCATCTCACCAAGATACTGTTTTGTCTGACCTCAACAAACACATTACCATGTATTCTTGAAAAAAAAAATGACCTATGGAATAAAATAACACATGCTAATAAGTGCAACTATGTTCATTAGATGAAATGTTACAGACTATTAAAAAATCAAAGACTTTCATTTTAGGTTATGATTGTATTGATTATTAATATTTCACCACTATGCATGAGTCAAATGGGAATGATAAAAACACTAACCCTTTGACTGTTCATCAGCTTTGTCAGTAAGTCACATGTGCAGATTTGATCAAGCTTTCTGCACATAGTCCAGTCCATCGCCGTTGTGTACAGAGGGCACTGATGATCCCTTTTCTCCCCAAGCACCTCATTCAACCTCTAAACATGTGATTGAACAAATGTTCTTTTATAGTTGTTATTTTTAATCAATTTACCCCATTTTGATATGAAAATAAGCTACATCACCCTCTTTTCTACAGTTCATTGCAGTTCACTTGTGAGATATTATAAACCTTGCTGAATGTGACATACAGTACTATATAAAAATTTACTGTCTTATGAGACCATAGAGGATTTATTTCTTAATGTCCTACAGGAAAATCTCACAAGAATAGAGTCCTCAGGGTAACTGAGATCTAAGAGCATCATTTCCTGATAGAGCTCTTCTTTGTGAACATGTATTATAGTTCATTTAATCACTTTTATAAGATAACTAATTGGTTTTGTTTAATTTAATAATTATGGCAATGAATAAGATTATGGAGACTTGCTTTTTCTCTTTTTTTCTTTTTTAATTGAATTTTGTTTTTCTCTTCTTGGTCAAAAATAAGGAGTTTATAGGTGTGTGGATTAATATTAAGTTCTTCTGTTTTATTTTATTGGTCCACCCATCTGTTTTGATGCCAACCCACTCTGCTTTCAAACTTATATCTCTATAGTAGAACTTGAAGTCAGGAATGGTGATACTTCTGGAGGTTCCTTTCTTGTACAGGATTGTTTTGGCTATCTTGGGTTTTTTGATTTTTCATATGAACTTGATTATTATTCTTTCAAGGATGGTGAAGATTTGCATTGGGATTCTGTAGATTGCTTTTGATAAGATTGCCATTTTTATTATCTTGAGTCTACCTATCCAAAAGCAAGGGAGATTTCTCCATTTTCTGATATATTCTTAAATTTCTCTCTTCAAAGACTTAAAGCTCTAGCTAGAACTTCAAGCACTATATTGAATATATTTGGAGAGAGTGGAAAGTCTTGTCTTGTCCATGATTTTAGTGGAATCACCTTGAGTTTCTCTCCATTTAATTTGATGTTAGTTGTCAACATTCTGTATATTGCTTTAGTATGTTTGGATACATTCATTGTATCCCTGATGTCTCCAACACCTTTATCATGAAGGGATATTGGATTTTGTTGGATGCTTTTTAAGTTTCTAATGAGATAATTATATGTAGTTTTTTTCTTTCGGTTTATTTACACAATAGATTACAATGACAGATTTTCGTATGTTGAACCATCGCTGCATCTCTGGGATAAAGCCAACTTGATCATAGTATGTTTTTTGATGTGTTTTGAGATTCAGTTTCCCAGTATTTTATTGAGTATTTTTGTGTCAATGTTCTTGAGGGAGATTGGTCTGTAATTCTCTTTCTTAGCTATATCTTTGTGTAGTTTGGGCATGAGCCTCACAGAAAGAGCCTGGTAATGTTCCTTATGTTACTATTGTGTGGAAAATTTTGAGGACAATAGGTTTGAGTTCTTTTTTGAAGTTCTGGTGGAATTCTGTACTGAAACTATCAGGCCCTGAGCTGGTTTTTTGTTTTTTGTTTTTTTTTTTTTTTTTTTTTTTTGGTTAGGATACTTTTGATGACTGCTTCTATTCCCTTAGGGGTTATAGATCTGTTTATCTGTTCTTCATTCAATTTTGATATTTGGTATCTGTCCAAAATATTGTCCATTACTTTTAGATTTTTTTCAATTTTGTTAAGTACAGGTTTTCGAAGTATGACCTAATGATTTTTTTTTATTTCTTCAGTGTCTGTTGTTATGTCCCCCTTTTTCCTGACTTTATTAATTTGGATATTCACTCTCTGTATTTTGGTTAGCTTGGATAAGGGTTTTTCTATCTTATTGATTTTCTTGAAGAACCAACAAGAAGTCGGGTGTAATTCTGAGGGATCTGCCTTTGTATGTTACTTGGCATTTTTCTGTTGCAGTTCTTAATATTCTCTCTTTATTCTGCATGTTTAGTATTTTAATTATTATATGTTGAGGGGTCTTTATTTTATGGTCTATTCTATTTGGTGTTCTGAATACTTCTTGTTCCTTCATAGACATAGCCTTCTTTAGGTTAGGAAAGTTTTCCTCTATAATTTTGTTCAATATATTCTCCGTGCTTTTAAGTTGGACTTCTCCTTCTCATACCCCTAAGATTCTTAGGTTTGGTCTTGAAATGGTGCCCTAGATTTCCTGGATATTTTGTGCTAAAGATTTATTGGAGTTGACATTTTCTTTGACCAATGAATCTATTTCCTCTATTTTCAACTTCTGAGATTCCCTCTTCCATCTCTTGTAATCTGTTGGTTATGCTTGCATCTGTAGTTCCTATTTGTTTACCCAGAATTTCCATTTCCAGAATTCCCTTGGCTTGTGTTTCTTTTACTGCCTCTGTTTCAGTTTCTAAATCTTAAACTGTTTTGCGTTACCTGTTTGATTGCTTTTTCTTTAGGAGATCTATTGATTTCTTTCATTTTTGTTTGTCTTTTACTCCATTTCTTTAAGGAATGTTTTCATTTCCTCTTTAAGGCTCTCTATCATCTTCATAAAGATACATTTAAGGCTATTTTCTTCTGTGTTAAGATGTTCATGTCTTCCAGTTATACGACCACTACTTTCTGGTGGTGCTATATTACTCCTTATATTGTTGGATGTGTTATTACACTGCCATCTACTAATCTCTTCCTTCAGTGGGTATAGGTGGGGCCTGCATTTCAGTGGGTACCTCTTCCTACAATTGGTAAAAGTGGGGCTTGTGGCTTAGGTGGTGACAGGTGCAGGCAGATCCATGCCTCTAGTGGACACTGGCATGGTTCTGTCGCCCCTCTGGGTTTAGGTGGTGCCAAGAATTTCTTGCTTTCTCCAGGAGTTGTCAGGGCCAAGAGTCTGGTGGTCCCAGATGTTCTCCATGGGCAGTCTCTTTAGGAGCAGTGTCTCCAGAAGTCATCTGGGCCAAGGCTCCTGTGGTTCCAGATGCAGTGGGAGATGGTTATATGTGTAGGGGGGGACTACTCCTGGGTCTCTGAGGTTTGATGGGTGGGGGTGAAGGATGGTATGTGCCTCCCAGGGTTAAGGCCTAGAGACCAGAACACTTCAACTGGGAACCCAGACACTCACCTCCTTAGGGGTCTAGCCTAAAGCTCTGGTGGGCACAGATGTGGTGGGGGATGGTTGTAGATGTGGAGTCGCTACTCTGGGGTCTCTGGGGTTTGGTGGGTGGGAGTGGGGCACAGGATCTATGGATTGTAGATTCACAACACACAACCACCATATCTACCAAAAAGATAGAGAATGCAAGAGAAACCAAGGAAGGGAACTCCATCCAACAAAGGCAATACCAGATATAAGTACATAGAATTACAGTCATCCCAAACCCAGATGCATAGACACCATTATTAAAACACAATCAATAACAGCCAGGCAATATGTCTTCGCAGGAGCACAGCAACCCTCCCATAGCAGGCCCTGAGCAATGAAGTAAACTGAAGCATAAGAATGAGATTTATAAATAGCTGTTAGGAATATGTTCAGTGTCCTTAAAAAGAATTTAAATGATCTTCCAATGAAGTCCGTGAGAACAACAACAACAAAAAAAAAAACAGTGAAATGAAATTATGAAAACAGCTCAGACACAAAAGTGGAAATATAATCAATAGAACAAAGAACAAACTGAGGGAATTCTGGAAAAAAAATTTAGAAACTCCAACAGGAACTTCAGAGGCAAACCTCACCAATAAGATATAAGAGACAGAAGACAGAACTCTCAGTCACTGAAGACACAATAGAAGAAATAGATAACTTGGTGAAAGAAATGTTAACTATAAAGAAAAGTCCAAGCACAAAACATCTAAAAATTCAGGGACCATGAAAGGACCAAATCTATGAATATAAGGAATAGAAGAGAAAAAAAAAAACCTCAGGTCAAAGACATAGAAAATATTTTTAGCAAAATCACAGAAGAAAATTTCCACAACAGAAATGAGTTGCCTATCAGGGTATTATTAACATTTATAAAGAGATGGTGGAGGATTGTCCCATGAGGAACGGCAGTGGGTCACCTGAGGCCTCAGTGGGAGTCAGACAGATAGATACACCATGCGGAGAAAGTTTGGGTATAGAATTTATTTAGTGGGTTATGGAGGGAAAAGGGAAGGAGAAGGGGAGAAGGAGGGAGAAGAGAGAGAGGTAGAAGCTGTCTCCCCTGAAGAAGGGCAGAGAGAGAGGAAGAGAGAGAGAGAGAGAGAGAGAGAGAGAGAGAGACAGAGAGAGAGAGAGAGACAGAGAGAGAGAGAGAGACAGAGAGAGAGAGAGAGAGAGAGAGAGAACTGGAAAGGAGGTAGGAGATCCACTTGCCTTGGCAGAAGTGGGGAGGTTGGAAGTGGGTGGAGCTTGTCTCTTAAAGGGACAGGGTACCCAGGTGACAGACCAGGCCAGCAGATTACAATATCCCCATCTTTTTCTTATAATAAAAAGGTGGGGAGTTAGGCATAGCAGGTTGAAGGAATTGGGATGCCAGATTCTCAAGACTGCTTCCTGCTTATTTGTGGGCATCAAGATCTTTCCTGGAGCCTAAGATAGCTAGGTGCTGGTGACATCCTGGGATAGCTGGCTGCTTTACTTCTATCTGGGATTTCTGGTGTGGAAGGGTCCATTGTCTTTTGGACCTGGAAAGGTGTTGGCAGAGCAGAGGACAAAGTTCAGGAGGGAAAAAAAAAGATTTTTCAGGACTAGAGAACTGAGAGGGGTGCATCTAAACTGTTTAAGGTAGATCCTTTAATTTGGCTCCGTGGAACTCACAAGAATTTTTGAGTTTGTGGAAACGTAAGTTTTAGACACATACATTGTATAAACAGCAGCATATTTATTTCATAATGATTGTGACAGATGTTTTTGCACAATGAAAAGTTATCTTTAAGGCTATGAAAGGCAGCATGAGAGAGAAACTTGCTAACTTGTTTTTGTCCTCACACCTTTATAACTTGCAGGTACACATTTTAACAATTTGCATTTGTAATATGTTAAGACTATGAAAGGGAGCATGAGAGAGAAATTTAATAGCTTGTAGTTGTCCTCACACCCATACAACATGCAGGTACATACCTTAATAACTTGCATTTGTATATCTTACTGAAATTTGTTTGGTGATACTGTCCTTTTAAACTGACAACACCTCTCAGCTGTCAAACTGCACCAGAGATCTTTGAGAAGGATAAAATTTTACTTGAGTTATTGATTTATAAAATGACAGAGGACTTAACTCTATTGACTACCTAGAATGCTGCTGCTAGAAGCCATCCTGTCTCTCTGTTATGAAGTCTTTTAATAATTAAACATCTAAATGTCTTATTTCCCAGATCTTAAGCATTTGAGGACTGTTTATAGGGTAGAGATAAGTTATAACTACAGTGTAGAATCTGCCTGGAGAACTGGGTCTAAGCTTGACTGCACTGGTTTTTAACATAAGAGGTAAGATTTATACTTGTGAAAGACAAAGAAGAACTTTTTGCAATAGAAGCCGGTAGAACTGAAAATAGTGGAGAACAGCTTAATATATTTTAAGGCAGGGTTGAATCACATATATAATATTTTTGTAAGAGATTTAAGAGTGCATACCAATTTAAAACAAGAGACATATTGTTTTCTTACTCTGGAGTGAGATAAAATGAATAGAAAATTTATAAAATTTAATAGTAAGTGTATATATTTTTACACCCAGTTGATTTTAAGTTTTATACACATATACACATAGAGCTGAAGCTAACTTATGATTATTACATAAAATTAACTCAAAAGTCACATGTATGCACACACACACACAGAGAGAGAAATAAAGCAGGAGTTAAGCAAAGTGGATGCTTTGGTGGGCCCTACTGAAAACATGCCACTATGCAACAGACTCAGTAAGAGAAATTTAGAGGCCAAAACATAAATAAAAAGCAAGACTAGGCAAGGAATTTCTCAGCAAAGTTGGTGACTTGTTTATCTAACCTGCTTTTAGTCAAGATGATGAAACTTGGTCACCTGATCTGCCCTTTGTCCAGATGGTGGTGAGGTCATCTGACCTGGTCTTAGTCAAAATGACAGTGGCCACATGTTACAGGGAGAAGCCACATTTTTAGATCCATGTTGGGAATTTTAAACAAATACAAATAACAAGAGAGACATAGAGGCTGTGTAGAACAAACATTTAAAACAGAACCACATCCATGTGGCCACACCATTCACACATTCTTTCATACTTGAAGTAGACAGGAAAATTACTCAATGCTGCCAGCCACCGGCCACCTGTCAGCACACTGCCAGCCACAGCAGGGTCAAGGGCTGGAAATGAAACAACCGCCTCAGATTGGGCCAGTTTTGTTGGTTACTGTGGGACCAGCAGCTGAAGCAGTGGCAGAGACAGAATAGAAGGAATTGGAGTGGGAAAAGAAACACGAGTGAGAAAAAGAGGGTTTACAAGCAGGTGGGAGGGGGCTGTCCAGGGAACAGAAAAACAGACAGGCATGAGATGCCGGTAGGACACTGGCAGTGCAGAGCATGGCTGGATAGAAAATTTATAATCTGCCTGTTTGTATGACAGAAATAGAAAACTTCCACTTTAAGTTGTTATTTAAGGGATACGTAGGCCATTTGTTAGTGCAATGGCAGATAAGGTTAAAAATCTGAAAGTAGAGCAGGGGATTTAGGGTCTGTAAAAGACATACGTGGGGGAGGCTGGACAGATAGTTTTAGATGTATTCCCCAAGGCAATAATGTGAGGACTCAATGGCTCTTAACCAGAATGTCTTCTGGATAATGTGAGGGTGGAGGACTAGGTCAAACCAATTTGAGATCCATCAGTACAGGAGTTGGGGGCTGGATGGCGTGAGAGAGGACAAAAGTACAAGCAGCAAGGAGTCAAATCTCTATCCTTAGCAGGTCTGTGTCACCATTAAACAATTTGTAACATACTGTTCACATACCACATTTAAGTGCTTGGCCTTCTGAAGGAGCCAGAGCTGTATGTGTAACTACCATGAACCAGGAAGCTGCCATTTCCTAAAAAAAAAAAAAAGCTGGGTAGTTTTCTTTTTCTGATAATGCTGAATCAGGAAGACCTCTCTTAAATGAGCCACCAGCAAGTAGAGCCCATTCAAAAAAATGCAACTAAACTTTGATGTGTGTGTGTGTGTGTGTGTGTGTGTGTGTGTGGAATTTTTTATAAGCTCTCAGAAAATTTTATGTGAATTTAGCTGATACACCTTGGCATGCCAATCTGTAGTCAGAGGCTACTCATTTGTTCCAGGCTGCCCAGACCTAAAATAATTCCTCAGAAACATTATTATTTATAACACTGTTGGGCCAATAGCTTAAGCATATTTCTAGCTAGCTCTTACATCTTAAACTAATCCATTTATATTAATCTGTTTATCGCCACATGGCCATGGCTTACCTGCAAGGTTCCAGCTCATCTGTCTCCTGCTGCAGCTACATAGCATTTCACTGACTCCCCCTTCTTTCTCTCAGCATTCAGTTTACATTTACCCATCTAGCTCTATTCTGCCCGATCACAGGCCAAAGCCGCTTCTTTATTCATTAATCAATAAAAGCAACAAATGCCGGGCGGTGGTGGCGCACACCTTTAATCCCAGCACTCGGGAGGCAGAGGCAGGCGGATCTCTGTGAGTTCGAGGCCAGCCTGGTCTACAAGAGCTAGTTCCAGGACAGGAACCAAAAGCTACGGAGAAACCCTGTCTCGAAAAATCAAAAAAAAAAAAAAAAAAAAGAAATAAAAGCAACAAATATACAGAAGGATTTATTTAGACAGAAAAGGGGAGATGATGTGAGAAAGTACTGGTAAATGATTACTCTGTTAACATTTAGTATGGGCTGAGGGTACCCCTTCCTCCACAGCCTCTCCAGCAAAGGTTATCATTGGTGTTTTTGATTTTAGCCATTCTGACAGGTGTAAGATGGTATCTCAAAGTTGTTTTGATTTGCATTTCCCTGATCGCTAAGGAGGTTGAGCATGACCTTAAGTGTCTTTTGGCCATTTGAACTTCTTCTGTTGAGAATTCTCTGTTCAGTTCAGTGCCCAATTTTTTAATTGGGTTAATTAGCATTTTAAAGTCTAGTTTCTTGAGTTCTCTATATATTTTGGAGATTAGACCTTTGTCTGTAGTGGGGTTGGTGAAGATCTTCTCCCAGTCAGTAGGTTGCCTTTTTGTTTTAGTGACAGTATCCTTTGCTTTACAGAAGCTTCTCAGATTTAGTAGGTCCCATTTATTCAATGTTGCCCTTAATGTCTGTGCTGCTGGGGTTATACAGAGGAAGTGATCTCCTGTGCCCATCTGTTGTAGGGTACTTCACACTTTCTCTTCTATCAGGTTCAGTGTATTCGGACTGATATTGAGGTCTTTGATCCATTTGGACAGAAGTTTTGTGCATGGTGAAGGATATGGGTCTATTTTCATTCTTCTACAGGTTGACGTCCAGTTGTACCAGCACCATTTGTTAAAGATGCTTTCTTTCTTCCATTGTATACTTTTAGCTCCTTCATCTGGTGATGGATGGAGATAGAGACAGAGACCCACACTGTCTCTGGAGCACTGGATTGAGCTCCCAAGGTCCCAATGAGGAGCAGAAGGAGGGAGAACATGAGCAAGGAAGTCAGGACCACGATGGGTGCACCCACCCACTGAGACAGTGGGGCTGATCTATTGGGAGCTCACCAAGGCCAGCTGGACTGTGACTGAAAAAGCATGGGATAAAACCGGACTCTCTGAACATGGCAAACAATGAGGGCTGATGAGAAGCCAAGGATAATGGCACGGGGTTTTGATCCTACTTCATGTTCTGGATTTGTGGGAGCCTAGCCAGTTTGCATGTTCACCTTCTTAGATATGGACGGAGGGGGGAGGACCTTGGACTTTCCACAGGGCAGGGAAGCCAGACTGATCTTTGGACTAGAGAAGGAGGGGGAGAGGAGTTGGGGGAGGGGAGAAGGGTGGGAGGAGGGGGAGGGAAGTGGGAGGCTGGGGGGAGGCAGAAACTTTTTTTTCCTTTTCTCAATAAAAAAAATTAAAAGAAAATACTTAGTATCTTTCAAATTAAAGCTTATACAGAGAAAAGAACACTTCTCTAACTTCTAAAAATACTTTGACATATCCGAAACATCTGCTTCTCTTTTCAGAGAAACATATGTGCGTTTCTCACAAAAGCATTTCAGGAAATTCATACACTTTCCTAAGAACGTGATTATCTTTCAAAGTAAAGCTTCTACAGAGAAAAGGAACAATGTTCTCTCTTTTAACAATAGTTTGACATATCCCAAACAACTGATTCTCTTTTCAGAGAAACACATACAGGTTTCTCGCAAAAGCTTTCGTGAAATTCATATACTTTCAAAAGAACGTGATGATCTTTAAAAGTAAGATTCTACATAGAAAAGGAACACTGCTCTCACTGCTAACAATACTATGACATATCGCAAACAAATGATTCTCTTTTCACAGAAACACATATACGTTTCTCACTAAACCTTTCGAGAATTCCTTACATTTTCAAAAGAACGTGATTATCTTTCAAAGTAAAGCTTGTACAGAGAAAAGGAACACTGCTCTAACTTCTGACAATAATTTGACATATACCAAAAAAGGGTTCTCTTTCAGAGAAAAACTTGTGCGTTTCTCACTAATTATTTGATGAAATTCATGAACGTACAAAAGAACGTGATTATCTTTCTTTTTTTTTTATTTTTTTTTAAATTTATTTATTTATTAAGGATTTCTGCCTCGTCCCCACAACCGCTTCCCATTTCCCTCCCCCTCCCCCCGATCAAGTCCCCCTCCCTCATCTGCTCGAAGAGCAATCAGGGTTCCCTGACCTGTGGGAAGCCCAAGGACTGCCCACCTCTATCCAGGTCTCGTACGGTGAGCATTCAAACTGCCTAGGCTCCTACAAAGCCAGTACGTGCAGTAGGATCAAAAACCCACTGCAATTGTTCTTGAATTCTCAGTATTCCTCATTGTCCGCTATGTTCAGCTAGTCCGGATTTATCCCATGCTTTTTCAGACCTAGGCCAGCTGGCCTTGGTGAGATCCCAATAGAACATCCCCATTGTCTTAGTGTGTGGGTGCACCCCTTGTGGTCCTGAGTTCCTTGCTCGTGCTCCGTCTCCTTCTGCTCCTGATTTGGACCTTGAGATTTCTGTCAGCATTGTTTGTAATAGCCAGAACCTGGAAACAACCTAGATGCCCTTCAACGGAAGAATGGATGAAGAAAGTATGGAATATATACATATTAGAGTATTACTCAGCAGCAAAAAACAAGGACTTCTTGAATTT
This sequence comes from Microtus oregoni, assembly GCF_018167655.1. Taxonomy (NCBI): domain Eukaryota; kingdom Metazoa; phylum Chordata; class Mammalia; order Rodentia; family Cricetidae; genus Microtus; species Microtus oregoni. The sequence continues at coordinate 66,062,329 of NW_024543060.1, forward strand.
TGCATACAAATGGATGGAAATAGAAAACACTATCCTGAGTGAGGTAAGCCAGACCCAAAAAGAGGAACATGGGATGTACTCACTCATATTTGGTTTCTAGCCATAAATAAAGGACATTGAGCTTATAATTCATGTTCCTAGAGAAACTAAATAAGGCGAATCCAAAGACAAACACATAGGCATCCTCAGGAATATTAACCTTCATCAGGCGATGAAAGGAGACAGAGACAGAGACCCACACGGGAGCACCGTGATTATCTTTCAAAGTAAAGCTTCTACAGAGAAAAGGAACACTGCTCTCACTTCTAACAATACTTTGACATATCCCAAACTATGGATTCTCTTTTCAGAGAAACACATGTGCGTTTCTCAAAAAAGGATTTCATGAAATTCATACACTTTCAAAAGAACATGATTATCTGTCAAAGTAAAGCTTCTACAGAGAAAAGGAAAACTGCTCTCACTTCTAACAATACTTTTACATATCCCAAACAACTGATTCTCTTTTCAGAGAAACAAATGTGCATTACTCACAGAAGCATTTCATGAAATTCATAGAGTTTACAAACAACGCGATTATCTTTCAAAGTAAAGCTTCTACAGAAATATTGAACACTGCTCTCATTTATAACTAACTTTGACATATCAAACACAACAGATTCTCTTTTCAGAGAAACACATTTGCGTTTCTCACAAAAGCATTTCATGAAATTCAAACACTATTAAAAGAATGTGATTATCTTTCAAAGTAAAGCTTCTACAGTGAAAAGGAACACTGTTCTCACTTCTAACAATACTTTGACATATCCCAAACAATGGCTTCTGTTTTCAGAGAAACACATGTGTGTTTATCAAAAAAGCATTTCATGATATCAAAACACTTTCAAAAGAACGTTATTATCTTTTAAAGTAAAGCTTCTACAGTGAAAAGGAACACTGTTCTCACTTCTAACAATACTTTGACATATCCCAAACAATGGCTTCTCTTTTCAGAGAAATACATTTGCGTTTCTCACAAAAGCATTTCATGAAATTCATACAATTTACAAGTAACGTGATTCATATACTTTCAAAAGAACGTGATGATCTTTTAAAGTAAAGCTTCTACATAGAAAAGGAACACTGCTCTCACTTCTAACAATACTTTGACATATCGCAAACAAACGCTTCTCTTTTCAGAGAAAACCATATGTGTTTCTTACTAAAGCTTTCGATAATTCCTTACACTTTCAAAAGAATGTGATTATCTTTTAAAGTAATGCTTGTACAGAGAAAAGGAACACTGCACTATCTTCTGACAATAATTTGACTTATCCAAACAACAGGTTCTTTTTTCAGAGAAACATTTGTGCGTTTCTCACTAAACATTTCTTGAAATTCTTGAACTTACTAAAGAATGTGATTGTCTTTCAAAGGAAAGATTCTACAGAGAAAAGGAACACTGCTCTCACTTGTAACAATACTTTGACATATCCCAACAATGGCTTTTCTTTTCAGAGAAACACATGTGCGTTTCTCACAAAAGCATTTCATGAAATTCATACACTTTCCAAAGAACGTGATTATTTTTCAAAGTAAATCTTCTACAGAAATATTGAACACTGCTCTCACTTATAACTAACTTTGAAATATCAAACAATACAGTTTCTCTTTTCTGAGAAACACATGTGCGTTTCTCACAAAAGCATTTCATGGAATTCAAACACTTTTAAATAACGTGATTATCTTTCAAAGTAAAGCTTCCACAGTGAAAAGGAACACTGTTCTCACTTCTAACAGCACTTTGACATATCCCAAACAACGGCTTCTCTTTTCAGAGAAACACATGTGTTTCTTTGGAAACTGTATGAATTTCCTTAAATGCTTTAGTGATAAATGCACATGTGTTTCTCTGAAATGAGAAGCCTTTTTTGGGGATATTTCAAAGTATTGGTTGAAGAGAAAACAGTGTTTCTTTTCTCTGTAGAAGCTTTATTTGAAATATAATCACTTTTTTTGAAAGTGTATGAATTTCATGAAATACTTTTCTGAGAAACGCACATGTGTTTCTCTGAAAAGAGAAGCAGTTGTTTCTGATACATCAAAGTATTTTTAGAAGTGAGAGCAGTGTTCCATTTCTAAATAGTACCTTTACTTGGAAAGATAGTCATGTTTTTTGAAAGTGTATGAATTTCATGAAATAATTTTGTGAAAAACACACATGTGTTTCTCTGAAAAGAGAAGCCATTGTTTGGGATATGTCAAAGTATTGTTAGAAGTGAGAGCAGTGTTCCTTTTCTTGAATAACGTAAAGCCTCTACAGAGAAACAACAGCTTCTCTTTTCAGAGAAAAACATGTGCGTTTCTCCTAAAGCTTTTCACGAAATGCATACAGTTTCCAAAGAATGTGATTATCCTTCAAAGTAAAGCGTTTACAGAGAAAAGGAACACTGTTCTCACTTCTAACAATACTTTGAAATATCCCAAACAATGGATTCTCTTTAAAGAAAAACACTTGTGCGTTTCTCACTAAACCTTTCGTGAAATTCATACACTTTAAAAGAACATGATTATCTTTCAAAGTAAAGCTTCTACAGAGAAAAGGAACACTGTTCTCACTTCTAACAATACTTTGACATATCCCAAACTATGGATTCTCTTTTCAGAGAAACACATGTGCATTTCTCAAAAAAGGATTTCATGAAATTCATACACTTTCAAAAGAACATGATTATCTGTCAAAGTAAAGTTTCTACAGAGAAAAGGAACACTGCTCTCACTGCTAACAATATTTTGACATATCTTAAACAATGGCTTCTCTTTTCAGAGAAACACATGTGCTTTTATCACTAAAGCATTTCATGAAATTCATACAATTTCCAAAGAACGTGATTATCTTTCAAAGTAAAACTTCTACAGGAAAAGAAACACTGCTCTCACTTCTAACGATACTTTGACATATCCCAAACAATGGCTTCTGTTTTCAGAGAAACACATGTGCGTTTATCAAAAAAGCATTTCATGAAATTTATACAGTTTCTAAAGAACTTCATTATCTTTCAAAGTATAGCCTCTACAGAGAAAAGGAACACTGCTCTCACTTCTAACAATACTTTGACATATCCGAAACAGCTGCTTCTCTTTTCAGAGAAACACATGTGCGTTTCTCACAAAAGCATTTCGTGAAATTCATACACTTTCAAAAGAAAGATTATATTTCAAATAAAGCTCCTACAGAGAAAAGAAACTCTGTTCTCACTGCTAACAATACTTTGACATATATCAAACAATGGCTTCTCTTTTCAGAGAAACACTTGTATGTTTTTCTGATAATTTTTCCACCATGTTTTTCATAATAAAACGACCTTCCTTGTATAGGTGCATTCTTTTTTTTATTATTCCCATAAAAAAAGCACAATGAAACTGAAATAAGTTTGTCTACAATGTTAGACTGTAGTATGTCTCATTCTTTCAGATCCACAAATCGCAGTTCCAACAGAGAAGATCTGGATGGACTTGCTGAAAATTTGACAACTAATCAATAATTCTAATAACATTATCTCTGAGATATGCCTAGAACTATTTGTAAATTATAACAGTAAACTTAGTCTTAAAAATAGATATTTTCCATAAAATGTTTACAACTACAATTATGGATATAATATTCAAAGATTAATATATACATTTACAGATGAAGAATACAATAGTGGATAAAATCTGATATAATTTTCTTTTAATTAAAGTTACTTTAATTAAAAATAAAGAATTTATTTTTTCCAAGCTACTATGTAAGTGAGAAAACCACAGTGTCTTTGATGGAGATTTGAAAACAACTTGTGGGAGTTGCTTTGTTCTTCTAATTTGTGGGTCTAGGGACATAACACATGTCAGAGTTGGCTACAAGGGCCTTTTCCTGCTAATCCACCACACTGGCTTTTAGTATCTTCAAATAAAATATGAATGAAAACTAAAAGAAAATAAATAAAATTTCATATTAAATAATAATTTTAATATGCTGATGGTGAATTATCACAAATATAGAGTACTGTTATAACCTTCCTATCAAATAATGCATCAAATATAACAAATGTGAAACATTATTTCATAGCCTTGACCAACTTGAATCTAAAAATTAACTTTGTTTTTTAGGGTTTTTTTTTTTATTTTTATAGTTGGTGGAATTTGGACCCAAAGCCAGACTCTTTGTGTTGAGACACCCTCTACTTTTGAGCCAATCTCTAATCCGGGATGAATTTTTAGAAGACAGAAGAGACATTGCCAAAATATGTTCAGCCAGGCAGGCGCATAACTTTAGTCCCAGCACTTGGAAGGCAGAAGCAGATAGACTCTGTGAGTTTGATGATTTTGAGGTCAGCCTGGTCTACAAGAACTAGTTGTAGGACAGGCTCCAAAATCTCAGAAAAACCCTGTCTCAAAAAACAAAAAACAAAAAGAAAAAGAAAAGAAAAAGAAAGAAAGAAAGAAAGAAAGAAAGAATGAATGAACATAAATGTTCAATATCTATCAGATATCACTGAGAGAATAGATGACTTTCAGGGAGAAAAAAAACTTTGGATTTAAAATAACATTAGCTTATATAAAGTGGAAATTTAACACAATAGGAGTTTGCTGACCTCCAAGACTCAGGTTATGTTTGATTAATTCCCTGCTCCCTGCATTCATAAATTTACTTCTAAAGAACAAACATCTTCTTTACATGGAAAATGAATAACAAAACACTGAGAAGAAACTGAAGAGACTTATGAACACTAGGTACTTTTAAGTCTCTTTTCTTTTTATAGTGAAATGGTATAGTCATTTCTTTGAGAAAGATGCAATCCTCTGTATTGTATTAATGAATGCCGTTTTCACTTGCTGATTCCTCAAGGTGTAGATAAAAGGATTCAGAAGTGGAGCCACAGAGGTATTGAGCACAGCAATTCCCTTGGAAATAGATACTCTCTGCTTGATTGAAGGTTTAGCATACATGAAGATGCAGCTGCCATACGAGAGGGATATCACAATCATGTGAGAAGAACATGTAGAGAAAGCCTTCTTCCTCTGGCTGGTTGAAGGGATTTTTAGAATTGTTATGGCAATGTAGGTATAGGAAATTATGACCAGTAACAATGTGAGAAAGAGTGTCACCAAAGCCGAGACAAAGCCCAACGTCTCCATGAGCTGTGTGTCTGTGCAGGAAATCTGCATGAGTGGGGTGGTGTCACAGTAGAAATGGTCAACAATGTTGGAAGCACAGAAATCAACATTTAAGCCTAACAGGAGTGGTGGAAAGATGACAAAGAAGCCAGCAATCCAACAACTGAGGACCAACTGCACACAGACTTTATTGTTCATGATGGTCATGTAGTGCAGGGGCTTGCAGATGGCCACGTAGCGGTCATAGGACATGGCTGCCAGCAAGTAAAATTCTGATGCTCCAAATAGGAAAGCAAAAAACACTTGTGTTAAACAATCACCATAAGGAATGCTTTTGTCCCCAGTTGCCAAAGTAGCAAGCAATTTGGGGATGCATGTGGTAGTGTAGGAAATCTCTAGGAAGGAAAAGTTCCGAAGGAAAAAATACATGGGGGTCTTCAGGTGAGCATCCACCAGGGTGAGTGTGATGATGGTCAGATTGCCAGTGATGCTGAGCAGATAGGTAAGAAGCAGAAAGGTGAATAAGACAACTTTCCACAAGGGGTCATCCGTCAAACCAGCTAGGATGAAAACTGTCACCTTTGTGTGGTTCTTCATTGTGGTCCTCTGGCTGTTAGCTGGTCTAAGTAGACAAGAGAGAGGTGGGTGAGGGGAGGTTATCACTACAGAAGAATGCTAGTGATAAGTAATGCTGAAGTGCCCTGGTCGTTGAAAAGGCAAGGGTTCAGACAGCAACACAGTACTCATCAATGATCTGAAGAGAGCTGTGCCACTGAGCTGAACAGAATTCTCAACAGAAGAAGTTCAGATGGCCAAAAGACATTTAAGGTCATGTTCAACTTCCTTAGCGATCAGGGAAATGCAAATCAAGACAACTTTAAGATACCATCTTACACCAGTCAGAATGGCTAAAATCAAAAACACCAATGATAGCCTTTGCTGGAGAGGATGTGGAGTAAGGGGTACACTCATCCATTGCTGGTGGGAATGCAAACTTGAGCAACCACTTTGGAAAGCAGTGTGGCGGTTTATCAGGAAATTAGGGATCAACCTACCCCTGGTCCCATCAATACCACTCTTGGGAATATACCCAAGAGATGCCCTATCATAAACAAAAGTATATGCTCAACTATGTTCATAGTAGCATTGTTTGTAATAGCCAGAACCTGAAAATAACCTAGATGCCCTTCAACGGAAGAATGGATGAAGAAAGTATGGAATATATACATATTAGAGTACTACTCAGCAGTAAAAAACAATGACTTCTTGAATTTTGCATGCAAATGGACGGAAATAGAAAACACTATCCTGAGTGAGGTAAGCCAGACCAAAAAGAGGAACATGGGATGTACTCTCTCATAATTGGTTTCTAGCCATAAATAAAGGACATTGAGCCTATAATTTGTGATCCTAGAGAAGCTAAATAAGAAGGTGAACCCAAAGAAAAACATATAGTCATCCTCCTGGATATTAACCTTCATCAGTCGATGAAAGGAGACAGAGACAGAGTCCCACATTGGAGCGCCAGACTGAAATCCCAAGGTCCAAATCAGGAGCAGTAGGAGAGAGAGCACAAGCAAGGAACTCAGGACCGCGAGGGGTGCACCCACACACTGAGACAATGGGGATGTTCTATCGGGGACTCACCAAGGCCGGCTGGCCTGGGTCAGAAAAAGCCTGGGATAAAACTGGACTCGCTGAACATAGCAGACAATGAGGACTGCTGAGAAGTCAAGAACAATGGCACTCGGTTTTGATCCTACTGCACGTACTGGCTTTGTGGGAGCCTAGGCAGTTTCGATGCTCACCTTACTAGACCTGGAAGGAGGTGGGAGGTCCTTGGACTTCCCACAGGGCAGGGAACCCTGACTGCTCTTCGGGCTGATGAGGGATGGGGAGTTGATTGGGGGAGGGGGAGGCAAATGGGAGGTGGTAGCGGGGAGGAGGCAGAAATCTTTAATAAATAAATATTAAAAAAAAGAAAGAGAGCTGTGCCAATAAAACAGTAGCTCATAGCTTTATGGCATCTAGACTGAAGGCATAATAGTAATTTTTAATTTTACTCTATAACAATTTATATGACAGTGTTTTGGGATCTCTTTTAAGAGAATAATTTTTCAGGATATAAAGTTACTGAATACAAAAATTTTGTTTTCTTTCTGAGTATATAGCAGTTAGGAAGGCAAGTCATTTTCTGTTCAATTAAAGAAGTTTCACTAGATACAATAATAAATGTTTTCAAAGAAATCCAGTGACAGTATTTACTTGAAACGTATCAGTCTATATTGTGATAGAGGTGCAGGAGAAAGAGGAGAGGGATAGAGATGTGTGTGTGTGTGTGTGAGAGAGAGAGAGAGAGAGAGAGAGAGAGAGAGAGAGAGAGAGAGAGATTGAGAAAGGAAGAGACAGAGAAAGAGAGAGACAATGTGGGGATGGTATACACCTAGAACTAACATCTCAGTTTATGCAGCCCATGTAGCTGAAATGTCGAACCTACTTCTCACTACCTCACTACTTTTATAAAATTGATCCAGTTTCAAAATTTAAAAAATTGTTGAAGTTACTTTCTATTTTTTTTTTGATTTTACTTTTTCAGTTTTTTTGAGACAGGGTTTTGCTCTAGCTTTGGAGCTTATCCTGGAACTAGCTGTCTAAACCAGGCTGGCCTAAACTCACAGAGATCCGATTGACTCTGCCTCCTGAGTGCTGGGATAAAAGGCATGTGCCATTACTGCTCATCTTGGAGTAAATTTTCTTTACACTTTCTATTACTCTGTCCATTGCTTGTTTTTTGTTGTCTCCTTATGTTTTGTTGACCTTCTATTCCAATACCACTTCATTAGGAACAGTTAGATATTATTAGGGTTTGCAGTAAGACATTGCAATTATTATTTTTTATTTGTGAGTGTGAGACAAAGTCTCACGATGTAGCTCTGGGTTTCCTGGAACTCACTAGGTAGATCAGGGTGACCTCAGATGCACAGGGATCTGCAGGCCTCTGCATGTTGGGGCAGGGATTAAACATTTAGCACATCACACCTGTTCTCCATTGTGGTTTCTTATACTTCAAGTGACAAAAAAATGAATCTAGACATGTAAATACAGCTTTAGAAAGTTGTATGACCTGGGAATACTAAAGCTGTTTAAAAATTGAGGTATAGGGATTTTAGACATAGGAAAATAAGCTTGAAGAGGAAAGTTTTTCAGAGTTAAATTAGTACAAACCAGTAATTAAAGCAAGTGCAAATTTAAAAATATTCAATTTTTTATCTATTGCTTACATTATTCTTAGTTATCTTATGAAGAGATTGGCAATATGAATACACGACCTGCAAAAGTATAACATTAGTTGGTAAATTAAGAAGCATAGTGTATTATCAAATAGCATGACTCAAATTACAGTTGGCATGTTTTCCACTCACAAAAATACTATAGTCTCTAGCTAACTTTCTGTTAATAGGGATACAATTCAGTGTCAGATGCTTGACTAGTGTAATGAGGCCTTGGACTTGGTGGGAGACAAAGGAACAAAGTAAAGGAAAAGAAAGAAAAGGAAGGGAAGAGAAGGAAGGGAAGGGAAGGAAGAGAAGGGAAAAAAGAGTACAGAAGGGAAGGGAAGCGAAGGGAAGAGAAGGGAAGGAAAGGAAAGGAAGAAAAGGAAAGGAAGAAAAGGAAAGGAAGTGTAGGAGAGAAGAGAGAGCAGGAAGCATGAACAAAGATACTATCAAGTTGATGTAGATAACTATATATTGACATGATGTTATTGATGAGCAAAATTAGTTAGACTGACATAGCAAGTAAGATGAGCATTTACTATGAAAAGTAAAGCTATCCATCTCTTGGGAAAACTTCTTATCTGGAATCTTCAGCATCAGACACATAGATTCTTATATTTCCATGAAGGGGATGGCAACCTATAACAATGCTTTTTGCCTTAAAGGTATTACAGTAATTATTAAAAACCTCCAACCTATATATCAGTCCCAAGAGAGGTCACAAGTAATTAAAATGAGATATCCAAAGTAAACTTTAAAAAAAATATCAAGAAATGTTTACCGGAAATATTTGGAGTCTATGACAGGTCTTAGAATGAGAAACAGAAATGATATCAAATACTCCTAGAATAGTGAGGAGAACTGAGGCAAAGTGCAGGGTAAATGTACAATCTACTGAGAAGCAATGAAGAGCCTTCTGCTGTCAGGGCTGTGCATACCAACACAGCCGACACACATGGCTAAAGATCACCATTTATTGGACATACCTTCACATCAGAGAGTCACGAGGGCATCTCTTACAGCTTCCTTTGTGTGCAAGGATGAACTCAATGGCAAAAGATGTAGGACTGCATATGTCTAAACCACAGAAATCTCAGTATCATTACTCAATATCATTCATTTATTCTACTTTAATTACACATATCAACGACTCCACAAAATACTCTGGAAAATGTAGAATTTACATTGAAGTTAAGTCTATGACGAATTTTTCAAAACATAGTATCACCCATCATGAGTAACAGGTTAACTTTAAGTGGAAAAAATTTAGTTCTAAATGGTAAATACAGTAAAAAAGTATCCTATTTTTTTAACTAAAGTTTAAACATGACTAAATACATCTATGTTCTAATGGAAAAAATTAGCAAAAATACATTAAACATATGTAGCAGAAAAATTTTTAAATTTTCCCAATGACTTCACCTGTTAGAATACCATCCCAATTAAGCGTATAAAAATCCAAAAAATATAAATATTTATCTGAAACACACGTATTCAAATACTATAAACAGGCAGAGATACAGGCTCAGTTGTACTTGGACAAGACATCCCATATTTTACAGACTGACCAAGTTGCTGATCAGAGCACCGGCACTACACTCCTCTCTGAATGCATCTCAGTTTAAGCCACAATATATGATGGTTTTCTCACCTAGTCAGACAATCTTGCAGATGACTTCACCAGCCAATGCTTTGTGTTTTAAGTCCTCTCTTTACTATAGTGATGTGGTCTGTGGAATCATCTCCTATGCATCGCTCACACTGACACAGAAAATGAATCCATCCTAATGCAGTGAATTTTCATATACTCACTTCTTGAATCAAAACTTAAAGACATGATGAAAATTCTCATGAGAATTGGAGATTTATAACAACATTTCCCAAGGAAATAACACTTTTTATGTTAAACAAATGTACTCCCCAGGTAATCTGTATCTTTAAAAACAAATTATACTTAAAAAAAACCTAAACAATCTCCAGAGACTTGCATACAGATTCCTCAAAGAAGTCTGCTGTATCATTTAAGAAAACAGTTATCAGTGAGGCTTCTAGGTTAATCTGATTAGTCATGTATTGTTTCTCACAACTCTTACACTCACTGGTGTGTCTCAGGGCTCCCAGTTCAGTTATCTGCCTTACTAAGGTGGACAATACACTTAATCAATTTATTAGACCATAAGTTATGTGTCACAAATAGTTTTGTTCTATAAGTAGAATAGGCTTGTGAAAATATTGGTTGGGATTTTGCCTGAAAAATGCATTAAGAAAGAAGCCTCTTACTATGGAAGCTCATTGCAGCTTCTGACAGAATGAGACCTGGAAATATAGCACAATTAATCAGTGCTTGAGTATTTAGGCCCTTCCTAGCCATGAGCCTACAATTTGCTAGGAATTTCATCTAATTATAAGAAAAAGACTTTTGAAAAATTTTATGTGCTACTCTAGTGGCTTCTGGTTTTACTTTATCATATTGTAAAGAATCCAAGTATCATATTGTAAAGTATCACACATAATTCTTAGCAGTCTTTTGAGATGAAACTTGAATGCTGTCAATCAAGTATGTGGTTAATAGTAAGATTGGTTTGCTGTCGATAAGAAAGTTACACTTACCCTTGAGTATCTTCTACTATTCCCAGTACTTCCCTTGAGACTGCCCACCTCACACCATTAATTTTATACTGCCTTCTGGTAGCTTCTTTCTCTTACCCTTCATGCATAAGCCCACATTTAAATACCTTTAATAGCATTTCCAATTCTGCTTTGTGATCTAAGTAGTTTTAAAAGTTTTTTTTCAGCATTGAAACCACAAATCTATTTTCATTCTTCTACAGGTTGACATCCAGTTATGCCAGCACCATTTGTTGAAGATGCTTTCTTTCTTCCATTGTATACTTTTAGCTCCTTTATCGAAAATCAGGTGTTCATAGGTTTGTGGGTTAAAATTCGGGTCTTCTATACAATTCCATTGGTCGACTTCTCTGTTTTGATGCCAGTACCACATTGTTCTCATCACTGTAGCTCTGTAATAGAGTTTGAAGTCAGGGATGGTAATGCCTCCAGAAGATCCTTTATTGTATAGGATTGTTTTGGCTATCCTGGGTTTTTTGTTTTTCCATATAAAGTTGATTATTGTCCTCTCAAGATCTGTGAAGAATTTTGATGGGACCTTGATGGGGATTGCATTGAATCTATAAATTGCCTTTGGTAGAATTGCCATTTTTACTATGTTGATCCTCCCAATCCAAGAGCAAGGGAGGTCCTTCCATTTTCTGGTATCCTCCTCAATTTCCTTCTTCAATGCCTTAAAGTTCTTGTCAAATAGATCTTTCACTTCCTTGGTCAGAGTTACCCCAAGATATTTTATGCTGTTTGTGGCTATCGTGAAAGGTGAAGTTTCTCTGATTGCCCTCTCTGCTTCTAGATTTGGTCTTAAATATTCCCTAAACATCTTAAGAAAATGTTCCAGCTAAGGAGGATGGCTCTATTGAACTACGTCCCCTTGATGCAGGGGGGAAGGGGCTTGGTCTTGCCTCAACTTAAGGTGTCAGAGTTGTTGACTCCCCATGGGAGGCCTTGCCCTTTAGGAAGAGTGAATGGAGAGTGGGTTGGAGGTAGGTTTGAGGGGAGATAAGGAGGAGGGGAGGGAGGGGGAAATGTAGTTGATATGCAAAATTAATAAAAAAAAAAAGAGGAACTATGTCCCTGTCTCCAAACTACTGATAGTTCTGGTTTGAGGACAGAATTTGGAAAAATATTGGATTTGAGATGTCAAGTAAAGCCTAAAATTTTATGAGTAGAAATTAATGACTGATTCTGGTGAAATCTCATGATAGTGTAATATTGAGAGGATTAAAATACAAAAGAACACCCAAGGGGTTTAAGCTGGAAAAGCAGAACTATATTGAAATTTGTCATTAAGTTTGTGTACGTTATATTGTTATCTTCTTTTGAACAATGTGCCTACATTGTGTTTGTGTCCTATGTACTTTTTGGATGGGTAAAATTAAAGATTACAGACTGATTCATTCAGAGGGAGTTTAAGTTAGCCCATTAGTCAGGATGGGGCATGCCGATAGGTGGTTTAAAATATATTTGTAGTGAGAGTCAGGAGCAAAGAGACTTGGGAAACAAATGATCTTGGAAGGAAATGAATGAGTTGCATGCTGTCAATAAGAAAAACTGATGAGGTAAGCCAGACCCAAAAAGAAGAACATGGGATGTACTCACTCATATTTGGTTTCTAGCCATAAATAAAGGACATTGAGCCTATAATTCATGTTCTTAGAGAAGCTAAATAAGGTGAATCCAAAGACAAACACATAGGCATCCTCAGGAATATTAACCTTCATCAGGCGATGAAAGGAGACAGAGACAGAGACCCACACGGGAGCACCGGACAGAAATCTCAAGGTCCAAATCAGGAGCAGAAGGAGACGGAGCACGAGCAAGGAACTCAGGACCACGAGGGGTGCTCCCACACACTAAGACAATGGGGATGTTCTATTGGGATCTCACCAAGGCCAGCTGGCCTAGGTCTGAAAAAGCATGGGATAAATCCGGACTAGCTGAACATAGTGGACAATGAGGATTACTGAGAATTCAAGAACAATTGCAGTGGGTTTTTGATCCTACTGCACGTACTGGCTTTGTGGGAGCCTAGACAGTTTGAATGCTCACCTTACGAGACCTGGATAGAGGTGGGCAGTCCTTGGGCTTCCCACAGGTCAGGGAACCCTGATTGCTCTTCGAGCAGATGAGGGGGGGGGGGCTTGATCGGGGGAGGGGGAGGGAAATGGGAAGCGGTTGTGGGGACGAGGCAGAAATCCTTAATAAATAAATAAATTTAAAAAAAAATAAAATAAAATAAAAAGAAAAACTGATGACAATAAAAATAACCCAAGCACGTTGTTCTTTGAAAATGAGGTATGGGCTCTTGGGGTGTTTTAGGAATTGGCCAGGTTATGCATATAGCAGGCTTTGGGGTATAAAAAGCAAACTCATTTTATAAATTTTTATTTCAAAAAAGAGTATCTCTGTGGCAGCATGTTTACATGAAACTCTCTAGGAAGTTGTTTCACCAGGACTCCTTTCAGTGGGCTTAGTCACACAGACAAGCTGCACAGAGACCAGTGTAGCAATGGTTCAAAATAGCACATTACTACCCAACTTTGAAGTAGACATTTCCATCACCTATGTGGTGTTGATTTTGCATATATGCAAAATTCAAGAATTACAGTGTCTTGGAGACTTTCATTGAAATTACAAAAGAAGCCATGCAGTGTGAGTCAGCTTGAGATTGCCTGCAAGTAACCCTGAGAAGACCTTATGTGATTGATAGTCCATGGGAGATACTTAAAGCCCACTGAAGACATCATAATATGGGTGATAACAGGAACAGGGGATGTCTGCTGACATCACCTTCCTACTGCATTATACAATAGAATAGGGTATCCCATGTTGACGAATTTTGAGAAAGAATGGAGGACAGAAACTAGAGAGAGCTTGGGGAATGGAGCTTAGCATTCTTCTCAGTTACAATCCTTTCCTCTCTGTGTCTTCCAACACATATTGGTTGAACAAGTTAATCGGCTTTATTAGGAAATTTCTACAGATGCATACAAGGTGATTTGATTAATATCATAACTTAATCATGCCCACACCACTCTTTTCTATACTCCATGTCTGTCCTCCTTTTCCCCTTGAGCTCTCACTTTCTGTGTCCTTTCCCCTGATGTTTATTGAAAAACATTTTTCTCACATCGTTTCCTCTCCCTCTACTTTGTTCAGTAACTCCACACCAACCCTCCCATCCAGATTCTCCACCCTTTCTGTCTCTTATTAGCAAACAATCAGGATTCTAAGGGACAATAATAAAATAAAGTAAAATAAACAAAACTAATACATTGGAACGGTACAAAACAAACAAGCAGAAGGAAAAGAACCCAAGAAAAGGCACACAAAACAAATACAGATGCAGAGAACCACTCATTAGCATGCTTAGAATCCCATAAGAAACCACTAAACTGGAAGCCATTATATATGTGTGTGTGTATATATATATATTACAAAGACCAAACAAAAATGTATAAATAAAATAAAATTTAGAAAAAAAATAAAAGAAATAGGAAAGTCTTGATAATACTTTGTGAGACAAGAAACCTCCAAAGATATCACTGGGTTTGCTTTCTTTTAGCCATCTACAGCTAGGTATACATCCTACCGTTAAGAGTACTTTGATTCCCCTGTGAGAGTCCATTGGAATAACTAAATTTTCATTTCCAAGTGGTTGTCTGATTTGGGGATGTGGGCTTATGTTTACATATCCTTTCTACTCCAGAACTCTATCTGGTGCAGACCCATCAGACCCTATGCACACTGCCCCACTCTCTGTGAATTAGTATATACATTGATCCCGCTGATTTAGAGGGTCTTGTTTTCTTGTTGAAATCCATGCATTCTGGCTCTTACATTTTTCCTGTCTCTTCTTTCCCAGGCGTCCCAGAGACCCAAGGGGAGGGACTTGATGGATTTAGGGCTCAGTGATACAAGGTCTGTCATTCTTTGCATAATATCTTCCTGTGGGTATCTGTATTTGTTCTCATCTGCTGCAGGAGGATGCTTCTCTCATGATGACTGAGCAGGGCTCATCTATGAGTATAGCAGAATGTCATTACCAGGTTTTGGTTTTTTTGTTTTGTTTTGTTTTTGTATTTTTCATATGCTTTTGTTTATTTGTTTTAGAACAATAGTATTTGGTTTGCCCCAGGTCCCTAAGCAACCTGAGGAAGAGACCTGGTCAATCATCCTCATCAGCTTAGACCATGAAATCCAATAGAGACATGTTCAACAGAATCACCCTATATGGGCTACCCATACATGCTTCAACATTGCCAGGGCATAAATTTCATTTCATGTTCATTCCCTGGGCTACCAAGTCTCTGGTTCTTGGTAACCAAGGCAAGTGTAGTTTATGTGTTGCACCTTGTGGAGTGGCCCTTAAGTCAGGTCAAACACTGGTTGGCTACTCATACAAGGCTTGTACCACCATTGCACCAGCACTTCTTGTAGGCAGGCTATCATTGTAGAGCAAAGGGTTTTGTGGGTTTGTGTCTATGCTTCTCCTTTGGCAGTGTGCAGGGTACCTTACTGTGCCAAGGACACAAGCACTTAGGATGAAAGCTCTGTGTGGGCACCTGATCAACTTCACGTTCAATGAATTGTGTAGGTGTCATCTCTAGCAATAGGGCCTTGCTGCCAGTTGTAAAGAGCAACCTCTAGTTCTGGTGACAAAAAGGTTCCCATGGGATCCCTTTGACCAAGAAATCAATTAGATGTAGCCCAATCCAAGAAATGGAAGCTTCATTTGGTAACAAGTGATATTCATTTGGAGTTCTGTCTCCCTCATTAGTTAGCACTTTTCTTATGCCATTTTCATGTATTTTATGAAGCTACTCATCAAATAGCCTTTAATTTTAGCTGTCACTTCCACACTTCTCTACTTGTTATTCTCTTCCCTACACCCCTGCAGATGATCCTCCTGTTCTCGTTCCCCTAACCTATTCATTCATTGCTATCTGTTCTATTTTCCCTTTCCTAGTGAGATCTATTTGTGGTCTGCTTCCCAGTTCCTTACAATGGCAGAATTTCCCACTCCCCTAGTAATAACCCCTCTGGGCTAAACCTGGTCTAGCTCCAGAGTTATCACTCATTCTTAATCCATCCTCCATGTTACAGATACGTTTTCTGCCCTATATACATCTTGTTAGGGAGTTTTCTATGGGTACAAAGCCTATGCAAAACTTGGTTAGGGGGAAACCTTGGGTACCTCCTGAATCAGGTATTTATACTTGACATTGTATTTTTGGAAGCTTCATTCAGGTTGTTTTGAATATATTGAAATCTACTGGCTAGAGTGTAAATGTAGAAAAAAATAAAAATGCCCTGGGCTAAGGGAAAGTGCTTCAGTCTGCTGAGGGTAGGGATCCCTGCACCTGTTAAGGCTAAGTTCATTCTCAAAGTGTCTCTGGGTCTTCACTTCATGGACCGATGTTAACCCACACACCCACAACGTGTTACCCACAACATCTTACACTACAGCAAACCTTTGTGGTTCTATGGATTCTAGCTTGGTTATCATTCTAGCAGCTAATATCCACATATACACAAATTCCAAACCATAATTGTCTTTCTGGGTCTTGGTTATCTCACTCAGGATGATCTTTTTTTAAACTAAGAATCTTATGATTTCATTTTCTGTCTCTTTCTACTTGTAGGTTGTTGTTTTCCAAGTTGCCACAGTGTAGGAAAACTTAATATCCTTTCTTTCTGTATCTGACTTATTTTCCAGAACATGTTATACTATAATTCTATCAATTTTACAGGACATAACCTGCCAGATACGGTTTAACACAGATTTCAGAGTGGCACCTACCTCTCCAGACCATATAAAGTTATAAGTTGAAGGTTAACTGTAAGAATTCAGTTAATTCTTGATAGTAGTAAAACCCATCACCATCATCATTTATGCCCCAGCAATGCTTAAGCACGCATGGGCAGCCCGTTTATGGTGGTTCTCCAGTTGTTCCTATCCCAGGCAATCCTAGATGCTTGTGTATTGTCATATCCAAGGTTCCACAGTCTTCTTTTGTGCCATCTATCCAGCGCTTTTTGGGCTTTCATCTTTGCCTTATCCCGTACACTCCTCCAAGCAGTGTTAGCTTTGGGTCTTTGCCGTTGTTCATTCTCATGACATGGTAAAGTATCTCAAGTGCCGTTGCCGTATCCTGTACTTTACTTCTTTCTGAAGATGGAGATGTTTCTTAATGTCATCATTGAACAGTCTATCTCTTTATGGGACACCTAGAAGCCTTCTGAGACATACCATCTCAAATACATTCAGTCACTGTTTTGAGGAGCATCTCCTTGTCCAGGTTTTGGAGTTGTAAAAAAAGGTAGCTTAAAACAAGTGTCTCATATTCTTGCAAATTGGTAGGGTGGGAATGGGGTCACAGTATAAAACCCATAGTTGTGAGTTTTTTAAGACTTATTTATTTATTTCATTTACAGTGTTCTGTCTGTATGTGTGCTTGCAGGCCAGAAAAGGGCACCAGATTTCATTGCAGATGGTTGTGAGCCACCATGTGGTTGCTGGGAATTGAACTCAGGACCTCTGGAAGAACAATCAGTGCTCTTAACCTCTGAGCCAACTCTCCAGCCCCCCATAGTTGTATTTTTGAGATTATAATATAATTACATAATTTCTCTTTTTTTTCTTTCCCTTTGAACCCTCCCATACACCCTTCCTGACTCCCTTTCAAATTCATAATCTTTTTATTAATTATTGTTACATGAATATGTCTATAAGATTATACATAAATATTCCTAAATACAACCTATTCAGTCTATATCATGCTATATGTATAAATGTTTCATAGCTCACTATTTGGCATTGGGTAAGCAATTTATGTGTTGTTACTGGGGAAGATCATTTCTCCTGCTCTCAGTATTTCTATAGTTCTCCTGGGCATGCCCCCATCCACTTTAGGATATCTATTACTATGAGATTGTGTCTCTTAATAGCATCAGATGTTACACCCATTAACTCTCAAAAATATGAGTACATTAGCTTTTTAGGGGAAGGTTTTCTCCTTTGTGTCACCTTGAAACATGGCACATTTGAGAAGAAACCGGCCAACACATTCTGCTTTTCACATGATAAATCATTATAATGACTTTAAAAACATATTTGACCACTTAAATTGAGAAGAAATCACTCTGGTAGAACCTACAATGCTCAAAAATTATTCATGAGAATCTTTACATCTTTGTAATGTTCTAAAAGAATTGTACACTTGTTTATGGTCTAAGTGTACCAGGTCCAGAGAGAAACTGCTGTGTAATTTTTGAACACTGTGTGAGAATTCAAATAAGAATTAAAAATACCATTATTCAGTTATTCCTTTTGTGTACACATTTATTTTCTATTTTGTCATAATCAGATTACCCATAATCTTTATGTTCTTATTTAGACATCAACATCTCAGCACACATTTTACAAAGCTGTGAAGATAAAAGTCAGACATTTCAAGAAGCCTAGCAAAACATGGAAATGAGTGTTGTGATAAATTCAAACAATATTTAAGAAAACTGGAATTTACATGTTGTAACAATATGTCATTAGCTTATGTAATATATAAACATCTTTATAAAATAAACACAGGGCTGAGCCTCTGGAACACTGCAGAAGATCATGGAAATTTCGAAGTCACTTTGCTTCTAAGAGAATTCTGAAAGTTATAAAAGTAAAAATGCAGATAATTATCTTTCTTTTTATAATTTGAAGAATACTTTATTGTTTCTGGAATTAAAGCCACATAAATAAGGTCTTACATGTTTAATATAGTCTGTCACTCATATAAAATTGGAAAAAAATAAATTTAAAATTTGAGACCAATATGGCTATTAATTTCTGTACAATGCCAACTCAACATGGCAAACTAGGATATTTCATTCCAAACAGGGTAAGACACAGAATTTGGACATAACTGGGGACACAGAAGCTGTTCAGTTAAGTAAAGGGTCGTATGATTTTAAATACACATGTGGAAGAACTTGATGACGCCCTTCACTCTTCCTGCTGGCACTACAAGTCAACTTGGAATACAATTAAGTTCTCACTTCATTGAGAAAAACTCCATTTTTTTAGTCATATTCTTAAAAGCATCTTTTACTTGTTTGTTTCTAAGTGTATAAATGAAGGGATTCAGCATGGGTGCAACTGAAGTGCTGAGCAGAGCAATCCCTTTATTTAAAGCGACTCTCCCCTTTGCAGATGGCCTCACATACATGAAGATGCAGCTGCCATAAGAAATGGACACCACAACCATGTGTGAAGAACATGTAGAGAAGGCTTTCTTTCTCTGTTGAGAAGATGGGATTCTCAGAATAGTCCTGATGATGTGTGTGTAGGAGAGGCTCACTAACACCAGCGTAACCAGGAGTGTCAAAATGGCAGAGAGAAGGGCCATTAATTCTATTGTGTGCGTGTCTGTGCAGGAGAGCTGAAGTATAGGGAAAATGTCACAGAAGAAATGGTCTACAGTGTTAGCTGCACAGAAATCAAGTTGGAGCCCCATGATGAGAGGAGGAAAAATGATCAGGAAACCAGACAGCCAGGAAGCAAAGACCAGCAAGTTGCAAATTCTTCTGCTCATGATGGTCATGTAGTGTAGGGGTTTGCAAATGGCCACATAGCAGTCATAGGACATGGCTGCCAGAAGGAAAAATTCAGTTGCCCCTAAGAGAATAGTGAAAAAGAGTTGTGCTACGCAGTCATTGTATGAAATGGTTTTATCCCCTGTCGCCATGCTAATGAGGAATTTGGGGATACAGACAGTTGTGAATGAAATTTCTAAAACTGAGAAGTTCCGTAGGAAGAGATACATGGGTGTCTTGAGATGAGAATCCAGTAGGGTGAGTGTGATGATGGTTAGATTCCCAGTAACACTCAGCATGTATGTGAGAAAGAGAAGCACAAAAATGACGACCTGCAGTTGTAGATCATCTGTTAATCCAAGAAGAATGAATACAGTCACCGTGGTGTGGTTCTTCATAGCTAAGGTCTGATTGCCCAAAGTAGGGAAAGAAAATTAGAAATGAAGAGGAAAACTCTAAACAGGATATGTGAAAGTCTTTACAGGAACACTAGAATTCACACTTAAACAACACTCAAAAAGCACTGTTCTCCAAAGAGAATAGGATCCCAAAAAGCCAGTACATGCAGTAGAGATAAGTCCCAGTGCCACTGCCAGTGGCTCCTCAGTCTGCCCCAGCCATACAACTGTCAACCACATTTCCTTCCACAAAGCAATGTGCCTTAGGATTAGAGGCCGGTGGGATTGAAGGGTGAGTGGACAAAATAGGAGGAGGGGAGAGAGTGGGAATTTGGATTGGTATTTAAAAAAAAAACACCAAAGTACAGGGAGTAAGGAGAATAGATCTGCAAAGAGTTTCAACGAGGAGCAGAAGTGAATATAATCAACATAGTGTATGAAAATCTCAAAGAGGTCCAGACGTGGCAGAGAGGCTTGGCAATCAGGAATAGGCTTTGGGGGACCGGCGCAGTGGCAGACGCAAGCTGCGGGGACCAGCGCGGAGGCAGACACAAGTGGCGGGGACGGGCATGCAATAACAAGAACAGATGGCCCCACTACAATTAAATCAAAGAGCTAGGCCTTTTGTTGGCAAGGTCACTGGCAAACGGGGAGCCTGGTCCTGTCATGGAGACCCTTCGGAGGGGTGAGAGCGTTCTTGGCCTGCAGCAGGAACCAGGAAACAGAGTGAGGGCATTGTGTAAGTGGAGCCCTTGGCCAGCAGGGAAACCTGATCCGGTTTTAAAAGACCCATTAGATAGGATCAATAGGAGGAGACGGGCAGGCGCCAAGGCAAGAATTCACCCAATAATCTGAAAATCAAAATGAAAACACCAGAACTCAATGATCTTACAGCAGAAGTATTTGAACACCCTAAAACAGAAGAAGTGGAAAAAATTGACTTTATGAAAGCAATAGAGTCCCTTAAACAACATGTAAAAAACGCCCTTATAGAAATGGTTGAGAAGTATAACAAAAAGTTTGAAGAAATGAGTAATTACGTAAATGATACCCTGGGAAACCAAGAAAAAAAAAACGATCAAACAGGTAATGGAAACAGTTCAAGAATTGAAAACTGAAATGAAGGCAAGGAAGAAAATACAAACTGAGGACCAGCTGGATATGGAAAATATAGGTCAACAAGCAGAGCCGACAGAAACAAGCATAATCAATAGAATACAAGAGATAGAAGAAAGAATCTCAGATTCTGAGGATAACATAGAGAAAATAAACGCACAGATCAAAGAAAACAGCAAAGCAAACAAATTCTCATCACAAAACATTCAGGAAATATGGGACACAATAAAAAAACCAAACCTAAGAATAATAGGAATAGAAGAAGGAGAAGAGTCACAGCTCAGAGGTCCAGAAAATATTTTCAACAAAATTATGGAAGAAAACTTTCCCAACATAAAGAAAGATATTCATTTAAATATCCAAGAAGTATACAGAACACCAAACAGACTGGATCAAAGAAAAACATCTCCTCACCATATAATAATCAAAACACAAAATATACAGGTTAAAGAAAGAATATTAAGAGCTGCAAAGGAAAAAGGGCAAGTAACTTATAAAGGTAAACCGATCAGACTTACACCTGACTTCTCTATGGAAACCATGAAAGCCAGAAGGTCCTGGATAGAGGTTCTGCAGAAGCTAAGAGACCATGGATGCAAACCCAAACTACTATACCCAGCCAAGCTATCATTCACTATCAATGCAGAAAACAAGACAATCCAGGATAAGAACAAATTTAAACAATATGTAGCCACAAATCCAGCCCTACAGAAAGTAATAGAAGAAAAACCGCAACGCAAGGAATCCAACATTGCCAACACTGCCTACAATAACTCAGGCATCTGGTGACCCTTCACCAGCACATCTCAAAGAAGGGAGACACACAAACTCTACTACCAAAAACAATAAGAATAACCGGAGTAAACAACCACTGGTCATTAATATCACTTAATATTAATGGGCTCAATTCACCTATAAAAAGGCACAGGCTAAGAGATTGGATACGAAAACAGGATCCAACATTCTGCTGTTTGCAAAAAACACATCTCAACCACAAAGACAGGCATCTACTCAAAATAAAGGGTTGGAAAAAGGTGTTTCAAGCAAATGGTCCTACGAAAAAAGCAGGTGTGGCCATATTAATTTCTAACAAAACTGACTTCAATCTAAAATCAATCAGAAGAGATTGAGATGGTCACTTTATACTCATAACAGGAACAATTCATCAGGATGATGTCTCAATCCTGAATATCTACGCCCCTAATATAAAAGCACCCACTTATGTAAAAGAAATATTACTAAAACTCAAGGCAGACATCAAACCACACACACTAGTAGTAGGAGACTTCAACACACCTCTCTCTCCAAGGGACAGGTCAATCAGACAGAAACCTAATAGAGAATTAAGAGAATTATTGGAGGTAATGAATCAAATGGACTTAACAGACATCTATAGAACATTCCACCCAAATAGGAAAGAATATACCTTCTTCTCTGCAGCTCATGGAACCTTCTCGAAAATTGACCACATACTTGGAAACAAAGGAAAGCTCCACAGATACAAAAAATATCAGTGTCCACCTGTGTCCTATCTGATCACCACGGATTAAAGTTAGAAGGCAACAACAAGGCTACCCAGAAAAAGCTTACAAAATCATGGAAACTGAACAGTCAACTGCTGAACCACACCTGGGTCAAGGAAGAATTTAAGAAAGAAATTAAAGTCTTCCTTGAATTTAATGAAAATAAAGGGACAACATGCTCAAACCTTTGGGACACAATGAAAGCAGTGCTAAGAGGAAAGTTCATAGCACTAAGTGCCCCCTTAAAGAAAACGGAGAATGCATACATTGGGGCCTTAACAACACACCTGAAAGCTCTAGAAAAAAAAGAAGCAGACGCGCCCAGGAGAAGTAGAAGACTGGAAATAATCAAACTGAGGGCTGAAATCAACAAAATAGAAACACAGAAAAAAGTCCAAAGAATCAATGAAACCAGAAGTTGGTTCTTGGAGAAAATCAACAAGATCGACAAACCCCTATCCAAACTAATTAAACAACAGAAAGAGAACACGCAAATAAATAAGATCAGAAATGAAAAGGGGGACATAACCACAGACACAGAGGAAATTCAGAGAATCATTATATTTTACTACAAAAGCCTGTATGCCACAAAACTGAAAATACAAAAGAAATGAACATTTTTTTAAATAAGTACCATATACCAAAGATAAACCAAAACCAGGTGAATGATCTAAATAGACCTGTTAGTCGCAAAGAATTAGAAATGGTTATCAAAAATCTCCCTTCGAAAAAAAGCCCAGGACCAGATGATTTCAATGCAGAATTCTACAAGAACTTCCAAGAAGAACTAATACCTATACTCCTTAATGTATTTCACAATATAGAAACAGAAGAGTCATTGCCAAATTCCTTTTATGAAGCTACAGTCATCCGGATACCAAAACCACACAAAGACCCAACCAAGAAAGAGAATTACAGGCCTATCTCACTCATGAATATCGACACAAAAGTTCTCAATAAAATACTGGCAAACTGAATCCAAGAACACATTAGAAAAATTATCCATTATGATCAAGTAGGCTTGATCCCAGAGATGCAGGGCTGGTTAAACATACGCAAATCTATCAATGTAATCCATCATATAAATAAAGTGAAAGAAAAAAAACCATATGATCATTTCATTAGATGCTGAAAAAGCATTCGACAAAATTCAACACCCCTTTATGATAAAGGTCTTGGAGAGATTAGGTTTACAAGGGTCACACCTAAATATAATAAAAGCTATTTACAGCAAACTGACATCTAACATTAAATTAAACGGAGAAAAACTCAAAGCCATCCCACTAAAATCAGGAACATGACAAGGATGTCCACTCTCTCCATACCTCTTCAATATGGTGCTTGAAGTTCTAGCAATATCAATAAGATAAGATAATGAGATCAAGGGGATTTGTATTGGAAAGGAAGAAGTTAAGTGACCCCAAAAACTCTACCAAAGAACTCCTACAGCTGATAACCACCTTTAGTAATGTGGCAGGATACAAGATCAACTCCAAAAAATCAGTTGCCTTCCTAAACACTAAGTAAGGATAAGGAGGCAGAGAGGGAAATCAGAGAAGCATCACCTTTCATGATAGCCACAAATAGCATAAAATATCTTGGGGTGACTCTGACCAAGGAAGTGAAAGATCCATATGACAAGAACTATATGTCTTTGAAGAAAGAAATTGAAGAGGACACCAGAAAATGGAAGGACCTCCCTTGCTCTTGGATTGCGAGGATCAACATAGTAAAAATGGCAATTCTACCGAAAGCAATCTATAGATTCAATGCAATCCCCATAAAAATCCCATCAAATTTCTTCACAGATCTGGAGAAGACAATAATCAACTTTATATGGAAAAACAAAAAACCCAGGATAGCCAAAATAATCTTATACAATAAAGGATTTTCTGGAGGCGTTACCATCCCTGACTTCAAACTCTATTACAGAGCTACAGTAATGAAAACAGTGTGGTACTGGCATAAAAACAGAGAAGTTGACCAATGGAATTGAATAGAAGCCCCTGATATTAACCCACAAACCTATGAACACCTGATTTTCGATAAAGGAGCTAAAAGTATACAATGGAAAAAAAGAGAGCATCTTCAACAAATGGTGCTGGCAAAACAGGATGTCAATCTGTAGAAGAATGAAAATAGATCCATATCTATCACCATGCACAAAACTCAAGTCCAAATGGATTAAAGACCTCAATATCAGTCCAAACACACTGAACCTGATAGAAGAGAAAGTGGGAAGTACTCTACAACACATGGGCACAGGAGACCACTTCCTACATATAACCCCAGCAGCACAGACATTAAGGGGCCTCATTGAAAAATGGGACCTCCTGAGACTGAGAAGCTTCTGTAAAGCAAAGGACACTGTCACTAAGATAAAAAGGCAACCCACTGACTGGGAGAAGATCTTCACCAACCCCGCAACTGACAAAGGTCTGATCTCCAAAATATATAAAGAACTCAAGAAACTAGACCGTCAAAGGCTAATCAACCCAATTATATAATGGGGCGCTGAGCTGAACAGAGTATTCTCAACAGAAGTTCAAATGGCCAAAAGACACTTAAGGTCATGCTCAACTTCCTTAGTGATCAGGGAAATGCAAAACAAGACAACTTTAAGATAACATCTTATACCTGTCAGAATGGCTAAAATAAAAAACACCAATGATAACCTTTGCTGGAGAGGTTGTGGAGAAAGGGGTACCCTCATCCATTGCTGGTGGGAATGCAAACTTGTGCAACCACTCTGGAAAGCAGTGTTTCGGTTTCTCAGGAAATTCGGGATCAACCTACCCCTGGATCCAGCAATACCACTCTTGGGAATATACCCAAGAGAGGCCCTATCATACAACGAAAGTATATGCTCAACTATGTTTATAGCAGCATTGTTTGTAATAGCCAGAACCTAGAAACAACCTAGATGCCCCTCAACGGAAGAATGGATGAAGAAAGTATGGAATATATACATATTAGAGTACTACTCAGCAGTAAAAAACAAGGACTTCTGGGAAGTGCTGGGGGAGTGAACGTGAGTGTGACCAGAACTCATCGTAGGAAATTCTTCAAGAACCATTAAAATACATTCAGAGGAGTGTTTGACTTCATTTGAGGTACAGTTAATGTATCCATCTGTTGATATGCACGTGAGAATGAAGAGTAGTCAAAAAACTGAAAGCAGCAAGATGGCAAGGTGGCAAAGTAACCCCTCCTCTCCCTGCCCCCTCTCTCTTTCTCTTTAGGTCCCACTGTATAGGACCAATTTGGGAAAACTCTTGACATCTATCACAGACAAAGAGTAATACATAGTTTGAGCTAGCATTTGCCCTCCTGTCATATTGTCAATGGAAGTGAGAACTTCCACCCGCCAATAGCTACAGACAAGACAATCATTACATCAAAATAACATTTCAGCAAGAAAAGAATTGTGTTATAGTCCTAAATAGCAAAAGATGAGCAATTTGCTGCTATCAACAACTGCATAACTCACCTTCTTTATGATCGCTCCACTTCTGTGCTGCTGAATACCAGAGTAGTCAGTAGCAAATAGAGGTTTAAGGTAACAAGAAAGAATTCTCGCAGAACAAGATCAGAAGTCGCCCATGAAACACCAGACAAAAGGAACAATAGTCAATGTACTGTTCACACCTGTACTTCTTTTTTGCATGACCTTTTCACTTTTATTTTCCTAATAAAAAAATGAGATAATTTTATTTATGTCTGACATTTAGCTTAAATTTGAATTTAAATAATAAAGAATTATTATAAACTATTTAGCAGCATTAGTGAGATTCTTAATTCCATAACAAACTATTTGCTAATAAAATAGTAGTAACTATCACATGGCCCTCTGTGTGTTGGTGGCTGATTAGGAAATTCAGCAGTAAGGTAAGAGATCCTTCCAGAAAATCAGTGGAAATTTAAACTTATATAATTAATATAACTGTTTAATAAATATTAAAGAAAACTTCTCAAGTTCAGAATTAACTTTTTCACTGTCATATTTTTAATATTTATATCCATCATGTGTAATAGAAGCATATGAATTATTATAATCAGGTAAAAACACTCATTCAATAGCAGTTCTATTTACACTGTGAAGAGTATCAGTCAAAACCATGATTCATTCAAAATGAAACTATTAAGTCTCATACTGCAATTGATGTCTACAGTATAACTTTAAAAAGTATACATGTGCATTATAAAAATCAATTCCAGTCTTATGTTACGCTATTTTAATGATAATGGTTTGTAACTATTTAACAAGACTAAAATACAGCCATTATTTTTCAAGCCTTAATTTTTCTGCGATAATTTATTTTCAATTATCCTTTTTATGTAAGTCCCAGAATAGAGGCACTTTCTGAATGTTTCATATCTAATGTATTGTAGACTATTGTGGCATATATTCTTGTCTTGACTTCTTATCCAAAACTGCTACAGTATCAGACACACACATCTTCAAGATGTTCAGTCCAAAGGTTTCAGCAAGACAAAAAGTCTCATCTACCCTACTTAGCATGATTTATAAGAAGAAGAAATGCTCTCTAACTTCTTATAAAATCTAGGACATAAACTACTTGATTATTCATAAAATATATTTTGCTTAGGCTGGGAAAGAAGACAACAGCAATTATACACTTACCTTTTCCTATGAAATACTTCCAGCCAATATGAATGGGTATTAGCTTTTTTGGAAGATTTTATAATTGCAGGAACTATAATCCTTTTGTACACCAAATCAGTTGTCTCAAGAGGATTTAAGACTTAAAAATTAGCATGAGAAAAAAGCAATTCCCTGGAGACTATTGTGCTACCATATTAAATATATTAAAATAGTTTTGAATGAAGAAGACTTAAAATCTGTAATCATGCTTGAGTAGCTTTATGTTATAAACCATAACTTTAGCCCAATTCCTCTTTCATTTTCTCACAAAAATATATTTCAAACAAGAAAACGTGAAATATAATAATGAATAGTGTGGAAATATGAAAAGGAATTACTGAAACTGTGAGTTAAGAGTCATTGAATAAACCGCTCATATTGTACCTTCCTAATGAAGCCTCCAAAGTACCCCTTCTTGATTCAGAGTTGGACGCAGTGTCTGGAAAACCAAGACATGTCATCACTGACAATGAAAAAGGACATTGAATACCCTAATTGTCATCAGAGAACCTTTATCCAGTAAATTGATGAAAGCAAATTCAGTGATCCACAGACAAGTGCTGGGTCAAGCTCCAGGTGTTTTCCTGAAGAAATGGGAGGAAGGATTGTAGGAGCCAGGGTCCACTAGGTCATGATGGAGGAACCCTCAGAGATAGTTAACCTGAGCTCATGGGAGCTCATGAACTCTGAACCAACTAAAGTTAGGGAGCCTCAATGGGACTGACCTAGGCTCTCTGCTGTTTGTGACAGCTGTGTAGCTTGATCCCTTTGTAAGGCTCCTAGCAGTGAGATGAGAGCCTGTCCCTGGGCTTAGCTGGCTTTTGGTAATCCTTTCCCCATGCTGGATTACCTTGCCCAGCTTGAAGCAAGGGGAGGAGCTTGGTACTGCCTCAACTTGATGTGCCATGCTTTGTCCATGGGAGGCCTGCTGCTTTTTAATTGGAAATGGAGAAAGAGTGGATAGGGAAGGGGTGGATGAGAGTCAGAGGAAGTAACAGAAGGAAAAAAGGGAGGGGAAACTGTGGTTGATGTGTAAAATAAATAAAAACAGTTAATTAACCAAAAAAATTAAGCAGCAGAATCACATCGATTTGGTAGAAGAAAAGTGAAGCAAATGCTGACTATTTGAATGCAGAATGTGTGCTTGCATCTGACTGCATATGTTTCTATTCAAACAACAGGAAATTATGTTAAGTGAATGCAAAATTTTACATTTCCACTGCTAAGTATTTCAACACTACCTGTGGTAACAGATAAATTTAAAAATCACTGTGACAACATATAAGAAAAAAATTACATAAAATATTACTGTAGAGTATGAAATATAATCAGTCTATGCTATTACCTGAATTGTTCAGCTTGGTCAGTTTTTTCAAGCTGAGTATCCCCATGTGAGCCGTGTCAAATGAGGGGAGAGAAAGCCAACATCCAGAATCTTAGTTCCTTCTCCTCCAGGTCACCGACCTTTCAAGGCCCACTGCTACCCTTAATTTCAACAGACAGATTAGTTTAGTCAGATATAGCAAAGTAGAAAGTTATTTCCAATATTAAGCATAGAAGACAGGAATTTTCTTTTCTTATTTGGATAGGGGGCTACTTGGTTCGAAGCATCACCTCAGCTCTCTGGCACCTTTTTATGTGATATGTAATTTTACTATGTTAAAGTTTCAAACTTCTTTACTTAAACAGAAAAGGGGAGGTGATGTGGGATTCCCATCAGTATGCTGTGATTACCATTAATGAATGAAGAAAACTGTCTTGGGCCTGTGCAGGAAATAGAGGCAGGTGGGAAAAGCTAAACTGAATGTTGGGAAGAGGAAGGCAGAGTCAGAGAGAAGCCATGGAGCTGCTGCCAGAGACAGATACACTAAAACTTTGCTGGTAGACCATGACTTTGTTGTGATACACAGATTAATGAAAATGGGTTAAATTAAGATGTAAACGCTAGAAAATAAGTAGCTAGAGCTAATGAGTCAAGTAGTGTTTTAAATAATACAGTTTCTGTGTGATTATTTCAGGGCTGAGCAGCTGGAAACCAACAAGCATTCCCTCACTACATCTTTATCCAAAGAGTCTGGAATGTTTGCTTGGAAGTATAACCTCAGCTCCTGGCATCCCTTTATCCAACAAGTCTGGAATGTTTGGTTGGAAGTATAACCTCAGCTCCTGGAATCCATTTTGGAATGTTAGGTAAAAGGCTCCATTTCAAACCCCCCTCTTTCATGGGAGTTACCACAGTCTAGACTCCACCTCTGAGAATGCCCACCAAACAGTGACCCCTCTCCAGGGAGGGTCAAGACCACTCCCATAGGCTATTTGAACTGACCCCCAGAGAACAAACACATGGTCTTTCTGTTTCTCCATGGTCTCTCCAGTTATCTGTCCCCCAGTCTGTGTTTTCCCATGGGGGCCACCTGGGAGCAATGGCATCCATTAAACCTGGGCTTCTTCTAATTTGGTCTGGTTTGGATTATTGCATCAGCAGAGAGGCTTATTGGACTGAAATAACTTAATATTTGGAGGCCCCATTAAGATGGGCTATTTTTCCAACTGGCTCAGGGGTACGTGTTGAAAAACACCCTTCCTTCCTTTGCTCAACAGCAGGCTAATATCAGCTTTAGATGGGTGCGTTCTCCTTTTTCAAATATATGTCTCTAGGGCCCAGGGCCCTTGTATTTGTCAGGTTGTCTGTTAAAGTCATGGCCCATGCCAGGCACCTGACCACACCAGTGGGGAGGCAGTCCTCGCTGAGGTGACATTCCGTGGGATGGAAACGTCTTCCCAAGCAATCCTCTCACCCCTCTGTTTTTTGACTCAAAAATCTTATCATGGTGAACACATTGTGGTAGGCATTGAGTGCTGAGACTTGTCACAGACTTGTAAAAATGGACACTTGAAGTTTGAGGCCTGATCTCCAAATGCCCCTGGGCTGCCTTTTACAAAAATCCTTTGAAATTGAGGCTATCTAACACCTAATGTAAAACAAACAAGGCCCCATATGCCCATGGTTTCTGGAGGCTGTGCTCCTGTTCCTACTACTCTTCCCTATACCCCCTGCCCACTTCTCTAGCCATTTGTTCTCTACAACAGACCCATTACCCCTTGTCCTTCTACTCTAAAACTGTATAGCTATTTCGTCCTTCTGTTTCTGTTCTCTCTTACAAAGTCTGCTAATCTGATCCTCAATGGGATCACCTGTGTGCTTCCCTGGCTTCTGCTGCCTGCCTACACCAGGATTTTTAAGTTGGTCAGCTGATTCAGGTTTCTAAAAAATGTTTTATTTGTCTGTCTGTTAAAATTATATGGTGATACTATGCTTTTATGTCTGTGTGTGTGTGTGTGTGTCTTATTTCTCTGTGTGTATGTGTACATGTTTTAAGATCTGTAAATCCTATACTTCCAAGTTACAACAGCTCTGAAATCTACAAACACATGGGTAACCACCATTTTGACCTTAGCACCATTTTGGGTAAGAGTATCCACGTGTCTTGAACCTACCAAGGAGACATTTCACCTCCAAAATTCTTTAACTTACTAAAATATTCCTTTTAATCTTCTTATATTTACTATCATTGGTAATCTGTAACTAATTAGATAAAATACATGTCTAAATTTAACTTATATGTGTAATTTATATATAACTAACTGGCAATGATACCCAATTCTCAAGTGACCGGAGTTAACAACCACTGGTCATTAATATCACTTAATGTCAATGGACTCAACTCACCTATAAAAAGGCACAGGCTAAGAGATTGGATAAAAAAACAGGATCCAACATTCTGCTGTTTACAAGAAACACACCTCAACCACAAAGACAGGCACCTACTCAGAGTAAAGGGCTGGGAAAAGGCTTATCAAGCAAATGGACCTAAGAAACAAGCAGGTGTGGCCATACTAATCTCTAACAAAGTTGACTTCAAACTTAAATCAATCAGAAGAGATGGAGAGGGGCATTTTATACTCATAACAGGAACAGTTCATCAGGATGAAGTTTCAATCCTGAATATCTATGCCCCTAATATAAAAGCACCCACATACATAAAAGAAACATTACTAAAACTCAAGGCAGCCATCAAACCACACACACTAATAGTAGGAGACTTCAACACTCCTCTCTCCCTGATGGACAGGTCAATCAGTCAAGAGTATGGCATCTAAATTTAACTTATATGTGTAATTTATATATAACTAACTGGCAATGATACCCAATTCTCAAGTGCCTTTACAGATCTGAGAGTATGGCATTTAACAAAAGAGCATCTAACACAGAGACATGACAGCTACTGCAGCATCCTGTAGTTCCTTCAAAAAGATATATAATCACAGAAAGACCTTCTGCCTGGAAGTTTGCTTTGGATTTGGAAAATCCACCCACACAGTAAAAAACAGCCTTCTATCTCATCACCTTCCTAGGTGCTACATGGGGGTATTGATTGTCTTATCCTGTCAAGACAGGTAGAAAATAATCTGTCCCCCCACAGGAAAATCTTCAGGCTTCCTAGACTCAGCAGCTAATGGCAAGCACTGTTTTTAAGGTTGGTGTTTTTCAAAGACTACAGAGAGACTTGGGATTGCCTGTGTAGCTAAAAAGCTGTCTCATTTCTGCTCGTTTATATGTCCCAGATCTGTCCAATGGTATTTGATGACTTAAGGTACTGGTAGTTCATTATCTCATTTGTTAAGTTATCTGCTAAAAATACAAACAGGTGTGCCTCTTTCAGGGCTTCATAGTCCAGAATTAACAAGTTTCTGGTGTATCTTCAAAACTCCAGAGTTCCCAATTCCCTTTAATTTTCTTCTAAAATGTTCC
Organism: Microtus oregoni; assembly: GCF_018167655.1. Lineage (NCBI taxonomy): Eukaryota > Metazoa > Chordata > Mammalia > Rodentia > Cricetidae > Microtus > Microtus oregoni. Next base: position 66,094,470 of record NW_024543060.1, read on the forward strand.
TGTTCAAGTTGTCTTTCAGATACCTGCGGGTTCCTAAAAGAAAAGGTCTGCAGCTGTCTCAAAAATCTGGTCTGGTATTTTACCCCCACCCATTTCCAAGCATATTTTATAGGTCACTCTTGCTGCCTGGGCCAAGACCAACTTAAACAAAGCCCTCCAGATAATGCCAACACTTGCACCAGTCCCTGAGACTTCACCATTGGTACCAATTCTCTTTGCTCACCACGAGTGATCATCACTTCTTTATGCCATTATAATTTCTTATGTAATATATTAGTTTACATATTAGTTCTTGACTTTGGATATGTGAGATGAGAATTGTATATTATCTTATTGTGTCTTATAGAATATGTCCTTCCCTGTTTGAATATATTGTTTTGTTGATAGTTATCTACTTATTAATTTGTCATCTTTAAAACAGAATTATTAATTCCTGAGATATCAGCAATGTATTTGATCACATTCACCCACAAACTCTCTTCTTAACTCCTCTTAGATCCAGCCCACTATCTGCTCCCTTCCCCCAAATTCATCTCCTCTTCTTTTTTTAATAGTCTTTCAAGTCTAATTTGTTTTGCTTCTATTCTTTGGGGTGTGGGACCAAACACTCTACTATGATGGCCTACTAAGGCCATCTCTAATCAGGGTGATGTGAGGGGCTCATGAGTTCCCCCCTGCTCTCTGCTAGAATGTTAGCTGATTTGATAGTCTAAGTGCGTAGAATGTGAGCTCATGCGTGCAGCATGACTGTAATGTCCAGAAGACAATCTTCTGTGCTATATTGTTCCTTCTCAACTTTTGAATCTCACAATCTTTCTGTTTCTTCTTCTGTAATGGTCCCGAGCCTTGTGTGGGGTGAGAGGTTAGAGGTAATATAAACGACCTATTAGTGGCTGAGCATGCTACTGACATTTATTGTCTAAACTTGATTAGTTGTTAATTTGCCTGTTCTCTGTACACCTGTTAATTGCACTAAGAATGTTCTCTGACTGGTCTGAGTGCTGTACTAATCAACAGGTATAGGGGTGCAGGGGTATTATACTATGTTTATTTAGCATTACAGTGACTGTAGACTCATCCCTAGGCCCATTGGGCACCCTGATCTTGGATTCTTGAACTGATTTACATTAACAAGCATATATTTCTTTTTGTGCATTGGCCTTCAATTAAATCAGCAAGTTATTGGTTACAACATAACATTTGTGTCCCTATTGCACCTGTCAGCATGTCCTGACATGCTGGCCTTGATTATTGTTAACAGTGTTCACAGCTTTATAAGAACTGTGTGTTGATGGCTCTCTCCCCGCCCCTATGCCCAGTAACCTGAATAGTAGCTTTTAGTACCAGGAAAGGTATCTAGCCGGGACGAGGCTTCTTAATCTCTAATGACTTGATTTCTCTGTGTGTTGTGATCAGTGTGTTCATGTCTGTATGTGTATGTGTGTCTGTATGTCTCTGTGTGTGTGTGTGTTTGTGTATATATTCTCTTCAGAAATAGGTCTTACTTTCAAATTCTGATGGATAATTAAGAACAATTACTATCAAACAAAGAAAATTCAAACTCTTTTGAGATTTCAAAAGATGACTAAGATCCAAAAACTGAATGGTAAGTGTTAGCATGGATGTGGGGATGTAGAATCCTTTCATACGCTATTGGTGGGAATGCAAAATGATGCAACCTCTATGAAATACAGTGTGAAAGTTCTGAAAACTAAAACTAAATCTACTATATTTTCTAACGACACTACTACTTGGGTATATTCCATATATGTCAGGGACCATTTTCAACAAGTATACACTTCTTGTCAATAACACTGAGCAAGCTGAAACTCTCTGACCCTCAGACAAGCTGGAAATAAGTTCACATTTTTGGGGTTCCACACATATGCCCAAGGAATTCCATTTTCTAATACAGAGACAAACGTTCATCAATGTTTGTAATGGTTTGTTCTCAGCAGCTAACACAGTAATGGCCTAGATGTCCATAAGCTGATGAATGCATTATGAAATGTGATACCTATATGCAATTCAGTTTTATATATCTGTGAAGAAAAATAAAATTCAATGTAAGTGAATGGAGCTGGGAAACATTATATTGAATAAAGTGACCCAGACGGAGAAAGGCAAATCTCCCATGCCCTCACTCATATGCCAAGTTTAGCTTCAAATGTTTAGATTTGTGTGTTTGATTCAGAGATATTGTGGAATCCAAATAACTTGAAAGTGATAATACTTGGGAAAGAGGAAGAAGGTCTCAAAGTAAAAGGGATAGAAGAACACAGATGACATGAAACGGAAGGAGGCTTTCTGAATATATGTAGTCATATAAATGGGTATGGTTGGATTAGTTTATATAGAATTGTGTTCTTTACAGAAGCAAAAATTATCAAAAAAATAGCCAGTATCAGGATTTGTATACTTCTCATCAAATTATTGATCAAAGGTGTCCCAGAGACTCCACCAAACAGTGTGAGCTATTGCCATTGGTTCTACTTATCCACTTCTTTGTATCTCCTAGTGAACACTTGGCTTTCCAATATCATTTTGGAAAACACTATCATTTTGCCATCCCACAACCTTTACTACTCTTTTATCAAAGAACTATCAAATTGTTTACAGGAATCTATTTCTGGCCTTATAATATATTCTACTTATCTATGTGCAAAACCTTATATTACCAATTGCTGAGAAATTTTGTAGTAGAACATTGTGCGTCTTCCAACTTTTTCCCCATTTAAAATTTTGTGGGCTATTCTAGGCACTTTGTCTTTTCATATAAATGTTAGAATCTACTTGTCCATGTCTGGAAAATACCATAAGATTAAAGATCATTTTGAATTTATGTATTAATTTAGGAAGAACCGACATCATAAAAATAGTAAATCTTTTATATATGAGCATGGACTAGAACTTTATTTCTTAGGGGTTTTAAAGATGATCTATACCTTTAAAATATTTGTATTAATTTAATGATTCTTTTTCTAAACAACTGAAACATCTTTATTGTTTCCAACATTGATTTTTAAGGACTTCTTTACTGAACCTCAACATTTGTGATAGTTCTGGACTTTATGCTCACACATCTCTCCAAATTCTGAGTGTTACTAGCCAAATTGAATGTTGCATAAGATTTGAAAGTCTAATGTAAGCACCCAGGGTAGTCAGATTCTACATCTACATCTCAAGCATATAGCTGAATATCTATAGTGTGGTTTCATCTTTTGACAGATAAAAGATAATGTAATAGTTCTATTTGAACCATTTTCATTGTAATTCAGTGAATCTTCATCATTCAACACTCTTGTCCTCATGGACTCATAAATTCTGCAAGTACATGAGATCTACCTCCCCCTTTTCCATTCTTCCTCATATAGATATCGTCTTATTTCACTTAAATTTAGCAAATACTACAAATGATTTTTATCAATTTTGTGTGTCAGTTCATTGAAACTGTTGCTTTTACATGCCTGCATATTGTAATTCCTATTAATAGATGACTCCAAGGGCAATCTGTCATTTCTGTTTGATGAGAGAGTGCTGCTGTCTATATTCCAGGTACATGATAAGGTGGTGTAAGATAACATTCAATTTATTTTGGGTCTTTAATTTACCTGGTGAGGAAGTCATACACTAATTCTCTACCCAGTCCCAATAATAACCCCAAACTAATTTTCAAAACTGAATAGATAACCACATAGGATGGCATAACTTTTCACAAAATCTTAGTGCATGCCCTATTTACCTACAGGAACGTCTATAAGCAGCATGCCTATGTGCCAGGAATATTACCTCCCTCAAACATCAAATGTGCTGGATCAGGAGTTCTATTTAGCTGAAAAAGCTGTATAGTACACTACCTTGGTTTACTGAAGAGACTTCTTTGCAAATCTAGCATTTTTATTTGTCTAATAACCATGTGATACATGCAGCTTCAAAATCCACACAGCCCACTAAAGATTTCATATTTCCTAGTAATAGTATGGACCACATGTAATATATTAAACTTTGTAAGGAATATCCCAACATCTTTCTTTAGAAGGTCCCATAATTTTTATGAACATTGTTCTGTAACCCTTGGCTAGCAAGTTTATTATAAATGTTCCCAAGTATCTTGCCACTTACTGATCTTAGGGTCTCTTGTTTATACTGTTGTTACACAAACTGAACCATGCATTGTTGCAATTAATTTCAATAAGAATAAATTATGATATACGACTGAATGTGGAGCGCATCTGTATTAGAGTAGGGCAATACACTGTGACGGCCTTTTTGATTGAAAGCTAGCTGCAGTTGATGACATCTGAAGACAAATATAAAACCTTTCATATGAAAATTCCAGAAACTGTATTTATTTTTCCAACAGCATCAAATCCAAAGCAAAAGGTTCCATTGACACAATTCTTAAGTTTAAGAGTCCACTGCTTCTCTTCAGAATTTATTGGTCTTTTAAATAGGCCAAATTGGCAGAATGAATGAAGACGTAATAGAAATAACATCTACAATATTTTTTATTTGAGATACTATATTTAAAATTTCCCAAGTCTTATATATTAAAATTACTATTGATGAGAAAAGTTGTTAAATTCTTTTATGTTTGGTCTTTCTTTCATTAATAGCCAACACATCAGAGAATTAAAAGAAACCACTGTAAGAACCAGAGTTTTCAAAATATCAAGAGTTATCAAGGTGCAAAGAATTTGAGGAAAATTTAAAGTTATAAAGAAATATTAACTTTAAGTCTAAACTGTCTTGATGTCCTGTTTACTTGATCTCATAGATATTATTATGCATTCCACACACTTTACTGATTTTTCTAAAGAATCAGAGTCAAAATACTTAGCATTAAAATGTGTTTCATTTTTGTTTTAATTAGTAAACTGAAATATAATATGTATAGATTTTCAAAAATGATTTGCTTGTACATTTCTGTTTTATAGAACCATGTGCTAATTCATCCTCTCTGAAAGCATTGTTAATTAGTAGTACCCTCAAGATAAAAATCTGAGATCAGCATATTTTACTTTTTTATTATTTTTGTTAATTATAAAGATGAAGGTGATTTAGTGTGATATCTCCATAATACAATGTACACAGAAAAGCATACTTTGAATTGGCTTTTAAAATGTGCTTTCCATATTAGTTTTCTTCAGTGCTTTGAGTCCTGATTGGGCGTCTATGCTCGACTGGTTGGCCCTGCTCTAATGCACCCACTGTTAGCACAAAGCAGACTCAGTGAGTTTAAAAGAGTATGTATAAAGTTGGAAGGAAGAAGTGAAAATTGGTTGGGGACATATGGGAAGAATCTGAGGGGAATAAACAGGAAGTTGACCTGATCAAGCACTCTATATGAAATGCATGGAAATCTCAATGATGAATATAAAAATAAATCCCATGTGTGTTTATGAGTCCTTATACAATTGTGTATTTCAAAATAAATAATGTGGGATTTGAATACCTAACAGTATGTAATTTTTAATCTGTGTTTTAAAACCGTATATCCAATTGAATTACTAAACATGTACTGATGATAGTATTTAAAATCGCAAAGAAACAATGAGTAAACTAATGACTCGATTACAGTTTAAATAAGAAAATAATAAACCCTTTCACTATCAGTTATCCACCAAGTATGTATATGATGCTAGTACAATTAAGCCTTGGTGTAGCCGAACTATCAAACAGGAATTTTAAACCAACATATTTCTTCTGTGATTTGCACTAATACTGTGCAAATATATACTTGAATGTCTTTACTGAACCTTGCTCTAGATAGTCACTGTGCCCTAGTCACTCAGAGAGCTTAGAGGTCACCAGGTTATTAACCACATCTGTCCGCAGGCTTCTGAACAGAAAACAGGTGATGTAAACATCTTTCCTTGAAGAGACAAGCATCTGTGTTTAACATTCTCAGTTTTGCTAGTGCTTGAGTGGGAGCACAACAGAAAAGCACCCCTGGACATAAATAAGAGTAATGAAAAAATTTTAAGTTAGCTATAAATAAAAACAATAGTAATTAAGTGTAAAAAGAAACACAGGAACACATCTTTATAGAAAAAATGGCTTAATTTAATAAATAATGTAGAAGGTACATTTTATATGTACAATTATAATCTTCTGTACTTTTATTATTATAGGACCAAGCATCAAATAATTTTACTTCTTTGAGAAATTTATCATTCTGATTAGCATATCTTTGAGAGCTATTTTTACTTGCTTGTTTCTGAGAGTGTAGATAAATGGATTTAACAGAGGAGCAACAGAGGTATTTAAAACAGCCACTCTCTTATTAAAATTTGCTGCATCTTTAACAGAAGGATTTATATACATGAAAATACAGCTTCCGTAAGAAAGTGAGACCACTACCATGTGAGAGGAACAGGTAGAAAAAGCTTTCTTTCTCTGTTGAGCAGAGGGGATCCTCAAAATTGTCCTGATGATGTATGTGTAGGAGAGAATCACCAGCAGCAAGGTGAAGATGAGGGTCATGGCAGCCAGGAAGAACTGGATCACTTCTAAGAAATGTGTGTCTGAACAGGATAAATGCAACAAGATAGTGTAGTCACAGCAATAATGATTGATGATGTTGGAGGCACAGAAAGGCAACTGAAGAGTCATTGCATGTGGCACCACAACAACTATAAAACCAGAGAACCAGGAACCAAGGACTAGTAGAAAACAAAGTCTTCTACTCATGACAGTCGTGTAATGCAGGGGTCTGCAAATGGCGGCATAGCGGTCATAGGACATAGCTGCTAAGAGATAAAATTCGGTGGCTCCCAGAAGAATTGCAAAAAAATACTGTGTGAAGCAACCAGCAAAGGAAATAGTCTTATCTCCAGTTCCAATATTGATTAGCATTTTGGGAACAAAGACAGAGGTAAAAGATATCTCCAAAAATGCAAAATTTCGAAGGAAAAAATACATAGGCGTCTGGAGGCGGTAATCCAGTAGGGTCAAGAGAATGATGGCTGAGTTTCCCATGGCACTTAAGATATAAGTTAGGAGCAGAAAGAGAAAAAGAATAGCTTGTAGGTTGACATCATCTGTCAATCCAAGAAGTATGAACTCTGTCACTGATGTGTGATTTGCCATCATCAAATTTAGGCAAGACAAAATAGAGAATAACAATGGTATGTTGAAATGAAATTGAATTTGGTTTCAGTATAAAATCAGGATCCACAGCTAAAAACAAATTATCATAATCTGAAAAATAAAATAAAAAGCCTGAGTTTACTCTATTTTTTTAAAAAAAAACAGCTTCTACTACATTGTTATTTATTTCCTTTGTGTGCATGGGAGTGAGAATGTGTTGTTGTGCAAGTGTGCAGATCAAAGGACAACGTGTGGTGTTGGTTCTCTCCTGCCAGCAAAGTGATCTCACTTCTTAGTAGCGTTCAGAATTCACAATAACCAATCTTCCTGTGTTATGATAGGCATTTATGTCGGCTACTGTGAGTTCCTGGTTTGGGATGGCTGTGTCTTATAAATAGTTCTTGAGTTTACTGGGTGAAAGATTAAAAAGTGAAAGCAAATAAACTTTCTGTTGATCTTTTAAGGTGGCCTTGCTGTGTAACTCTGGCTACCTTTCCATTTGTGGCAATCCTTCTGCCTTTGCCTCCTCAGTGCCAATATTACAGATGTGTGCCACCAGACAAGCTTTTTGTATTAATAAGTGATATCATCTATTAGATTAAATAATATGGTACCTTTCTAAAAGAAAAATAATCTTTAAATATTTACCAGCATAAAATATTTTACAATAATGTGATATGTACCTGGTATATAGTTATATTTGTATATGGTTGTATATACTTACATATGTAGCCAAACAACAAAAGTTGATTCAATAAATTTTGTTTGACAAGAAAGAATTGCCTTTCAGAAAGCCATCAAATAATCTTTTATATGTAGTTAAAGGGCTATGAAAGAAATTTAAAATTTTTTCCAAAAATGTATAGCTATGAAATTACTTACAGGGAAAGTTGTCTCCATGATGAATTCTATCACTCACACATTTGCTTCTGTGTCTTCACATGGTGGAACACGAAGGCTTAGCAATCACCTGCTAGAATATGAGAAGACATGGCTCCAGGTTACTTAAGGAGGAAACTAATATAACAGACTCCATGAGAAAGAGAGCGACATAGAATAAAATATAATTTGTCTTATTTTTTTACCAGTTTTATCTCTAATTGTATGTCATTTAAATTTTTCTACATATTGCACTATCTTAAAGTCATATTTTGTCTACTTATTAAAATCAATAAAAGTATATGAAACAAATGTATGTGAAGCTATGTCATCAAAAACGAACAGTAGATGGCACAATAAAGAGGCAACAAATCTCTAGTTAAGTTCTGCCACCACCAACCCTCTCCTACCTCAAGCAGAGCCACATCTATCTTTGGTCCAAATCAGATCCTTTTGTAGCTGAATTGGAGAATATAAAGGCTGAGAACCATTGGGAATTGATCCCTGGGCCTTCAGAAAGAAAGAAAGAAAAAAATAGGCAGGCTATTTATATGAAAGTGAATTTAAAGAATCACATAAATTTGTTCATTTCATTTGCTATATAAATCATCATCCACAAAAGTATATAATCTTGTTAATCGAGAACTTTAAATTTTTAACTTTCAAGTTTATCAGTGCATACATGAGCATTGCTAAAATATAAATTTTCTTCACAGTCACTAGTGTGGCAAGGTAAAGAATTGTCCAATTTTTGGAAGAGGCATTTTAAAAGAATTTAAGAAAGGGAGTCAACTAATAACGAGCTTTTTGCTTAGACCCGGAATTGTATCTGCAGGCACTTGCTTGCTTAGACCCGGAATTGCATCCTTGATACATGTTTGCTTAGACCTAGAATTGCATCCTCAGGCACTTGTTTATTTAGAGCCTGGAATTGCATCCTTGGGCACATGTTCTCTCCATCAATGTTTCAAATTAGTAAATGCTACTTAGTGTTGTCTCCTTGAGCTGTTTCCAGAGCCAAGGAGGAAAAGAGTCTGGGGCATCTTCTAGGACCAGAAATAAATAATGGAAGTGATTTGAAAGACAGAGTTGCTCAAAATGATGACTGTTATGATTTTAGCCAAACAGCATGGCTGGCACTTCTGGGTTCCATGTGCGGACAAGCCCTCAGGCAAAAATGCCTAGGCACCCTGGCATTTTTGTCTTAGTTGCCTTTATAAGTTCAGAAAATAGAAATAAAAAATATAAAAGTCAGACTTTGTCAATTAAAACTAACCAGAACTCTTCACTGGGCCTGGAAGCAGGAAGTATAGTTCAAAGTCCTTTGTAATGCTGAGCACTTAACAGTTACTTACTCTCAGCATTTTGGACATGTGGTGATACTTTGTGATCTAAAAATTTAAAGCTTGCCTGAAGATCAGAGTGTGGATCTAAGCCACTACCTAGCCATAGAGGTCAGGCAGTGGGGTCACAGACCTTTAATCCCAGCATTCAGAAGGTAGAAGCAGACAGATCTCTGTGAGTTCAAGGCCATTCTGGGCTACTAAAGATTGATCTAGTATAAAAGAGAAACAGAACCAGGCAGTGATGGCTCACAACTTTAATCCTAGTACTTGAGAGTCACATGCTTTTAATTCGAGCATTAGAAAGATGGAGACAGGAAGGGATATGTCTGGTTGGAGAGAGGAGCATAAGATGGGAGGAGACAGGAGCTCAGCACTTTCAGTCTGAGAATTCCTAGAGACAGGATTGCCCATTTGGTCTGAGGATTTGGTAGAGGTAGAACTAGTGGCTGTCTGCTCTGCTTCTCTGATCTTTCAGCATTTGCCCCTATATCTGACTTGGGGTTTTTATTATTTAGACCAATAAGCGGTTCATGCTACATGACCACTTATGTGTCTGTGTAGACTGTAAGAACCAGAGGGAAGAGTGCACTCCTATGAAGCACTGTCTTCTGGAAATGACACAGGCATTACAATCATTGAGTTGCAATAGCCGTGACTACCTGTACAAGTCCTACACACGTGCACTTACACACACATAGGAAAGAGAGACTAGTCATAAAGAACAGCATCAGTAGGATTGGAAGAGGCACAGGAGAGTAATGGGAGTATATATGAGCATTTGTCTTGTATACATGTATAAAATTAGACAAAATAAAAACAAGTAAAAATTTCCAGTAATGTCTGGCAACATGCACACATTAAATAAGAAGTAAGATCAAGTAAGGCAGTCCAGCCATGCGGTCATGTCACATGCCTATAATCCCAGCACTCCAGAGGCAGGGGCAGGTGGATCTCTGTGAGATCCAGGACACCAGTCTGTCTCTAAAGCAAGCTTCAGGACAGCCAGGGCTGTTACACAGAGAAACCCTGTTTCAACACTGTCACCCCCCACACACACACACACAAAGAGAAAAGTAAAAGACAAAAAGGTAGTCCATTGTTCAAGCTTATAATCAAATGTAACTTTTGTAGACACTAGCTGCTTCTCACCTGTTAGAATTTTCTGTTGCTACTATGTTAACTTTCCTTCACATCCTTTTTCTTGGTCACCCAAGCTCATTTTCAGCTTAGAGTTGTACCATCTACTGTCAAGCTGCTCTGCACATCGTGAACTACACCTTAACTTAGTGTTTAAATGGTTGTAACCTAATGAAAGAATACACTCAATTAATGTGCAGTCAGAGTCTTACTGATTATAGCAGCTTAATTCTTAGTCAATCTTGGGTGTGTAGCTGCAAAATATGCAAACAGGTCAAACAGGGTCACTTTTTTTCCATATCCTGCAGAATGTCTTGCAGACTCTTTCCTGAAGAAAGAACCCTGAAGGACCATCAGATCTATAGGGAAGATCAGCAGTCATTTCTCTGTGGGTCCTGCAAGTCCAGTTAGGCAGTCCAGAACAGAGCAGTTTCTTGCCCAAATGGATAACGAATACCATAAGGAACCTCTTCAGTACTCATCATCTTCTTGAAGTAGCTTGGTGCTCCAGGAGCAGATGTGTCTCACTGACATGAAATGTCCTAAGTTCTTAAAACATTTTAAATGCCTAATTCTGTCAGTCTTTGAAAGATCTATCTAACTGAAATATATCTCTATATATCTAGAAAACCTAACTAGCATGACTACACACTTGACTACAATAGATGAATATCTATTAACCAATATTTCTTAATTAGATATTATCAAATACCCTAATCACAATACCCTAATCAAGAGCAGAAACACACATATAGCAAAACTGGCCTTAAATTTGTATCAGTAGAACAAGATTCATAACAATGCAAATCTCTATAGCATACCCCCCTTTAAATTTAAACAACATTTATAAACAATATTTTGGAATTGAATATATGATGTCCCCTTACACAGTTGGACTGTGAAAACTATCACTGTTTATTATTACTTTATTAACTTAACATTAGGATATTTTTAAAAGAAAATAAATTTGGCCTTTTGTTTTTTCTTTGCTTCATTGATTTCCTATATTCATTATAAATTTCCTTTTATCTTAATTTATATTTTGTTTAATCTCTTTTGCTATCACAAAGAAAACCAATTCATTCATAAATTTTTACTCTAGTATAAATTGTGAAGTTATAATTGTCTTTCAAATAAACCAAAGTATTCTTTGATGAACAAGGAAATTTAAGTAGAGAGTAGAAAAGATAGAGAGATATTACTTAAGTAATTGTTATGACATTGTGATATCAGGTTTAAATATACAAACATATTATCTGAAGTTAGTAAATTTTGCTTGCACAGTGGCATTGAATATCAATTCCAGAACTATTTTATGCATAATTAGTATCAGCCAGCTTAGTTAATAAGGCACAGACATTAGAAGCCAGGCATCATACCATTACACTCAAGAAAGAAACACTGCAAGAAAGGGTTAGAGAAAGTCAGTGTAGAATCAACAGCGAAGTTTTCACATGAGTTCATAGATTTTAGAAAAGCAGTTATAAAAACAGACAAATGTGTGTGTATGTTGCATGTTTCCTAACTCTGTTCATTTTTTTTAAAAAAAAACTAGAAATGATGACACTATGATTTTAATGAGAACTTCTAACGTTCCTTTCATTACAAATACCTTTCTCCAATAAATGAGACAAATAATAATAAATTATCTTTTAAAAACAGATAGAACATCAACCAAATAATCCAGGTTATTTTCTGTGAGAAACAGGACAAAAAGTTCGTGCAATGAGGGTATATCAGTAGCTCTATTGTAACTGCAAATTTGTAAACATGATCTTATCATAAAAAAGTAACAGCAAACTTAGGGACATTTACCACTTATGTTATTCACAAAATAACTACTGGTATTCTTTATAAGCAAGGACGTCCTGAGGGATACAGAACATCCGAGTGTATTCATGTGTATTTGAATTCACATTCGAGCATGCAGAGACCTTAATATTGGACAAAACCAGCTAGCTTGAATTGGACTCTAGACTTTCTTTCCCCTCCAAAGATCATTTGTGTAAAGGCTGGCCAAACTGACTACTGACATCAGCTTAGCAAATGGTGTGTTGTGCTATAGTTGGTATTTTAATTTAAAATGCAAACAAGACCTTAATGTGATATGCTTAAAATCATCTATGTTTCAACCTACTCAGTTTTATATTTTTGTTGTATTTATTTTGGGGTATGGTTGACATAGGACTATATGTGAAGGAGTTGGTATTCTCCTCCCAGAATGTGGATGCTAAGTAATCAGATTTGGTCCATGAGGCCTGTCAGTACAGGCCTTTATCCAATGAGGTATCTCAATGGCTTATCACTGTACTTTTTGTTAGGAAATGTGTAACATCAATATCATATTGAATAATGTTTTCAGAAAGAAAGCTAGGGACAGTATGATTAAAGTATACTACGTGGGTCTTGGGAAAGGGTACTGGAAATTCCTTGTCCTACGTTTTGTTTTTAATTGGTTTTGATATACATAATTATACAAAATATAGATAAAAATTTAAATAAAATGTAGTCAGTAAATTGCACTATATACAGTTCAAGGTACTTTTAAAAAATTTTAAGCTTTACTATTTTATTTACAATAGAAAGAAAGTGGTATCAGCCTATACATCCATCAGAGGAGATAACTTAGGACAAATTCTTCAGAAGGACAAATATCACAGTTCCTTCTCATAACACATCCTAACTTCTAAAATTTACATGTGTGTTATTTATGTGGGAAAAAGTATGTATAGATCTAAAAACTAGAAAGAGTCCTAAGCTGGGGGATGGGATTTAAGGGAGTGGGGAAGGTGATATAAGAAATAATATGATAATTAAGTTGGAGGAGAAATCCTGGGGTTGGAAGGGTTTGAATAGGAATGGAGCCATTGAGAGAAGAAAAGGCTATATGAAAATGCCACAAGGACGCCTACTGTTTTCTAAGATACTTAAAAATAAAATTAGTTTTAAAGTGCTGTGAAAATGAGGAAAATAATAAGTAATGGATTTAAGTGATATAATTTCTAGGGCAGAATGTAATTTTCATGGTGCTTACAAACAGGAATAAACCATTCTAAACATAATAGACAAAATCTCAGGGGAGATGAATGGGAGTGGTTCTGTTGGGAGGGGATGTGTGAGGGAGAGACTGGGGAAGGGGAGGAATATAACATATGAGAGAACAATGAAGAAAAGGAAAGAAAAGAAAAATAGCTAGTGTAATAAAAGATAGTGCTTTGGAATCAAAACAATTGCTTTGGGGTTAATCAATAGTATGGGGCAGTTATTCTTACACACCTTAGCTTGCGTCACTGGTGATACTTGTAAACAGAAGAGAGCATGAAAAACAAAACCAAACAAACAAAAACACCTCTATTGTATGTGTTGACCCATCTCTATTTCCTCTAGAGCAGTGATTCTCAACCCTCCTACTGCTGCGACCCTTTAGTACAGTTCCTCATATTGTGGTGAGCCCAAACCCAAAAATTATTTGTTGTTACTTTATAACTGTTATTTTGCTACTATAATCAATTATAATGTAAATATCTGATATGCAGGATATCTAATATACAAGCCCTTTGGGGTTACAACCCACAGGTTGAGAATTATTGCTCTAGACAAATGAAGTTTCAGTTTAGGTGAAATATATTAAGTCAAATCAATGTAAAATTCAAGGTATTGCGGGCCTCAATTTATACACTTCCTGCTCCCTAATCTCTAAATAGGCAGAATATACATGACTAGCTAATATTTTTATTTGAACATAACATAAAGGAATTAATTTTATTGTTTAGTCAGTATGTAACATATAAAAATACTATTTTGGTAGGAAGTATGGATTATAAGTTTTTGATATTACATTGAGATATTGTTTGCTATGAGATATGTACATTCTTTTTTTAAATTTTATTAAAAATTTCCATCTCCTCGCGTCCTCCTATTTCCCTTCCCTTTTCCCCACACCCCTCCCCTTCCCTCTCCAGTCCAAAGAGCAGTCAGGGTTCCCTGCCCTGTGGGAAGTCCAAGGTCCTCCCCCCTCCATCCAGGTCTAGGAAGGTGAGCATCCAAACAGACTAGGCTCCCACAAAACCAGTACATGCTGTAGGATCAAAACCCAGTGCCATTGTCCTTGGCTTCTCAGTCAGCCTTCATTGACCGCCACGTTCAGAGAGTCCAGTTTCATCACATGCTCCATCAGTCCCAGTCCAGCTGGCCTTGGTAAGCTCCCATTAGATAAGCCCCACCGTCTCAGTGGGTGGGTGCACCCCTCGTGGTCCCGACTTCCTTGCTCATGTTCTCCCTCCTTCTGCTCCTCATTTAGACCTTGGGAGCTCAGTCCAGTGCTCCAATGTGGGTCTCTGTCTCTATCTCCATCCAGCGCCAGGTGAAGATTCTATGGTGATATGCAAGATATTCATCAGTTTGGCTATAGGATCGGGCCATTTCAGGCTCCCTCTCCTCAGCTGTCCAAGGAACTAGCGGGGGACATCTCCTTGGACACCTGGGAACCCCTCTAGAGTCAAGTCTCTTGCCAACCCTAAAATGGCTCCCTTAATTAAGATATATACTTCCCTGCTCCCATATTCACCCTTCCTCCATCCCAATCATCCCATTCCCCCAAGCTCTCCCCATCCACCCCTTCTCACTTTTCTCTCCCCATCTACCCTTACCCCCACCCCACCCCCGAGCTCCCAATATTTGACTGGCAATCATGTCTACTTCCATTATCCAGGAGGATAACTATATGTTTTTCTTCGGGTTCACCTTCTTATTTAGCTTCTCTAGGCTCATGAATTATAGGTTCAACGTCCTTTATTTATGGTTAGAATCCAGTTATAAGTGAGTACATACCATATCCATCTTTTTGGGTCTGGGATACCTCACTCAGGATAGTGTTTTCTATTTCCATCCATTTGCATGCAAAATTCAAGATATCATTGTTTTTTACCGCTGAGTAGTACTCTAATGCATATATATTCCACACTTTCTTTGTCCATTCTTCCATTGAGGGGCATCTAGGTTGTTTCCAGGTTCTGGCTATTACAAATAATGCTGCTATGAACATAGTTGAACAAATGCTTTTGTAGTATGATAGGGCATCTCTTGGGTATATTCCCAAGAGTAGTATTGATGGGTCCAGGGGTCAGTTGATCCCGAATTTCCTGAGAAATCGCCACACTGCTTTCCTAAGTGGTTGCACAAGTTTGCATTCCCACCAGCAATGGGTGAGTGTACCCCTTTCTCCACAACCTCTCCAGCAAAGGCTATCATTGGTGTTTTTTATTTTAGCCATTCTGACAGGTGTAAGATGGTATCTTAAAGTTGTCTTGATTTGCATTTCCCTGATCGCTAAGGAAGTTGAGCATGACCTTAAGTGTTTTTGTCCATTTGAACTTCTTCTGTTGAGAATTCTCTGTTCAGTTCAGTGCCCCATTTTTTAATTGGGTTAATTAGGATTTTAATATCTAGTTTCTTAAGTTCTCTATATATTTTGGAGGTCAGACCTTTGTCTGTTGCGGGGTTGGTGAAGATCTTCTCCCAGTCAGTAGGTTGCCTTTTTGTCTTAATGACAGTGTCTTTGCTTTACAGAAGCTTCTCAGTTTAGGAGGTCCCATTTATTCAATGTTTCTCTTATTGTGTGTGCTACTGAGGTTATACACAGGAAGTAGTTTCCTGTGTCAATGTGTTGTAGACTACTTCCTACGTTGTTTTCTATCAGGTTCAATGTGTTGCAATTAATATTGAAGTCTTTAATCTATTTGGACTTGAGTTTTGTGCATAGTGATAGATATACATCTATTTTTATTTTTCTACAGGTTGACATCCAGTTATGCCAGCACCATTTGTTGAAGATATTTTCTTTCTTCCATTGTATACTTTTAGCTCCTTTGTTGAAAATCAGGTGTTCATAGGTTTGTGGGCTAATAACAGGGTCTTCTATTCGATTCCATTGGTCGACTTCTCTGTTTTTATGCCAGTACCAAGCTGTTTTCAATACTGTAGCTCTGTAATAGAGTTTGAAGTCAGGGATGGTGATGCCTCCAGAAGTTCCTTTATTGTATTGGATTGTTTTGGCTATCCTGGGTTTTTTGTTTTTGCATATAAAGTTGATTATTGTTCTTTCAAGGTCTGTGAAGAATTTTGTTGGGATTTTAATGAGGATCGCGTTGAATTTATAGATTGCCTTTGTAGAATTGCCATTTTTACTATGTTGATCCTACCCATTGAAGAGCAAGGGACATCCTTCCATTTTCTGGTATCCTCTTCAATTTCTTTCTTCAATGCCTTAAAGTTCTTGTCAAATAGATTTTTCACTTCCTTGGTTAGAGTTACTCCAAGAAACTTTATGCTGTTTGTGGCTACCATAAAAGGTGAAGTTTCTCTGAATTCCCTCTCTGCTTCTCTATCTTTTGTATATAGGTGGGCTACTGATTTTTTTAGTTGATATTCTAACCTGCCACATCATTGAAGTTATTTATCAGCTATAGGAATTCTTTGGTAGAGTTTTCGGGGTCACTAATGCACACTATCATATTATCTGCAAATAACGAAAGTTTGACTTCTTCCTTTCCGATTCGAATCCCCTTGATCTCCTTATGTTGTCTTATTGCTATTGCTAGAACTTCAAGCACTATGTTAGCTGATTTGATCTTCTAAGTGAGCAGAATGTGAGCTCATGGGTGCAGCATGCCTGTCATGTCCAGAACACAATGTTCTGTGCTATGTTGTTTCTTCTCAACCTCTGGATCTCTCAATCTTCATGTTCTTATTCTGCAATGGTCCTGAGCCTTGGATGGGGTGAGAAGTTAGAGGTGATATAGATGACCTATTGGTGGCTGAGCCTGCTACTGACATTTATTGTCTAAACTTGACCAGTTGTTAATTTGCCTGTTCTCTGTACACCTGTTTACTGCACTAAGAATGTTCTGTGACTGGTGTGAGTGCTGTACTAATCAACAGGTATAGGGGTGCAGGGGTATTATACTATGTTTATTTAGCATTA
The DNA here is from genome assembly GCF_018167655.1 of Microtus oregoni. Taxonomy (NCBI): domain Eukaryota; kingdom Metazoa; phylum Chordata; class Mammalia; order Rodentia; family Cricetidae; genus Microtus; species Microtus oregoni. Next base: position 66,111,906 of record NW_024543060.1, read on the forward strand.
CAATGACTGTAGACTCAACCCTGGGGCCATTGGGCACCCTGATCTTGGATTCTTGAACTGATTTACATTAACAAGCATATATTTCTTTTTGTGCATTGGCCTTTAATTCAATCAGCAAGTTATTGGTTACAACATAACATTTGTGTCCCTATTGCACCTGTCAGCATGTCCTGACATGCTGGCCTTGATTATTGTTAACTGTGTTCACAGCTGTATAAGACTGTTTGTTGATAGGTTTCCCCTCCCTTATGCCCAGTAACCTGAGTGCAACTTTTAGTACCAGGAAAGGTATCTAGCAGGGAAGAGGCTTTATAATCTCTAATGACTTGATTTCTGTGTGTTGTGATCAGTGTGTTCCTCTGTGTGTGTGTGTGTGTGCGTGTTTGTGTGTCTCTGTTTATATGTGTGTGTGTTTGTGTATATATTCTCTTCAGAAATAGGTCTTACTTTCCAATTATAGTGGATAACTAAGACCAATTACTGTCAAGCAAAGAAAATCCAAACTCTTTGAGATTTCATCTTACTTCAGTAGGATGGCTAAGATCTTTAGGAATATGTACAATGAAATCTCTCTGTACTTAGCTCATTAACAGTCAAAAAATTTAAAGAAAACACAATAATATACATAATCCAGACTCTGTGTATTTTCCATCTTTATGTGGCTTATTTTTCTTTCTCTATTACTTTTTCTGCAAGTTTAATATTTATTTTATTATCTTTACTCCTTTAATCTATGACTGCCTGTATTGTTTTTTATTATAACTGTCTATACTCTTTTTCCTCTCTCTCAAGCCTGTGTACATTGATCCAACACTGTGACTCATTTAGAGGTCTTTTCCATCTGGATTTATGGAGAACATTTTTAATGTCAATTGGGCATGGCTAGGACCAACTCCATGGTCAGGCCTATTGGTTCTGCTTATTCCAACATGGAAGATTCATGTTTGCTGCCTCTGAGAGCTATTCACTCCAGCACAGGTCAAGGGTTACAGCAGGTCTGTGTCACCATTAAACAATTTGTAACATACTGGTACCATTTAAGTGCTTGGTCTTCTGAAGGAGCCAGAGCTGTATGTGCAACTGCCACGAACCAGGAAGCTGCCATTTCTTAGGGTTGGCAAGAGACTTGGCTCTAGAGGGCATCTCAGGTGTCCACGGGGATGTTCTCAGATAAGTCCTTCGACAGCAGAGGAGAGGGTGCCTGAACTGTCCTTGCTCCACTATCACACTGATGATTATCTCGAATATCACCATAGAATCTTCGTCTGGTGACAGATGGAGATAGAGACAGAGACCCTCATCAGAACAATGGACTGAGCTCCCAAGGTCCAGTTGGAGGGCAGAAAGAGGGAGAAGATGAGCAAGGAATTCAGGACTGCAAGGGGTTGGTCCACCAACTGAGACAGTGTACCTGTTCTAATGGGAGCTCACCAAATCCAGGAGGACCGGGTCTGAATGAGCATGTGATCAAACCAGACTCTCTGATTGTGGCTGACAATGGGAGTTGACTGAGAAGCCATTCATAAAGGCACTGGGACTTGTTTTTACGGCATGTTCTGGCTTTTTGGGACCCTAGTCTATATGGATGCACAGCTTCCTAGGCCTGGATAGAGAGGGGAGGGCCTTGAACTTCCCAAAGGGTAGGGCTCCCTGCCCTCTCTCAAGCAGGGAAGGGGAGAGAAGAGGGGAAGGTAGAGGAGTGGGAGGGGATTTGGAGAAGGGAATGGAAAAATAAAAAAAAAGGATCTCTTAAAAACGTTCAGTGTGCACAAGATAGAAATATAAATGCACACACATTATGCACTTGATATTGTTATTATTATATATAAATAAATTTATCTCACAAGTTTATTTATAAAAAAAGCTACATGTTTTTATTTTTCTGATAATGCTGAATCAGGAAGACCTCTCTTAAATGAACCACGAGCAAGCAGAACCCATTTGAGAAAAAATGCAACTAAACTTTGTTTTTTGTGTGTGTGTGTGTGTGTGTAGAATTTTTTATAAACTCTCTCAAGTTTTATGTGAATTTAGCTGATACACGTTGGCATGCCAATCTGTAGCTGGAGGCTGCTCATTTGTTCCAGGCTGCCCAGACCTAAAATAATTCCTCAGAAACGTAATTATTTACAATACTGTTTGGCCAATAGCTAAAGCATATTTCTAGCTAGGTCTTACATCTTAAACTAATCCGTTTCTATTCATCTATGTATTGCCAAGTGGCTTACCTGCAAGGTTCCAGCTCATCTGTCTCCTGCTGCAGCTACATGGCATCTTACTGACTCCCCCTTCTTTCTCCAAGCATTCAGTATAATTTGCTCCGTCCAGCTCTACTCTGTCCTATCACAGGCCAAAGAAGTTTCTTTATTCATTAATCAATAAAAGCAACACACAGACGCACAGAGGCGGCGCGGCAGACAGACGCGGCAGCGCGGCGGACAGACGCTGCGCGAGACAGCATTCAGGAAGAGGCTTTGGGGGACCAGCACGGTGGCAGACCCAAGCGGCAGGGACAGGCATACAATAAGGAGAGCAGATCGCCCGACTACAATTAAAGCAAAGAGGTAGGCCTTTGGTTGGCCAGGTCACTGGCACACGGGGAGACTGGTCCTGTCCTGAAGACCCTTTGGAGGGGTGAGAGGGTTCTTGGCCTGCGGCAGGAACCAGGAAACAGAGCAAGGGCATTGTGTAAGTGGAGCCCTTGGCCAGCAGGGAAAACTGATCCGGTTTTTAAAGGACCCATTAGATAGGATCAATAGGAGGAGATGGGCAGGCACCAAGGCAAGAATTCACCCAATAATCTGAAAAACAACATGAAAACACCAGAACCCAATGATCTTACAACAGAAGTATTTGAACAACCTAACACAGAAGAAGTGGAAAAAATTGACTTCATGAAGGCAATAGAGTCCCTTAAACAACATGTAAAAAATGCCCTTATAGAAATGGATGAGAAGTATAACAAAAAGTTTGAAGAAATGAGTAAATAGGAACATGATACCCTGGGAAACCAAGAAAAAACGATCAAACAGGTAATGGAAACAGTTCAAGAATTGAAAACTGAAATGAAGGCAAGGAAGAAAATACAAACTGAGGACCAGCTGGATATGAAAAATATAGGTCAATGAACAGAGTCTACAGAAGCAAGCATAATCAATAGAATACAAGAGATAGAAGAAAGAATCTCAGATGCTGAGGACACCATAGAGAAAATAAACGTACAGATCAAAGAAAACAGCAAACCCAACAAATTCTCAACACAACATTCAGGAAATATGGGACACAATAAAAAAACCAAACCTAAGAATAATAGGAATAGAAGAAGGAGAAGAGTCAGAGCTCAAAGGCCCAGAAAATATTTTCAACAAAATTATGGAAGAAAACTTTCCCAACATAAAGAAAGATATTCATTTAAATATTCAAGAAGCATACAGAACACAAAACAGACTGGATCAAAGAAAAACATCTCCTCGCCATATAATAATCAAAACACAAAATATACAGGTTAAAGAAAGAATATTAAGAGCTGCAAAGGAAAAACGGCAAGTAACTTATAAAGGCAAACCGATCAGACTTACACCTGACTTCTCTATGGAAACCATGAAAGCCAGAAGGTCCTGGATAGATGTTCTGCAGAAGCTAAGAGACCATGAATGCAAACCCAAACTACTATACCCAGCCAAGCTATCGTTCATTATCAACGGAGAAAACAAGACATTCCAGGATAAGAACAAATTTAACCAATAGGTAGCCACAAATCCAGCCCTACAGAAAGTAATAGAAGGAAAATCGCAACCCAAGGAATCCAACACTGCCAACACTGCCTACAATAACCCCAGCATCTAGCGACCCTTCACCAGCACATCTCAAAGAAGGGAGACACACAATCTCTACTACCAAAAGCAATAAGAATAACCGGAGTAAACAACCACTGGTCATTAATATCACTTAATATTAATGGGCTCAATTCACCTATAAAAAGGCACAGGCTAAGAGATTGGATACGAAAACAGGATCCAACATTCTGCTGTTTGCAAGAAACACATCTCAACCACAAAGACAGGCACCTACTCAGAGTAAAGGGTTGGGAAAAGGTGTTTCAAGCAAATGGTCCTAAGAAAAAAGCAGGTGTGGCCAAATTAATTTCTAACAAAACTGACTTCAAACTAAAATCAACCAGAAGAGACCGAGATGGTCACTTTATACTCATACCAGGAACAATTCATCAGGATGACGTCTCAATCCTGAATATCTACGCTCCCAATATAAAAGCACCTACTTATGTAAAAGAAATATTACTAGAACTCAAGGCAGACATCAAACCACACACACTAGTAGTAGGAGACTTCAACACACCTCTCTCTCCAAGGGACAGGTCAATCAGACAGAAACCTAATAGAGAATTAAGAGAATTATTGGAGGTAATGAATCAAATGGACTTAACAGACATCTATAGAACATTCCACCCAAATAGGAAAGAATATACCTTCTCTGCAGCTCATGGAACCTTCTCAAAAATTGACCACATACTCGGAAACAAAGGAAACCTCCACAGATACAAAAAAATATCAGTGTACACCTGTGTCTTATCAGATCACCACGGATTAAAGTTAGAAGGCAACAACCACGCTACCCCCAGAAAACCGACAAACTCATGGAAACTGAACAGTCAACTACTGAACCACAACTGGGTCAAGGAAGAAATCAAGAAAGAAATTAAAGTCTTCCTTGAATTTAATGAAAATAAATTGACAACATACTCAAATCTATGGGACACAATGAAAGCAGTGCAAAGAGGAAAGTTCATAGCACTAAGTGCCCCCTTAAAGAAAATGGAGAATGCATACATTGGGGACTTAACAACACACCTGAAAGCTCTAGAAAAAAAAGAAGCAGACGTGCCCAGGAGAAGTAGAAGACTGGAAATAATCAAACTGAGGGCTGAAATCAACAAAATAGAAACACAGAAAACAGTCCAAAGAATCAATGAAACAAAAAGCTGGTTCTTGGAGAAAATCAACAAGATCGACAAACCCCTATCCAAACTAATTAAACGACAGAGAGAGAACACGCAAATAAATAAGATCAGAAATGAAAAGGGGGACATAACCACAGACACAGAGGAAATTCAGAGAATCATTAGATCTTACTGCAAAAGCCTGTATGCCACAAAACTGGAAAATACAAAAGAAATGGATATTTTTTTTAAATAAGTACCATATACCAAAGCTAAACCAAGACCAGGTGAATGATCTAAATAGACCGGTTACTCACGAAGAATTAGAAACGGTTATCAAAAATCTCCCTTCGAAAAAAGCCCAGGACCTGATGGTTTCAATGCAGAATTCTACAAGAACTTCCAAGAAGAGCTAATACCTATACTCCTTAATGTATTTCACAATATAGAAACAGAAGAGTCATTGCCAAATTCCTTTTATGAAGCTACAGTTACCCTGAAACCATACCACACAAAGACCCAACCAAGAAAGAGAATTACAGACCTGTCTCACTCATGAACATCGACGCAAAAATTCTCAATAAAATACTGGCAAACCGAATCCAAGAACACATAGGAAAAATTATCCATTATGATCAAGTAGGCTTCATCCCAGAGATGCAGGCCTGGTTCAACATACGAATATCTATCAATGTAATCCACCATATAAATAAACTGAAAGAAAAAAACCATATGATCATTTCATTAGATGCTGAAAAAGCATTCGACAAAATTCAACACCCCTTTATGATAAAGGTCTCGGAGAGAATAGGGATACAAGGGTCATACCTAAATATAATAAAAGCTATTTACAGCAAGCCAACAGCTAACATTAAATTAAACGGAGAAAAACTCAAAGCCATCCCACTAAAATCAGGAACACGACAAGGATGTCCACTCTCTCCATACCTCTTCAATATAGTGCTTGAAGTTCTAGCAATAGCAATAAGACAACATAAGGAGATCAAGGGGATTCGTATTGGAAAGGAAGAAGTTAAGCTTTCGTTATTTGCAGATGATATGATAGTATACATAAGTGACCCCAAAAATTCTACCAAAGAACTCCTACAGCTGATAAACAGCTTTAGTAATGTGGCAGGATACAAGATCAACTCCAAAAAATCAGTTGCCTTCCTATACACTAAGGATAAGGAAGCAGAGAGGGAAATCAGAGAAGCATCACCTTTCACAATAGCCACAAATAGCATAAAATATCTTGGGGTAACTCTGACCAAGGAAGTGAAAGATCTATTTAAGAAGAACTATAAGTCTTTGAAGAAAGAAATTGAAGAAGACAACAGAAAATGGAAGGACCTCCCTTGCTCTTGGATTGGGAGGATCAACATAGTAAAAATGGCAATTCTACCAAAAGCAATCTATAGATTCAATGCAATCCCCAATGAAAATCCCATCAAAATTCTTCACAGATCTGGAGAAGACAATAATCAACTTTATATGGAAAAACAAAAAACCCAGGATAGCCAAAACAATCCAATACAATAAAGGAACTTCTGGAGGCATTACCATCCCTGACTTCAAACTCTATTACAGAGCTACAGTATTGAAAACAGCTTGATATTGGCATAAAAACAGAGAAGTCGACCAATGGAATTGAATAGAAGACCCTGACTTTAACCCACAAACCGATGAACACCTGATTTTCGACAAAGGACTTAAAAGTATACAATGGAAAAAAGAGAGCATCTTCAAAAAATTATGCTGGCAAAACTGGATGTCAATCTGTAGAAGAATGAAAATAGATCCATATCTATCACCATGCACAAAACTCAAGTCCAAATGGATTAAAGACCTCAATATCAGTCCGAACACACTGAACCTGATAGAAGAGAAAGTGGGAAGTACTCTTCAGCACATGGGCACAGGAGACCACTTCCTACATATAACCCCAGCAGCACAGACATTAAGGGCAAAATTGAATAAATGGGACCTACTGAAACTGAGAAGCTTCTGTAAAGCAAAGGACACTGTCACTAGGACAAAAAGGCAACCCACTGACTGGGAGAAGATTTTCACCAACCCCGCAACTGACAAAGGTCTGATCTCCAAAATATATAAAGAACTCAAGAAACTAGACCGTAAAAGGCTAATCAACCCAATTATAAAATGGGGCTTTGAGCTGAACAGAGAATTCTCAACAGAAGAATTTCAAATGGCCAAAAGACACTTAAGGTCATGCTCAACTTCCTTAGCGATCAGGGAAATGCAAATCAAGACAACTTTAAGATACCATCTTACACCTGTCAGAATGGCTAAAATAAAAAACACCAATGATAGCCTTTGCTGGAGAGGTTGTGGAGAAAGGGGTACACTAACCCATTGCTGGTGGGAATGCAAACTTGTGCAACCACTTTGGAATGCAGTGTGGCAGTTTCTCAGGAAATTCGGGATCAACGTACCCCTGGATCCAGCAATACCACTCCTGGGAATATACCCAAGAGATGCCCTATCATACAACAAAAGCATTTGTTCAACTATGTTCATGGCAGCATTATTTGTAATAGCCAGAACCTGGAAACAACCTAGATGCCCTTCAATGGAAGAATGGATGAAGAAAGTATGGAATATATACATATTAGAGTATTACTCAGCAGTAAAAAACAAGGACTTCTTGAATTTTGCATACAAATGGATGGAAATAGAAAACACTATCCTGAGTGAGGTAAGCCAGACCTAAAAAGAGGAACATGGGATGTACTCACTCATATTTGGTTTCTATCCACAAATAAAGGACATTGAGCTTATAATTCATGTTCCTAGAGAAGCTAAATAAGAAGGTGAATCCAAAGACAAACACATAGGCATCCTCATGAATATTAACCTTCATCAGGCGATGAAAGGAGACAGAGACAGAGACCCACATGGGAGCACCGGACAGAAATCTCAAGGTCCAAATCAGGAGCAGAAGGAGACAGAGCACGAGCCAGGAACTCAGGACCACGAGGGGTGCTCCCACACACTGATACAATGGGGATGTTCTATCGGGAACTCACCAAGGCCAGCTGGCCTAGGTCTGAAAAAGCATGGGATAAATCCGGACTAGCTGAACATAGCGGACAATGAGAAATACTGAGAACTCAAGAACAATCGCAGTGGGTTTTTGATCCTACTGCACATACTGGCTTTGGGGGAGCCTAGGCAGTTTGGATGCTCACCTTACTAGACCTGGATAGAGGTGGGCGGTCCTTGGGCTTCCTACAGGTCAGGGAACCCTGATTGTTCTTCGAGCAGATGAGGGAGGGGGACTTGATCAGGGGAGGGGGAGGGAAATGGGAAGCGGTTGCGGGGAGGAGGCAGAAATCCTTAATAAATAAATAAAAAAAGGAAAAAAATAAATAAAAGCAACACATATACAGAAGGAGTTATTTAGACAAAAAAAGGGGAGATGATGTAGGAAAGTTCTGGTAAATGATTATTCTGTTAACATTTAGTATGGGCTTAGTGATGTTTACTTGTATGTTTTTCTGATAATTTTTTCCACCATGTTTTTCTAAACTTAAACAACCTTCCTTGAATAGCAGCATTCTTTTTTTTCATTTCTGTAAAAAAGCACAATGAAACTGAAGTAATTTGTCTACAACGTTAGACTGTAGTATGCCTCATTCTTTCAGATCCACAAATCCTAGTTCCAACAGAGAAGATCTGGTTGGGCTGGCTGAAAATTTACAACTAACCAATAAATCTAACAACATTATCTTTGAGATATGCCTAGAATTCTTTTTAAATTATAACTGTAACTTTAGTCTTAAAAACTAAATATTTTCCATAAAATGTTTACAACTCCAGTTATGGATGTATAATATTCAAAGATTAATATATACATTTACAGATGAAGAATACAATGGTGGATAAAACATGCTATACTTTTCTATAATTAAAATTACTTTAATTAAAAATAAAGAATTTTTTTCCCATGTTACTGTGTGTGTAAGGGAGAAAACTGCAATGACTTTGATAGTGATCTGAAAACAATTTGTGGGAGTTGCTTTGTTCTTCTAATTTGTGGGTCTAGGGACACAATACACGTTGTCAGAGTTGGCTACAAGGGACTTTTCCTGCTAAGCCACCCCATTGGCTTTTAGCTTCTTCAAATAAAATAATAAAATATGCATGAAAATGAAAAGAAAATAAATAAAAATTCATATTAAATAATAGTTTTAATATGCTGATGGTAAATTATCACAAATATAGAGTAGTGTTATAAACTTCCTATCAAATAATGCATCAAATACAACAAATGTGAAACATTATTTCATAGCCTTGACCAACTTGAAAGAAAAATTCACTTTGTTTTTTAGGTTTTTTTCCATAGTTGGTCGAACTGGGCATCAAAACCAGCCCCTTTGTGTTGAGAATCCCTCTACCATTGAGCCAGTCTCTAAGTCAGGATGAATTTTTAGAAGACAGAAGACACATTTAAAAAATATGTTCAGCCAAGCAGTAATGGCATACACCTTTAGTCCCAGCACTTGGAAGGCAGAAGCAGGCAAACTCTGTGAGCTTGATGAGTGCAAGTTCAGCCTGGTCTCCAAGAACTAGTTCTAGGACAGGCTACAAAGTTGCAGAGAAACCCTGTCTCAAAAAATCAATAATAATAATAATAATAATATAAAATGAAACGTTCAATATCTCTCAGATATCACTGAGACAAAAGAGGACTTTCAGGAACAAGATCTTTGGATTCAAAATATTAGCTTATTATTTAACACAGTAGTTTACCAGGAAGTTTAACACAGTAGTAGTGTGCTGACCTCTAAGACTGAGGGCATGTTTGGTTAATTACCTGCTTCCTGCACTCATAAAATTTACTTCTAAAGAACAAAAATGCTCTTTAGAAGGGACAATAAATAACGAAATACTGAGAGGAAAATGAAGAGACTTATGAACTACAGGTATTTTTTAAGTCTCCTTTCTTTATATAGTGAAATGGTATAGTCATTTCTTTGAGAAAGATGCAATCCTGCGTATTGTATTAACGAATGCAGTTTTCACTTGTTGATTCCTCAAGGTGTAGATAAAAGGATTCAGAAGTGGAGCCACTGAGGTGTTGAGCACGGAAATTCCCTTGGAAATAGATACTCTCTGCTTGACTGATGGTTTAGCATACATGAAGATGCAGCTGCCATACGAGAGGGATATCACAATCATGTGAGAAGAACACGTAGAGAAAGCCTTCTTCCTCTGGCTGGTTGAAGGGATTTTTAGAATCGTCTTGGCAATGTAGGTGTAGGAAATTATCACCATTAACAATGTGAGAAAGAGTGTCACCAAAGCCGAGACAAAGCCCATTGTCTCCAGGAGTTGTGTGTCTGTGCAGGAAATCTGCAAGAGTGGGGTGGTGTCACAGTAGAAATGATCAATGATGTTGGAAGCACAGTAGTCAAGATTCAAGCCTAACAGAAGTGGTGGAAAGATGACAAGGAAGCCAGCAATCCAACAACTGAGGACCAACAGCACACAGACTTTATTGCTCATGATGGTCATGTAGTGCAGGGGCTTGCAGATGGCCACGTAGCGGTCATAGGACATGGCTGCCAGCAAGTAAAATTCTGATGCTCCAAATAGGAAAGCAAAAAATACTTGAGTGAAACAACTGCTGTAAGGAATGGTTTTGTCCCCTGATGCCATAGTAGCAAGCAATTTGGGGATGCATGTGGTAGTGTAGGAAATCTCTAGGAAGGAAAAGTTCCGAAGGAAAAAATACATGGGGGTCTTCAGGTGAGCATCCACCAGGGTGAGTGTGATGATGGTCAGATTGCCTGTGATGCTGAGCAGATAGGTAAGAAGCAGGAAGATGAATAAGACAACTTTCCACTGTGCATCATCAGTCAAACCTGATAGGATGAAAAATGTCACCTTTGTGTGGTTCTTCATTGTGGTCCTCTGGCTGTTAGCCTGTCTAAGTGGACAAGAGAGAGGAGAGAGGTTATGACTCCAGAAGTATGCTAGTGATAAGCAGTGTTGAAGTACCATTGTAGTTGAGAAGGCAAGGGTTCAGACAGCAAACAGTGCTCATCAATGATCTAAAGAGAGCTGTGCAAAAGAAACAGTAGCTTATAGCTTCATGGCATCTGGACAGAAAGCAGAATAACAATAATTAATTTTAAGCTATAACAATTTATCTGACGGTGTTTTGTGCTCTTCTCTCTTAAGAAAATGATTTTTTAGGATATAAAGCCACTATAATACAAAAATTTGTTTTTTTTCCTGCGTACATAGCAGTTAGGATGGCAAGTCATATTTTCTGCTCAATTAAAGAAGTTTAATTACATACAATATTAAATGTTTTCAAAGAAATCCGTGAAAGTATTTACTTGAAACATGCAGTCTATATTGAGACACAGGTGAGGGGAGAAAGGAGAGAGAGTGATGTGTGTGTGTGTGTGTGTGTGTGTGTGTGTGTGTGTGTGTGTGTGTGAGAGAGAGAGAGAGAGAGAGAGAGAGAGACAGAGACAGAGACAGAGAGAGAGATTGAGACAGGAAGAGAAAAAGAAAGAGGGAGACAATGGGGGTTGATATACACCTAGACCTAACATGTCAGTTTACGCAGCTCATGTGCTGAAATGTCTGATTTCCTTCTCACTACTTTTATAAAATTGATCCAGTTTCAAAATTTAAAAGTCAATTGTTGAAGTTCTTTTTTTTTTCTTTTTCAGTTTTTTGAGACAGGGTTTCGCTGGTAGCTTTGGAGCTTATCCTAGAACTACTTCTTTTAGACCAGGCTGGCCTCAAGCTCACAGAGATCCCCCTGACTCTGCTTCCTGAGTGCTGGGATAAAAGCTGTGTGCCACCACTGCTCATCTGGGAGTAAATTTTCTTTACACTTTCTATTACTATGTCCATTGGTTTGATTTCTGTTGTCACCTTATGTTTTGTTGACCTTCTATTCCAATACCACTTCATTAGGAACAGTTAGATATTTTTAGGGTTTGAAGTAAGACATTGCAATTATTAATTATTTTTTATTTGTGTGTGAGACAAAGACTCACTATGTAGCCCTGGGTGTCCTGGAACTCACTATGTCGATCTGGGTGGCCTCAGATGCACAGGGATCTGCAGGCCTCTGCATCTTGGGGCAGGGATTAAACATTTAGCACATCACACCTGTCCTCCATTGTGGTTTCTTATGCTTCAAGTTACAAAAAAAAAATTTAACATGTAAATACAATTCTAGAAAGTTGTATGAGCCTGGAGGACAAAAGCTGTTTAAAAATCGAGGTGTAGGGATTTTAGAGATAGGGAGATGAGCTTGAAGAGAAACGTCTTTCAATGTTAAATAAATATAAATCAGTAAGTAGTTAAAACAAGTGCAATTTTAAAAATATTCAATTTTTCTTTTTCTATTGCTTACATTTTTCTGATTTATTTATGAAGAGATTGGCAATATGAATACACAACCTGCAAAAGTATAACATTATTTGGTAAATTAAGAAGCATAGTGTATTATCAAATAACATGACTCAAATTACAGTTGGCATGTTTTTCACTCACAAAAATATTACAATCTCTAGCTAACTTTCTGTTAATGAAAATTAAGAAACTAGGGTTATAGTTCAGTGTCAGAGTGCTTGACTAGAGTAATGAGACCTTGGACTTGATGATAGACAAAGAAACAAAGTAAAGAAAAAGAAAGGAAAGGAAGGGAATGAACGAAAAGGAAGGTATGGGAGGGAAGGGAAGGGAAGGGAAGGGAAGGGAAGGGAAGGGAAGGGAAGGGAGTGGGAGTGGGAAGGGAAGGGAAGGGAAGGGAAGAAAAGGAAAGGAAAGGAAAGGAAGGGACAGGAAGGGGAAAAGAGAGAACAGGAAACAAAAACAGAGATACAAACAAGTAGATGAAGATAACTGCATATATTGACATGATATTATTGATGAACAAAATTAGTTAGACTGACATAACTAGTAAGATGAGCATCTAGTATGAAAAGTAAAGATATCCATCCTTTGGGGAAACTTCTTATCTGGAATATACACCATCAGACACATAGATTCTTATATCCAAGAAGGGTATGACAACATATACGATTTTTTCTTGCCTTAAGGATACTATAGTAGTTATTAAAAACTTTTACCATATATATCATTCCTAAGAGAGGTCACAAGTAATTAAAATAAGACATCCAAGAATAAAGTAAACTTTTTAAAAAGAATATGAAGAAATGTTTACCGGAAATATTTAGAGTCTATGACAGGTCTTAGAATGAGAAACAGAAATGGGGGAAATACTCCGAGAATAGTGAGGACTAAGGCAAAGTGCTCGGGGTATCCATAATCTACTGAGAAGCAGTGAGGAGCCTTCTGCTGTCAGGGCTGTGCATACCAACACAGCCGACACACATGGCTAAAGATCACCATTTATTGGACATACCTTCACATTCAGAGAGTCACGAGGGCATCTCTTACAGCTTCCTTTGTGTGCAAGGATGAACTCAATGGCAAAAGATGTAGGACTGCATATTTCTAAACCACAGAAATCTCAGTACCATTACTTAAGATCATTCATTTATTCTACTTTAATTACACCTATCAACGATTCCACAAAATACTCTGGAAAATGTAGAATTTACATTGAAGTTAAGTCTATGATGAAATTTTCAAAAAATAGTACCCATCATGAGTAACAGGTTAACTTTAAGTGGAAAAAATTTAGTTCTAAATGGTAAATACAGTAAAAAGTATCTTATTTTTTTAACTAAAATTTAAACATGACTAAATACATCTATGTTTTAATGGAAATATAGCAAAAATACATTAAACATATGTAGCAGAAAAAATTTTTAATTTTTACAGATAACTTCACCTTTTAGAATCCCATCCCAATTAAGTTTGTAAAAAATAAAAAAATAAATAAATATTTATCTGAAACACAAATAACATAAACAGGCAGAGATACAGGTTCAGTTGTACGTGGACCAGACATCCCATATTTTACAGACTGACCAAGTTGCTGATCAGAGCACCGGCACTACACTCCTCTCTGAATGCATCTCAGTTTAAGCCACAATATATGGTGGTTTTCTCACCTAGTCAGACAATCTTGCAGATGACTTCACCAGCCAATGCTTTGTGTTTTAAGTCCTCTCTTTACTATAGTGATGTGGTCTGTGGAATCATCCCCTATGCATCGCTCACACTGACACAGAAAATGAATCCATCCTAATGCAGTGAATTTTCATATACTCACTTCTTGAATCAAAACTTAAAGACATGATGAAAATTCTCATGAGAATTGGAGATTTATAACAACATTTCCCAAGGAAATAACACTTTTTATGTTAAACAAATGTACTCCCCAGGTAATCTGTATTTTTAAAAACAAATTATACTTAAAAAAAACCTAAACAATCTCCAGAGACTTGCATACAGATTCCTCAAAGAAGTCTGCTGTATCATTTAAGAAAACAGTTATCAGTGAGGCTTCTAGGTTAATCTGATTAGTCATGTATTGTTTCTCACAACTCTTACACTCACTGGTGTGTCTCAGGGCTCCCAGTTCAGTTATCTGCCTTACTAAGGTGGACAATACACTTAATCAATTTATTAGACCATAAGTTATGTGTCACAAATAGTTTTGTTCTATAAATAGAATAGGCTTGTGAAAATATTGGTTGGGATTTTGCCTGAAAAATGCATTAAGAAAGAAGCCTCTTACTATGGAAGCTCATTGCAGCTTCTGACAGAATGAGACCTGGAAATATAGCACAATTAATCAGTGCTTGAGTATTTAGGCCCTTCCTAGCCATGAGCCTACAATTTGCTAGGAATTTCATCTAATTATAAGAAAAAGACTTTTGAAAAATTTTATGTGCTACTCTAGTGGCTTCTGGTTTTACTTTATCATATTGTAAAGAATCCAAGTATCATATTATAACGTATCACACATAATTCTTAGCAGTCTTTTGAGATGAAACTTGAATGCTGTCAATCAAGTATGTGGTTAATAGTAAGATTGGTTTGCTGTCGATAAGAAAGTTACACTTACCCTTGAGTATCTTCTACTATTCCCAGTACTTCCCTTGAGACTGCCCACCTCACACCATTAATTTTATACTGCCTTCTGGTAGCTTCTTTCTCTTACCCTTCATGCATAAGCCCACATTTAAATACCTTTAATAGCATTTCCAATTCTGCTTTGTGATCTAAGTAGTTCTAAAAGTTTTCTTTTCAGCATTGAAACCACAAATCTATTTTCATTCTTCTACAGGTTGACATCCAGTTATGCCAGCACCATTTGTTGAAGATGCTTTCTTTCTTCCATTGTATACTTTTAGCTCCTTTATTGAAAATCAGGTGTTCATAGGTTTGTGGGTTAAAATTCGGGTCTTCTATACAATTCCATTGGTCGACTTCTCTGTTTTGATGCCAGTACCACATTGTTCTCATCACTGTAGCTCTGTAATAGAGTTTGAAGTCAGGGATGGTAATGCCTCCAGAAGATCCTTTATTGCATAGGATTGTTTTGGCTATCCTGGGTTTTTTGTTTTTCCATATAAAGTTGATTATTGTCCTCTCAAGATCTGTGAAGAATTTTGATGGGACCTTGATGGGGATTGCATTGAATCTATAAATTGCCTTTGGTAGAATTGCCATTTTTACTATGTTGATCCTCCCAATCCAAGAGCAAGGGAGGTCCTTCCATTTTCTGGTATCCTCCTCAATTTCCTTCTTCAATGCCTTAAAGTTCTTGTCAAATAGATCTTTCACTTCCTTGGTCAGAGGTACCCCAAGATATTTTATGCTGTTTGTGGCTATCGTAAAAGGTGAAGTTTTTCCGATTGCCCTCTCTGCTTCTAGATTTGGTCTTAAATATTCCCTAAACATCTTAAGAAAATGTTCCAGCTAAGGAGGATGGCTCTATTGAACTACGTCCCCTTGATGCAGGGGGGAAGGGGCTTGGTCTTGCCTCAACTTAAGGTGTCAGAGTTTGTTGACTCCCCATGGGAGGCCTTGCCTTTTGGAAGAGTGAATGGAGAGTGGGTTGGAGGTAGGTTTGAGGGGAGATAAGGAGGAGGGGAGGGAGGGGGAAATGTAGTTGATATGCAAAATTAATAAAAAAAAAAAAGAGGAACTATGTCCCTGTCTCCAAACTACTGATAGTTCTGGTTTGAGGACAGAATTTGGAAAAATATTGGATTTGAGATGTCAAGTAAAGCCTAAAATTTTATGAGTAGAAATTAATGACTGACTCTGGTGAAATCTCATGATAGTGTAATATTGAGAGGATTAAAATACAAAAGAACACCCAAGGGGTTTAAGCTGGAAAAGCAGAACTATATTGAAATTTGTCATTAAGTTTGTGTATGTTATATTGTTATCTTCTTGTGAACAATGTGCCTACATTGTGTTTGTGTCCTATGTACTTTTTGGGTGGGTAAAATTAAAGATTACAGACTGATTCATTCAGAGGGAGTTTAAGTTAGCCCATTAGTCAGGATGGGGCATGCCGATAGGTGGTTTAAAATATATTTGTAGTGAGAGTCAGGAGCAAAGAGACTTGGGAAACAAATGATCTTGGAAGGAAATGAATGAGTTGCATGCTGTCAATAAGAAAAACGGATGACAATAAAAATAACCCAAGCACGTTGTTCTTGGAAAATGAGGTATGGGCTCTTGGGGTGTTTTAGGAATTGGCCAGGTTATGCATATAGCAGGCTTTGGGGTATAAAAAGCAAACTCATTTTATAAATTTTTATTTCAAAAAAGAGTATCTCTGTGGCAGCATGTTTACATGAAACTCTCTAGGAAGTTGTTTCACCAGGACTCCTTTCAGTGGGCTTAGTCACACAGACAAGCTGCACAGAGGCCAGTGTAGCAATGGTTCAAAATAGCACATTACTACCCAACTTTGAAGTAGACATTTCCATCACCTATGTGGTGTTGATTTTGCATATATGCAAAATTCAAGAATTACAGTGTCTTGGAGACTTTCATTGAAATTACAAAAGAAGCCATGCAGTGTGAGTCAGCTTGAGATTGCCTGCAAGTAACCCTGAGAAGACCTTATGTGATTGATAGTCCATGGGAGATACTTAAAGCCCACTGAAGACATCATAATATGGGTGATAACAGGAACAGGGGATGTCTGCTGACATCACCTTCCTACTGCATTATACAATAGAATAGGGTATCCCATGTTGACGAATTTTGAGAAAGAATGGAGGACAGAAACTAGAGAGAGCTTGGGGAATGGAGCTTAGCATTCTTCTCAGTTACAATCCTTTCCTCTCTGTGTCTTCCAACACATATTGGTTGAACAAGTTAATCGGCTTTATTAGGAAATTTCTACAGATGCATACAAGGTGATTTGATTAATATCATAACTTAATCATGCCCACACCACTCTTTTCTATACTCCATGTCTGTCCTCCTTTTCCCCTTGAGCTCTCACTTTCTGTGTCCTTTCCCCTGATGTTTATTGAAAAACATTTTTCTCACATCGTTTCCTCTCCCTCTACTTTGTTCAGTAACTCCACACCAACCCTCCCATCCAGATTCTCCACCCTTTCTGTCTCTTATTAGCAAACAATCAGGATTCTAAGGGACAATAATAAAATAAAGTAAAATAAACAAAACTAATACATTGGAACGGTACAAAACAAACAAGCAGAAGGAAAAGAACCCAAGAAAAGGCACACAAAACAAATACAGATGCAGAGAACCACTCATTAGCATGCTTAGAATCCCATAAGAAACCACTAAACTGGAAGCCATTATATTTAGAAGATACAAAGACCAAACAAAAATGTATAAATAAAATAAAATTTAGAAAAAAAATAAAAGAAATAGGAAAGTCTTGATAATACTTTGTGAGACAAGAAACCTCCAAAGATATCACTGGGTTTGCTTTCTTTTAGCCATCTACAGCTAGGTATACATCCTACCGTTAAGAGTACTTTGATTCCCCTGTGAGAGTCCATTGGAATAACTAAATTTTCATTTCCAAGTGGTTGTCTGATTTGGGGATGTGGGCTTATGTTTACATATCCTTTCTACTCCAGAACTCTATCTGGTGCAGACCCATCAGACCCTGTGCACACTGCCCCACTCTCTGTGAATTAGTATATACATTGATCCTGCTGATTTAGAGGGTCTTGTTTTCTTGTTGAAATCCATGCATTCTGGCTCTTACATTTTTCCTGTCTCTTCTTTCCCAGGTGTCCCAGAGACCCAAGGGGAGGGACTTGATGGATTTAGGGCTCAGTGATACAAGGTCTGTCATTCTTTGCATAATATCTTCCTGTGGGTATCTGTATTTGTTCTCATCTGCTGCAGGAGGATGCTTCTCTCATGATGACTGAGCAGGGCTCATCTATGAGTATAGCAGAATGTCATTACCAGGTTTTGGTTTTTTTGTTTTGTTTTGTTTTTGTATTTTTCATATGCTTTTGTTTATTTGTTTTAGAACAATAGTATTTGGTTTGCCCCAGGTCCCTAAGCAACCTGAGGAAGAGACCTGGTCAATCATCCTCATCAGCTTAGACCATGAAATCCAATAGAGACATGTTCAACAGAATCACCCTATATGGGCTACCCATACATGCTTCAACATTGCCATGGCATAAATTTCATTTCATGTTCATTCCCTGGGCTACCAAGTCTCTGGTTCTTGGTAACCAAGGCAAGTGTAGTTTATGTGTTGCACCTTGTGGAGTGGCCCTTAAGTCAGGTCAAACACTGGTTGGCTACTCATACAAGGCTTGTACCACCATTGCACCAGCACTTCTTGTAGGCAGGCTATCATTGTAGAGCAAAGGGTTTTGTGGGTTTGTGTCTATGCTTCTCCTTTGGCAGTGTGCAGGGTACCTTACTGTGCCAAGGACACAAGCACCCAGGATGAAAGCTCTGTGTGGGCACCTGATCAACTTCACGTTCAATGAATTGTGTAGGTGTCATCTCTAGCAATAGGGCCTTGCTGCCAGTTGTAAAGAGCAACCTCTAGTTCTGGTGACAAAAAGGTTCCCATGGGATCCCTTTGACCAAGAAATCAATTAGATGTAGCCCAATCCAAGAAATGGAAGCTTCATTTGGTAACAAGTGATATTCATTTGGGGTTCTGTCTCCCTCATTAGTTAGCATTTTTCTTATGCCATTTTCATGTATTTTATGAAGCTACTCATCAAATAGCCTTTAATTTTAGCTGTCACTTCCACACTTCTCTACTTGTTATTCTCTTCCCTACACCCCTGCAGATGATCCTCCTGTTCTCGTTCCCCTAACCTATTCATTCATTGCTATCTGTTCTATTTTCCCTTTCCTAGTGAGATCTATTTGTGGTCTGCTTCCCAGTTCCTTACAATGGCAGAATTTCCCACTCCCCTAGTAATAACCCCTCTGGGCTAAACCTGGTCTAGCTCCAGAGTTATCACTCATTCTTAATCCATCCTCCATGTTACAGATACGTTTTCTGCCCTATATACATCTTGTTAGGGAGTTTTCTATGGGTACAAAGCCTATGCAAAACTTGGTTAGGGGGAAACCTTGGGTACCTCCTGAATCAGGTATTTATACTTGACATTGTATTTTTGGAAGCTTCATTCAGGTTGTTTTGAATATATTGAAATCTACTGGCTAGAGTGTAAATGTAGGAAAAAATAAAAATGCCCTGGGCTAAGGGAAAGTGCTTCAGTCTGCTGAGGGTAGGAATCCCTGCACCTGCTAAGGCTAAGTTCATTCTCAAAGTGTCTCTGGGTCTTCACTTCATGGACCGATGTTAACCCACACACCCACAACGTGTTACCCACAACATCTTACACTACAGCAAACCTTTGTGGTTCTATGGATTCTAGCTTGGTTATCATTGATTTAGCAGCTAATATCCACATATACACAAATTCCAAACCATAATTGTCTTTCTGGGTCTTGGTTATCTCACTCAGGATGATCTTTTTTTAAACTAAGAATCTTATGATTTCATTTTCTGTCTCTTTCTACTTGTAGGTTGTTGTTTTCCAAGTTGCCACAGTGTAGGAAAACTTAATATCCTTTCTTTCTGTATCTGACTTATTTTCCAGAACATGTTATACTACAATTCTATCAATTTTACAGGACATAACCTGCCAGATACGGTTTAACACAGATTTCAGAGTGGCACCTACCTCTCCAGACCATATAAAGTTATAAGTTGAAGGTTAACTGTAAGAATTCAGTTAATTCTTGATAGTAGTAAAACCCATCACCATCATCATTTATGCCCCAGCAATGCTTAAGCACGCATGGGCAGCCCGTTTATGGTGGTTCTCCAGTTGTTCCTATCCCAGGCAATCCTAGATGCTTGTGTATTGTCATATCCAAGGTTCCACAGTCTTCTTTTGTGCCATCTATCCAGCGCTTTTTGGGCTTTCATCTTTGCCTTATCCCGTACACTCCTCCAAGCAGTGTTAGCTTTGGGTATTTGCCGTCGTTCATTCTCATGACGTGGTAAAGTATCTCAAGTGCCGTTGCCGTATCCTGTACTTTACTTCTTTCTGAAGATGGAGATGTTTCTTAATGTCATCATTGAACAGTCTATCTCTTTATGGGACACCTAGAAGCCTTCTGAGACATACCATCTCAAATACATTCAGTCACTGTTTTGAGGAGCATCTCCTTGTCCAGGTTTTGGAGTTGTAAAAAAAGGTAGCTTAAAACAAGTGTCTCATATTCTTGCAAATTGGTAGGGTGGGAATGGGGTCACAGTATAAAACCCATAGTTGTGAGTTTTTTAAGACTTATTTATTTATTTCATTTACAGTGTTCTGTCTGTATGTGTGCTTGCAGGCCAGAAAAGGGCACCAGATTTCATTGCAGATGGTTGTGAGCCACCATGTGGTTGCTGGGAATTGAACTCAGGACCTCTGGAAGAACAATCAGTGCTCTTAACCTCTGAGCCAACTCTCCAGCCCCCCATAGTTGTATTTTTGAGATTATAATATAATTACATAATTTCTCTTTCTTTTTCTTTCCCTTTGAACCCTCCCATACACCCTTCCTGACTCCCTTTCAAATTCATAATCTTTTTATTAATTATTGTTACATGAATATGTCTATAAGATTATACATAAATATTCCTAAATACAACCTATTCAGTCTATATCATGCTATATGTATAAATGTTTCATAGCTCACTATTTGGCATTGGGTAAGCAATTTATGTGTTGTTACTGGGGAAGATCATTTCTCCTGCTCTCAGTATTTCTATAGTTCTCCTGGGCATGCCCCCATCCACTTTAGGATATCTATTACTATGAGATTGTGTCTCTTAATAGCATCAGATGTTACACCCATTAACTCTCAACAATATGAGTACATTAGCTTTTTAGGGGAAGGTTTTCTCCTTTGTGTCACCTTGAAACATGGCACATTTGAGAAGAAACCGGCCAACACATTCTGCTTTTCACATGATAAATCATTATAATGACTTTAAAAACATATTTGACCACTTAAATTGAGAAGAAATCACTCTGGTAGAACCTACAATGCTCAAAAATTATTCATGAGAATCTTTACATCTTTGTAATGTTCTAAAAGAATTGTACACTTGTTTATGGTCTAAGTGTACCAGGTCCAGAGAGAAACTGCTGTGTAATTTTTGAACAATGTGTGAGAATTCAAATAAGAATTAAAAATACCATTATTCAGTTATTCCTTTTGTGTACACATTTATTTTCTATTTTGTCATAATCAGATTACCCATAATCTTTATGTTCTTATTTAGACATCAACATCTCAGCACACATTTTACAAAGCTGTGAAGATAAAAGTCAGACATTTCAAGAAGCCTAGCAAAACATGGGAATGAGTGCTGTGATAAATTCAAACAATATTTAAGAAAAATGGAATTTACATGTTGTAACAATATGTCATTAGCTTATGTAATATATAAACATCTTTATAAAATAAACACAGGGCTGAGCCTCTGGAACACTGCAGAAGATCATGGAAATTTCGAAGTCACTTTGCTTCTAAGAGAATTCTGAAAGTTATAAAAGTAAAAATGCAGATAATTATCTTTCTTTTTATAATTTGAAGAATACTTTATTGTTTCTGGAATTAAAGCCACATAAATAAGGTCTTACATGTTTAATATAGTCTGTCACTCATATAAAATTGGAAAAAAATAAATTTAAAATTTGAGACCAATATGGCTATTAATTTCTGTACAATGCCAACTCAACATGGCAAACTAGGATATTTCATTCCAAACAGGGTAAGACACAGAATTTGGACATAACTGGGGACACAGAAGCTGTTCAGTTAAGTAAAGGGTCGTATGATTTTAAATACACATGTGGAAGAACTTGATGACGCCCTTCACTCTTCCTGCTGGCACTACAAGTCAACTTGGAATACAATTAAGTTCTCACTTCATTGAGAAAAACTCCATTTTTTTAGTCATATTCTTAAAAGCATCTTTTACTTGTTTGTTTCTAAGTGTATAAATGAAGGGATTCAGCATGGGTGCAACTGAAGTGCTGAGCAGAGCAATCCCTTTATTTAAAGCGACTCTCCCCTTTGCAGATGGCCTCACATACATGAAGATGCAGCTGCCATAAGAAATGGACACCACAACCATGTGTGAAGAACATGTAGAGAAGGCTTTCTTTCTCTGTTGAGAAGATGGGATTCTCAGAATAGTCCTGATGATGTGTGTGTAGGAGAGGCTCACTAACACCAGCGTAACCAGGAGTGTCAAAATGGCAGAGAGAAGGGCCATTAATTCTATTGTGTGCGTGTCTGTGCAGGAGAGCTGAAGTATAGGGAAAATGTCACAGAAGAAATGGTCTACAGTGTTAGCTGCACAGAAATCAAGTTGGAGCCCCATGATGAGAGGAGGAAAAATGATCAGGAAACCAGACAGCCAGGAAGCAAAGACCAGCAAGTTGCAAATTCTTCTGCTCATGATGGTCATGTAGTGTAGGGGTTTGCAAATGGCCACATAGCAGTCATAGGACATGGCTGCCAGAAGGAAAAATTCAGTTGCCCCTAAGAGAATAGTGAAAAAGAGTTGTGCTACGCAGTCATTGTATGAAATGGTTTTATCCCCTGTCGCCATGCTAATGAGGAATTTGGGGATACAGACAGTTGTGAATGAAATTTCTAAAACTGAGAAGTTCCGTAGGAAGAGATACATGGGTGTCTTGAGATGAGAATCCAGTAGGGTGAGTGTGATGATGGTTAGATTCCCAGTAACACTCAGCATGTATGTGAGAAAGAGAAGCACAAAAATGACGACCTGCAGTTGTAGATCATCTGTTAATCCAAGAAGAATGAATACAGTCACCGTGGTGTGGTTCTTCATAGCTAAGGTCTGATTGCCCAAAGTAGGGAAAGAAAATTAGAAATGAAGAGGAAAACTCTAAACAGGATATGTGAAAGTCTTTACAGGAACACTAGAATTCACACTTAAACAACACTCAAAAAGCACTGTTCTCCAAAGAGAATAGGATCCCAAAAAGCCAGTACATGCAGTAGAGATAAGTCCCAGTGCCACTGCCAGTGGATCCTCAGTCTGCACAGCCATACAACTGTCAACCACATTTCCTTCCACAAAGCAATGTGCTTTAGGATTAGAGGCCGGTGGGATTGGAGGGTGAGTGGACAAAATAGGAGGAGGGGAGAGAGTGGGAATTTGGATTGGTATTTAAAAAAAAAAAACACCAAAGTACAGGGAGTAAGGAGAATAGATCTGCAAAGAGTTTCAACGAGGAGCAGAAGTGAATATAATCAACATAGTGTATGAAAATCTCAAAGAGGTCCAGACGTGGCAGAGAGGCTTGGCAATCAGGAATAGGCTTTGGGGGACCAGCGCAGTGGCAGACACAAGCAGCAGGACCAGCGCGGAGGCAGACACAAGTGGCAGGGACGGGCGTGCAATAACAAGAACAGATGGCCTCACTACAATTAAATCAAAGAGCTAAGCCTTTTGTTGGCAAGGTCACTGGAAAACGGGGAGCCTGGTCCTGTCCTGGAGACCCTTTGGAGGGGTGAGAGGGTTCTTGGCCTGCGGCAGGAACCAGGAAACCGAGCAAGGGCATTTTGTAAGCAGAGCCCTTGGCCAGCAGGAAAACCTGATCCGGTTTTAAAAGACCCATTAGATAGGATCAATAGGAGGAGACGGGCAGGCGCCAAGGCAAGAATTCACCCAATAATCTGAAAAACAAAATGAAAACACCAGAACCCAATGATCTTACTGCAGAAGTATTTGAAAACCCTAAAACAGAAGAAGTGGAAAAAATTGACTTTATGAAAGCAATAGAGTCCCTTAAACAACATGTAAAAAATGCCCTTATAGAAATGGTTGAGAAGTATAACAAAAAGTTTGAAGAAATGAGTAAATACGTAAATGATACCCTGGGAAACCAAGAAAAAAAAAACGATCAAACAGGTAATGGAAACAGTTCAAGAAATGAAAACTTAAATGAAGGCAAGGAAGAAAATACAAACTGAGGACCAGCTGGATATGGAAAATATAGGTCAACAAGCATAGCCGACAGAAACAAGCATAATCAATAGAATACAAGAGATAGAAGAAAGAATCTCAGATTCTGAGGACACCATAGAGAAAATAAACGCACAGATCAAAGAAAACAGCAAAGCAAACAAATTCTCATCACAAAACATTCAGGAAATATGGGACACAATAAAAAAACCAAACCTAAGAATAATAGGAATAGAAGAAGGAGAAGAGTCACAGCTCAAAGGCCCAGAAAATATTTTCAACGAAATTATGGAAGAAAACTTTCCCAACATAAAGAAAGATATTCATTTAAATATCCAAGAAGTATACAGAACACCAAACAGAATGGATCAAAGAAAAATATCTCCTCACCATATAATAATCAAAACACAAAATATACAGGTTAAAGAAAGAATATTAAGAGCTGCAAAGGAAAAATGGCAAGTAACTTATAAAGGTAAACCGATAAGACTTACACCTGACTTCTCTATGGAAACCATGAAAGCCAGAAGGTCCTGGATAGATGTACTGCAGAAGCTAAGAGACCATGGATGCAAACCCAAACTACTATACCCAGCCAAGCTATCATTCACTATCAATGCAGAAAACAAGACAATCCAGGATAAGAACAAATTTAAACAATATGTAGCCACAAATCCAGCCCTACAGAAAGTAATAGAAGAAAAACCGCAACCCAAGGAATCCAACATTGCCAACACTGCCTACAATAACTCAGGCATCAGGCGACCCTTCACCAGCACATCTCAAAGAAGGGAGACACACAAACTCTACTACCAAAAACAATAAGAATAACCAACCACTGGTCATTAATATCACTTAATATTAATGGGCTCAATTAACCTATAAAAAAGCACAGGCTAAGAGATTGGATACGAAAACAGGATCCAACATTCTGCTGTTTGCAAAAAACACATCTCAACCACAAAGACAGGCATCTACTCAAAATAAAGGGTTGGAAAAAGGTGTTTCAAGCAAATGGTCCTACGAAAAAAGCAGGTGTGGCCATATTAATTTCTAACAAAACTGACTTCAATCTAAAATCAATCAGAAGAGATCGAGATGGTCACTTTATACTCATAACAGGAACAATTCATCAGGATGATGTCTCAATCCTGAATATCTACGCGCCCCTAATATAAAAGCACCCACTTATGTAAAAGAAATATTACTAAAACTCAAGGCAGACATCAAACCACACACACTAGTAGCAGGAGACTTCAACACACCTCTCTCTCCAAGGGACAGGTCAATCAGACAGAAACCTAATAGAGAATTAAGAGAATTATTAGAGGTAATGAATCAAATGGACTTAACAGACATCTATAGAACATTCCACCCAAATAGGAAAGAATATACCTTCTTCTCTGCAGCTCATGGAACCTGCTCAAAAATTGACCACATACTTGGAAACAAAGGAAAGCTCCACAGATACAAAAAATATCAGTGTCCACCTGTGTCCTATCTGATCACCACGGATTAAAGTTAGAAGGCAACAACAAGGCTACCCAGAAAAAGCATACAAAATCATGGAAACTGAACAGTCAACTGCTGAACCACACCTGGGTCAAGGAAGAAATTAAGAAAGAAATTGAAGTCTTCCTTGAATTTAATGAAAATAAAGAGTCAACATGCTCAAACCTATGGGACACAATGAAAGCAGTGCTAAGAGGAAAGTTCATAGCACTAAGTGCCCCCTTAAAGAAAACGGAGAATGCATACATTGGGGCCTTAAAACACACCTGAAAGCTCTAGAAAAAAAAGAAGCAGACATGCCCAGGAGAAGTAGAAGACTGGAAATAATCAAACTGAGGGCTGAAATCAACAAAATAGAAACACAGAAAACAGTCCAAAGAATCTATGAAACAAAAAGCTGGTTCTTGGAGAAAATCAACAAGATCGACAAACCCCTATCCAAACTAATTAAACGATAGAAAGAGAACACGCAAATAAATAAGATCAGAAATGAAAAGGGGGACATAACCACAGACACAGAGGAAATTCAGAGAATCATTATATCTTACTACAAAAGCCTGTATGCCACAAAACTGAAAATACAAAAGAAATGAACATTTTTTTAAATAAGTACCATATACCAAAGATAAACCAAAACCAGGTGAATGATCTAAATAGACCTGTTAGTCGTGAAAAATTAGAAATGGTTATCAAAAATCTCCCTTCGAAAAAAAACCCAGGACCAGATGGTTTCAATGCAGAATTCTACCAGAACTTCCAAGAAGAACTAATACCTATACTCCTTAATGTATTTCACAATATAGAAACAGAAGAATCATTGCCAAATTCCTTTTATGAAGCTACAGTCACCCTGATACCAAAACCACACAAAGACCCAACCAAGAAAGAGAATTACAGGCCTATCTCACTCATGAATATCGACACAAAAGTTCTCAATAAAATACTGGCAAACTGAATCCAAGAACACATTAGAAAAATTATCCATTATGATCAAGTAGGCTTCATCCCAGAGATGCAGGGTTGGTTAAACATACGCAAATCTATCAATGTAATCCATCATATAAATAAACTGAAAGAAAAAAAACCCATATGATCATTTCATTAGATGCTGAAAAAGCATTCGCCAAAATTCAACACCCCTTTATGATAAAGGTCTTGGAGAGATTAGGTTTACAAGGGTCACACCTAAATATAATAAAAGCTATTTACAGCAAACCGACATCTAACATTAAATTAAACGGAGAAAAACTCAAAGCCATCCCACTAAAATCAGGAACATGACAAGGATGTCCACTCTCTCCATACCTCTTCAATATGGTGCTTTAAGTTCTAGCAATAGCAATAAGATAAGATAATGAGATCAAGGGGATTCGTATTGGAAAGGAAGAAGTTAAGTGACCCCAAAAACTCTACCAAAGAACTCCTACAGCTGATAAACACCTTTAGTAATGTGGCAGGATACAAGATCAACTCCAAAAAATCAGTTGCCTTCCTAAACACTAAGTAAGGATAAGGAGGCAGAGAGGGAAATCAGAGAAGCATCACCTTTCATGATAGCCACAAATAGCATAAAATATCTTGGGGTAACTCTGACCAAGGAAGTGAAAGATCTATATGACAAGAACTATAAGTCTTTGAAGAAAGAAATTGAAGAGGACACCAGAAAATGGAAGGACCTCCCTTGCTCTTGGATTGCGAGGATCAACATAGTAAAAATGGCAATTCTACCGAAAGCAATCTATAGATTCAATGCAATCCCCTTAAAAATCCCATCAAATTTCTTCACAGATCTGGAGAAGACAATAATCAACTTTATATGGAAAAACAAAAAACCCAGGATAGCCAAAATAATCTTATACAATAAAGGATTTTCTGGAGGCATTACCATCCCTGACTTCAAACGCTATTACAGAGCTACAGTAATGAAAACAGTGTGGTACTGGCATAAAAACAGAGAAGTTGACCAATGGAATCGAATAGAAACCCCTGATATTAACCCACAAACCTATGAACACCTGATTTTCGACAAAGGAGCTAAAAGTATACAATGGAAAAAAGAGAGCATCTTCAACAAATTGTGCTGGCAAAACAGGATGTCAATCTGTAGAAGAATGAAAATAGATCCATATCTATCACCATGCACAAAACTCAAGTCCAAATGGATTAAAGACCTCAATATCAGTCCAAACACACTGAACCTGATAGAAGAGAAAGTGGGAAGTACTCTACAACACATGCGCAGAGGAGACCACTTCCTACATATAACCCCAGCAGCACAGACATTAAGGGCCTCATTGAATAAATGGGACCTCCTGAGACTGAGAAGCTTCTGTAAAGCAAAGGACACTGTCACTAAGATAAAAAGGCAACCCACTGACTGGGAGAAGATCTTCTCCAACCCCGCAACTGACAAAGGTCTGATCTCCAAAATATATAAAGAACTCAAGAAACTAGACCGTAAAAGGCTAATCAACCCAATTATAAAATGGGGCGCTGAGCTGAACAGAGTATTCTCAACAGAAGTTCAAATGGCCAAAAGACACTTAAGGTCATGCTCAACTTCCTTAGTGATCAGGGAAATGCAAAACAAGACAACTTTAAGATAACATCTTATACCTGTCAGAATGGCTAAAATAAAAAACACCAATGATAACCTTTGCTGGAGAGGTTGTGGAGAAAGGGGTACCCTCATCCATTGCTGGTGGGAATGCAAACTTGTGCAACCACTCTGGAAAGCAGTGTTTCGGTTTCTCAGGAAATTCGGGATCAACCTACCCCTGGATCCAGCAATACCACTCCTGGGAATATACCCAAGAGAGGCCCTATCATACAATGAAAGTATGCTCAACTATGTTTATAGCAGCATTGTTTGTAATAGCCAGAACCTAGAAACAACCTAGATGCCCCTCAACGGAAGAATGGATGAAGAAAGTATGGAATATATACATATTAGAGTACTACTCAGCAGTAAAAAACAAGGACTTCTTGAATTTTGCATGCAAATGGACGGAAATAGAAAACACTATCCTGAGTGAGGTAAGCCAGACCCAAAAAGAGGAACATGGGATGTACTCACTCATATTTGGTTTCTAGCCATAAATAAAGGACATTGAGCCTATAATTCACGTTCCTAGAGACGCTAAATAAGAAGGTGAATTCAAAGACAAACATATAGGCATCCTCCTGAATATTAACCTTCATCAGGCGATGAAATGAGACAGAGACCCACATTGGAGCACCAGACTGAAACCTCAAGGTCCAAATCAGGAGCAGAAGGAGAAGGAGCACAAGCAAGGAACTCAGGACCGCGAGGGGTACACCCACACACTGAGACAATGGGGATGTTCTATCGGGAACTCACCAAGGCCAGCTGGCCTGGGTCTGAAAAAGCATGGGATGAAACCAAACTAGCTGAACATAGCGGACAATGAGGACTACTGAGAACTCAAGAACAATGGTAGTGGGTTTTTGATCCTACTGCACGTACTGGCTTTGGGGGAGCCTAGGCAGTTTGGATGCTCACCTTACTAGACCTGGATAGAGGTGGGCGGTCCTTGGGCTTCCCACAGGTCAGGGAACCCTGATTGCTCTTTGAGCTGATGAGGGAGGGGGACTTGATCGGGGGAGGGGTAGGGAAATGGGAGGTGGTGGCGGGGAGGGGGCAGAAATCCTTAATGAATTAATAAATTAATAAAAAAAACATAGGGACAAATATAATCAAATGTGCAAAGCATAATCTCTAGAATCAGAAAAATGTCTTTTAAATAAACTAACAGAGATATACAAAAAAAATCTCAAAGAAATATCAAAATACATTATTATAAAATGAAAAAAGAACACTGTTCTCTGGTATTAACCTCTACAATTTTTCTCATATATTTTTTTTTACCTGTTACCTTACTAAGTAAATTCAAGTTTTTTTGTTGTCGTTGTTAAAAGTTCATAAACAAATAAATAATATGTTCAGCAGACAAAGTCATTTAAAGTGTAAAATCAAATATACACAAAATTATCACAATATTTAAGTTTGTATTTCTGTATTATACTTGGATCCCTCTCAATATATTTACCTTCTGTTACATTATTAATGATAATGTGGTAACCCATTCTTTATTATTCAACAAAAATTCTGTGCTTATTCCATTCTTTCCATAGACTTTGCTAAATTTTGTGTAAGATTTTATTAGCGAACTCTTAAAAGAGACACATGGTGAACTTCACATTTTA
Source organism: Microtus oregoni (assembly GCF_018167655.1). Taxonomy (NCBI): domain Eukaryota; kingdom Metazoa; phylum Chordata; class Mammalia; order Rodentia; family Cricetidae; genus Microtus; species Microtus oregoni. The sequence continues at coordinate 66,142,073 of NW_024543060.1, forward strand.
CCTGAGATCCATTAGGAGTTTAATAACCTCATGAAAATTCTGAAAACCCTGTGTTTTGCATCCTCGTGACCATTTTTATTTCTGCCTTCAGACTGCTCCTAAACTTGAGCTTGCTTAATTTTTTTGTGCGCATCCTTATATTTTTAGAGTATGAATGTTGTATTTTATGTATTTCCTTGATTTTGATGACAAATCAAACCTGTAAGTAGCTCCCTTACCTTGATTGTTCTCTTTTTACTGATATACAACCTAGCAAATAGAGAGCATATTTTCATTTTCAACATTTGTATTAATTACATAGCATGTATGTTTGAATATTTGCAGTGACACAGATAAAGGCTGCATAATACAAGAAAAATGTTGGGTACACCCTATAGTTTTACGACTGTCATTGATCAATTTGCCTCCTGCTCCCCATTCAGAGTGCCTCTGTCCTTCTCTGTGTAAGTCACAGTCCTCCTCAATTTTTTCATTTAGAGTACAAAATTAAAAATTATTGTTACTTTCTGAGCCGTTTTCTTATTTTGTTCTTCCAGAAATACTTGTTTGTTTATGTTTATTACCTGAAAACTATTTCAAATGCTTCTAAAATTTTTAGAGAATATAATAATTTGTATTAGAACATTTTCTATCTTGAAAATTCCAGTTTTAGAGTGAAAAAATTATAGACCCAGGAATTATAAATGATTACTAGATAAGCAAATCTTCTACTCTCTCTTTATTTCTTTTTAACATTGTTGTCTTTTATGTATCTTCATTTGGCCATTTTCTAAAAGTATCTGAATGTTTATATCCTGACCATATGAATATAATCCTTATTATATCTGTACACATGAATGAGAATTCTGAACTTCAAAGTCTATCTTAAAGACAAAGACAGAAAAACTTCATTCTGTGAAATATGCATTTTATAAGATGCTAAAGTTCAGAAACGGTCCACACTGAAAATGACACATTCAGCACAAATCGGCCTTTCTGCAGAAAAGACACAGAGTTGGGTGAAAGAGAGAGAGGTATGGATCTGGGAAGTGCTGGGGGAGTGAACGTGAGTGTGACCAGAACTCATCGTAGGAAATTCTTCAAGAACCATTAAAATACATTCAGAGGAGTGTTTGACTTCATTTGAGGTACAGTTAATGTATCCATCTGTTGATATGCACGTGAGAATGAAGAGTAGTCAAAAAACTGAAAGCAGCAAGATGGCAAGGTGGCAAAGTAACCCCTCCTCTCCCTGCCCCCTCTCTCTTTCTCTTTAGGTCCCACTGTATAGGACCAATTTGGGAAAACTCTTGACATCTATCACAGACAAAGAGTAATACATAGTTTGAGCTAGCATTTGCCCTCCTGTCATATTGTCAATGGAAGTGAGAACTTCCACCCGCCAATAGCTACAGACAAGACAATCATTACATCAAAATAACATTTCAGCAAGAAAAGAATTGTGTTATAGTCCTAAATAGCAAAAGATGAGCAATTTGCTGCTATCAACAACTGCATAACTCACCTTCTTTATGATCGCTCCAATTCTGTGCTGCTGAATACCAGAGTAGTCAGTAGCAAATAGAGGTTTAAGGTAACAAGAAAGAATTCTCGCAGAACAAGATCAGAAGTCGCCCATGAAACACCAGACAAAAGGAACAATAGTCAATGTACTGTTCACACCTGTACTTCTTTTTTGCATGACCTTTTCACTTTTATTTTCCTAATGAAAAAAAAGAGATAATTTTATTTATGTCTGACATTTAGCTTAAATTTGAATTTAAATAAAAAAGAATTATTATAAACTATTTAGCAGCATTAGTGAGATCCTTAATTCCATAACAAACTATTTGCTACTAAAATAGTAGTAACTATCACATGGCCCTCTGTGTGTTGGTGGCTGATTAGGAAATTCAGCAGTAAGGTAAGAGATCCTTCCAGAAAATCAGTGGAAATTTAAACTTATGTAATAAATATAACTGTTTAATAAATATTAAAGAAAACTTCTCAAGTTCAGAATTAACCTTTTTCACTGTCATATTTTTAACATTTATATCCATCATGTATAATAGAAGCATATGAATTATTATAATCAGGTAAAAACACTCACTCAATAGCAGTTCTATTTACACTGTGAAGAGTATCAGTCAAAACCATGATTCATTCAAAATGAAACTATTAAGTCTCATACTGCAATTGATGTCTACAGTATAACTTTAAAAAGTATACATGTGCATTATAAAAATCAATTCCAGTCTTATGTTACGCTATTTTAATGATAATGGTTTGTAACTATTTAACAAGACTAAAATACAGCCATTATTTTTCAAGCCTTAATTTTTCTGCGATAATTTATTTTCAATTATCCTTTTTATGTAAGTCCCAGAATAGAGGCACTTTCTGAATGTTTCATATCTAATGTATTGTAGACTATTGTGGCATATATTCTTGTCTTGACTTCTTATCCAAAACTGCTACAGTATCAGACACACACATCTTCAAGATGTTCAGTCCAAAGGTTTCAGCAAGACAAAAAGTCTCATCTACCCTACTTAGCATGATTTATAAGAAGAAGAAATGCTCTCTAACTTCTTATAAAATCTAGGACATAAAATACTTGATTATTCATAAAATATATTTTGCTTAAGCTGGGAAAGAAGACAACAGCAATTATGCACTTACCTTTTCCTATGAAATACTTCCAGCCAAAATGAATGGGTATTAGCTTTTTGGAAGGTTTTATAATTGCAGGAACTATAATCCTTTTGTACACCAAATCAGTTGTCTCAAGAGGATTTAAGACTTAAAAATTAGCATGAGAAAAAAGCAATTCCCTGGAGACTATTGTGCTACCATATTAAATATATTAAAATAGTTTTGAGTGAAGAAAACTTAAAATCTGTAATCATGCTTGAGTAGCTTTATGTTATAAACCATAACTTTAGCCCAATTCCTCTTTCATTTTCTCACAAAAATATATTTCAAACAAGAAAACATGAAATATAATAATGAATAGTGTGGAAATATGAAAAGGAATTACTGAAACTGTGAGTTAAGAGTCATTGAATAAACCACTCATATTGTACCTTCCTAATGAAGCCTCCAAAGTACCCCTTCTTGATTCAGAGTTGGACGCAGTGTCTGGAAAACCAAGACATGTCATCACTGACAATGAAAAAGGACATTGAATACCCTAATTGTCATCAGAGAACCTTTATCCAGTAAATTGATGAAAGCAAATTCAGTGATCCACAGACAAGTGCTGGGTCACGCTCCAGGTGTTTTCCTGAAGAAATGGGAGGAAGGATTGTAGGAGCCAGGGTCCGCTAGGTCATGATGGAGGAACCCTCAGAGATAGTTGACCTGAGCTCGTGGGAGCTCATGAACTCTGAACCAACTAAAGTTAGGGAGCCTCAATGGGACTGACCTAGGCTCTCTGCTGTTTGTGACAGCTGTGTAGCTTGATCCCTTTGTAAGGCTCCTAGCAGTGAGATGAGAGCCTGTCCCTGGGCTTAGCTGGCTTTTGGTAATCCTTTCCCCATGCTGGATTACCTTGCCCAGCTTGAAGCAAGGGGAGGAGCTTGGTCCTGCCTCAACTTGATGTGCCATGCTTTGTCCATGGGAGGCCTGCTGCTTTTTAATTGGAAATGGAGAAAGAGTGGATAGTGAAGGGGTGGATGAGAGTCAGGGGAAGTAACAGAAGGAAAGAAGGGAGGGGAAACTGTGGTTGATGTGTAAAATAAATAAAAACAGTTAATTAACCAAAAAAATTAAGCAGCAGAATCACATCGATTTGGTAGAAGAAAAGTGAAGCAAATGCTGACTATTTGAATGCAGAATGTGTGCTTGCATCTGACTGCATATGTTTCTATTCAAACAACAGGAAATTATGTTAAGTGAATGCAAAATTTTACATTTCCACTGCTAAGTATTTCAACACTACCTGTGGTAACAGATAAATTTAAAATTCACTGTGACAACATATAAGAAAAATTTACATAAAATATTACTGTAGAGTATGAAATATAATCAGTCTATGCTATTACCTGAATTGTTCAGCTTGGTCAGTTTTTTCAAGCTGAGTATCCCCATGTGAGCCGTGTCAAATGAGGGGAGAGAAAGTCAACATCCAGAATCTTAGTTCCTACTCCTCCAGGTCACCGACCTTTCAAGGCCCACTGCTACCCTTAATTTCAACAGACAGATTAGTTTAGTCAGATATAGCAAAGTAGAAAGTTATTTCCAATATTAAGCATGGAAGACAGGAATTTTCTTTTCTTATTTGGATAGGGGGCTACTTGGTTCGAAGCATCACCTCAGCTCTCTGGCACCTTTTTATGTGATATGTAATTTTACTATGTTAAAGTTTCAAACTTCTTTACTTAAACAGAAAAGGGGAGGTGATGTGGGATTCCCCTCAGTATGCTGTGATTACCATTAATGAATGAAGAAAACTGTCTTGGGCCTGTGCAGGAAATAGAGGCAGGTGGGAAAAGCTAAACTGAATGCTGGGAAGAGGAAGGCAGAGTCAGAGAGAAGCCATGGAGCTGCTGCCAGAGACAGATACACTAAAACTTTGCTGGTAGACCATGACTTCGTTGTGATACACAGATTAATGAAAATGGGTTAAATTAAGATGTAAAAGCTAGAAAATAAGTAGCTAGAGCTAATGAGTCAAGTAGTGTTTTAAATAATACAGTTTCTGTGTGATTATTTCAGGGCTGAGCAGCTGGAAACCAACAAGCATTCCCTCACTACATCTTTATCCAAAGAGTCTGGAATGTTTCTTGGAAGTATAACCTCAGCTCCTGGCATCCCTTTATCCAACAAGTCTGGAATGTTTGGTTGGAAGTATAACCTCAGCTCCTGGAATCCATTTTGGAATGTTAGGTAAAATGCTCCATTTCAAACCCCCCTCTTTCATGGGAGTTACCACAGTCTAGACTCCACCTCTGAGAATGCCCACCAAACAGTGACCCCTCTCCAGGGAGGGTCAAGACCACTCCCATAGGCTATTTGAACTGACCCCCAGAGAACAAACACATGGTCTTTCTGTTTCTCCATGGTCTCTCCAGTTATCTGTCCCCCAGTCTGTGTTTTCCCATGGGGGCCACCTGGGAGCAATGGCATCCATTAAACCTGGGCTTCTTCTAATTTGGTCTGGTTTGGATTATTGCATCAGCAGAGAGGCTTATTGGACTGAAATAACTTAATATTTGGAGGCCCCATTAAGATGGGCTATTTTTCCAACTGGCTCAGGGGTACGTGTTGAAAAACACCCTTCCTTCCTTTGCTCAACAGCAGGCTAATATCAGCTTTAGATGGGTGCGTTCTCCTTTTTCAAATATATGTCTCTAGGGCCCAGGGCCCTTGTATTTGTCAGGTTGTCTGTTAAAGTCATGGCCCATGCCAGGCACCTGACCACACCAGTGGGGAGGCAGTCCTCGCTGAGGTGACATTCCGTGGGATGGAAACGTCTTCCCAAGCAATCCTCTCACCCCTCTGTTTTTTGACTCAAAAGTCTTATCATGGTGAACACATTGTGGTAGGCATTGAGTGCTGAGACTTGTCACAGACTTGTAAAAATGGACACTTGAAGTTTGAGGCCTGATCTCCAAATGCCCCTGGGCTGCCTTTTACAAAAATCCTTTGAAATTGAGGCTATCTAACACCTAATGTAAAACAAACAAGGCCCCATATGCCCATGGTTTCTGGAGGCTGTGCTCCTGTTCCTACTACTCTTCCCTATACCCCCTGCCCACTTCTCTAGCCATTTGTTCTCTACAACAGACCCATTACCCCTTGTCCTTCTACTCTAAAACTGTATAGCTATTTCGTCCTTCTGTTTCTGTTCTCTCTTACAAAGTCTGCTAATCTGATCCTCAATGGGATCACCTGTGTGCTTCCCTGGCTTCTGCTGCCTGCCTACACCAGGATTTTTAAGTTGGTCAGCTGATTCAGGTTTCTAAAAAATGTTTTATTTGTCTGTCTGTTAAAATTATATGGTGATACTATGCTTTTATGTCTGTGTGTGTGTGTGTGTGTCTTATTTCTCTGTGTGTATGTGTACATGTTTTAAGATCTGTAAATCCTATACTTCCAAGTTACAACAGCTCTGAAATCTACAAACACATGGGTAACCACCATTTTGACCTTAGCACCATTTTGGGTAAGAGTATCCACGTATCTTGAACCTACCAAGGAGACATTTGACCTCCAAAATTCTTTAACTTACTAAAATATTCCTTTTAATCTTCTTATATTTACTATCATTGGTAATCTGTAACTAATTAGATAAAATACATGTCTAAATTTAACTTATATGTGTAATTTATATATAACTAACTGGCAATGATGCCCAATTCTCAAGTGACCGGAGTTAACAACCACTGGTCATTAATATCACTTAATGTCAATGGACTCAACTCACCTATAAAAAGGCACAGGCTAAGAGATTGGATAAAAAAACAGGATCCAACATTCTGCTGTTTACAAGAAACACACCTCAACCACAAAGACAGGCACCTACTCAGAGTAAAGGGCTGGGAAAAGGCTTATCAAGCAAATGGACCTAAGAAACAAGCAGGTGTGGCCATACTAATCTCTAACAAAGTTGACTTCAAACTTAAATCAATCAGAAGAGATGGAGAGGGGCATTTTATACTCATAACAGGAACAGTTCATCAGGATGAAGTTTCAATCCTGAATATCTATGCCCCTAATATAAAAGCACCCACATACATAAAAGAAACATTACTAAAACTCAAGGCAGCCATCAAACCGCACACACTAATAGTAGGAGACTTCAACACTCCTCTCTCCCTGATGGACAGGTCAATCAGTCAAGTGCCTTTACAGATCTGAGAGTATGGCATCTAAATTTAACTTATATGTGTAATTTATATATAACTAACTGGCAATGATACCCAATTCTCAAGTGCCTTTACAGATCTGAGAGTATGGCATTTAACAAAAGAGCATCTAACACAGAGACATGACAGCTACTGCAACATCCTGTAGTTCCTTCAAAAAGATATATAATCACAGAAAGACCTTCTGCCTGGAAGTTTGCTTTGGATTTGGAAAATCCACCCACACAGTAAAAAACAGCCTTCTATCTCATCACCTTCCTAGGTGCTACATGGGGGTATTGATTGTCTTATCCTGTCAAGACAGGTAGAAAATAATCTGTCCCCCCACAGGAAAATCTTCAGGCTTCCTAGACTCAGCAGCAAATGGCACGCACTGTTTTTAAGGTTGGTGTTTTCCAAAGACTACAGAGAGACTTGGGATTGCCTGTGTAGCTAAAAAGCTGTCTCATTTCTGCTCGTTTATATGTCCCAGATCTGTCCAATGGTATTTGATGACTGGTAGTTCATTATCTCATTTGTTAAGTTATCTGCTAAAAATACAAACAGGTGTGCCTCTTTCAGGGCTTCATAGTCCAGAATTAACAAGTTTCTGGTGTATCTTCAAAACTCCAGAGTTCCCAATTCCCTTTAATTTTCTTCTAAAATGTTCCTGTTCAAGTTGTCTTTCAGATACCTGCAGGTTCCTAAAAGAAAAGGTCTGAAGCTGTCTCAAAAATCTGGTCTGGTATTTTACCCCCACCCATTTCCAAGCATATTTTATAGGTCACTCTTGCTGTCTGGGCCAAGACCAACTTAAACAAAGCCCTCCAGATAATGCCAACACTTGCACCAGCCCCTGAGACTTCACCATTGGTACCAATTCTCTTTGCTCACCATGAGTGATCATCACTTCTTTATGCCATTATAATTTCTTATGTAATATATTAGTTTACATATTAGTTCTTGACTTTGAATATGTGAGATGAGAATTGTATATTATCTTTTTGTGTCTTATAGAATATGTCCTTCCCTGTTTGAATATATTGTTTTGTTGATAGTTATCTACTTATTAATTTGTCATCTTTAAAACAGAATTATTAATTCCTGAGATATCAGCAATGTATTTGATCACATTCACCCACAAACTCTCTTCTTAACTCCTCTTAGATCCAGCCCACTCTCTGCTCTCTTCCCCCAAATTCATCTCCTCTTCTTTTTTTAATAGTCTTTCAAGTCTAATTTGTCTTGCTTCTATTCTTTGGGGTGTGGGACCAAACACTCTACTATGATGGCCTACTAAGGCCATCTCTAATCAGGGTGATGTGAGGGGCTCATGAGTTCCCCCCTGCTCTCTGCTAGAATGTTAGCTGATTTGATAGTCTAAGTGCGTAGAATGTGAGCTCATGCGTGCAGCATGACTGTAATGTCCAGAAGACAATCTTCTGTGCTATATTGTTCCTTCTCAACTTTTGAATCTCACAATCTTTCTGTTTCTTCTTCTGTAATGGTCCCGAGCCTTGTGTGGGGTGAGAGGTTAGAGGTAATATAAACGACCTATTAGTGGCTGAGCATGCTACTGACATTTATTGTCTAAACTTGATCAGTTGTTAATTTGCCTGTTCTCTGTATACCTGTTAATTGCACTAAGAATGTTCTCTGACTGGTCTGAGTGCTGTACTAATCAACAGGTATAGGGGTGCAGGGATATTATACTATGTTTATTTAGCATTACAATGACTGTAGACTCATCCCTAGGCCCATTGGGCACCCTGATCTTGGATTCTTGAACTGATTTACATTAACAAGCATATATTTCTTTTTGTGCATTGGCCTTCAATTAAATCAGCAAGTTATTGGTTACAACATAACATTTGTGTCCCTATTGCACCTGTCAGCATGTCCTGACATGCTGGCCTTGATTATTGTTAACAGTGTTCACAGCTTTATAAGAACTGTGTGTTGATGGCTCTCTCCCCACCCCTATGCCCAGTAACCTGAATTTTAGTACCAGGAAAGGTATCCAGCAGGGACGAGGCTTCTTAATCTCTAATGACTTGATGTCTCTGTGTGTTGTGATCAGTGTGTTCATGTCTGTATGTGTATGTGTGTCTGTATGTCTGTGTGTGTGTGTGTGTTTGTGTATTTATTCTCTTCAGAAATAGGTCTTACTTTCAAATTCTGATGGATAATTAAGAACAATTACTATCAAACAAAGAAAGTTCAAACTCTTTTGAGATTTCAAAAGATGACTAAGATCCAAAAACTGAATGGTAAGTGTTAGCATGGATGTGGGGATATAGAATCCTTTCATACGCTATTGGTGGGAATGCAAAATGATGCAACCTCTATGAAATACAGTATGAAAGTTCTGAAAACTAAAACTAAATCTACTATATTTTCTAACGACAGTACTACTTGGGTATATTCCATATATGTCAAGGACCATTTTCAACAAGTATACACTTCTTGTCAATAACACTGAGCAAGCTGAAACTCTCTGACCCTCAGATAAGCTGGAAATAAGTTCACATTTTTGGGGTTCCACACATATGCCCAAGGAATTCCATTTTCTAATACAGAGACAAACGTTCATCAATGTTTGTAATGGTTTGTTCTCAGCAGCTAACACAGTAACGGCCTAGATGTCCATAAGCTGATGAATGCATTATGAAATGTGATACCTATATGCAATTCAGTTTTATATATCTGTGAAGAAAAATAAAATTCAATGTAAGTGAATGGAGCTGGGAAACATTATATTGAATAAAGTGACCCAGACGGAGAAAGGCAAATCTCCCATGCCCTCACTCATATGCCAAGTTTAGCTTCAAATGTTTAGATTTGTGTGTTTGATTCAGAGATATTGTGGAATCCAAATAACTTGAAAGTGATAATACTTGGGAAAGAGGAAGAAGGTCTCAAAGTAAAAGGGATAGAAGAACACAGATGACATGAAACGGAAGGAGGCTTTCTGAATATATGTAGTCATATAAATGGGTATGGTTGGATTAGTTTATATAGAATTGTGTTCTTTACAGAAGCAAAAATTATCAAAAAAATAGCCAGTATCAGGATTTGTATACTTCTCATCAAATTATTGATCAAAGGTGTCCCAGAGACTCCACCAAACAGTGTGAGCTATTGCCATTGGTTCTACTTATCCACTTCTTTGTATCTCCTAGTGAACACTTGGCTTTCCAATATCATTTTGGAAAACACTATCATTTTGCCATCCCACAACCTTTACTACTCTTTTATCAAAGAACTATCAAATTGTTTACAGGAATCTATTTCTGGCCTTATAATATATTCTACTTATCTATGTGCAAAACCTTATATTACCAATTGCTGAGAAATTTTGTAGTAGAACATTGTGCGTCTTCCAACTTTTTCCCCATTTAAAATTTTGTGGGCTATTCTAGGCACTTTGTCTTTTCATATAAATGTTAGAATCTACTTGTCCATGTCTGGAAAATACCATAAGATTAAAGATCATTTTGAATTTATGTATTAATTTAGGAAGAACCGACATCATAAAAATAGTAAATCTTTTATATATGAGCATGGACTAGAACTTTATTTCTTAGGGGTTTTAAAGATGATCTATACCTTTATAATATTTGTATTAATTTAATGATTCTTTTTCTAAACAACTGAAACATCTTTATTGTTTCCAACATTGATTTTTAAGGACTTCTTTACTGAACCTCAACATTTGTGATAGTTCTGGACTTTATGCTCACACATCTCTCCAAATTCTGAGTGTTACTAGCCAAATTGAATGTTGCATAAGATTTGAAAGTCTAATGTAAGCACCCAGGGTAGTCAGATTCTACATCTATATCTCAAGCATATAGCTGAATATCTATAGTGTGGTTTCATCTTTTGACAGATAAAAGATAATGTAATAGTTCTATTTGAACCATTTTCATTGTAATTCAGTGAATCTTCATCATTCAACACTCTTGTCCTCATGGACTCATAAATTCTGCAAGTACATGAGATCTACCTCCCCCTTTTCCATTCTTCCTCATATAGATATCGTCTTATTTCACTTAAATTTAGCAAATACTACAAATGATTTTTATCAATTTTGTGTGTCAGTTCATTGAAACTGTTGTTTTTACATGCATGCATATTGTAATTCCTATTAATAGATGACTCCAAGGGCAATCTGTCATTTCTGTTTGATGAGAGAGTGCTGCTGTCTATATTCCAGGTACATGATAAGGTGGTGTAAGATAACATTCAATTTATTTTGGGTCTTTAATTTACCTGGTGAGGAAGTCATACACTAATTCTCTACCCAGTCCCAATAATAACCCCAAACTAATTTTCAAAACTGAATAGATAACCACATAGGATGGCATAACTTTTCACAAAATCTTAGTGCATGCCCTATTTACCTACAGGAACGTCTATAAGCAGCATGCCTATGTGCCAGGAATATTACCTCCCTCAAACATCAAATGTGCTGGATCAGGAGTTCTATTTAGCTGAAAAAGCTGTATAGTACACTACCTTGGTTTACTGAAGAGACTTCTTTGCAAATCTAGCATTTTTATTTGTCTAATAACCATGTGATACATGCAGCTTCAAAATCCACACAGCCCACTAAAGATTTCATATTTCCTAGTAATAGTATGGACCACATGTAATATATTAAACTTTGTAAGGAATATCCCAACATCTTTCTTTAGAAGGTCCCATAATTTTTATGAACATTGTTCTGTAACCCTTGGCTAGCAAGTTTATTATAAATGTTCCCAGTTATCTTGCCACTTACTGATCTTAGGGTCTCTTGTTTATACTGTTGTTACACAAACTGAACCATGCATTGTTGCAATTAATTTCAATAAGAATAAATTATGATATACGACTGAATGTGGAGCGCATCTGTATTAGAGTAGGGCAATACACTGTGACGGCCTTTTTGATTGAAAGCTAGCTGCAGTTGATGACATCTGAAGACAAATATAAAACCTTTCATATGAAAATTCCAGAAACTGTATTTATTTTTCCAACAGCATCAAATCCAAAGCAAAAGGTTCCATTGACACAATTCTTAAGTTTAAGAGTCCACTGCTTCTCTTCAGAATTTATTGGTCTTTTAAATAGGCCAAATTGGCAGAATGAATGAAGACGTAATAGAAATAACATCTACAATATTTTTTATTTGAGATACTATATTTAAAATTTCCCAAGTCTTATATATTAAAATTACTATTGATGAGAAAAGTTGTTAAATTCTTTTATGTTTGGTCTTTCTTTCATTAATAGCCAACACATCAGAGAATTAAAAGAAACCACTGTAAGAACCAGAGTTTTCAAAATATCAAGAGTTATCAAGGTGCAAAGAATTTGAGGAAAATTTAAAGTTATAAAGAAATATTAACTTTAAGTCTAAACTGTCTTGATGTCCTGTTTACTTGATCTCATAGATATTATTATGCATTCCACACACTTTACTGATTTTTCTAAAGAATCAGAGTCAAAATACTTAGCATTAAAATGTGTTTCATTTTTGTTTTAATTAGTAAACTGAAATATAATATGTATAGATTTTCAAAAATGATTTGCTTGTACATTTCTGTTTTATAGAACCATGTGCTAATTCATCCTCTCTGAAAGCATTATTAATTAGTAGTTCCCTCAAGATAAAAGTCTGAGATCAGCATATTTTACTTTTTTATTATTTTTGTTAATTATAAAGATGAAGGTGATTTAGTGTGATATCTCCATAATACAATGTAAACAGAAAAGCATACTTTGAATTGGCTTTTAAAATGTGCTTTCCATATTAGTTTTCTTCAGTGCTTTGAGTCCTGATTGGGCGTCTATGCTCGACTGGTTGGCCCTGCTCTAATGCACCCACTGTTAGCACAAAGCAGACTCAGTGAGTTTAAAAGAGTATGTATAAAGTTGGAAGGAAGAAGTGAAAATTGGTTGGGGACATATGGGAAGAATCTGAGGGGAATAAACAGGAAGTTGACCTGATCAAGCACTCTATATGAAATGCATGGAAATCTCAATGATGAATATAAAAATAAATCCCATGTGTGTTTATGAGTCCTTATACAATTGTGTATTTCAAAATAAATAATGTGGGATTTGAATACCTAACAATATGTAATTTTTAATCTGTGTTTTAAAACCGTATATCCAATTGAATTACTAAACATGTACTGATGATAGTATTTAAAATCGCGAAGAAACAATGAGTAAACTAATGACTCGATTACAGTTTAAATAAGAAAATAATAAACCCTTTCACTATCAGTTATCCACCAAGTATGTATATGATGCTAGTACAATTAAGCCTTGGTGTAGCCGAACTATCAAATAGGAATTTTAAACCAACATATTTCTTCTGTGATTTGCACTAATACTGTGCAAATATATACTTGAATGTCTTTACTGAACCTTGCTCTAGATAGTCACTGTGCCCTAGTCACTCGGAGAGCTTAGAGGTCACCAGGTTATTAACCACATCTGTCCGCAGGCTTCTAAACAGAAAACAGGTGATGTAAACACCTTTCCTTGAAGAGACAAGCATCTGTATTTAACAATCTCAGTTTTGCTAGTGCTTGAGTGGGAGCACAACAGAAAAGCACCCATGTACATAAATAAGAGTAATGAAAAAATTTTAAGTTAGCTATAAATAAAAACAATAGTAATTAAGTGTAAAAAGAAACACAGGAACACATCTTTATAGAAAAAATGGCTTAATTTAATAAATAATATAGAAGGTACATTTTATTTGTACAATTATATTCTTCTGTACTTTTATTATTATAGGACCAAGCATCAAATAATTTTACTTCTTTGATAAATTTATCATCCTGATTAGCATATCTTTGAGAGCTATTTTTACTTGCTTGTTTCTGAGAGTATAGATAAATGGATTTAACAGAGGAGCAACAGAGGTATTTAAAACAGCCACTCTCTTATTAAAATTTGCTGCATCTTTAACAGAAGGATTTATATACATGAAAATACAGCTTCCGTAAGAAAGTGAGACCACTACCATGTGAGAGGAACAGGTAGAAAAAGCTTTCTTTCTCTGTTGAGCAGAGGGGATCCTCAAAATTGTCCTGATGATGTATGTGTAGGAGAGAATCACCAGCAGCAAGGTGAAGATGAGGGTCATGGCAGCCAGGAAGAACTGGATCACTTCTAAGAAATGTGTGTCTGAACAGGATAAATGCAACAATATAGTGGAGTCACAGCAATAATGATTGATGATGTTGGAGGCACAGAAAGGCAACTGAAGAGTCATTGCATGTGGCACCACAACAACTATAAAACCAGAGAACCAGGAACCAAGGACTAGTAGAAAACAAAGTCTTCTACTCATGACAGTCGTGTAATGCAGGGGTCTGCAAATGGCGGCATAGCGGTCATAGGACATAGCTGCTAAGAGATAAAATTCGGTGGCTCCCAGAAGAATTGCAAAAAAATACTGTGTGAAGCAACCAGCAAAGGAAATAGTCTTATCTCCAGTTCCAATATTGATTAGCATTTTGGGAACAAAGACAGAGGTAAAAGATATCTCCAAAAATGCAAAATTTCGAAGGAAAAAATACATAGGCGTCTGGAGGCGGTAATCCAGTAGGGTCAAGAGAATGATGGCTGAGTTTCCCATGGCACTTAAGATATAAGTTAGGAGCAGAAAGAGAAAAAGAACAGCTTGAAGGTTGACATCATCTGTCAATCCGAGAAGTATGAACTCTGTCACTGATGTGTGATTTGCCATCATCAAATTTAGGCAAGACAAAATAGAGAATAACAATGGCAAGTGTTTAAAAGAAATGAAATTTGGTTTCAGTATAAAATCAGGATCCACAGCTAAAAACAAACGATCGTAATCTGAAAAATAAAATAAAAAACCTGAGTTTACTCTATTTAAAAAAAAACAGCTTCTACTACATTGTTATTTATTTTCTTTGTGTGCATGGGAGTGAGAATGTGTTGTTGTGCAAGTGCAAGTGTGCAGATCAAAGGACAACGTGTGGTGTTGGTTTTCTTCTGCCAGCAAAGTGATCTCACTTCTTAGTAGCGTTCAGAATTCACAATAACCAATCTTCCTGTGTTATGATAGGCATTTATGTCGGCTACTGTGAGTTGCTGGTTTGGGATGGCTGTGTCTTATAAATAGTTCTTGAGTTTACTGGGTGAAAGATTAAAAAGTGAAAGCAAATAAACTTTCTGTTGATTTTTTAAAATGGCTTTTCTCTGTAACTCTTGCAATCTTTAAATTGTGGCAATCCTCCTGCCTTTGCCTCCTCGGTGCCAATATTACAGATGTGTGCCACCAGACAAATTTTTTGTATTAATAAGTGATATCATCTATTAGATTAAATAATATGGTCCCTTTCTACAAGAAAAATTTTCTTCAAATATTTACTCACACAAAATATTTTACAATAAATCCTGATATGTACATGGTTATTTGGTGATATTTATATATGGTTATATATAATTACATATGTAATCAAACAATACAACTTGATCCAATAAATTTTGTTTGACAAGAAAGGATTGCCTTCCAGGATGCCATCAAATAATGTTTTAAATGTAGTAAAAGGCTATGAAGTTAATTTTAAAAATTTTCCAAAATTGTATAGCTATAGCTATGAAATTACTTACGACAAGGAAAGTTGTCTCCATGATGAATTCTATCACTCACACATTTGCTTCTGTGTCTTCACATGGTGGAACACGAAGGCTTAGCAATCACCTGCTAGAATATGAGAAGACATGGCTCCAGGTCACATAAAAGGAAACAAAAAAGAACTGACTCCATGGGAGGGAGAATGTCATACAATAAAATATAATTTGTCCTTTTTTTGTTTTTACTAGTTTTATCTCTAATTGTGTGTCATATAAATTTTTCTACATATCGGAGCATCTGTCTTACTATGTCTACTTCTTTAAATCAATAAATGTGTATGAAACAAATGTGTGTGCAGCAGCTATGTCGTCAAAGATGAACAGTAGATGGCACAATAAAGAGGCAACAAATCTCTAATTAAATTTGACCATCACCAACCCCCTCTAACCTCAAGCAGAGCCACTTCTATCTTTGATCCAAATCAGATCCTTCTGTAGCTTAAATGGAGACTCTCAAGGCTGAAAACCATTGGGAATTGATCCCTGGGCCTTCAGAAAAAAAGAAAGAAAAACAAAAGATAGGCAGGCAATTTATATAAAAGTGAATTTAAAAATCACATAAATCAGTTTATTGCATTTGTTGTATAAACCACCAACAACAACATTATATAATCTTCTTTTTTATAAAGTACTTTACATTTTTAACTTTCATGTTTATCAATGCATACATGAGCAGTATAAATTTTCTTCACAGTCACTAATGTGACAAGGTAAAGAATTGTACAATGTTTGGAAGAGGCATTTTAAAAGAACTTGAGAAAGGTAGCCAACAAATAACAAACTTTTTGCTTAGACTCAGAATTGCTTCCACAGACACATGGTTGCTTAGATGCAGGAGTTGCATCCTCAGGCACATGTTTGCTGAGATGCAGGAATTGCATCCTCAGTCAGGCACATGTTTGCTTCGATGCAGGAATTGCATCCTCAGGTACATGTTTGCTGAGATGCAGGAATTGCATCCTCAGCACATGTTTGCTCAGATCCAGAATTGCATCTGAGAATTCCTAGAGACAGGATCACCCATTTGGTCTGAGGAGTTGGTAGACTTAAGAACTAGTGGCTGACTGCTCTGCTTCTCTGATCTTTTAGCATTTACCCCTATATCTGACTTGAGGTTTTTATTATTAAGATCAGTTAGAATTCACGCTACATGACATGTGTCTGCTGTAGATTGTAAGAGTCAGAGGGAGGAGTGCACTCCTATGAAGCCCTGTCTTCTGGAAATGACACAGGCATTACAATCATTGAGTTGCAATAGCCGTGACTACCTGTACAAGTCCTACACACGTGTAGTTACACACACATAGGAAAGAGAGACTAGGTATAAAGAACAGCATCAGTAGGATTGGAAGAGGCACAGGAGAGTAATGGGAGTATATATGAGTATAACGCCTCATATTCATGTATGAAATTAGCCCAAATAAAAACAAGAAAAAATTTCCAGAAATATCTCGCTCTCTGACCCAACATGCACACATTAAATAAAAAGTAAGATCAAGAAAGGCAGTCCAACTGTGCGGTCATGTCACATGCCTATAATTCCAGTACTCGGGAGGCAGAGGCAGGTGGATCTCTGTGTGCTCCAGGCCAGTCTGGTCTATAAAGCAAGTTTCAGGACAGCCAGGGCTGTTACAAGGAGAAACCCTGTCTCAACAACCCCCCCAACACACACACACAAAAAAAAAAACAGAGAAAAAAGTAAAAGACAAAAAGGTAGTCCATTGTTCAAGCTTATAATCAAATGTAACTTTTGTAGACACTAGAATTTTCTGTTGCCACTATGCTTAACTTTCCTTCACATCCTTTTTCTTGGTCACCCAAGCTCATTTCAGCTCAGAGTCCCACCATCTGCTGGTGAGTTGCTCTGCACATAGTGAACTGAACCTTAACTTAGTGTTTAAATGATTATAACCTAATGGAAGAGTATAGTCAATTAATGTGTAGTCAGTCTTACTGATTTTAGCAGCTTAATTCTTAGCCAATCTTGGGTGTATAGCTGCAAAATATGCAAACAGGGTAAACTCTGGGGTCAGGCAATACTCATTTTCTGTAAGCTATATCTGTTTATTGGCTGCCAAATTACTTTTGCTGTGCGTGAAACATTCTACATCTTTTTGGTAGTTTGTGCAATTTAATTCATTTTCCTGCTGTTGTTCTGAATTAAAATGTGCTAATTTTATCTTGTTTTAGGTTTAGCTTTTAACACTGTTCCACCTTTTATCAGATGTCATGCTTCCTCATGCCAGTCACATCTCAAATATTCATGCCTAGGCAAAAGCTTCCTTGACTATACCACTCAAGATAGCCATTGCCTGTCACTGCAGAGCACATGAACTATATACGGAGCAGCAGGTTTTGTCCTGTTCACATAACTTCTAGATTTCACACACAAACACACACACACACACACACACACATACATGTTTACTTAAGTTTTGTCTATCATCTTTACTCCACTAATTGAAAAAAGAACTATATTTAGTGTTGTATCTCTAAGTTTTAAAGTAATTAGTATATACCTGGAATCCTCAGTATAATTTAATTGAATCTTATGTTTAATATGAATATTATTGTATATTAGCTTAATCTCCATTCCAGAATGTTACATTGTCATAATTTTAAAGAATTAAAAAACTTTGAATTGCTTTTGTTTCTTAAACAGTGTAGTATTAGGAGCGGCGGGGCTGCATCCCCAGCACCCCTACCGCCGGCTAGCTTTACCCGAAATAACAACACACAAACTGTATTCTTTTAAACACTGCGTGGCCCATTATATCTAGCCTCTTCTCGGCTAACTTTCGCACCTGGACTAGCCCATTTCTAATATTCTGTGTAGCACCCCAAGGTGCACTTACCGGGAAGATTCTAGCCTACGTCCATACTGGTGGCTTGCTTCATCGCATGCGTGCGTCTGCCTCAGAGAGCAGAGCTATCGCGTATGCCCAGAAGAAAGGAGCATGGCGTCTCTAAGCTCACTTCCTCCTCCTCCCAGCATTCTGTTCTGTTTACTCCACCCACCTATGTTCTAACCTATCAGGGCAAGCAGTTTCTTTACTTAATTAACCAATGACCTTCCTCCATCAAAACAGCATCAAGATATGTGCATGGTTTAAACAGATTTGAAATGAGTGCTGATGTGTGCAACATTTTTATTTATGCTACATTGACTTAATAAGTTTTCTGTTACTAAAATAAATTTGAGATTGGGGAGAAAACTGTTTGCAGTGTAAACACGAGAATTTGAGGTTGGATCCTCAGTGTCCAAGGAAAGAAAAACTAAATTCTATTTTCAGTTTCATGTATAATTTTATTGTCTTGAGGTTTATTTTGTAAAATTTCAATCAGATCAAAGTTTTTTCACAATTAAGATTTTGTTGTGGCTCAAGAGATGGATCAACAATTAATAATACTTGCTACTCTTGCTGGTGACCTGGGTAAAGTTCCTAGCACCCAGGTGGTGGCACAAAGTTATCTCCTTGTAAGAGGTTGCTGTTTGTTCCTGCCTGCTAAGTATCAAAATAACCATACAGAAACTGTATTAATTAAATCACTGCTTGGCCCATTAGCTCTAGCTTCTCATTGGCTAACTTTTAAATCTTAATATAACCCATTTCTAGTAATGTGTGTATCACCATGTTGCTGTGGCTTATGGGGTAAAGTTTTGTCAGGCTTTAGTGGGGATACATGGCTTCTCCTGAATCCACCTTCCTTTTCCCAGCATTCAGTTTAGTTTCCTCTGCTTAGCTCTGTTTGCACTGCTCTGCTATAGGCTCAGAGCCGCTTATTTATTAACCAATGGTACTCACAGCATACAGAGGGGAATCCCACATCACCTCCTCTTTTCTGTTTAAATGAAAAGGAAGGTTTTAACTTTAACATAGTAAGATTACATTTAGCAAAATAGTTATCAAGCAAGAATTATGGTTACAATATTTATATTTACTTTATCTCTTATAATAACTAAGAAAAGCTGTAAATATAACTGTCTATTTTTTTAATTCCATCAAAGACTCCAGAAGGACATAATATTACCTAAGTTAACAGGAAGTGCATGGAAGCAACTTCTAAAACTTTAGAATTGACAGAGACATCTCACTACCTGGACAGTCACCCAAGATCTATACCAGTGGGGCCTACATCTTTAGCCTATAAGTCCATAGTATCCGCAGACTTTTCCATGAAGCAGGAAATTTCAAAGACAGTTTTGCCTATATTGGCAGTTTGCCAGTCACCTTTATTCTGTATCCTGCAGAATGTCTTGCAGATTCTTTCATGAAGCAAGAACCCTGAAGGACCATCTCACCTTTAGGCAAGTTCAGCAGTCATTTTTTTTTTTGTGGGTCTTGCAAGTCCAGATAGGCAGTCCAGGCAAAAGTAATTTCTTACCCAAATGGCTAACAAATACAATAAGAAGCTTCTGTAGTGCCCATCTTCCTCTTGAAGTAGCTTGGTGCTGCCAGGAGCAGATGTGTCTCACTGACATGAAATTTCCTATGTTCTTAAAACATTTTCAATGCCTTATTCTATTAGTTTTTTAAAGATATGAAGAACATCTAACTGAAATATTTCTTTTTTAAAAATTTTTTTCCATTCAAAAATTTACACTTCCTCCCCTTCCCCCATTTCCCTCCTGCTCACTATCCAACTCCCCCTCCCCCTCCCTCCTTAAGAGAGGGCAGGGAATCCTGCCCTATAGGAAGTCCAAGGCTCTTCCACCTACATCCAAGCCTAGGAAGCTTTGCATTTAAATAGACTAGGGTCCCAAAAAGCCAGAACATGCAGTAGAAACAAGTCCTAGTGCCTTCATCAACGGCTTCTCAGTCAGCCTCCATTGTCAGCCACATTTAAAGAATCCAGTTTGATTGCACTCTCATTCAGTCCTGGTCCAGCTGAATTTGATGAACAGGCACACTGTCTCAGTGGGTGGAACAACCCCTCGCAGTCCTGACTTCTTTGCTCATCTTCTCCCTCCTTCTGCTCTTCAACTGGACCTTGGGAGCTCAGTCCATTGCTTTGATGAGGGTCTCTGTCTCTATCTCCATCTGTCGCCAGATGAAGATTCTATGGTGATATTCGAAATAATCATCAGTGTGACTATGGGACAAGGCCAGTTCAAGCACCGCTGCTCTGCTGCCCAAGGACCTAGCTGGGGACATCCCCGTGGACACCTGGGACCCCCTCTAGAGCCAAGTCTCTTGCCAACCCTAAGATGGCTTCCTTAATGTAAATATCTTCTTCCCTGTTCCTATATCTGCCCTTCCTCCATCTCCACCCTCCTATTCCCCCAAGCTCTCTCCATTCTTTCCTTTCTCCCTTCTTTCTCCCCTTCCCCCAACCCCACCCCATGCTCCCAACTTTTTCCTGGCAATCTTGTTTTCTTCCAATTTCCAGGAGGATCTATGTATGTTTTTCTTTGGGTTCACATTGTTATTGGCTTTTCTAGGCTTGTGAACTATAGGCTTAATGGCCTTTGTTTATGGCTAGGGTCCACTAATGATTTAGTACATACCATATTCATCTTTTTGGGTCTGGGTTATCTCACTCAGGATAGTATTTTCTATTTCCATCCATTTGCATGCAAAATTCAAAATGTCATTATTTTTTACCACTGAGTAGTGCTCTAATGTGTATAAATTCCACACTTTCTTTATTCATTCTTCCATTGAGAGGCATCTAAGTTGTTTCCAGGTTCTGGCTATTACAAATAATGCTGCTATGAACATAGTTGAACAAATGCTTTTGTAGTATGATTGGGCATCTCTTGGGTATATTCCCAAGAGTGGTATTGCTGGATCCTGAGATAGATTGATTTCCAATTTCCTGAGAAATTGCCACACTGATTTCCAAAGTGGTTGCACAAATCATTGTGACAGAATTTTGCCTGATCTTAACAAAATTATTTCGAAGCCTCTTAGAATTTTAAAAATTAAAGGACAGAGAAAGAATTAAAGAACAAACATTTCCAATCTCAACTTCTTCATTACAGTTAGTAAATAAATCATTAAATAAAAAACTGGTGGTGGCCATGCACACTTTTAATCCTGCACTTGGAAAGCAGAGATAGGCGTATCTCTGAGTTCGAGGCCAACCTGGTGTACGAAAGCTAGTTCCATGACAGTCTCCAAAGCTACAGAGAAACCCTGTCTCAAAACACCAAAAAAAAAGAATAATAATAATTATCACAACCTACAAATTTGTGGTAACTTATACTTTGCCTGAGAAACTGACAAAGCATGATAGATGGGAATTACTGGTTGGAAACACTAAGATAAATATTAAGTGATGATTACAGGGGTTAAAAATAGCATCATCTATCACTATTGTATTTAAACCAATATATCTTTGCACTGAGTTTCCAAATTAAATTTGGCTCATATCATTATTTTATCTCTATTAGTCTTTAATTTTCATTTTTTTCTAATTAGTATATAAGGACACAAGTTTTAGAATGTAATTTTCATATATAATTTGTTTGATTAGTTTTTTTCCATCGTCTTCTCCCTCATCTTCCACATCCATTCATGCTTACATCTTTACTTCCCAAGTACTCTACTTTCCATTTGTTCCCGCTGCCCAGACTCAAAATAACCACATAGAAACTGTCTTACTTAAATCACTACTTGGCCTATTAGCTATAGCTCTTATTGGCTAGCTCTTACATCTTTTTTATTTTTATTTTTCCATTCAAATATTTATACTTTCTTCCCTACTCCCAATCCCCTCCCGCTCCCCCACTCAACCTCTTCCCTCCCCTTCCCTGCTTGAGAGAAGGCAGGGAACCCTGCCCTTTGGGAAGTCCAAGGCCCTCCCCACTACATCCAATCCTAGGAAGCTGTGCATCCCAAAAAAACAGAACATGCTGTAAAAACAAGTCCCAGTGCCTTTATCAATGGCTTCTCAGTCAATCCCCATTGTCAGCCACAATCAGAGAGTCTGGTTTGATCACATGCTCATTCAGACCAGGTCCAACTGGATTTGGTGAGCTCCAAATAGAACAGACACACTGTCTCAGTGGCTGGACCAACCCCTCGCGGTCCTGATTTCCTTGCTCATCTTCTCCCTCCTTCTGCTGTTCAACTGGACCTTGGGAGCTCAGTCCATTGCTCTGATGAGGGTCTCTGTCTTTATTTCCATCCCTCGCTGGGCGAAGATTCTATGGTGATATTCAAGATAATCATCAGTGTGATAGTGGGGCAAGGCCAGTGGGAGTGGGAGGATAGAAATGGAGGAAATGTGGATATAGGAGCAGGGAAGAAGATATCTACATTAAGGGAGCCATTTTAGGGTTGGCAAGAGACTTGGCTCTAGAAGGGATCCCAGGTGTCCACGGGGATGCCCCAGCTAGGTCGTTGGGCAGTAGAGAAGAAGGTGCCTGAACTGTCCTAGTTCTTGCATCTTAAATTAACCCATTTCCATTATTT
Source organism: Microtus oregoni (assembly GCF_018167655.1). Lineage (NCBI taxonomy): Eukaryota > Metazoa > Chordata > Mammalia > Rodentia > Cricetidae > Microtus > Microtus oregoni. The sequence continues at coordinate 66,164,997 of NW_024543060.1, forward strand.
TATATTTTAGCAAGAGGCTCGTTTTTTACAGGCAAGTTTCCATTGTATCTGTCTCCTGCATTCTTTCTCTTCCTCTATCTGCTTTGAATTCCAACCTTGCCCTATTCTGCGTTGTAATAGGCCCAAAACAGCACCTTTATTAACCGATGATATTCACAGCATAGACAGGGGAATCACAATTTCCTCCTCTTTTCTGACTAAAGAAAAAGGAAGGTTTTAACTTTAATATAATAAGATTACATACAACAAAATAGTTATCAAGCAAGAATTATAGTTACAATATTTATATCTACTTTATCTTTTATCATAACTAAGAAAAACTATAACTATCTATCCTTCAACACCATCAGAGACTCCAGAAGGATATAATATTACCTAAGCTAACAGGGAGTGCATTGTAAACAACTTCCCAAAATCTAGAATTGACAGAGACATCTCACTACCTGGACAGTCAAAGTTCTTCTGTAACATTGGGGCATCCATCTTCAGCCTGTAGACCTGTTTCTGTGTGTGTATGTGTGTGTGTCTACGTGTGTGTGTGTGTGTGTGTGTGTGTGTGTGTGTGTGTGTGTGTGTAAAGCCTCCTATATCCAGCAGACTTTTCCAGGACGCAGGAAATTTCAAAGACATCTCCACCTGTATTGGCAGCTGTCAGTCAAAATGTCTGGCAGACTCTGCCATGAAGGAGGAAAACTGTAGGTCAGTCCTACCTTCTTTAGGCAACTTCAGCAGTCCTTTTTCTGTGGGTTCTGCATGTCCAGTTCATACAGTATAACATCAAACAGACCAGATAAGAGGAATTTCTTGCCCAAATGGCTAGCATACTCTATAAGGAATATCTTTGATGTCCATCATTCTCTTGAAGTAAATTGGTGCTGCCAGGAGCAGATGTCTTATTGTCATGAAAAGTCCTAAGTTCTTAAAACATTTCAAATGTTATGTTCTGTAAGTATTTGAAAAATCTGAAGAATAACTATCCATTTGAAATATATTTCTGTACAACCTAACTAATATTAATACGAACTTGAGTATTATAGATGACTATCTATTAACCTATATTTATTATACATCACATTTTAAACAAGCACAATCCCTTAATCAAGAGCAGAAATATACATATAACAAAACTGACCTTAAGTTTGTATCAATAGACCAAGATCCATACTATATCACATACATTCGACAATCTCCTGTCCCTAAAATTTTCTTCTCTCTCCAGGTCCCATTTCTAGTTCCATGGTCTATAACCACACTCATCTTCAGGTAAATACATGTGCATAAAATCTTTAATCTAGGACCCACATATGAGCAAAGACACATGGTATCCCTCTTTCTGAGTCTGAGTTATCTCACTTAATATAATATTTTCCATATTTTTGTGTGCGAAAATATTCTCAATGAGTGAACGGATAACGAAGGGGTGTGATATGTATACACAGTGGAAATTTATAAACTTTAATGAAAATATATGTTATTTTCAAATTAAGTTAATTTAATTAGGTGGTAGCTTTATCATAATAAAAATGTAAATGGAGAAAATTATAACATTAATATAATGTATTTAAAATTCAAGTAGAATAAAATTAAATTGAGAAGTGGTCATTTCTCAGTAAGCTATTTATACTGTTTGGTACTAATTTTCTCTTATGAAAAACAAAGATTCAATAGAATTTATCACTTGACTTGCCTCAGCAGTATAATCACAGTAAATTACATTTATGATATTGCTACTATTTTAATTTAATTTAAGTATTTTTCTTACAATATAATTTGATAGGGTTTTTCTCTACCCAGTCTCCTCCCAGGTTCTACCCCCCCCATTCAACTTTATGTTCTTTATCTTTCTCTCCTTTTCAAAAAGAAAAAGAACACAAAAATAAAATTTGAAGAAACAAAACCAATTAGACCAAAACTAAACAAAAAGCTCCTAATAAAACAAAATAAAACCCCAAAACATGGAGTTCCTTTTGTGTTGGCCACCTACTCCCAAGCACTGAGTCTGTCCAGGAGTGTGATTGATATACTCAATGATACTCCAATACAGAGAACTGATTTTCCCTTTGCTTGCACGTATCAATTGCAGAGTCCTGGGTAATTGTGGGACCACAAATCTACTTCCACCTCTCGGTCTTGAGATGCCACCTGGTTTGCACCTGTTCAGGTCTTGCGTGTGCTGCTATGTGTGTGAGTTCATATGTGCATCAGTGATGAGTCTGGAAAACATTGCTTTCTGGGAGTCATCCATCCTCTTTGGCTCTTACAATCTTTCCACTTCCTCTTTGCATGGATCTTTGAGCCTTGAGAGAAGAATGAGTTTGATGCAGACATCCTATTCAGGACTGAATGCTCCAAAGTCTCTCACATTGCCATTGTCGAGTTGTGGGTCTATGTGTTAATCCCCCTTTGCTGCAAGAAGCAGCTCGTCTTATGAACAAGGTACTGATCTATGGGCATAGTAATGTGTTCTTAGGAATCATTTTATTATTATGTATATTTACCAGAATAATAGCAGCAGATTTTTCCTTAGGCCTGTGACCTATCTATTCTTAGGTTATTAGCCACTTTAGCACTGGCTGTTATGTGGTCCATTTCATGGAGTAAGCTTTAAATCTGATCAAAAATGGTTGATTAGCCCCATAACATTTGTACCAATTACACCAGCATGTCTTTTAGCAGGTTTCTGTTCTTCATTTTCTTCCATGGTATAATACAAATATTTTTATTGTAACTGTGAAACAGATGATTAGTTAATACCTACTGCCTAATTTAGCCTCTGAACAAAATGTCCATGATTATATGAAAATTTCAATTTGAGATAATTTATTTTGAAAGATTCATTTTAGACGGAACTCACATTAAGAGTTTGCATTGTCTGTCCCTTGTATCTGTAAATTTTACTTTTTGGGGGATCTATATTAATAAAAATAACTTAAACCACATCGCATTCTTCTATCTCATTAGCCATAGATCACATAGTGGTTTGTGGTGTGTATTTACATTTTCTCTGCATCATATGTCCTACCCTTTTCCACCTGGCTCGATTCCCTAAAGTCTGGTCTTCATATGCTGAGTCAGACGGTTTTACTCTCTACTTCAGCTTTGGTGTGGGGAAGAACAGAAGCCAATCATACATTTAAAAAGACAAAAACAGGGTAAGACCAGGAGCAGAGCTCCTGTGCCTTTTTTATACATCACGTCCTGAGAAACATGAGCATATTCGCAGTGAATAAAAGCACTTACCACTTCAGGCCAAAGTTTGCCCAGTTTACATCACATAACCTGAGTGGCAATCACATAAACTTTCCCACAGTCTTTAAATGGCCTGCTTATAATCTCTTTCTCAACCACTTCAACTTGAGAGTTTCATTTCTTTCTTGTGAAGACTCTGATTCATGGCCTGGGAGGAGCTCAATATTGAAGTGATTCTGCTGGAAAAAGAAAAACCATCTACCCCTTTCCCTGAAATGTGGGTGGATACTGCCCTCCACTGTGCTTAGAAATTCTCTGCATGGAGGATCTTATAAGGCATCCAACTTCTTCATGACCTTTCGATTGATAGTTCTCTTGACTGCTCCTTTCACTTCGTTGTTCCTTAGGCTGTAAATGATGGGGTTTAACATAGGTGTAATGACCGTGTAAGACAAAGACACAAGTTTCTTGCTCTCAGGAGACTGGTTAGATTTGGGCCTTAGATAAGTCAAACTGGCTGTCCCATAGAAGAGGGACACCACAATAAGGTGTGACGAACAAGTAGAAAATGCCTTCTGTAGACCAGTAGCGGATGGCATCTTCAAAATGGTCCCAATAATGCGGGTATAAGAGACCAAAATGAGAGAAAGCGGAAACATGATAAAGAGAAGAGTGGATGCAAGTGCTTGCATTTCGTATGTAGTTGTATCTTCACTAACTAATTTTAAAACAGGAGGACCATCACACAAAAAAATGGTCTACTGAATTGGGCCCACAGAAAGGAAGAGCCATCATCCAAGCTGTCTGCAGCATGGACACAGGAACACCAGACATCCAAGAACCTATGGCCATACACAAGCACAGGGACCTATTCATTATGACAGAATAGCGGAGAGGGTTACAGATGGCTACAAAGCAATCATATGCCATCACAGAGAGGAGAAAACATTCAGAGCTGCCAAAGAAAAAGAAAAAGTACATCTGGGTGCCACAGCCAACGAAAGAGATGACTTTCCTTGTTGACACTAGGTCTACCAGCATCTTTGGCACCATGACCAGAGTGAAACAAACTTCAAGCAATGATAGGTTTCGCAGAAAGAAATACATGGGTGTTTGAAGAGCATGGTCCACACTGGTAACTGCAATAATGAGAAAATTTCCCAGCAAGGTAACTGAATAGATGGCCAGAAATAAAACAAAGAGGGAAGCCTGCATGTCAGGGTTGTTTGTAAATCCCAGAAGAACAAATTCAGTGATTCTGGTATGATTTTCACAAGTCATATTTTAGACAATTTCTAATAAAAAAGTCAAGATATGGCATATCAAAATGTATCAATATAGATACCATCTTAAGTAGAATAAGTAACAATAAATAAGCAATAAAGATTCATAAAATACACTTTCTCTCAGTAGATCATTGGGTTCTAATTTAATTAGTTGTATATTAGTGAGGTGAAGCATTTATTTGTGACACACTAACCAATTAATTGACCTTTTAACACAAGAAATAAATTTTTATTTCTCATTCTAGTTGACTTTGAAAAACTATATTTTTTCATAAAATAATTTGACTCATTGTTGTAATGTGATGAGTACCTATGCAAACTTTGAGTACCTGCAATATGAGGCTGAGGGTCTTAGAATTTCCCTAAAACCCTGTAGCACTACTAACAAGTTTATGTGCATATGAACACATATCTTGTCTGACTGCACAGGTTAGTATGATTAAAGGCCATGTGCTTCTTATATGCATCATTATTGCTTCATCCATGCATTGGTTTTCAGCTTTCCATGACTTTCCAGGTAATACAAGAGTTCCATCATCATTTGCTTTATTTTAATGCAGGACAAAATTATTCCATTTTCTGTAATTTAACAGATCCATTGTTTTTCTTAGAATGTCTTCACAATGTGTGGGTGAAAATATAAAATAGCATGTTTAAAAATTGAAGTTGGGGGCAAAAGACATTACAAATAAATCTCAGGATATATCTTACCAACTTATGGCTGACATTTCTTCTTTAATTAGAAGTCCAACCAATTTTTCAAAGGGGAATGATAACAGAACTTGAAATTTTCCATAGCTCAGTCTTTGATGAAGCAAAAGGCTTAGATAGACTATCTGCTTTGTTTTAGCACTAAATGGTGAATATGTTTTAGTAATAATATTTAGAAGTGTAACTAACCTTGGGGAAATGATCCCAGGGACATAGTAAAGGACTACTCTTAATTGTGCCACATTTTACCCCCAAGGGAGACTGTGGATCGCTTGTAGAATTGACTGTGCTTTCTGCAAATTATGACTGCATTTTAATATACCCTTCAGACTAATACTTCTTTTGTAATGGGACTCGGGTATTACAAATATTGCTGCATTAAGATTATGTGAAGAAAATATATTTTAATTTTTCCTGTGAGATTTCACATTAGTAAAATAACATTCAATATTTATATAAACTTATAGCATATGCTTAGAACATGACTTTTAAATTTTATTTTAAATACCTAATAAACTCATCCAAAAGTGGTATATAAAAAACATTTAAACATGTAATGTACATAAAAATTTTACACTTAAGCATTTAAAACTTGGGATATGTATTTAATTTTATGACTGCTCTGCATGAACCCAGAAGTTTCATTTAAAAGTCAAATAATGTATAGGAATAAAAATAAGAGCTAAAATGTTTATTTAAGGTAGGATTAAAATACCATATATATATTTTTGTATTTACTAAGACATTCACGAAAACAGTTTACAGTAAGAACTGTTTATTAGAAAATTCTAAGGATAATAAAAAGTAGTCATATACATGCACAGCCAAACATTTACTGCAATGTATACTTGTTATAGTAAGCATCAGGTGTATTTTCCTTGATAATTCAGTTCCATTCCACCGAGTATTTTGTATTTTCAAAACAGATGTGTATCCTAAGTACAAGCTCTTTGAAGTTTTTAATAATAAACATATAAATCTTTATAATACAGGTAAGATTTATAAATTAAAGTAATATTCTAAATGTTATTTTAAATAAATTTTCACTTACTTAATCCATTTTTTCAGTGCTAAATGAAACAACATTTTGTGCGTGTTAGGCAATCACTCAAGTACTGAGCTACAACACCAGCCCTTTCTATTTTACAAAAATTTAATGAACTAAAAATTATTATAATAAAAATTATTATTAATAGGTAAAAGCGTAGTACTTTAGTCAGAGCCCAGATGAACTGAGAAAATTCCTGAGACAAACAACTGGAAGGAGAAAGCATTTACTGTGGTTCATGGCTTTAGTCCAGGGCCGGTTAACACTATTGTCTCTGGGTCTGTATTGAGGCAGAACATCATGGCTGGGAACACATGTCTGTACAGAGCTGTTCAGTGCATGACAGCAAGAAAGCAAAGAGAATTCTGACTCAAAACTCATTTAACTAACCAATTATGTCATTTCTAGTTTCTTAGTATTATAAGGAATTTCCTAAGTTATCAAGTCCTGATTCCTCTTTGTTATTGGCTCAACTCTCTCTCTCTCTCTCTCTCTCTCTCTCTCTCTCTTCCTCTCTGTCTCTCTCTCCCTCTTCCTCTCTCTCCCTCTGTCTCTGTCTCTCTCTCTGTCTCTGTCTCTCTCTGTCTCTCTCTCTCTCTCTCACACACACACACACACACACACACAGAGAGAGAGAGAGAGAGAGAGAGAGAGAGAGAGAGAGAGAGACACTTTTTGTATAAGTTTCATCACCTTGCTAGTAAATTTCCTCAGCTAACTACCCAAGTCCAACATTTACAAGCTCTGCTTCCAGATCATTTTAATTTCCTTTCGGTTGTTATGATAAAAATACCAAAAGCTCTTGGGGGAGAACATGTTTTATTTGGCATATACTGCCAGGTCAGAAGCTACCAAAAGCAAAAGTCTGTGTAGGAACTCAAGCAAGAATGCGAAGACAGGAACCTGAAGAAATGCTGTTTGCTGACTTACTTTCTGGCTCACCTATAGGGTCATTGTTAGCATTTTTATATAGAAGTGGACCACCTGCCTAGGAGATGTGGCTACCTCACAGTGGGCTTGGCTTCAGGGATGCATAAAATAAATGCATATAAAAAATTACACAGCAAGATGTAGTGTTGCGTGCCTTTAATCCCACTAACTGGGAGTCATTGTGAGATTGAGGTCAGCAAATTCTACAGAGGGAGTTCCAGAAGAGTCAGAGCTACATAGCAAAACCCTATGTTTGAAAAAAAAATACAATTTTACAATTTAGAATTGGCAGTGTTTTTGGTTTAAACATAAGCATTGCAAAGAATAGACAAAATAAAGAGCAAGGAATTTGGCAGTCCTTAACATTACTCAAACATTGATGCAAAATGAAGGAAAATAATGTTTTATAGTTTTGCAGCTACTACTATCAAGAAATAAAGTGATATAAATAATAAATGAAGTAATATAGAGACACATTTTTTGTCTCTGGATTCACATAAGTGAAATTAGACTTTTAAGATATGTTTTTATTTTTTGAATTCATATAAGAGCACACTGTATTGACATCATTTCTACTTCTCTTGCCTCTGTTGTCAATCACTCCGTTCTCTACTCCATAATTCCTTTTCGGATTCATGACGATATCTTTAAACCTACTGAGTCCATTTAGTATTGTGTGTTGCATGTATACTCATTTAAGGCTGACCATGTATTACTGGATAACCTATCAAGGGGATTCATCTCTAGGGAAAACTGATTCTCCCTCTCTGAGCAGATACTATCTTGCAAATGTTCATCTAGAAGTGGGACCATACAAAGTTGTTCTCTCTTTACTGTTGGCATGTCAATTGGTGTTGTCATTATACAGGTATTATTTAGGCAACTATATTATTGAAATTTCATGGATACATCTTGCCTTTTGCGTCTAATAGACACTGTCAAGCTGTGGATATTCTGGTCCAGTTCCTACAATCTTTCCCCCCATTATTCTGCAAGAGTCCCTGAACCTTAGGTGTAGGGGTTGTGTTACCAATGAACTAATCGTGGCTAGATACTTCATGGTAACTTATCTCTGCATTTTCTCCAAAAGTGAATCTCTACAGTAACCTCTGTCTGCTGAAAAATGAAGATTCTTTGATGAGAAGTAAGAACTACTCTTACCTGTGGGTATAATAAGTATTTAGAATACAGTTAGAAACTATACTGATTTATGGAAATGCTATTAGTAGTTTCTCTTGTAGGGTAAATGGCCTCTCCAGCAATAGATCCTTGCATAGGTTTGCAATACCAGTTGTTGCAGGATAATCTTTTTGTACACTGAAAAGATGTGTATTTCCTAAGGCATCTTCTTATTGGTTTAATAAAGAGATGAATGGCCAACAGCTAAGCAGGAGAGGACTTCTGATAACAGAATGAAACTGGAGATGAATCTAGGCATGCAAGGGACTTCAGCAAACTGGAGATGAATCTAGGCATGCAAGGGACTTCAGCAAACTGGAGATGAATCTAGGCATGCAAGGGACTTCAGCAAGAAACTGAAGAAGCCAGACCTACAGAATGGAAGAGAGATTAGAAGCCATGTGGTAGAATGTAGATTGATAGAAACTGGTTAATTTGAGTACATAAAGTGGGGTAACTTGAGAAGCCAGGAGGAAAGGGACTATGTGGGTAGAGGGGAGAGGAAACTGTAAACCTCTAGGTAAATATTGGGATAATAGGACAGTGGAAATGGGTTTATAATTGTATCCCAAAAATGTAATATTTTTCACCTTTATATTCTGAAACTGCTGAAAGTCAAAATGAGGCGCTATTCATGTAATTTGCTGAGCTACAAATAAAACCTAGCCCTCAGCATAGGAAAGTGGCTGTCATGATAGCAAAGCACAGGTTGAAAGACAATGAAATTCTGGATGTTGATGTAAAGTGTGTGACAAGAACTTACAGAGGCTCAGAACATGGACCAGACCCTTTACGTTCTCCCCAGACTGATTTGCCTGAAGTGACTATATTACTCCCATTCTCTGAGACAGAAGTATCTCTACACAGTGATATCATCGGAGAGGATTAATTCTGCTTTGCCCGAGGAAGCTTGTTAGCTGGTTGACCTCAAAAGCTAGCACCACTTACCTCTCTTTGCTTCTGTAGACATATAACTACATTCAATTCACAGATGTCCCTAAAAGTGAAGTCAAAATGTGACCCAGAAAGAGTATTATATATGTTCTGAAGAACTATTTGATCATTCTAATTTGCAATAGTAATTCAGAGAGTATGTTCTGAAAATACAGGTGAAGGACAGTGGAAAAACAAATGAAATCTTGGATAAGGGCAATTTTTCTCATATGAATTCACTAAACTGGGGTCTGCATTTAAGAATGCAACTTCAAGACATCCTGAGAAAAGGTTGAAATGTTTTGTTGTTTAAATAGCTAAATTATGTATCATAAAATGACCCACACTCAGACACACACACACACATGTTTAAATCTTTATTTTTATACCTTTCTTGTTCTTATGTTTTATAACATCATATTTATTGACTTTATATCAACAGGAATTAGTAACATTTTGTTAATATAAGGTTAATCATCATATGCGATATAGTATTAATTCTGATTAATGCTTTCAATATTATAGTCTAAGAAGAAAACCTGGATATTTAATGCTTAATATTAGGGTATGGTCATATAGTGCTTAATATTAGGTACCAGTTTGGCTGGTTACGGAGGCCTTGAAACCTAGAAAAGTGATATTATGAGTTTTATCTGTAGTGATGTTTGCAAAGGAGTCACCTGTGTAAGTCTTGGGAGACTGAGAAGGTAAGATTCATGTGTAACTCTTCATCCCTTCCTCTAGGTAAGATCCACGTATAACCCTTAGTCCCTTCCTCTATACCTCTTTCTCTGGGTCTATGGATTGTAGCTTGGTTATCATTTTAACAGCTAATATCCACTTATAACTTAATACATGCTATATTTATCTTTAGGTGTCTGGGTTATCCCACTAAGGATGATCTCTTTTGGGGGGGGGCAAATGATGTGGGAGTACCCTCTGTGTGTTGTGATTACCATTAATGAGTAAATAAACTTCTTTGAACCTATAGCATGACAAAATTTAGGTAGGCGGGGAAAACTAAACTGAATACTGGGAGAAGGAAGGGCAGAATTAGAGAGAAACCATGGAGCCGCAGCCAGAGACAGGTGTGTTAAAACTTTGCTGGTAGGCCAAGACCTTGTGGTGATGCACAGATTAATGGAGATTGGTTAAATTAAGATGTAAGAGTTAGCCTATAAGAAGCTAGAGGTAATGGGCCAAGCAGTGATATAAATAATAAAATTTCTGTGTGATTATTTTCAGGCTAAGCAGCTGGGAACTAACTAGTGAGTTCCTTTCCAATAGACAAATAGAATAAATTTTATGAGGCAGAGGGACAGGAACAGGAGGATTGGGTGGGTAGGGGTAGGGGAGATGGAGTTGAAAGAAGAAATGTGGGGAGAGACAGCTAGAATTGAGGGGCATTTGAGGGGTGGTAGGGAAACAGTGCCATGGAAAATTCCTAAAATATAAAAAGGCAAATCTAATGAAGTCTCTTAATAGTGGGGGAGACAGAGTCCCAAGTGGCCATCTCTTCTCACCAAACAAAGCTTCCTGTGCTGGAACTGGGTTACATCCAATTGAATTGTTGGCTAAAGGGGTCCCATGAAAATTCAGTCTGTTGCCAAGACAATAGGTTTCTCTCCACGAACTGATCCCATTGTTGAAGACAATACCCACAAAGCTCAAATATGGAGAGGGTGAGATGGTATTTACATATAACCTTCACCCCTAAATTCAAATGCCTTTGGTATAGGAAGGTACTCCCTAGGCTACAAAAGAGAAATGTAAACACCAATCCAGCCCAAAATCTTTAGTCTGCAAACTGTCCTGTTGTGGCAGTATGCTAGGGTAATGGTGATACAATGCCAGTGGGAGTAATCAACCCATGCCTGATAAGAGTTAGGCCTAGTCTGCAAGACTGAACCCATGCCCAATATGCATGGGTGACCAAGAACCAGAGGCATAGGGTAAACCAAATGTTACTGATCTAAAAGAAGTAACAATAAAATGATTCCTAATGATATTTTATATAAGTACCCTATTCAGCCAGTAGCAGAGGCACTTCCATCTGCAACAGATGAAAAAAAATAGAGAGACCTACAGCTAGACATTGTGCATACACACACACACACACACACACACACACACACACAAAGAGAGGGAGACAGAGACAGAGAGACAGAGAGAGAGAGACCTTGAAACACATGATTATAAATGGGATGTCTCCATAAAATTCCTCTTCTCAGATCTCAGAGAACTCAGTGGAATAGGAGACAGAAGAGGATAAGAGCCAAAGGGGATGGAGGACACCAGGAGAACAAGGCTCACTAAATTAAGTGAGCAAAGCTCATATGAACTCAAAGAGACTGAAGCAGCAAACACAGGACCACACAAATCTACACTAGGTCTTCTTTGTATATATTATAGATTTCAGTGTAGTATTTTTATAGGATTCTCAAGGTGTTGATGAGTGGATCTATGATTCTTGTACCTGCTTCTGGGATTCTTTTCCTTCTGCTCTTTTGTCTTGTCCAACTTCGATGTGATGCTTTTTAAAAAATCTTATTTTATTTTGCTATGATCTGTTGTTATGTCTTAAAAAGCTTGTTCTTTTCTAATGAGATAAAGAAAGAAAGTGGGTCCAGATTGGAGGGGAGGTGGGAAGGAACTGAAAGAAGCAGAGGCAGGGGAAACAGTAGCCAGAATATATTGTCTGAGAAAAGAATTGAGTTTCTGATAAAAGGATAAAATTAATAAAAACTTTAAAATAATGGAAACAATGTAATATATATGTGTGTATGTATACTGCAATTGGAGAGGGAGAGAGAGGGAGAGAGAGAGAGAGAGAGAACCATATTCAATGTGGGCAAATATTATCCAATTATAACTATCTACAGTTGTGGAGAGCCCAGCGAGATAGAAATCTGATATGGAAATGTCAGTCTGAGCATCTCTTTGAGTGTGGATACACTCTTCTTAATTTCTTGTATATGAAAACTCAAGATCGCTGGCTTCAGTGATTTATGATTGGAGCCTCAGATTCTCAGACTTCCAGTCTTATACTGAGAACTTATATGATCAATTTTCCTACTCCTGAGACCTTTGGGGTGGAACCAAGCCAAAATATCAGCATCTCAGTGTCTCCAGCAGGTAGATGGTCTGTTCTGCAATGTCTCTGTCTCCTTAAACTATGAGTCAATTCTGGAGAAATCTTGTGCTGTCCAGTCCATGTCAATTTGTGTATCTGTCTATAGATCTATTTATCTATAGATGTGCTCATGTATCATTCTCTTCTTGAATAATCCTCTGCCTTGAGACTTCTCTCTTCTAGGAACTATAGTGTTTGTTGTAGTTGATAGTTGTAGAAGAAGTAGAAAACAGATTTATGTAAGATAATACCTTCAAACCTGGTTTATCAACCCTCCTTTCTTTTGCTTTTAGTTCTTAAGATCTGAGAATAGTGACTGTCAGTGAAAGATGTAATTTAACCAATGCATAAACTTTGAATTAAAAAAATATTGTAAATATAGATATGTATTTGTTGTATTGTTTGATGTGGGGGGCTGTGTACACATGAGTAGTACCTCCTCACCATCTACCATATGAAGGTGAAGGATTCAACTCTGGTCATCAATTTATTACAGCAAATTTCTTTTCCCAGTGGGCTGTGATGCCAGACCTCAAGTTGTTCATTTATTTTTTTAAATTTTATTTAAATAACATTTTTATTTATTTTACATACCAACTGCAGTTCCCCCTCCCTCCTCCCTCCCAGTATCCCCTTCCCATCTACCTCCCTCCCTATCCTCTCCTCCCCTGTCTCCATTTTGAAAGAAGCAGGCATCCCCTAGACTTGAACAAAACATGGCACATCAAGTTGAGGCAGGACCAAGCTTAAAAGAAACATGTTTCCTTAAAATGTCCCAATCAATTCAATGGGAGGTTTAATATTTATTGGTCATGCCCACCTTTTATGCTATCCATCTAAAAGATTGATAGTGAAGGGATGTAAATGTCTATGTGGGTTGTGTGGACCCCGTTTGTGTTCTAAACTACACCCAATTATATTGTAAAAATCTGAACGGAAACTTTCTAATAGACCTTCATAAAAATTGCTGTGGTTCAGCCCTTAGAGTTTCAAGCAAATCACGGGTGTCAGATAGAAACTTTTACTTTACAATATCTTCAGTGAAATCATTGAAAATAATAGATTATCTCTAGAAATATACTAAAAGATTCAAAACCCAAGTTCCACAAGAAACTGTGTGTGTGTGTGTGTGTGTGTGTGTGTGTGTGTGCATGTGTGTGTGTGTGTTGTTTTGTTTTAACACAGTCCTCCTGAGACTAACATAATTACGCAGTACAGGGATATAATCCCTATGGTCTCTCATAGAAATAAAAACACTGCTTGTTCTTGGGATTCAAGTTGTCATTTGGCATTTTAGAACACTTACAGTGCCAAAAGCAAGAAGAAGTGTCTAGGCAGTCCTCCCAGCCACAAAATCCTGAACCAATTTATTAAGGGTGAAAAGAAGATCCTTATTTTTATTCTGTGGGTCTTGCCTGTCCAATTATTAGCATATTCTATTTAAGTCAAAATTCGATTATTATGTAGGTAAGTACTAAATAAGTGACTGGAATAAACTTTCTGATGGATCCTTAAGAGGAGTCTTGATATGGCTGTAAAGGTCAGATAATGAGAACATGACACTTTCTTATTTAATGTTCTATGGTCTTATAATTGAAACTCTTTTATACGTCAATTGTGAAAGAGCTTGTGTGGATTATTAAGCAGAAGTTGGAATTCTTAACTTAGATCCCTTTTTATCCAAGTTCCTATGAAAATAGAACAAGGTTCACAACAGAAATACGCACCCACTTGATGGGTTGTTTGTCTCAAGGCATCCAGGTGTCACTGCTCTTTTGTTAGCACACTGATAGTGGATGAGTTCCATTGCTGAGGGTGATTGACACCCGTGGCTGCTGGTTGTGTCTTTTGGAACTATCTGTGTGCTCTGATGTCTTCCCAGATGTCTGACTCTGAGCTGATGAAGAATGGAAGCCTATCTCTCTGCACTGAATTCACATTGGTGGCCTTTTCTTCTCTAGCAGAGCTGCAGCGAGTCCTCTTCTTTGTGTTCTTGCTTATCTATTTGTTTACTGTGGGAGGCAACCTCCTCATCATCTGTGTGATCTGGGCCACCCCTTCGCTGCACACTCCCATGTACTTCTTCCTGGTCAACCTCTCCTTTCTGGAAATGTGCTACATCAGCAGTGTGGTGCCTCAGATGCTGGTGCACCTCCTGGTGAAGTCCAAGACCATAAGTGTGGGATGCTGTGCAGCACAGATGTACGTATTCACCATCTTGGGACTGACAGAATGCTGCCTGCTGGCAGCCATGGCTTATGATCGCTTTGTGGCCATTTGTTACCCCCTCCATTACACTCTGCGGATGGGCCCTTCTGTCTGCTTGAAGTTGGCTGGGGCGTCTTGGATGACTGGAACAGTGGTGGAGTCAGTACAGACCACGTGGATCTTCACCCTGCCTTTCTGTGGAGCAGGAAACATTCAGCACTTCTTTTGTGACATCATGCCCGTGGTGAAACTGGCATGTGTGGATACCTCCCAGAATGAAATTGTGCTATTTATTGTTTCCCTGATCTTCATCATGAGTCCCTGTCTCTTCATTCTGTGTTCCTATGTGCGCATCCTTCTCACCATCTTGAGAATGCCTTCAGCAGCTGGCAGACACAAAGCTTTCTCCACCTGTTCGTCTCATATTTTAGTTGTTTCTCTTTTCTATGGCACTGCCTTGTTCACTTACCTCCAACCCAAGAGTTCACACACCCCAGACACTGACAAGGCTACTGCTCTCATGTACACTGTGGTCACCCCTGCTCTGAATCCTGTTATCTACACTTTGAGGAACAAGGAAGTGAAAGAAGCTTTTCGGAAAGGAACACAGAGGAAGTTTCTTAGACACGTGGACTAGTTTCGCCAGGCAGCTGAAACTTTTACCATTGTGTAGTTTATTCAACTCTATGAATCCTTTATCATTCTGTGTTGTTACTGAAGCATTGATAACCTAACAAATATGTTTATTTTATAGTTTTCAATCTGAAAAAAATAGTAACAAACCTAGAATTATATATTTGTTTAATGATTCGTTCAAGTTTTTTATGGTATTTAGAACTCAGTTTAAGGCAGTGTACTGCTATCAAGCTAGGTCTACTGCTCTTTTTTCCTTGAACTAAACTCACTCTGTAGTCCAGTTGGGACTTGAGTTCATGAATTTCCCCCCTCAGTCTCTTGAAATTATGGGATTATACAGCAGCACTAAATTTAATTTGTTCAAGTTTTCAACTTCGAATCCTTATGTCATGGCTACCATCATTTTATAACTGTTAGAAAACTGCTTCATGGAACAGAAATATTATAAAACACAATCAAAAATGTATTTCTCTTTAGATCTAGTAAGGTATTAAGTATATTATTCATGCCATGAAATCTTGTTTAAAGCTTGATTCTAGAAGATTGAGAAATCTCATGCCATGGTTTGCTCCCTGTTGGCGAGTGCAAATTTATAGAAATACTGTAAGGAATTTCTGTAAGTGACAAGCATTGAATTTGGACTTTGGAAATTGAAAGTCAAATTGAAGGGATGCAGAAAGTACATTGTCAATAAAAAAAGAAAAAGAAAAAAGAAACAAACTAACCTGATATAATTGGTATACCTGTGTTTGTTATTCACCATGTTAAGAAAAAGATGATATGATAAAGAATTGGCTTGTGTGATGATTATTCGTAGGTGTCAAATTGACTACATCATCTGGAATTAACTAAAACCTCAAGGCATTGGGCACACCTGTGAGGGAGTTTTTAGTTACTCAGATCAATTATGGTAGGAATACACAGCTTAAATCCACATCACTTGAAACTGGAAGACCAACTTTTAATTTCACAACTTCTCATGGCAGACTACATAAAGGACAAGAAGAAAGAAGCTTTTACTCTCTACCTACTTCCTTGACTCTCTTGGCAAATTCATTTATTCACTGGCATTAGAGTCTACTCCTTCATGATTCCAGTGTAGACTGAAGACAAGATGAGGCATCCAGACTTGTTGACTAAACGTACTAGATCCTTGATTCTCCTTCGGGAGGCAACCATTTCTGAACTGTCTGGACCACAGCCTGTAAGATACTCTTATATATCAAATACATATATTTTATCAGTTCTGTTCTTCTAGAAAACCCTAACAGAGACTGTGATACCAGAAATGGATCTAGTGAAATAGAATTGTAAGGAGGAGTTTCTAAGTATGTTAAGCAGGTTTAGGAATTTGCCAAATCTACAGTTCCCGAAGACTCCCCGGGTAGCATGAGGAGCACTGAAAGCCTGTGGTTAGAAATCTTCAAAAGGTTTGATGCATAGAATAAGGAATTCAGTGACTCTGAATATAAAACTTTTAACAACTTATCAAAAAATAAGAAAAGCATTGATGCTGACTGCTTCTTTACAGCATTTCTTGATAAACTAACAATTGAAAAGAATGATTTTAGGGATAAAATTAAACAATTTCTATTATCTTGGGATATAGTGGCAAAAGACAAAGAGTGAACTCAGTGAAACAACTGCCCAGATCTAGATGTGTTTAAACAATCTAAAGGTTTCTATGTGTGCTGTGGAAGAAAATGTTCTCTCCAGCAGCCATAGAACTCAAATTGTGGAATATCAGACCTGTAACCTCATCATAAGATTGGCTGAATTACAATAAAAATTGAAGTCCCAGTCTCAGAGAGAGTCAGGTGTTAAAGTAAGGGCACTGATTGGTAAGAGATGGGATCCTGTAACTTGGGATGGAGATCCATGGGAAGACCCTGCTGAAGTTGTGAACTTTGTACATTCTGATTCTGAATGGTTTATACCACTTGAGGAAGTAGTCTCCTTAGCAGAGGATGTATTCCAACCCTTGCCTCTTAAGGGAATTAGTCTTTCATTGTCAACCACGCAGCAGCAAACTTCCCTAAAGGAGATGCTAGACAAAAAAATACTGGTGTCTCTTAGGGCCCTTTAGTGTTGCCCCTAGATCTATAGCCAGACTTAAGATTAAGCAGGCTCCCAGATGCGAGATTGAAAGTCCTTGAGGAGGTGCTCTATACTAATAAGAAGCTGATGGAGTTTCTAATTCATTAAAGAAGAAATTTGTGTGTAAATGGAATCTAGAGATGTAACAGACATAGATACCCTCAAGGACCTTCCCTAAGTGACAGTGTAATTTTTTTTTAATTTATTAGACTTTTAAAAAATAACAATCCAAGTTCCCACTCCCTCTCCTCCTCCCATCCCCTCCACACACCCTCCCACCCCACCCCCATCTAATCCTCAGAGAGGGTAAGACACATTGCCTTGTGGAAAGTCCATGGCTGTCCCTACTATATCTAGGCTGAGCAAGGTATACATCCAAAGAGAATAGGATTCCAAAAAGCCAATGCATATAGTAGGGATAAATCCAATGCCACTGCCAGTGGCCCCTCAGTCTGCCCCAACCATGCAACTGTCAACCACATTCAGAGGAACTAGTTTGGTCCTATGCTTGTTTGTTCCTTCCCAGTCTGGCTGGAGTTGGTGAGCTTCCATTAGCTCAGGCAAACTGTTTCAGTGAGTGAACCCATCATGGTCTTGACCTCTTTGTTCATATTCTCATTCCTTCCACTCTTCAACTGGACTTTGGGAGCTCAGTCCAGTGCTCCAATGTGGGTCTCTGCCTCTGCCTCCATCAGTTGCTGGATGAAGGCTCTATGGTGATATTTAAGATAATCATCAGTCTGACTACAGGTCAAGTCAAGATCAGGGCCCCTCATTTCTATTGCCCAGGATCCTAGGTGGGGTCATCCTGTGGATTCCTGGGAATTTCTCTAGAGCCATGTTTCTACTAACCCTATAATGGCTCCCTCATCAAGAAAGAAATCTCTCTCCTTGCTCTCATCTCATGACAGGGTGATCTTATCTCCTTAGGTTTCCACAACTGCCCTAAAATAGAAGCACAAACTGGGTACCAAGGCTTGTGTACCTGGATGTGTAGAAAAGATTTCTGATCATAACATTTTTAATGCAAAATGAGATAGTAACTCTTGATGACTATTAATTTTATTGATGTAAATGGAATCTTTTTGTACAAACAGAAACCATATCTTTATTAGTTATATTTTGAGAATGCGTCATCCTAAAAGCATCTCTATGGTAATGATAAGAAGCTTTATTCATAATAGACAAAATCTATTCATAGCATCTTCAAGAGGTAAAAGGTGAAACCTGTGATATACCCATATATTGGGATCTTTAACAACTTAGTAAATGTTAGGAATTAAAAGGCATAGATGAATTTTAAGCACATATTGGCTAATAAAAGAATGAAGGATTAAACAGGAGTATACTAACGGATAAGTTCCATTTAAATAAAATTTTAGGTGACATAGTTTCACACAGAGGAAACTTACAAATCAGTGTTTCTCAGGATTTTGGTAGAGGGTTTAACAATTTTGGCCCTTAAAATTACACAGTATTCATTCTCTAGAATATCTTCAGTTTGGCAGCTTTTAGTCCACAACTAGCTCAGCAAAAAATAGCAATATCCACCTCTCTCAGTTCCTAATGCATGTGTCCAGTGAAGACAATTGTCTGCAGTAAAATATTTCTCAACTCCTTGTTGTGGAAAGCAATCAAGACTATAGTAGTACGTGACTATGAGAACATATTTTGAAATGTAAGATTACATCATGATATTTTCAGGTAATGATGTATTCTTCTGTCTCCTAACTGCAAACCCATAGCATCCTGCTGGCATAGTCTCCAGAAAGGAAATAAGATAGATCTTCTACTTGTTTTTGTTCTGCTTAGGTCCTCGGTGCACACTGAGGGAAGGTGAGGTCTAGAGAAAGATATTGGGATAGCAGAGTGGCGCCTTAAGAGAGAATCAATACCCATCTCTGCTTTTTCTGCTGTGAGTTAAAGGATATAAGCTCCTGATCTTGGACTTCCTAGCCTTCAGAAATTTGAACCAAAATAAAATTATTTCTCTTTATAATACACTAAACTTTTGAAATTTGCCACATACATGTTTTCTCATATTGTTCTATCAGTATCTTCCCTAAATAAACAAAAAATCTAGAGTATTCTGGTAAAGTAACAGAAAACAGATGAATGGAGTTAAAGACTTCCACCTTAAATTAAGTTTTATAATAATAAACTTGTCCCTCATTTACCTGGCCATTCCAGATACAATAAGAGTAGGTGAAAGCCTTCATATTTAGGTTGGACAAGGAAACCCAATAGGAAAAGAGCTTCGAAAGCAGGCAAAAGTGTCAGTGATACACCCACCACTACTTTTAGCAATCCCCCAACACACCAAGCTAACACTCATAGCATATATGGAGAGGATTTAGTGTAGACCTATGTAGGCCCCATGCTTACTGATTCAGTCTCTGAGATCCCATTTGGGCCCTGCTTAGTAGATTCTGTGGACCATAGTCTTGTGATAGCCCCATCCCCTATGTCTTCTACAGTATTTCCTTTCTCTTTTCCTATGGGTTCCCCTATCTTCGAGGGACCTGGTAGAAACCTCCAATTTAGATTATTTCCTCATCATGTCTGACCGTGGGTCTCTGGGCACACTCCTATCTGCTGCTAGAGGAAGCCTCTCTGATGATGACTGAACAAGACACTAAGCTGTGAGTGTAGCCAAATATCATTAGGAATCATTTCTTTCTATTTTTCTTTCCAGTTGTCTTTGGTTCTGCTGTACGTCTCTGGGCTATCCTGTCTCTTATTTCTGGGCATCCAGGCAGTATAAGGCATGGACTTCCTCTTTTAGCAGGGCCCTCAAGTTAAACCAAACATTGCTGGTCACTTCTACAAGTTCTGCACCACCATTGCCCCAGCAAACCATTCAGACAGGACAGATTGTGGATGGAGAATTTGGCAGCTGGTTAGTGTCCAGACTTCTTTTTCTGTAGCCTGAAAAGTACCTTCCCTTCCAAAGAGACTAGGACTTAGGGGTGAAGGCTCCAAGCTGGCATCAACTCAACCTCTCTAAGTTCTGTGGACTATGTAGAATTTGTCCTTGACAAGGAAGTGTGCTTCCAGTTTTCAGAGAGGGACTTTCTGTCCTAGCATCAGCCTGGGTTGTTTAGTGGTCTTCACAAGACCTCCAAGGCCAATAACTCAAATGAATGTAACCCAGTCCCACCACTTGAAGCCTTGCCTTAGTACAAAAGATAACCAGTTCAGATTCCATATCATCCTCATGTATTCCAGGAAATTTCCACAGCACTAGGTTTCCACACTGTCCCCCACCACACACAATGCCTCCCAGTCCCACTGTCTGTCCCCCACAGTCTCTCTCTCTCCATCCTCCCACCATCTGGTCCCTCCAGCTCCCATACCCACCAACTACAATCCATGCTCCGAATCTTTTCTATTTCTCCTTCCCAGAAGATCTATCCTTCCCTCTATAACCCTTCAATTCATC
Source organism: Microtus oregoni (assembly GCF_018167655.1). NCBI lineage: Eukaryota > Metazoa > Chordata > Mammalia > Rodentia > Cricetidae > Microtus > Microtus oregoni. The sequence goes on from NW_024543060.1 coordinate 66,185,789, forward strand.
TAACCTCTCTAGGTATGTGGATTGTAACTTGCTTATCATTTACTAACAGCTAATATATATTTACAAGTGAAAGCATACCATATTTGTCTTTCCAGCCCTGGGCTACCTTACTAAGGATGATTTATTTTTCTAGTTGCATCCATTTGCCTGCAATTTTATGATGTCATTTTTAACAGCTGAGTAATATTCAATTTTGCAAATGCTTCACATTTTGTTATCCATTCTTCGGTTGAGACACCTGAGGTTGTTTCCACTCTCTGGCTATTATGAATAACGTCACAATAGACATAGTAGAGCAAGAGTCCTTGTGATAGTATTGAGTGTCCTTTGGGTATATGCCCAAGAGTGGTATAGTTTGAGTTATATCAATTTCCAGTTTTCTGAGGAAACATCATATTGATTTTCATAGTGGACGTACAAGTCTGCACTCTCATCAGCAATGGAGGAGTGCCCCCCTTGCTCTTCATCTTTTTCACAATGAGCTGCCACTTTTGTTATTGATTTTAGGCATTCTGACACATGTAAGATGAAATCTCAAAGTAGTTATGAATTGCATTTCCCTATGGCTAAGGATGTTGAAGATTTCTTTTTTGTGTGCTTTTGTTTTTGTTTTTTGAAGCCCACAATTGGTATGTGGCTCTTTATATAATCTTTTTTAAAAGAAAAAAATTTCTGCCTCTTCCCTGCCTCCCATTTCCCCCCCCCCACTCCTCTAACCTTCCCCCACTCCTTTCTCCTCCCTCTCCAGTCCAAAGAGCAGTCAGGGTTCCCTGCCCTGTGGGAAGTCCAAGGTCTTCCCCTCCTCCCTTCAGGTCTAGGAAAGTGAGCATCCAAACAGGTTAGGCTCCCACAAAGCCAGTACATGCAGTAGGATCAAAACCCAGTGCCATTGTCCTTGGCTTCTCAGAAGCACTCATTATCTGCCATGTTCAGAGAGTCCGGTTTTATCCCATGCTTTTTCAGTCCCAGTCCAGCTGGCCTTGGTGAGCTCCCAGTAGATCAGCTCCACTGTCTCAGTGTGTGGGTGAACCCCTCGCAGTCCTGACTTCCTTGCTCATGTTCTCCCTCCTTCTTCTCCTTATTTGGACCTTGGGAGCTCAGTCTGGTGCTCCAATGTGGGTCTCTGTCTCTATCTCCAGCCATCACCAGATGAAGGTTCTGTGGTGATATGCAAGATATTCATCAGAATAGCTATAGGATAGGGCGATTTCAGGTTCCCTCTCCTCAGCTGCCTACACTCATCCATTGCTGGTGGGAATGCAAACTTGTGCAACCACTTTGGAAATCAGTGTGGTGGTTTCTCAAGAAATTTGGGATCAACCTACCCCAGGACCCAGCAATACCACTCTTGGGAATATACCCAAGAGATGCCCTATCATATTAAAAAAGCATTTGTTCAACTATGTTCACAGCAGCATTATTTGTAATAGCCAGAACCTGGAAACAACCTTGATGTCCTTCAATGGACGAATGGATGAAGAAAGTGTGGAATATGTACATATTAGAGTATTACTCAGCGGTAAAAAAACAATGACATCTTGAATTTTGCGTGCAAATGGATGGAAATAGAAAACTCTATCCTGAGTGAGGTAACCCAGACCCAAAAACATGAACATGGGATGTACTCACTCATAATTGGTTTCTAGCCATAAATAAAGGACATTGAGCCTATAATCTGTGATCCTAGAGAAGCTAAATAAGAAGGTGAACCCAAAGAAAAATACATAGTCATCTGCCTGGATATGGGAAGTAGACAAGATTGCCAGGCCAAAACTGGGAACTTCGGGGTGAGGTGGCATGGGGCTAAGGGGAACTGGTGTGAAAAACGTGAGAAGGGGAGGATTGGGGGAGCATGGGGGAATGGAATGGTTGGGATAAAGGAAGGATGGATATGGGAGCAAGGAAGTATATATCTTAATTAAGGGAGCCATCTTAAAGTTGGCAAGAGACTTGACTCTCGAGGTGTTCCCAGGTGACCAGGAAGATTTCTGTAATTGTTTCTCAGCCATCTGACATTGCTCTGTTGAGAAGTCTCTGTCTTTTTTTTTTTTTTAAGTACAGATTGTCTGGGGAGTACATTTGTTTAACAGGAGATGTGCAGGATCTCAGGGAAATGTTGTCATGAATCTCAAATTCTCATGAGAATTTTCTTTAAATGTTGATTCATAAAGTGAGCCCATGAAAATTCCCTAAGATAAAGATGGATTCATTTTATATGGCAGTGTGGACAATAAGTAGAAAATGATTCAATGCAAGGACCACATCACTGCAGTAGAAAGAGAACTTCAACCCAAAAGTCTGCCTGCCAAACAATGGCTAACAAAATTGTCTACAGAATTGTCTTCATAGGTGAGCCAAACACATCCTAACTTGTAGTTTAGTGTCAGCTGCCCTCAGAGAGGAATGCAGTGTCTCTTTTCCTAAACTTGATCAAACCGTTTAGTCCAAGAAGAGTCTGGTCCAAGCACATCTGTGCTGGTATCTCTACCACTTTATCATGTGTTTGTGTGTTTCAAATCAATGCTTGTACTTTTTAGACTTTTTACACTGTCTCTTGGAATTCAGAAAGATAAAACCATTTGCAAAAGTTAAGAAATATTGTCGATTATGTATATTTAATTCATTTAAATTTTTTCTACCAAAAGATTGATAGGTTTTGATCACCTTTAAACTTTAATAGAGAAAATAAGGCAATTGTATAATTACAGCTAAAAACATTTTCCATTTTAAGTAATCCAATACTCAAAATGGGTGATACAATTTAAATTCTTTCATATATTTGGCTTGGATATGAATATTGCTTTCAAAGAATATTGTAGAATCCTTGCTATGTGTCGCTTCACATAGAAAGATGAATGGACTGAATTAATGATACTGTGATTTCTGTGGTTTAGATGTACGAATTCCTACATTTTATTGCCATTGAGACATTTGTGTACACAAAGGAAGCTGTAAGAGATGCCCTCGTGACTCTCTGATGTGAAGGTATGTCCAATAATTGGTGATCTTAGCCATGTGTGTCGGCTGTGTTGGTATGCACAGTCCTGACAGCAGAAGGCTCCTCACTGCTTCTCAGTAGATTATGGATTCACCGAGCACTTTGCCTCAGTTCTTTACACTATTCTGGGAGTATTTGCTCTCATTTCTGTTTCTCATTCTAAGACCTAACATAGACTCCAAATATTTTCATGATATTATATGAAGTAAGTTTTTGAATATTTTTTTAGTTACCTGTGACCTTTCCTAGGAATAATATATACATTAGAGGTTTAAGTAATGACCATATTAACCTTAAGACAAAAAATAATACTGTAGAAATATTGTCATGCCCCTCGTGTGTGAAGATCTATGTGTGAAGATCCCAAATTAGAAGTTCCCTGGGAGATATTATTACTTTTAACACTAGAAATCCAGATTAATATATATATATTAATTATATATTACATATATAAATCTATGTAATTTTGTTTATTAATGGTGCCATTTCAATATGTACAGGTATCTACATCAGTTCCTACTGTTTTTGCTCATATTTCCCACTCTTTCTTTTCTTCTCCACTATCCCTGACATTCTATCTTGCTGTAAAGGCTAAAGTCTTATGTATAATACCCAAGCACTACTCTTTTCTCCAGTTTCATAATTTTTATTGACTGAATGACAGCTAGAAATTTTAATATTATTATGAGGAAAACATGTCAACTAAAATTTGACTTATGTTATTTGATAATACAATACTTTTAAATGCATATTATTTATATAATATATATAGCATAATTTTTATGTATAAAGTGATTTTTAACTTTATCAAATAGTTCTCCTCTTTTGTAGGTCATTTATTCACCTTGTGAATTTCTTCATAAGATGAATCAGGAACATATAAGTTTAAGAAGTACATAAGGAAAAACTTAAAGGTTTAAAAATATCATATTTGCTTCAAGCACACACACACATTCCTCTAAAATTTTTCTCTTCAATTTCATTTCCCATTTCTAGATATCTTATATCTCAGAATTCTACACAACTTTTTAATCCTCCCATCTCATTCAGCGCCCTTAAACTCTATTTACATATATCTTTTGTCTGGTGTACCTGTTGCTCAACATTTATTTTTTTGATACTAGAATCTTAAGAATCCACAATGGTTTCTTATAGACACTGGCAGTAACAAACTGTTTCTGATTGAAAGAAAATTTCAACAAAATATATGGTGATAGCAGAAATCAAAGCAATAGGATTTGTAAAGAAAATTGCTTTAAGTCATCGAATTCAATATAAATATAAACATTATCTCAATAATTTGTTTTCAATTTTGAAATTGCATCACTCCGTGAAAGTATTAAAATGAAAATCAGACAGTTCAGTTAGATAAGCTAAATAACCTAGAAAGTCATATTGATCTTACTGATGGCTTTTTCTTTCCCTCTCCTTTTTCTCTCCCTCCCTTCCACCTTCCTATGTCTAGCTCCTCTTTCTTTTTTCCATTCTTTTTCATTATAGACCACTGTGGTTCAAGTAACTAATGTCACTGGATTTATTTGAAAATATTTAATATTGTAGCAAATTAAAGTTCTTTGGGTGAGCAGAAAATATGACACACCATCCTAACTCTGGTATATGCTCAAGAAATAAAACATCTTTTTTTTCCCCTGAATCTTTAATTTACTGGTAATTTGTTCTCTGAAAAGTGATGAACAAATAACACCACCATATAGATTGTTCTAGAGTAAAATAAAAAAAAAATCCTGATTTCTGTCCAGATGCCATGAAGCTGTAAGCTACTGTTTTCCTGGCACAGCTCTCTTTAGATCATTGATGAGTACTGTGTAGCTGTCTGAACCCTTGCCTTCTCAACGACTAGGGTACTTCAGCATTACTTATCACTAGCATGCTTCTGTAGTGATAACCTCCCTTCACCCACCTCTCTCTTGTCCACTTAGACCAGCTAACAGCCAGAGGACCACAATGAAGAACCACACAAAGGTGACAGTTTTCATTCTAGCAGGTTTGACTGATGACCCGCTGTGGAAAGTTGTCTTATTCATCTTCCTGCTTCTTACCTATCTGCTCAGCATCACTGGCAATCTGATCATCATCACACTCACCCTGGTGGATGCTCACCTGAAGACCCCCATGTATTTTTTCCTTCGGAACTTTTCCTTCCTAGAGATTTCCTACACTACTACATGCATCCCCAAATTGCTTGCTACTATGGCAACTGGGGACAAAAGCATTTTGTATAACAGTTGTGCCATTCAGGTGTTTTTTGCTTTCTTACTTGGAGCATCAGAATTTTACTTGCTGGCAGCCATGTCCTATGACCGCTACGTGGCCATCTGCAAGCCCCTGCACTACATGACCATCATGAGCAATAAAGTCTGTATGCAGTTGGTCCTCAGTTGTTGGATTGCTGGCTTCTTTGTCATCTTTCCACCACTCCTGTTAGGCTTGAATCTTGACTTCTGTGCTTCCAACATCATTGATCATTTCTACTGTGACACCACCCCACTCATGCAGATTTCCTGCACAGACACACAGCTCCTGGAGACGATGGGCTTTGTCTCGGCTTTGGTGACACTCTTTCTCACATTGTTAATGGTGATAATTTCCTACACCTACATAGCCATGACGATTCTAAAAATCCCTTCAACCAGCCAGAGGAAGAAGGCTTTCTCTACATGTTCTTCTCACATGATTGTGATATCCCTCTCGTATGGCAGCTGCATCTTCATGTATGTTAAACCATCAGTCAAGCAGAGAGTATCTATTTCCAAGGGAATTGCTGTGCTCAACACCTCAGTGGCTCCACTTCTGAATCCTTTTATCTACACCTTGAGGAACCAGCAAGTGAAAACGGCATTCGTTAATACAGTACACAGGATTGCATCTTTCTCAAAGAAATGACTATACCATTTCACTATATGAAGGAAATGAAGAGAGAAGATTTAAATAACACCAGTAGTATATAAGATAAGTCTGCTTCAATTGCCTCTCCTTGTTTTGTTATTCATTTTCACATCTCACAGAATATTCTTGCTCTATAGAAGCAAATTTATGTGTGTGGGGAGCAGTGAGTTAAACTTAGAGTTTTGCACAAACTCGAGAAACACACTATTATTGAGCTATGATCACAGTTGTGTAACCTGAACCTCCAAAGGCTGTTTTCTCCCTAAAACTCATCTTCTTCTTTCCTCTAAGTGTGAACCAAAGAAATTGAGCTTATTTTTCTACATCTCTTTGTCCTTTAAAATTCTCATCATGACCACATGAATGAGCATGGTTTTGATTCCCAACAGTAAAACTGCATGTAAAACAAAATGAATTTTAAAATCCCAATTAGTCAAAACTATTAAATTCTCTTTTATTTTATATCATGTTTAATGTGTGCTTAATGGAAACATTATTATGCTATTCTGTATTTGTGATTATTTATACACAAAGTACAGATATTGCTTAATATTTTTATTTACATCTCTCTAAATTTTAGCGTGCATTTTATTAAAAAAAATTAACATCTGGATTGGCAGATTAGAGCCCTAGCTGCTAATCCTTCCTGCTTGAGTGTGGTTCCTGTACCCACATGGAAAATGGACAGAACCAAATTCCCACAAGATTTTCTTTGACTTCCTCCAAAAACAGTGCTCCTTTATCTTCTATATAGACTCACTGACAAAAATGAATAAATAAAATATAATAAAATTTTAAATTAAGAATTTGTAGCAGTTTATCCATTATTGTGGTTACTAATCTTTAAAATATCTCTATATAGATAGATATATAATAAATATGGATATGTCATACATGTATGTATGGTAATTGTTATAAAATATTGTATGTAAAATACTGATTTATTTTAAGACTTGCCCATTTGTATTTTACAAATAGTACTAGCCATATCTAAACTTAAATGTGTTAGTCTTACTTGTTCATTTGAATATTAGTAATAAAACAGGTATTTACACTTTTAAAATTTTGAGTAACCTACTATATTTTTTGAGATCATGGGAGATGATTTGTGATTGATTACTGAATAAAAGCAATGCAATTCTATTATTTTCAAAACTGTTGCTTATCTGATGTATGTTTCACACAGACGTTTATGTGCACATAAATAGTGAACAAGAAGGGATATATGCAACTATGTAGGTGTCCTCCTCAACTTGTGAAACAACGAAAGTTTTAGAATCATGTCCTTCTCCTCGGGAGAAGTTTTTTTTTTTATTGAGAAAAGGAGAAAAAAAAACAAGTTTCCACCTCCTCCCAGCCTCCCATTTCCCTCCCCCTCCTCCCCACCTACGCCCCCTCCTCCCACCCTTCTCCCCCTCCCCCCACTCCTTTCCCCCTCCCTCTCCAGTCCAAAGAGCAGTCAGGGTTTTCTGCCCTGTGGTAAGACCTAGGACCTCCCACATCCGTCCATATCTAGGAAGGTGAACATCCAAACTGGCTGGGCTCCCACAAAGCCATCACATTACGTAGGATCAAACCCCCGTGCCATTGTCCTTTGCGTCTCATCAGCCCTCATAGTTCGCCATGTTCAGAGAGTCCAGTTTTATCCCATGCTTTTTCAGTCACAGTCCAGCTGGTCTTGGTGAGCTCTCAATAGATCAGCTCCACTGTCTCAGTGGGTGGGTGCATCCCTCGTGGTCCCGACTTCTTTGCTCATGTTCTCCCTCCTTCTGCTCCTCATTGGGACTTTGGGAGCTCAGTCCAGTGCTCCAGTGTGGGTCTCTGTCTCTATCTCCAACCATCACCAGATGAAGGTTCTATGATGATATGCAAGATATTCGTCAGTATTGCTCTAGGATAGGGTCATTTCAGGTTCCCTATTCTCAACTGCCCAAGGAACTAACTGGGGACCTCAGCTTGGGCACCTGGGAGCCCCTCTAGGGTCAGGTCTCTTGCCAACCCTAAAGTGGTTCCCTTAACTAAGAATTGTGGTTCCGTGCTCCCCTGTCCAACCTTCCTTTATCCCAATCCTCCTGCTTTCCCAAGGCCCGACCTCCTTCCCTTCTAACTTTTCTCTCCCCATCTCCCCTTACCCCCAACCCACCCCACCCCAAGATCCCAATTTTCTCCCCGGCAATTTTGTCTACTTCCCTTAGCCAAGAGGATAACTATATGTTTTTCCTTGGGTTCCCCTTCTTACTTAGCTTCTTTAGATTCACCTATTGTAGACTCCGTGACCCTTATTTATGGTTAGAAACCAATTATGAGTGAGTACATCCCATGTTCAAGATCCCATCAAAATTCTTCACAGATCTGGAGAGGACAATAATCAACTTTATATGGAAAAACAAAAAACCCAGGATAGCCAAAACAATCCTATACAATAAAGGATCTTCTGGAGGCATTACCATCCCTGACTTCAAACTCTATTACAGAGCTTCAGGAGAAGTTTTAACTGTTGATCAAAAACATATAAATAATATTTATATATGCCTTAGAAAAGGATTTATTTATTAGACTTATCTACACTCAAGGAATTTCTTAAAATTTCAGAATCTACTGTATTGATGAGTATCTCGTTCATAGTACATTGCTTTGAATTAAAACATCTATTCTTAAGCCTATATAACATGTAATATTTATAGAACCTGTTCACTTTACCTTCACAGCTCTTGTTTTGCTGGTATTCTAAGAGTTTTCAACTACTTTAACAAGAAAACCTTTAGTTCTTCATAAAAATCAATTTTAAATCCTTTGCATATTAGAAGAAACTGCTTGTCCTTTTAAGGAAACATGTATTTCCTCATGTAAGAATAAACTATCGTCTCAATGAAGTAAATAAGATAAGATACTTGATACTGAGCATATTTTAAATTAAAAGTATTCTTAAAAATAAGAAATTGTGAATAGAATTATATTTACTAAAGTAATGAAAATATTTCTTGGTGTGTCTATACATATGTCCATATGTGCACATGTCTGCAGAGGGCAGGGGTCAATATCAAGTGTCTTCACAGGTTGCTTTCTACCATATTATCATAAATTTATTTAGTGTGTGGGTGTGTGTATGAGAATGTACCTATTCCATGCAAACATGGAAGCCAACTCATGAGTTTGCTTCTCATATTACAAATGTTATAAAGACAAAATATTCCTCTGTTTCATCTTAATTTCCATAAGTAAGAATTACCATTTCACTGTAGCAATTTGAAATAGGAAATAAAAGTTTTATCTGATGCTTCATTTATAAGTTTAAGGCATTTCAAACTAGACATGTTCAAATTTAATGTGTCAATAATCCTACCTTGAAAATGGCATCAATTTTTCTATATGTTAGCATTAATTGTTACACCTTTCATTTTGTTATGGAAGAGTGAAATCTTGGGCCTACTTCTTGGTCCTATTTTTCTAGTGTGTCTTTATTGCCCAATCTTTCATAAAATAGTGAGTTTTGCAACTGAAAATGAGGGTAACCTTGCCTACTCCTTATTTCCTCTGGCAAAATCCAACCATTGTCTTTGAGCCTTTATTTACCACCCCATATACATTTAGACTGACTGGTTTACTCTTTTCCAACATTCAATCTTAGTGAAAACTGCAAATTGCAAGTTTCATTATATCACTAATATGCTTAAGTAGAAGCAATAGTCCCCATTTCTTGGAGGAAAAAGACCAAATGATTTTTATGTTAGTTGTGTGAATATCTGAATTAAAAATTAGTGGTTTCTGTTGAGACTGCTGCTTCAGTGGTACACCACGGGACTGAAACCTGTTCTTTACTGGGATAAACTATGCTAGTTAGCTGAGCTCAGAAAATGAGTCTTACATAAGAAGAAACCAGCATTTCTAGGTGAAATCTGGGGGTTGTTTCCTAAGGGTCATCAAAGAGATCTATAGCCCAGAGAAGACAAGGCTTTATCTCAGGTTGGCAGCCAAAGCTGATAATGCATTACTGCTCTTGGCAGAATGAAAGCAGCGGATTGAAGGGTCATGTAAGGCAGCTAAGGCCTTGCTTACATGAGAAACCAGGGAAGGCCCTAGATGCAACCTAATTTATAATTAGAGACCTCTGTATTTGAAGGGGTCTTGGAAGGAAGTCCAGGAGAGAATGCTGATGACAGTGTGGCACCATCGCAGTGGAAATCACAGAATATTGACAATAACAGGACTATGGAATGACCACAGAGAGAGCATAAGCCTATGAGACAACCTGTGAGTGCTGCAGATGTCAGAACTTGGCAAATGACCCTGCCCAAGCCTTTGCGCTCAGAAGGATTATGAGTCCCAGATTTCATTGATGATGTTTATAATCAGTATATTGACTTTTGCTTTGATACAAGGTAATCTTGACTGAGAAAATGTTTATATCAGATTGGTCTGTAGACAAGTCTATAGAACTTTATTATTTATTTGGGATGACTCAGCCCACTGTGGGTCGCTCCACCCCTTATCAAGTGTCCTGGGTTGTATAAGAAAGCTGAATGAACAAGCCCTGGGGGGGCAAGCTCCATTCTTCCTTGGCCTCTCTTTCTGGGCCTCCTTCTGGACAAGGCAGGGAACATTGACTGCTCTTCGGGCTGATGAGAGAGAGGGAGTTGATTGGGGGAGGGAGGGGGAATGGGAGGTGGTGGCAGGGAGGAGAAAGAAATCTTTAATAAATAAATAAACAAACAAACAAACAAACTTCAACATGCGCCCTCTCCTCAGCTGCCCAAGGAACAAGCTGGGGACATCTCCTTGGACACCTGGGAACCCCTCTAGAGTCAAGTCTCTTGCCAACCCTAAAATGGCTTCCTTAATTAAGATATATACTTCCCTGCTCCCATATCTACCCTTCCTCCATCCCAACCATCCCATTCCCCCAAGCGCTCCCCATCCTCCCCTTCTCACTTCTCTCTCCCCATCTCCACTTACCTCCACCCCAACCCCACCCCTAAGCTCCCAATTTTTGCCTGGCAATATTGTCTACTCCCAATATCTAGGAGGATAATTATATGTTTTTCTTTGGGTTCACCTTCTTATTTAGCTTCTCTAGCTTCAAATTATAGGCTCAATGTCTTTTATTTATGGCTAGAATCCACTAATGAGTGAGTACATACCATATTCATCTTTTGGGGTTTGGGTTACCTCACTCAGGATAGTGTTTTCTATTGCCATCCATTTGTATGCAAAATTCAAGATGTCTTTGTTTTTTCACTGCTGAATAATACTCTAATACATATATATTCCACACTTTCTTTATCCATTCTTCCATTGAGGGGCACCTAGGTTGTTTCCAGGTTCTGGCTATTACAAATAATGCTGCTATGAACATAGTTGAACAAATGCTTTTGTAGTATGGTAGGGCATCTCTTGGGTATATTCCCAAGAGTGGTATTGCTGGGTCCTGGGGTAGATTGATTCCGAATTTCCTGAGAAACCACCACACTGATTTCCAAAGTGGTTGCATAAGTTTGCATTCTCACCATCAATGGATGACTGTTCCTCTTACTCCACATCCTCTCCAGCAAAGACTATCATTGGTGTTTTTGATTTTAGCCATTCTGACAGGTGTAAAATGATATCTCAAAGTCGTTTTGCTTTGCATTTCCCTGATTGCTAAGGAGGTTGAGCATGACCTTAAGTGTCTTTTGGCCATTTGAATTTCTGTTGAGAATTCTCTGTTCACATCAGTGCCCCATTTTTAATTGGGTTAATTAGCATTTTAAAGTCTAGTTTCTTGGCTTATCCTATAGCCACACTGATGTGTACCTTGCATATCATCATAGAACCTTCATCTGGCAATGGATGGAGATAGAGACAGAGACCCACATTGGAGCACTGGACTGAGCTCCCAAGGTCCAAACGAGGAGCAGAAGGGGGGAGAACAAGAGCAAAGAAGTCAGGACCCCGAGGGGTGCACCCACCCACTGAGGCAGTGGGGCTGATCTAATGGGAGTTCACCAAGGCCAGCTGGACTGGGACTGATGGAGCATGTGATCAAACCAGACTCTCTGAACGTGGCTGACAAGGAGGGCTGACTGAGAAGCCAAGGACAATGGCACTGGGTTTTGATTCTACTGCATGCACTGGCTTTGTGGGAGCCTAGTCTGTTTGGATGCACACCTTCCTAGACCTGGATGGAAGGGGAGGACCTTGGACTTCCCACAGGGCAGGGAACCCTGACTGCTCTTTGGACTGGAGAGGGAAGGTGGGGAGGGGGAGGAATATGGGAGGAGGTGGAAATTTTTAATAAAAAAGAATTATAAAAAAAAACAAAAAACAAAAAAACTCCAACATGACCGAGTGTGAAATTTCTCTCTCAATATAATGTAATAAATGCATTTTCATTAAAATATTATGTTTCTTTGAAGTTTACTTGAGTTGGTTCATTCTGTCCTTTGCCACTTAACTCTGTTGTATTTGTATACTAATTGCATAGCTCATATATGGCTGACTTCTTACCACTTAACTCTTTGTAAGCCATTTATAACTCCCCAGCATGAGTTTTCAATGCTTTTAATTAGCTTCGTATTTGGAGATGCTTCTCCCTCAGCCATTAAAGATTCCCACGCTACTTAACCAGAATGCCCACAAAACGCATGTTTCTTCAAAAGGAGGATCTACATAGTAGTGGACACAGACATTTTTAAAGCATAAGAATGAATTAGTAGTGTGTTAAATTACCGGTATCACTACTTTTGCAGTTCCAATATTTTAGTGGGATCAGTTGACAGTGGTGGCCAGAGTTGGTGTATTTGAATAGTGTAGACAAGATTTAACTCCAATTATTATGAAAGGTCAAATATTTTTCTAAGAAACCTGAAGCCAATGCCATTGTGAATTCAAAGGGCCTACACAATAATTAGACTGATTCTCAAAGACACAAAGAGTGAAACTTTAAAATGACATAGGAACTCAAGGAAAACACCTTTTGCTCAAAAAGAGGAAAACTTCACAAAGAACCAAAGACATTGACTGAAAATGGAATGGACTGCCTTTGCAATTCTCTGCTATGCCGCTGCAAGGCTACCACCTCATTGACTATTGACTCAGAAAGTATTCAAGTAGAATTCATTTTGAATAATTTAATTGTTTAAAATTTATCTATGACACTCAGGAGGCAGAGGCAAGAAGATATCTGAGTTTGAGGCCAGCCTGGTCTACAGAGCAAGTCCAGGACAGCCTGGACTTCTATTACAAAGAAACCCTGCTTTGAAACACATTCACATACACACATATTTTCACACACACACACACACACACACACACACACACGTATATGTTTTAATACATATGTATATAAAATATATAATATTAAATGCTAAATGAAGGTATCCAAAATCTGTCATTTTTGGTTTCCTCTAAAGTCTTTACTTCCTACTTGTAGGTAGATTATAATTTTGTGTCTTTGGAAATATTACTTATGTGAAGTAATCATGATGCATAGACAAGTGAGATCATTGCTTTCTGTCACATACTCATCTGAGTCTCTGTTATTAGAAGCACTGTTCTCAGAAAAATGACATGGTTGTGCATAGACTGTAGGGCTACCTTTAACATTTAAAGCACTGACTGTATACTTAGGTGAAAACTTGTACCCTCTATTAGATACAGTTCTAGGAAATGTAAAAGAATAGGTTTGAAATATGTAATCACTTAATATTGATTTAGCTTCAGTGTCAAAGTACAAAATTCTCTAACAAGGAAAGATTTTGCTTTCCTTTTATAAATATCTTTTTATGCAGATCATAAAATACAATATTCTTAGCATTTCATTCTCCTTTGTATTTGACAGTTTTGGTCATTACAGTCATAGAGTTAATTCCCCTAATTATCTTCCTGGTTATCCCCAGTTTGACAAAAATTTAAAAAGTGACTGAGTATAATAAGATGTCTTTGAGAAGACTTAGACAGCACATATTTACTCAATTATTATTATAGTTTGGAATATGACATTGATATCTAATTGATGTGACATCAAAAGATCATTAATCATGAAAATCAATTCATGATTCTGCTTTGTGTTTGTCGTTTAAAATAACTAGCACATTGCAGCATGTAATATGTAACGTAATTTGAAACAGAATGACTATAATTGACCAAAAAATAGCTGTGAGGTTGCATAAGTGACTAGTATCTCTACACGTGATATGAGCTGAACGGAAAGCAAAGAATGAAAGACCGTCACATCATGTGAACTTTGCTATATAATTATATGACTGGTGGGGACCTTTTACAAATGTTCCAATAAACGTTAGTAAGAGAAATTGTTAAAATTTTATATTGACATTCAAAATGGACTTTTAAAAGGAAAAAAACTCAAAAAAAATTCCTTTAGAAAGAATTGGGCAAAATATCTCTTTAGATGTCTGGACTGGAAGCAGTGGTAACTACAGTCCACGTGTGTTTACAAGAAGTTAATACAAGTCACCACGGATAGCTACTACATAACTTTCATAGAATTTAATCTAAGTAGCTGATGTGTTCCCTAGAATGGAGAAACATTTGAAAAAATAGAACTCCTTTTAAAAAAAAAAAACATTTTCTGAAAAAGAGCTTTGAGTTTTTTTCATCTGTTCTGAGCTATCTTGTTAGTCTAATGTATCAGCATTTCCACTGAAGGAATGATAAGTGGACATTGGTTCTAAATTAACTTATAAAGATTAATATAAAGTCATTAATATTGAAAACTATAAATTATTCTTTCAAACAGATTTAAAGGAGAAAGGATGAAGCATGGCATAGGTAAGCATAATTCTTCATGGATGCTTTCAAATACATCAAAGTTACTCTTAACTTATGAACTCTTTGGGAAATAGTCTAATACTGTTTGCATCCACTGAGAGAGTCTCTTGATTCTCTCTTTCTCTCCCTCTGTGTGTATGTAGGATAACTCTGAAAATTAAAATTTTTCTTTATGATTCTGTAGTTCTTAACATCTAACATACCACTTGAAACTCTCCAATCATCTATCCAGGGATTACTTACAGTTACTTCTAATTTTGTTCCTTGCTAAACTCACATTTAATAAGGCCCTCTGAGACTGATTAAATTCTTGAGATATTTCACATGGGCTTCATTGAAGGTAATTCACAGCAGAACTCAAAAGTTCCACTCTATCTACCCTCTGAGAATCGTCTAGTTGCCCTGCTACAATTAGTGACTAATTGTGACAAAGCAGAACAATTTTTTAAGTTTGAAGAATTATCTTCCATATACCTAAACTGTACCTTGAGACCAGCAAGGTCCCGGCTCACATTAACCTTCTGAAAGACACAAATTTATCTTTTGGGACTCACTAACTAATACACCTAAGTGCACAAGTAGAGTATTAGGTCAACCATCATAGGGGATCACTGTATTTGTAAATCAGCAATGTAAAATTGGCTTGAGCATACTATATTGAGAAAGACTTTAATTAGAAAATTTGCAAATTCAGTCTCAACTGATGAAAACAATTAGTGGCAAGGGTGGAAGAGTTTTATGTAAACTTTTGGGTTTTCTCCAATGTTCTCTGCATTAAAAGTGCAAATTTATATTGACTAAAAGCCTTCAGAAACTTTAGGTGAAAGAAGCACCTTAATGGAAGAAGCACCTGTCCCAGAGATGAGATGAAATTCCCCTCAAAAAAACATTAGAAAACATCCCTTTCAATTTAATAAATTCTCAGGTTTAAATGTGGATGGGGTTGTAGGAAACTGTAGAACTTAAAAAAATGGAGAGCCATGTTGCAGTGGGAAATTTGAATCTGTAATAGTCGGAATACACATTCATTACTATGTGTTTTGTGAGGTCCTCATTTTAAAGTATGAAGCACTCTATGCTTATGTCACAGACTGTTTTCAATATTAAATTGAAGAGTCAATGAAAACCAAAGCATGTCTATTTCTTATTCCAGTCTTCAAACTGATACAACTCAAATTTAGGTATCCATCATTCTTTAGAAAATAAAGAAAAAGTGGACCTCGCCAATAAAAGGACAACAAAAGTATATGCTCAACTATATTCATAGCAACATTGTTTGTAATAGCCAGAACCTGGAAACAAACTAGAGGCCTTTCAATGAATGAATGGATGAAGAAAGTATGGAATATATACATATTAGAATACTACTCAGCAGTAAAAAACAATGACTTCTTGAATTTTGCATGCAAATGGACGGAAATAGAAAACACTACCCTGAGTGAGGTGAGCCAGACCCCAAAAGAGGAACATGGTATGTACTCACTCATAATTGGTTTCTAGCCATTAATAAAGGACATTGAGCCTATAATTCGTGATCCTAGAGAAGCTAAATAAGAGGGTGAACCCAAAGAAAAACATATCGTCATTCTCCTGGATATTAACCTTCATCAGGCAATGAAAGGAGACAGAGACCCACACTGGAGCACCTGACCGAAATCTCAAGGTCCAAATCAGGACCGAAATCCCAAGGTCCAAATCAGGAGCAGAAGGAGAGAGAGCAGGAGCAAAGAACTCAGGACTGCGAGGGGCACACCCACATACTGAGACAATGGGGAACTCACCAAGGCCAGCTGGCCTGGGTCAGAAAAAGCATGGGATAAAACCGGACTCGCTGAACATAGCAGACAATCATGACTATTGAGAAGTCAAAAACAGTGGCACTGGGTTTTGATCCTACTGCACGTACTGGCTTTGTGGGAGCCTAGGCGGTTTGAATGCTCACCTTACTAGACCTGGAAGGAGGTGGGAAGTCTTTGGACTTCTCACAGGGCAGGGAACCTTCACTGCTCTTTGGGCTGATGAGGGAGGGGGACTTGATTGGGGGAGGGGGGGAAATGGGAGGCGGTGGCATGGAGGAGGCAGAAATCTTTAATAAATTAATTAATTAATTAAATTTAAAAAAAGAAAATAAAGAAAAAGTCAAAATCAAAAATATGCTGCCTCCTCTTATTTTTCTTACACTTCCCATTGTAGTTCCAGTTATCCATGTCAAAGCAAGAACTTAGGTTGTATTTATGAATTTAGGAATATATTTATATACATATTTCTAATTGTTAATTATGAGGAATTATCTTCTGTGTATCTAAATTGTACCTTGATACCAGCAAGGTCTCATATCATATTAACCTTCTCAAAAACAAGAATTTATCATCTGGGATTCTTCAACTCAGGTGCCTAACTATAAAAGTGGAGTGTTAGGTTGAGCCTCCATAGAGAATCACTGTATTTGTAAACCATCAATACAGAATTTGTTTGGACATATTATATTGACAAACACTTTATCTTTTTCTTTCTTAAGATTTCATCTTTAATTTGAAATATTTGTATAAACTCAGTAGATTCAAACAATTAATAGCAACAGTAGAAGAGTGTTATATTTGGATTTCCAACTTAGGGGTGTGTTTGTGTGTGTGTGTGCGTGCGTGCGTGCGTGCGTGCGTGTGTGTGTGTGTGTGCATCATACCAATTAAAGAGAAACAGGCCAAGAATTTGAGAAACAGAAGGAGGAGGAGGAGGAGGAGGAGGAGGAGGGGTGCTTAGGAGAGGCTGAGGGAGGAAAAGTAAAGGGTAAATAATGTAATTATAATTTCAAAAATAAATATTATTATAACAAAACAAGATATCATTATTTACTCTGTATTTCTTCTTCATACTTTTTTGTTTGACTGTTGTTGGAGGCTACTCATTCATTTCCCAGCTTCTCAGACCCAAAACAACCACACAGAAACTGTATTAATTAAGATACAGTTAATTAATTAAAATTCTTGGCCTATTAGCTTAGGCATGTTCCTGGCTAACTCTTATATCTTAAATTAATCCATTTCCAT
Source organism: Microtus oregoni (assembly GCF_018167655.1). Classification (NCBI taxonomy): domain Eukaryota; kingdom Metazoa; phylum Chordata; class Mammalia; order Rodentia; family Cricetidae; genus Microtus; species Microtus oregoni. The sequence goes on from NW_024543060.1 coordinate 66,203,507, forward strand.
TAATCTGTTTATCGCCATATGGCTGTAGCTTATAAGGCAAAGTTCCAGCATCAGTCTCCTCTGGGGGCTACATGGCTTCTCTTTGACTCTGCCTAGTCTCTCTCTACATCTCTGTTCAGATTTTCCACCTGGCTTTATTCTGTTAAGCCATCAGCCAAAAGTAGATTCTTTATTAACCAAAGGCAATAAAATATATCTACAGCCTATTTTACTTCCCACATCATTTGACATGGTTGAGCAAGTGTCTCTGTGATTAGATGAAGCATCATCTGGGCATATGTCTAAGTGCTCTAGTTGAGTCTTAAAGTAGATTGAATCCCATTTTCCTGAGATTCAAACTGGTTTCCATAGTCATAATACAACTTTTAAGCATCACTATCAAATGATAAATGTTCTTCTTTCTCCATATCTTTACCAGAATGAACTGTCACTTGGTATAATTGATCTTAACCATTCTTGTGTGTGTATGATAAACTCTCAAAGAAGTTTAGATTTGTATTTCCCCAATGCTTAAGGGAGTCCAGCATTTATTTAAATGTTTCTCAGACATTTGAGCTTCCCTTTTTGAGATTTCTCTCAAAAAGAATGTTTAGATATGCATCCAATATTTTATTGACTCATTTATTTTCTTGATATCTATGTTTTTGAGATTTTTATATATTTTGGATATTAGCCAATCTGTTATGTAGTTGATAAAAATCTTTTCCCGTTCTGTAGGCAGTAATTTTGTTTGAGAGATGGTGTCTTTTGTTGGGCAAAAGCTTCTCAGTTCATGAGGTACCATTTATTAATTGTTGATTTTAGTGTCTCGCTGTCTGCGTTCTGTTCAGGAAATTGTCCCCTGTCTATTGCATTCAAGGCTATTCTCCACTTTTTCTTCTATAAGGTTCAGTATATCTGATTTTATGTGGAGATCTTTGATGCATTTGGAAATGAGTTATGTGCAAGGTTGTTGTAGGAGCTGTGGGCGGCGTTCCTGCTGCCCCAGCTCCTGGTCGCCTGCATGGCTAGCTTTATACCTGAAATAATTACACGGAAACTGTATTCATTTAAACACTGCTTGGCCCATTAGCTCTAGCCCTTACTGGCTAATTCTGATATCCCGATCAACCCATCTCTAATAAACTGTAGCACCGGTCTTACCGGGAAAGATTCAGCATGTCTGACCTGGCGGCTTGCTTCATCACGTGTGTCTGCCCGGGAGAGGGGAGCATGGCCTTTGAGCTTGAGAATTGTTATAAGTAGGCATGTTTGATGGAGTTGAAGAACTCTGAGCTCACTTCTTCTTCCTCCCAGCATTCTGTTCTGCCTACTCCACCCACCTAAGGGATGGCCTATCAAAATGGGCCAAGGCAGTTTATTTATTACCAATAACTTTCATCCATCATTTCCCCTTTTTCTGTTTAAACAAAAAGGAAGGAAAGCTTTAACTTTAACATAGCAAAATTACATATAACAAAACAGTTATCAAGTAAAAATTACAATAATCTTTATCATAACTAAGGAAAACTATAACTATAACTAACTATTTGCTGTCAGGAGGAGCTACCTAGTAGGACCTGACATAACAATGTATGTATATGCAGTTGTAAGGGAAGAGATAAACACCAGAACCTTACCCTTGACTTATAAGAATACCGTGGAGCAGCATATAGCATGTGTTGCTGTGGTTGGGTACTAGGAAAGACCTAGTCCTGTGCATGGGGATTTAGCTATAAAGTAGGGGATCTAATGAAGGACATGCTATACATGTATGAGGGGAGGGCTGACTTCAGGGGAAGGTGGGCCAAACAGAACCTTACATCCAGCCATGTGTGTTTGACATTAGCTGTAGAAGTGAGGATTCATAGAAGGACCTGACACATATCTATATGTTCATATTGGAGGGTGGTCTTTCCATTTAAGTATGGGGATACCTTGCAGGATGTCAGGAGCCATTTTCCCAAAGATTATAGCAGGGACTATTGTCCTAAGGATGTCTGCGGGGAGCCCCACACCCAACTATCTTGAGAACTATTTGTTAGCGGAACCCGCCCCACATTCCAACTATCTAGAGAATTGTTTGTGGTTGGAATCACAAAAGGAATGATTCCGCTTGCACAGAGAACACTAGGTGTGTTGACTTGTGACCTTTGCTGCCCCGGCAAGATGCCTTCCTGCCCTTGCCATGACCCTGTCCCCATCCCAAGCCAAATTCCTCATTCAAGGGCTATATAAGCCACAACCATTTCACTAATAAAGTGAGACCTTGACAAATTGAGAACAGAATCTTGTCTGGCTTTGTTTGGTCTCCGTTTCTCCCTCCCGCCTGTGTCTTTTTCAGATAGCGCCTCTTTGGGACCTTGGAATAACTGACCCGCTGGGCAGGTACAGCAGGAGATGACACCTAGACCTGTTGGTGTGTGGGATAGTTTTGTGTGTGTGTGTGTGTGTGTGTGTGTGTATGTGTGTGTGTGTGTGTTTGTCTATATGGGGCTTTGACTAGCCAGAGTGAAAGCCTGGATGAGCAGCTGAGTGTGTAGATTTGACTGGGCTGGGGAGATACCTGCAAGGAATTGAGACATGGCCATGAATGTACTAGTGAGGCTTCATCTCTTCCCGAGGGAACAAGATGCATAACCTGTTACATGGTCAAGCATGTGTGTGTATTTGTGGGTGAACTTCGGTTGCAAGTCAGTGCACATCTAGCAGGATCTAACACCAATGTGTAGGTGTGGCAACAGCTGTGACAAAAGGAACGCCTAGCATGACACGACACCTAGCCCTGGGTTTTGTCCTTGGCTGTAAAAGACAGAATTACTATCAGGACCTGAAACCTACCCATGCATGTGTGTGGAATTTTTGAGGCGAATGTGGGGATACTATGGAGGACATGAGCCCTAGCTCTGTTTCTGTCTCGGTCTCTTCCTCTTCCCCTCCCTTCTCATCGTCTCACCTTCCCTCTCTCCTTCCCTCCACGTGTGTGAATATGTATGTGTGTGAGAGTGTTTGTGTTTGTGTGTGTGTTTGTGTGCTTGAGTGTAGTGTGTATGGGGGAGTGGGAGTTTAAGTTTTGCATATGAGGTAGGTTCCAGGTAGCTAACTCCATCCTTAAGTGCATGTGTGGTATTGGGTATAGGGGAGGAGACTCTTAGCATGACAGGAAACCTACCCATGCCTGTGTATTTGAAGCTTTGCTCTAGGGGAGGTGTTTCTGAGGAGGACCTGACACATAACCATGTCTATGAGACTCTGACTGTTGGGAGGTATACCTAGTGATCCTGACACTAATTGTGTATCGGGGACGTTGTTAAGGGAGGGAAGGATAGAAGAACATGACACCTAGTCCTATATGTTTATGTTTATGGGTGGGGGTCTTGCCTATAATTAAGGGAGTCCCTGAGAGTAATTGACATCTAAACCTCAGTTTAGGGGGACAACTGAAGGTGGGGGATTCTTTGGAGTACCTGATACTTGGCTGTGTAGGAAGAATGGCTGCTATAGGGGAGGGTTCACCTAGCTGGACATGACACCTTGCCATGCATGTCTGGCAATGGCTATAGAAGAGGGTATTCCTGGCAAGCCCCAGCCCCTCACCATGTATGTGTGGATGTGTTGTTTGGGGCTGCGGGCCTCTTCCCACAGCCTGGCTCCCGCACTGCTAGCTTTACACCAGAAATAACAAAACACAAACTGTATTCTTTTAAACACTGCTTGGCCCATTATATCTAGCCTCTTCTCGGCTAACTCTCGCAGCCGGACTAGCCCATTTCTAATAATGTGTGTAGCACCCCAAGGTGCACTTACCGGGAAGATTCTAGCCTACGTCCATCCTGGGTCGGAGGTTCATCGTGTCCCTCAGAGAGCAGAGCTATCAAGTTTGAGCTCACTTCTTCTTCCTCCCCGCATTCTGTTCTGTTTACTCCACCCACCTATGTTCTAACCAATAAAATGGGCCAAGGCAGTTTCTCTATTAGCCAATGACCTTCCTCCATCATGGATGTCTTTGACTACAATGGTGGGACACCTTGCTGCAGTCCTGTATGCACTTGCATATTTCTGATCCTTCTGAACCCTCCAACTCAACCCCTGTATTGTGTGTGGCAGCAGGACTGTGGATGTGAGGTAATTCTTAATGCCCAGCATTGTATGGATGGTAGCATAGTCACAGGTGTGTCAATAGGGCCTGCTACCTAATTGCTTGTGTTTCGTAGTGACATGGTTTCTATCAGGGCATGAAAAACAGCAGCGCTTGTTAGCCAGCAGGGCATGGTAAGGGTGTGTGACAAGCTTCGTCTGACTCTTAGCATGTCACTTGGGAGTGCAGGTTGGTGGTCAGGAGGATGTGACACACATCACTCTCTATGCCGCTACAATGGAGGCTATGTACAGCCTGGCACAGTAAATAGTAGTAGGTCCTGATGCAGAGCAGCTTGTGTGTTTGGAGGAGGAGTCCAGAAGAAGTCGAAGCCTAGCACTGGGTGAGGCATGCTCAGAGGAAGGATGTCCAGCAAGGCAAATACATGGCAGGTAATTTTGTGAGTGACAGGAGCAGAAGCTCCCAGCATGGTCTGATATTTGTGGTCCATGTGGGGCAGGAGATAAAACAAGACCTGATACCTAGAAGGAGCTGTGTGGTCACATGGATGGTGGGGTGTCCAAGGAGCCTGATGAATACATACCACTAGGGAGCAGTAGAAAGGGTGTCCTGCTGTGCCCCGTACCTGGTAAACATAAGCTAGCTTGATGGAGAAGGGTCATCTTTCTATCTGTTGTTTCATTGGTTAATTAATAAAGAAAACTGCTTGGCCTGGTAGGGCAGAATTTAGATAGGTGGATTAGACCGAACAGAATGCTGAAAAGAAGGGAAGTGAGCAGAGCAGACGCCATGCCTCTCCCCTCCAGGCAGACACTATAGCTCTCGTCTCCAAGATGGACGCAGGTTAAGATCCTTCCTGGTAAGCTACCACTTCGTGGTGCTACACATATTATTAGAAATGGGTTAATCAAGATGTGAGAGTTAGCCAGTAAGAGGCTAGAGCTAATGGGCCAAGCTGTGTTTAAAAGAACACAGTTTCCATGTAATTATTTCAAGTGTAAAGCTAGCCGGGTGGCAGGACGTAGCTTGCTGCCCCTTTTACAGAGTGGGGAATTAGTGTCCATCCAGGCCTGGTAATATTAGAGTTAATATTTGGCAGTGGTTGGTCAGCTATCCGGGGATACCTGACATTTCAGAGTGTGCACAAGGCATTTGAAAGTGTCACCAGGGCCTGATCGTAGCGATGTATTTGAGGCTGCTGCAGAGTGATGTGTGTATGTTTAAAGGGCCTTCAGCTACCATTATAGGAGTTGTGATGGCCTGAATGTTTGGGTACCCAGCAGGTCTGATATCCTAAAATTATATATGGGTTGATGTCAGGAGGTATCCTGCAGGGACTGTAATCAACACTGGAGAATGTCACTTGTATGGTGGGATGTAGAAGAGGGCCTGGTACCTGTCAGTGTATGTGGACCTTCCATGGTGTGATGGTACTCTTGGGGCCCAAGCAATAGCAGTGGGTTTGGGGCAGAGTGGCAGATTATCCAGCATGACAATAACTAGCACTTAATGGGGGTTAAGTGGGTGCCATTCAGTTTCCAGTGCCTAGGAGTACATATGAGGTGTGGGGACTGGTTTGCTCAGCAAGGCCTGATACCTAGCAGTTAGTGTGTGGTTTTGTGGGAGTCCCTGCAGAGCAAGTGGGGTGGAACGGGTGTGGTGTCCAGCAGTCAGGGAAGGAGCCCTATGTGTCAGGGCAGGAGGCATCCAGGTGAGCCTGAAGCCAACAGTACTTATGTGTCATTGACAGGAGGTGGAGTGTCCCACAATGCCTGATAGCTGCCACCATGTCTCAGTTGACACGGGGGTTGGATAGATTTACTGCAGGGTCTGATACTTAGCATTTTTTTTTCAACATCCAAATGTTTTTTTTAATAACAGTAAGATCCAGTATTAGCTTTTGTAGCCGCAGCTGGCCCTTCTGCCTCTGGCACGTTCAAACTTCCGGCCCTTGGAGCAGACATAGGGTTTGGTATGGCTGTGTGGGGTTCCTGGGGCCTTGCCAAAATGGCGGTACACCTCTCTGCTCTTCCGAGGTCCAGACAGGAGCACAGTGCCATGACCCTTGGGAGACTCCAAGGCCAACTGGTCAAAGGTGAGGATCTTACCCCCAGCCTTGAGGATGCAACTTCGGGCCCGGCTGCTCACCCGCAGTGCGCACACCTTCAGTTTGGGCACATCGAGAATCCTCACGTCATCTGTGACCGTCCCCACAACCACAGCCGTCTTGTTTTGTCAGCCAGGAAGCTTCATCTTTCGGATCATCTGGGACAGGGACCGAGGTGGCCGGTTGGTGTGACTCATGAATAACCTTTTCAGCACAACCTGATTGAAGGTAGAGTTGGTTCGTCTGGCCGGAAACCTGTACAGCTTGACCAGCAGCCTCAGGTAGATGTCCTGGCTCTTGGGCTCCTTGCGTGCGGTCCTTGTTGTGGCGGATGTCAACACCCATGATGGTGCCTCCTGCTCCGCCAGGTCCAGAAAGCAGCATTGTGTTTTGACATCAGAAAAGGAATGGACTATCTAGGCCTGATCCCTAGAAAAGTGCGTGATGAGTGTGGGTGAGGGATGCCCTACTCTGGACTTGGTGCTGGGAGCAGGGAGCACTGGGTTCCTAGTGGGCAACCACGGCTGGGCAGGCTCCTATCCCATAGACGGAGATGGCCCAGTGGTCTCAGGGACAGTGGCCTCAGCCCCAGATACTTTCTTAGCAACACAAGCTCCCTGGACTCCTCAGTGCCCACTCCTCCAGCACCTCAGCAGGACTGCTCCTCCCTGGGTCCTGCTATGAATGAGGCCAGACCTGTTATCTGTGAAAGGCACAGGGTGGTGGTTTCCTATCCTGCTCAGAGTGAGGCAGAGTTGAACTCAAAGAAGAAGATGTTGTGTTTTTTCATAAAAACGAGAGTATGGTGGTTTAAACATTACAAAGAATTGGAAAGACCCGCCATTTTCTGGGGAGCTTTGTGGAAAACATCTGCGCAGACTCCGCGTCAAGAAAGGGTACCATCTCATCACGTGAGTAGAGAGCACAGAGCGGAGTCATTGGCAGAGCATGTCTGTGGACTTCCAGATCTCCAGGAGCTGAGCAGAGGGTGGGCACCTGACTCCAGAGCCCCGGCTTGGTTACTCCCGTGGGCAGAGTGAAGGAGGCACCTTGTGTGGTTTCTGTCCCTCTGGGTTCTGATGTGTGAAGTGTGCCTTGTACTGTCTAGTGGACTTTACAGAGAAATGCCTATTATTTAAAGATGTTTAACTAAAATGGATAATTGTTTACAAGTTTAATTGTTAACTAATTTATTTGCTTTTATAAAACTTGAACTCTCTTGTAATAGCAAAGTCTGGTTCTCAGTCCCTTCCTATCCCACTGATTCTAGATTTCTACCTGGGAATTTGCATCTGGGCCCCACACAGGAAGAGCACTGTCCAGCAGTGGGGGTGATCTCTGGGAGTGAGTGATTGAACTGTGATTAACAGTTTAGTCTGCAATTGATTCTGCTCTGTGTAAACAGCATCTGGGAAACCATATGCCCTGCTCTTCGTTATTCTTCAGGCCCCTGGTTTTATAACATCGTCCATGCTAGGTCTGTGACACAACTATTATTAGTGTTATAACTACAGAAGGATTTTAAAGTTCTCGTATTTATTCCATATTTCTAGTTATTATCCAGTATGGGAAAAATTTTTCAAGCCTTACTTGTTTGCTTTTTTAAAAAGTCATTCAAAAGCCGGGCGGTGGTGGCACACGCCTTTAATCCCAGCACTTGGGAGGCAGAGGCAGGCGGATCTTTGTGAGTTCGAGACCAACCTGGTCTACAAGAGCTAGTTCCAGGACAGGCTCCAAAACCACAGAGAAATCCCCGTCTCGAAAAACCAAAAAAAAAAAAAAAGTCATTCAAAAATATATTCATTCATTTCTAGCGGTGTGGGTCTTCCCACATCAGTGAAGATAAGCCCACATGGTAATGTTCAGTCTTGACGGCCAGGCCATCCTAGATCCTGTCAAGTGTCAGTCAGTATTGCCCACTGCATTTCTTTATAAGTGTGTATGAGGACGGGGTGTGGTGGGTAGTACTACACATTTGTGGTGCATGAGTCTGATCTAACAGGACAGATGGGCCACAGGTGGGCACCGGCGTGGAATTCAGTCCCAGTGACTCTGGACCTCCTTTCTCTGTTATTCCCTAGACAGCTGGGAGCACCATTTGAATTTCTTCTCATCTCAACTGGGATGTTCTGCTTTGATCTTCATTATCTACAATGCTCTTTCCCTTTTATCTCAATGTGATATTGAGACCACAGCCCAATCAGTTGTTTGTATTTTCCCTGGCTGTGAGCCCTCAGGACGTCCATTCCCTTTATTATGTATACACTGGCAACCCACCAGGATGTGCAGAAGAAACGTCAGGATGAGATTGACAGAGCTCTGCCCAGTAAGATGAGTGGATGGTACCCAGAGAAGGCGTGCATAGCAAAAGAATTAGCAAGAACATGACTCATCAGTCTCAATGAGAATTTTTACAGCTGGCCATGCAATAGTTCTTCCACCAACAAGAGTCTAAGAGAAACAGGAGGGACATAGGAGATGAATGCAACCCATAGAAATACACAATCTTTAATACAGTCCTGGCTCTGCCGTATCTTTATCTGTTATTCCAATAATACTAAGTAAGAGACCCAGAAAACCTGGGTGACACTTGAAAATGAACAGCAGTCCCTCAGGTGTCTGGAAAGTTATCTCTGCTGAGGTCCTCGGTGTGCTGTCCCCACTATATAGTGGTAGGCTGACTGTCACTTGTCTTGGCAGGCTGGCCTGACACTCCTCTCAATGGCTCCTCTGTCCAGTCCATTAGCATGGCGTGTGTGTGTGTGTGTGTGTGTGTGTGTGTGTGTGTGTCAACTAGGGATTCCTTTTTCTTCTGTGGTTTTGATGGTGTATTAGGCTCCTTCCTGTCTGATGCCCTGATTGTAGTTAGCATGACTTTCAGAAGTTCTTTGAGTGTCAGTGCCCTCTGCTGACCATAGCATGCATTACAGTCAGTGTGCTGGACAGGTTCTCTCAGGAAGTATCCATGCCAAACCCTGGGAAGAAGCGGCTAATGTTCCAGCTTCAGCTGTTTTGGAAAGCACCTAGATATGCACTAGAGGAGTGTCTGCCTTTGTGCTTTCGTGAACTCCTAAGTATTGGTCACCTGCTGGTGGGATGCAGCCGTGGGTCCAGTTGTGCTGTGGGGAGCATCTCATGGCTGAGGTGCAGGGAAAGGACAGCTCGGCAAGTTCCATGTCCTTGTCATCCTGTCAGGGAGGGGTTTGCTTGGTGGTGAATAGAACTTTAGAAAATGAGGAAACTGTCTCTGTCTCCTTTCATCGCCTGATGAAGGTTAATATTCAGGAGAATGCCTATATGTTTTTCTTTGGGTTCTCCTTCTTATTTAGCTTCTCAAGGATCACGAATTATAGGCTCAATGTCCTTTATTTATGGCTAGAAACCAATTATGAGTGAGTACATCCCATGTTCCTCTTTTTGGGTCTGGCTTACCTCACTCAGGATAGTGGAGACAGAGACAGATAGTGGAGACAGAGACCCACATTGGAGCACCGGACAGAAATCTCAAGGTCCAAATCAGGAGCAGAAGGAGAGAGAGCACGAGCAAGGAACTCAGGACAACGAGGGGTACACCCACACACTGAGACAATGGGAATGTTCTATCGGGAACTCACCAAGGCCAGCTGGCCTGGGTCTGAAAAAGCCTGGGATAAAACCGGACTCGCTGAACATAGCTGACAATAAGGACTACTGAGAACTCAAGAACAATGGCAATGGGTTTTTGATCCTACTGCACGTACTGGCTTTGTGGGAGCCTAGGCAGTTTGGATGCTCACCTTACTAGACCTGGATGGAGGCTGGTGGTCCTTGGACTTCCCACAGGGCAGGGAACCCTGATTGTTCTTTGGGCTGACGAGAGAGGGGGAATTGATTGGGGGAGGGAGAGGGAAATGGAAGGCGGCCGCGGAGAAGAGACAGAAATCTTTAATAAATAAATAAATTTAAAAAAAAAGAAAATGAGGAAATCAAACAGTTGGGGGAGTTTAAAACTCACTGAGCTCTGGCCAACAACCTAAAGAAGAAGATGAGAGAAGAAGACAGATGTGCCTTCAGAGTCAACACTCAGAAAGGCAGCAGACCCAGCAGAACCTCATGCTGGCAGGCTGGCTTGTAGAGACTATACTGGGTACAGGTAGAAGTGGGAAGGTGTCTAGGGGCCTCCTGAACGAGAAAAGTGCATTGTCATCATGTGAACATGCATCCAACAGGCGATCTCCTAGCTGACTCCCTGACCTCCCACCCTGGAGCAATCCTTAAGGGCAGAGATAGGCAAGTCTCCACCTAGATGGAGAGTCCATGCTTACCCTTGACATTGTTTTTATCATTTCCTCATTATGACATCTGTATGGCTTGTGGAGGCTAATCTTGGTTGTCATTTACACAACATCTCTAATCCATACATGCAGGCACTGGTGAGGGAATTTATAGATTGGGTAACTTGAGGCGGAAAGGCTCACCATAAATCTTGCACACATCTCCTGGAGTCAGCCCACATAAAAAGAACAAGGAAGAAGGAAGCTTCTGTATTTTTGTCTTTTTGTCCTTGCTCTCTGCAGTAAGTCCATCTCTCCTGTTTATGAGGCATTCCTTCACTGGTGTTAGACCTTACTTGGGGATTTCAGTGCACACTGAAGTACAGCAGCTCTCTGGGTCTCGTCTGCGACTGCTGAGACATTCAGGTTCCTAGACGGAAGAACTGTGTGTGCTTGTCCTTCCCATCAGAAGAACACATGTGTAGGACAAGCTGGACCTCTGCTTGTGAGCCATTAATATAAACAGCCCTTAATATGTATGTTTGTGCATTCATGGATGTAGGCTGTGTGTCTGTATGTGTGCCTCTGTGCATGTATGTGTGTCTCTCTGTGTGTGCACAGGTATTATTTCCAGTAGTTCAGTTCCTTGGCAAACACTGACTAAAATTGGCAGTTTGGTCTACTCTTAGTTGTCTTTGAACCACATTCTGTCACTGACAGCTTACCAATTGGGAAAACTGTCTGACTTGGGTGTCTTTGCCTTCTTTCTTCTTGCTGTGATAGAAAACTGACCAAAAATACCTTCAGAAATGCAGACATTTCTTTCATCTTGCAGATTAATGTCCACCATGAAGGGAAGCCAGGGCAGAAACTCAGAAAGCAACCTGGAGGCAGGAATGGAAGCAGAGGTCATGGAGGAACACTGCATACTGGATTGCTCCTCATGGCCTACCCAGCTTGCTTTTCTCTACCACCCAAAGTGATCAGTGCTTGGTGGCACTGCACACAGAGGGCCATCCTTCCCAAATCAAGCACTGATCAAGAAAACATGCCACCTATTTGCCTTCAGGCCACTCTGATGAAGGCATTTTCTCCACTAAGGTTCCCCTTCCCAACTGACCTTCTTTGTATCAAGTTGAAGACAATGAAAGGGGGGGGGGAGGAAAGAAGGATATAGGGTAAGAGATGCACAGAACCATGCCATTTTTAAAAAATGTGAATACTGGGTTTCCATTTTAGGTCCTTGTGCTTTCTCAGCAGGTAGCATACTGATGGCTGATGTGGGAGTGTCATATATCAATTTGTTGATTTCATTGGTTAAGCAATAAAGAAACTGTTTGGCCATGATAGGTTAAAACATAGGTGGGAGGAGTAAACAGAACAGAATGCTGGGAGGAAGAGGAAGTGAGCTCAGAGAGACGCCATGCTACCCTCTCCCGGAGAGACACGATTCAGCTCTGACCCAGGATGGACGTAGGCTAGAATCTCCCTGGTAAGCCACCTCGTGGGCTACAGCAGATTATTAGAAATGGGCTAGTCCAGGTGCGAGAGTTAGCCTAGAAGAGGCTAGATAGAAATGGGCCAAGCAGTGTTTAAAAGAATACAGTGTCCATGTAATTATTTCGGGGCAGAAGCTACCCAGGCGGCCGGGGTGCTGGGGACGCAGCCCCGCCGCTCCTATTACAACAGATGGCCATCTCCCTATCTTCGATCTGTGTCGTTTCCAGGGTCCATCATCATGCACAGGGACAGTGACGTAAGCATTCCCAATGCTGTCCAAAGTAATCGAATGGATGTGCAGATTGATTGCTGTGTGAACAATTTTAACAGTGTTGTCCTTTGTCCATGAACCTTCCATTTCTACATCAACTGACTTTCCTTGTCGTTTTAGCTCCATGGTATGATTCCTGCTGTCTTACCCATTGCAGACATTTCCCTAAGAATTTCTGGAGAGAAGATAGGTCCACTGTGGAGAGCAGGGACAAGGCATATAGTAGAATTGATGACTGTTTGAATGACTGTATCTGTGTATTTTCCTGCTGATGTGCTTTTAAGTTGATGCTCTCATCTGGATTCCTCCCTGTGCTAGGCTGGTGTGCAGCTGTGTGGCGAGTTCCTTCCATATGACCTGTGTTGGCCGTGTGTGTGTGTGTGTGTGTGTGTGTTTGCTGAATTGCTTACTAGCTCTAAAAATATTCTGTCAATTCCTCAGAATTTTCCTACACATATTGATTGGAAATTATGGTAGTTTGATAGAAAAAGGCACCCACAGGGTGTGGCATTGTTAGGAGGTGTGGCTTTGTTGGAATAGGTGTGGCCTTGTTGAAAGATGTGTGTCAGTGTGGAGGTGGGCTTTGAGGATTTGTTGCTAAAATTACACAAGTGTGTAACACACCATTGCTTATGTCACCTGCTTATCAAGATGTGGAACTCTCAGCTCCTTCTGCAGCACGATGTCTGCCTGCATGCTGCCATTGCCACCCACCATGATGATAAGGGACTAAACTTCCAAAGTGCAAGCCAGCTCCAGATAAATGTTTTCTTCTGAGTGTTGCTGTGGCCATGGTGTCTCTTCACAGCAACAACAACCCAGACAAAGACAGTGAAGGACGAGTTCACTAGTTCGCTCTGCCTGTGTGTAGGGAGGACAACTAGACCACTAATGTCAATCACTTCTGGCTACTGTTCCTCTCTGTCCTCTGTGCTGGACAGTCGTCCATTGTTCTACAGGGAAGCCTGTCTCCAACTGCAGCCTGAGTGGGCGTTCCCTCAGCCTGGCTAGAGCATCCTTGGGTAACTGAGTCGTGAGAAACCCTGGCCATGCCAGCTCTGTGACTAGATGATATCGACAGCTCACTTCTTCTTGATGAGACCTGGACTAGCCTGGAGACACACTTGGCCACACACACCCATTCCGCCCCGCCTGCTCGCTGGAGAAATTAACCCCTCCCTGCCTGCCTTGGCTAAGTTTGCAGCAGAACCCCACTGCCTGAATTAACAGAAGCTCAAGTACCAGTGGTTTTGCAACAAAAGCCGCCACAGCAGCAGATTTGGTCTGATACAAAGTGACCCCTCCGCGACCACTCTAACTCCTCAGGCAGAACAATAACTTTCGGTTTTGAGTTGTTTCAGACCAACTCTGGCCTCGGCCACGTGGACTCAAGTGCATTTCTTTCGCCACCACTGACAGGAACCAGTCATTGCAGGTAAAAAATTTTCTTTTATAAATAAAATGTCTGAACATGTTACCATTCAAGACTTTAACAGTTTTTTTTGAGATTTTACCATGTGGGAGATTTTACAAGAGGTGTCTATCACCCCACATCTATGGACCCTTCTGGGATTCGTAGTTTTCCTTGGCACTACATGGTTTGATAATAGAAATATGATAAAGTCTTTACGAGACGAATCCAGGATTCTTAAGGCAGAGGTTGAACACTTAAAAACAATTGAGAATGACAACAATCTTCTCAAGAATCAGTTTGAAGTTCTCCAGGAAGAGAACAGATCTTTGTTTAACATGACTCAATCAACTGAGCAAATCAGTACAGGCTGATGTTAAGGAGAAATTCATTTCTCTATGGAAGAGGGAACAGCTGATTTGGATTGTAAGCTTCAGTCCCTTTCTGTAGGAACTGAAAAGTTAACAGCTAATATTAAGGAGAAATTCATTACTATGGAAGAAGGAACAGCTGGTTTGGATCGTAAGCTTCAGTCCCTTTCTGTAGGAACTGAAACATTAGTGGCTGATATTAAGGAGAAATTCATTACTATGGAAGAGGGAACAGCTGATTTGGATCGTAAGCTTCAGTCCCTTTCTGTAAGAAATGAAACATTAACTGAGAGAATCAAAACTGCTGAATGTGACAATTGGATTTTGTCTAAAGCTTATGACAGATTGGCGGAAAGATTGTCAATACAAGAAGGCATGGTTTATGCCATAAAAATTATGTCCAAAGACAAGATGTTATCTCTAATGGACAAACTTCATACTTTAGAATCCTCAGTGAAGGCTTTGGAACATAATTCTGGACAGGAGATTCAGACATTGCAGAAGGCAATGGTGAATAGAATTGAAAAGATTGAGGAATTTCTAAATTCTGATGAAGAAGAGCAAAGGGTAGAAAGGCAAATTTTAACTACATCTGTGGGTAAATCTCTCCAGGACAATTTCCACAAAGCTCTACCTACAGCTCTACCTGCCTTTCCAGTAATAACAACAGAGAAGGTGATTGGTTCCAGAAACCCTAGGGTCATCAAGTAAGATACATGGGAACCTGTCCATATGAATGATCTCAAAGAAATTAAACAGGCTGTCATGACTTTTGGGATGCACGCCTCTTTTGTTAAAGAGATGCTAAAATCTTGGGCCACGACAAGCAGAGCAACCCCCTCGGACTGGCTCCAGCTGAGCTCTGCGTTACTTGAGAGTGGACCACAATTGAAATGGAAATGCTTATTCAGGCAAGAGGCTAGACTTTTAGAACAGCAGGAAAAAGCAAAGGGAATTGACATTTCCCTAGATAAAATTCTAAGTGAAGGGCTTTTTTCCGACCCTCAGGAACAAGCTAATTTGGATGAAAACACACTCTCCATGTGTACTACAGCAGCCTTAAGGGCTTGGGACAGGCTACAAGACCCAGGACAGAGAATGGAATCATTTGTCAGAGTTAAACAGGGTCAGAGAGAACCCTTTAGTGACTTTTTACAAAGACTAACTAAAGCTGTACAAATAGGGATATCTGACCCAGAAGCAAGACGTATAATAATTGAGTCTTTGGCTTATGAAAATGCAAGTGTGGAATGCAAAATGATTTGGGGGCCTTTAAAGCTCAGATCAGCGCCCTTGGAAGAATGGGTCTTGTATACACTGAATGTTGATACATTTGATTATGGCACTGAAGCATGGGTAGAAGAAGCAATTTCCAATGGTAAA
This sequence comes from Microtus oregoni, assembly GCF_018167655.1. Lineage (NCBI taxonomy): Eukaryota > Metazoa > Chordata > Mammalia > Rodentia > Cricetidae > Microtus > Microtus oregoni. The sequence goes on from NW_024543060.1 coordinate 66,218,881, forward strand.
AGGAGACACCAGAATACCAAATGTTTTAATTGTGGCAAAATAGGTCATATGAAAAGGAATTGTAGACAATGGATTTTCAGAAATAATAATAATGCATCTTCTAGAAATAACAGAAATAGGAGGACTCAGCCTTCAGGTTTATGTAGAAGATGTGGAAAAGGCAGACATTGGACGAATGAATGCAGGTCTACAAGAGATAGACAAGGCAACATGATACAGACAGGAAACATGAGAGGGGGGCCTCACAGGTCCCCATGGCAAACATGGATCAGTCATTTCCAGTTTCTGCAGAGAACATGCCTCGTCAGGACAATTAGGAAGCCCGATGCCTACTGTTACAACAATAATGATCAGAAAGATGAGTTACGTGTGTTTTGGCAAACTTCTATAAATGATCAAATACCTAAGCTGAGAGTGTGTGTAAATGGCATTTTTATTACTGGCCTTCTGGACACAGGTGCTGATGTAAGTATCATTACCCCAGAATCTTGGCATCCATATTGGCCTCTTCAGAATGTAAATGTTCAGCTCCTGGGAATTGGAACCCTATCTCGAGTAAGGCAGAGCATGAGATGGGTTGAATGTATAGGGCTAGAGGGACAAATAGGAAAATTAAGGCCATATGTTCGGAGAGGGCAGATTCAGTAATCACTCATTTGTTGGAGGTCATGGCTCTCATGGGTATACCTACACAAATAAAGACGGATAATGGTCCTGCTTATGTCTCTAGGAAAATGAAACGGTTTTTTGATTATTACAATATCAAGCATGTTATAGGTATACCATACAATCCTACAGGTCAAGCAGTCATAGAAAGATCAAATCGAACTATAAAGGATATGTTGAACAAACAGAAAGGGGTGGAAAACAACCCCAGAAATAGGTTACATAATGCTTTGTTAACCTTGAATTTTCTCAATGCTAATGAGAAGGGAACAACGGCTGCAGAAAGACATTGGATAATGGAAAAGTCTGCTGAACTAAATCAACCAGTTTATTTCAAGGATGTGCTGACCTCACAGTGGAAGCCAGGAGATGTGCTGCGTTGGGGAAGGGATTTTGCTCTTATCTCCACAGGTGAGGAAAAATTGTGGATGCCATCAAAATTAATAAAGGTTAGGTTTGAAGAAGAGAAGCCACTTGGAAAAGATAAATAACAATTCATTCACAAGGATGGTGAGCATACTGATGGTAAGAAATACAGATAGGTTGGGGGCAGGGTTCTTTTCTTATCTCCACAGGAAAATACTCATCTTCAAAGAAATTAAGGGACCCTGAATATTTAATTATTGATGGATGGACACATTTTGTAAGTATTAATTTTATATCAACAAGCCTGTTGATAAGAGATATTTCACAGTTTCTGTCTCAGGTCAGGAGCCATGAAATGGGACAGAATAAGAATAATTATGTACTTGATAAACTTTCTTTGCTTTTCCTCATATCTGTGTCTTTCTTTATATGTCAGTATATGTCCTTGTTGTTAATGTTTAAATTTCCCATAACAAACAACAACTTTCCCTACAGTAATCTTTAAAGTTTACAGGATGAAGATGGGGCCCCATGACATCAACTCAATCTGGTTTTTATGATGTCATGAATATTTTTTTAAGCGCTAAAATTAGACCTGTTTTTTGGAACCAACTGCACAAGAAAATTTCGAATGGTGCACATTTTAGACAACACTCTGGCCGGACCTTCTCAAAACGCTCAGAGACTAGTTATAATTTTCTTAGGTCAAAGGTTTATTTGGGAATTTTACCATCATTTGCTTTTACAGAAGCCCCTATAAAGAACGTCGTCCCCATGTCAGCTAGAAGCAATTTTAGAGGACGATGTCCCCTCTCCAAACAGTTCCTGCAAACTTCATAAGGAGCCTCTTTGGTGCCCATCATCCTCTTGAAGTAGATTGGTGCTGCCAGAAGCATATGTGTTTCACTGTCATGAAAAGTCTTAAGCTCTTAAAACATTTTAAATGCCATATTCTGAAGGTCTCTGAAAGATTTGAAGAATACCTACCTAACTGAAATATATCTCTATATATCTAGAAAACCTAACTGACTACACACTTGACTATTATTGATAATTGTCTATTAAGCTATATTTGTTAATTATATATAACATTTCTTAAATGAGCTGCATAAAAACAGCACCATAATCAAGAGCTGAAAAATAGATAACAAAATTGACCTTAAGTTTGCATCAACAGACCAAGATTCTTACCAATGCAAAGTATTCATGTCTATATCATATCCTCCTTTAAATGTAAAGAAACATTTATAAACAATATTTGGGAATTTGGACGAAGCTCTCTCTAAACTGTCTGCTGCTTTTTGTTGGGCAAAGTATTTCTGTGGGTATTCATAGCAATCTTTCAGGGGGTATTGGCCATAAAACCACATTAGTCTGGAAGGATTCCACAGGTTCTCATCCTCTGTGGAAACAAAAGTACCTGTTTTCCAAAGCAACATATCCTTAGACTCAAATTTTGAAGTCACGAAACCTTTAAAACATATGTGTTTGTTTAGCTTAGTAGCCCATACAATGGAATATCTCTCTATATTTAGCTCCTTCACAGTCAAAAAAGTCAAAGAGAACACAATAATATACATAATCCATATTCTGTATTTATGTTCCATCTTATTTTTCTTTACTCCTATTACTTTTTCTACAAGGTTATTTTGTCTCTTTAAAGATTTTGTTTTATTTTAGGAATGTGCCCCATCTTTACAAATCAGCCTCTCACCTTCTCTTTGTTACTTACCTGCTGACCAGCCTTCTGGAGGGTGTCCCTCAGAGGTGTCCCTAGTTCCTGATCTCAGCAGGTACTCCACCTGTGGTACCTGCACCACCCAGAACTGTGGTCAAGCAAGAGTCTGGGGAGACATGGGTCACTCTTGACGCAAGAATACTAATTTTATTATGTCCCAGGCAGCTTATTTAGTGCTCTGCTTGACTAGTAGCCATGCTCTAGCTTTTGGAATTTTTCACGGCAAGCACACCAGAAACCACTTCCTTGTTATCAGGAACTCATGGTGGTTCCATGCTCAGAGCAGCTGCAAGTATAGGAAAACAAGTTGTTTACTCCAGCAAGCAAGGGGTTATAGAAGGTTCCAGGTCTAAGGGTCTGCAGTGCCCAACAATCAGGGATTTTGTTACCTCCAGAAGGTCTTTTATTGAAGCTGCAAAACAATCCCACACAAGTTAAAAATTAGGGATAATAAAAAGGGTTATTTATTTGAGGGGGAAAACTTACAGATCACCATCCCAAACAACAGTCCTCTTGTCGCAAACAGGAAACAAAGTATAGTTGCCAGAAAGGAAGCCCGAAGCAAGAGAGAAGGTATCTGGATCCCGCTACTTTTTAAAGTATGAGACCACACCCCAGTGTTCTGGTATCTTAAAGGCTATTGGCTGAAAGAGCAGAAGAAGCTCCCGCAGCACCTCCCCGTTTTGTTTAATTAAGAGAGTTCCAAACCCAATACAAAACAATACACACTAGGAACAGATAACAAGTATAAGATTAGAATTACAATCAGTATAAACAATATTAAGCAAGGAACATATGCTGTTTTAATAAACATTCTATCCTGTGGAGCCTAAGTCTTGTATAGGAAATGGCTTGGCTAGATCATAAGAGGACAGTAAATACAACTATCTAATCTTCAACCCCATCGAAGGTCTAAGAAGGGAGATAATATTACTTGAGCAGACAGGAAATGCAATTAAGTGGCTTCCAAAGGGAACAATATATGATGGAGACAATTAGCTACCTGAGCAATCACCCAAAGTCTCATTTTGCAAAGTTGAAGCAACCAACTTTGGCTAAGGCATAGTGTAAGTGACAGACCATTATCAGAGGCAGGAAAATTTTCAAAATCATTTTACCCTGTCTTGGCATGATTTGACAGTCCTGCTTATCCATTTCCAGATACTATGTAACTTGTCAGGGGTTGAGGCATTGTCAGTTCCTGGCCCAAAGACCAGTTTTGCCAAGAAGAAAACAAGCTCCAAGTGGAGTGTCTTTGGTGCTCAACATTCTCTTGGGAATAGATTGGTGCTGTCAGAAGCAGTCATGTTTTATGTCAATCAAACCCTAAGTTATTTAAATGCCATGTTCCACATATTCTTAAAGTGGTTGAAGATTGCCTATCTAGACAGAATACAATCTCTATATATCTAAAGAACCTAATTGATCTGACTGTATGTACAACAAGTATAAACAACTATTGACCAAAAATAATAAATACCTGTGCAACTTAGAGAGTAAATCAGAAGTAAGTCAGAATATTAAATAATCTGTAAACAAAGTTCAACAAATGAGGACAATGACTTCAAAATGTAAACAATCTATAAGTATCTTGATCAGAGGTAGGAGTAATATATAATGTGATATGAAAATATATCGTAAAAGTTGTATTAATATACAAAATTCCCTAAACAGAGATAAGAACATACATATATACAATCTGACAGAATAACTTTGCATAGGTGTACAAATAATGTAAACAAAGATAAAATATAATTTGAACTTGTATCAATATACAAAAACCATACCAATGTAAATTATTCATAAATAATAGCTCACACTCTATTACCCCCTATTACTATCTCCCCTTTTTAACAAATATATTTTCACCCCAACTCTCTATCTAATACAAGTAATTAGCAACAACCCCTAACAGTGTTCCCAACCCTATGGGCAAACTTTTTTGGGATGGGGATGTTGTCTTCTAGAATTGTTTCCTGCTGTCATGGGGGCAATGTTCTCTTAATGGGATCCTGCGAAATTAAAGTGGTGGTTACGTTTCAAAATTACTGTCTAGTATATTTACAAACAATTTCAAAACAGTCAATAGATAGGGATTTTTGGTTGTTGTTGGGTTTTTTTTTCAAAATTCTTATTTGGAGTTCTGGCCAGAACTTGTCATGAGAAGGTACAACATTTCAGCAGCTGGCACCCCAAAAAAAAGCAGTCTTATAGTAGCTCTGTCTTCATCATGATGTCATCTCAACTAGGTAGAGTTGATGCTGTGAGGCCCCATCTTCTTCCTGGAAAATTCAAAGATTACTGCAGGAAAAGGATCTGTAGGAAAAGCTATTGTTCATCATGAAACACTTAAACATCATTCATATAAACATACATTCAATGAAGAATATGATATAGACAAAAAAGTCATGGAGAAAGTAAAATTTTTCCTAAAGTTTTTCTTTTGTCCCATACCAAATGTCTCTTGATATGAAACAGAAACTCTGAATGTTCCTTTTAACAACATACTTGGATTTAGAAAAGTACAGAGCCATTATCCAACTCCAAAACCAGCTGAGTGTGTGTGTGTGTGTGTGTGTGTGTGTGTGTGTGTGTGTGTGTGTGTGTAAATGTAATTATAATCCATACCTGGATTCATAAACCATATTCTGTTTTCTAGATGGTCCTTAGTGGATAGTTTTTTTTCTTCTTTCAGCATTCAAACATCCAGTGTCTCTTGAATTTTTGATGGTATGTATTTTCCTGCAAAGATAAGAACAGAACCCTGTCCCAACCCTATATGACTTTCCTTACCACCTGTATGGTTGTCACCATTGTGGATGAGCTGTCATTTCTCTGTTTCAATAGGTTTCTCCTTTTCAAAGTGAATCTTTATTAATCTTGATGGTATCCATAATTTTTCTTCTCTTGTGGAAACAAGAGTGAAACCCCTTCCCCCAGTAGTACATCTCGTGGTTTTCATTGGGAGGTCAACACATCCTTGAAATATCCTGGTTGATTCAATTCAGAAGTTTTTCCCATTATCTAATGCCTCTGGCACTGTAGTTCTCTTCTCATTAGCGTTAAGAAAATTCTGACACCTACTGGTAAGTTAAAATCCTATCCTTGTACCTCCACCCCCTGTTCATCAGTTCTCATAATTTCCTCAATCATTTCAAATCTTTTTACCACTGTCTTCTGTAAAGCCTGAATCTGTTGACCTGTGAATTTTTCTAATGGTTTCATTGACTCAAATAACCTCTGTCCTCATTCTGCACATATGATTCCATAGTATGAAATTTTTCCATTAATGATAACTTCTCATCTTTAGATATTATTTGGATGGCATGCTGAGTGTCTTCCTGGAGAGAGACTCTACCTACTAACTTATAATAATTTCTAAGCAGATTTTGATTGTCAAACAACAATATCACTTCTTTCAGATAATGTTAGTACCCTTTCACACTGATTGAATTTTTCTGTCAAAGTAATGTTATCCTTTTCTATCATATTAATTTTTTCAGTTAACTTTTGATTTTCAATGGTATAAATTCTGTCAGCCAGCTGTTCATTATTAGTCCATAAAGACCTTATCATTTCTAAAAGTGCCTCATTATTAGCCTGTTATCAAACCATTATTTAAAAGATATAATACGGTTAGGGAGAACATGAGCAAGGAAGTCAGGACCGCGAGGGGTGCACCCACACACTGAGACAATGGGGGATGATCTATTGGGAGCTCACCAAGACCAGCTGGACTGGGACTGAAAAACCATGGGATAAAACCAGACTCTCTGAACATGGCGAACAATTAGGACTGATGAGAAGCCAAGGACAATGGCGCTGGGTTTTGATCCTACTGCTTGTACTACCTTTGTGGGAGCCTAACCTGTTTGGATGTTCACCTTCCTAGACCTGGATGGAGTGGGGAGGTTCTTGGACTTCCCACAGGGCAGGGAACCCTGACTGCTCTTGGACTGGAGAGGGAGGGGAGAGGAGTGGGGGGAGGGGGAAGGAAATGGAAGGCAGGGAGGAGGCGGAAATTTTTTCAATAAAATAAAGATATAATACATAAAAACAAAGCTAAGTCCCAATATCAAATAAATAGATGTATCAGAAAAACCATATAAGCCTTGTAGAATATCATCCATAATATAAGCAAAAACGTTATTATATTTCTGGATGGTGATAATGGTCTGCCATTATATAACTTTCAAATTTATTGATTATTTTTTTAATCAAGTGAACTTTCCTCCATTATGAGAATTCAGTAAATTGTTATCTGGAAACACAAACTGCCCAAATTGCTGTGTGCCAGGAAAAGCAGCAGGGGAAAAAGTGAGTGTGAGCTGGAGAAATTGCCAAGTCACTGCATGGTGAGCCTACCAATGGGTTACCTCTGCTGTGGTGGGGTTTTGACAGAAAACCACATAGGTTAAATCAAGCCAGGTGGGAGACTTTTGGCCCCAAACATTTTGAGCTGGTTCTAGTAGTCATGGAATCAGTATCCATGTGAATTTGTACCCCAAAACTCCTAGCACCAAATGAAGCATGATTAATATAAGCCTTGTATGTGTATTTATTTTCATATAAGGCTGGTACCTTTTATAAATTTTGAACATATATTCTATCATGTGGATAACCAAATTTTATAAAATCTATATAGAAAGATCATTTATGTCTTACTAAACTATTCCTAAATTTTTGTGAACTTTGAATTAAAAGTAGGAATTTTTCTCTAAATTTAAAAAATATTTTTATAAAATATTTCCTCATTGTTAGTTGACCCTTTCAATATCTGCAGATATACATACTTTCTCATTATATTCTGATAATTTTACTCTATTTTCTTCCTTAAAATGCAAATGATTTTACTGTTAACTTCATTTTGAGTTTTATATTTATTTTTAAGTATCTCATAGTAGTGTGTCATAAAAATCATAAAATGTTTTTATTCAGCCTTTCTTTAAACCTTTTGAGAAAATTTTCATATTACTCTGAAATTTCTAATATTAAATCATCAGTGGTTTCCATATTAAAAAATATTCCCCAAACACCACTCCAGCCTAAGGGGCCAAGACACATAAGTGCTGCCCTGGTCTCTCAGACCATGGTGGACATGTGCCTCTACAATAAATAAGTGATGGAAAGTGGGGGAAGAAAAACAGAGATGATGAGCTCAGGAAAGAGGTGGAACTGAAGAAATGATGGTTGTGATAGATGAGAGAGGTAAGGTCTACATGCTGTTATTGCCAAGTAGGGTCAACAGATGGTGTAAAACAGCCTGGAGCTTATGCAGATGCACACTCATCCCTGAACCTTCTGTCCAGCTTCAGGATCACCCTGACTCTGGGCAATGATGGAAGCCCAAGATGAGGAAAGGTTCACTTTCAGGATAAGACCTCCTCAAAGGACCACCTTGATCAGTGATGCTACCAGAGGCCATGTTGATGTCAGTGGTCCATGAAGTTGCCCAGGCTGTGATAAAGCCTGAGATTCATGTGGAGAAATTTAGTCTGTGCTGTTACCTAATACCTTGGTGATGTCCTCGGGATTTGCGCCCTCAGGAAGCCATACCGATGTGAGTGGCATATGAGGCCACCTGAGTAAATGCTGAAGCATGCTGTCACTGAGAGCTATGAGTGGGTCAATGGTCCTGGTGTGGCCAAGGACCATGTTGCTATCTGTGGCCTGGTCAGGGCTGTCACCTGAATCCATGTTAATATCCATGAGAGTGGAAGGGCTGGATCTATCCCTCATGGAAGAGTTGACCCCTCCAAGGGTCACAGCACTGCAATGCAGGAGGTAGTGTGTAGGAGATCTAGTCCTGTTCCATTCATGCCTCTATACAAATTAATTAAAAATAGGAATTTGTCTAAGATCATTTGAAGTTTTAGTGCCTTTAAATCCAATAATAAAACTAGAAAAAAAATAATAAGGCATGAGTCAAGTGGATGGACTGTGCTGAAGTTAGAAATCCATTTAAATAGTCCCGTTGTAAAATCGATAATACACACGACAGAACAAGAACACATGAAAAATGAAATTGCACACCTATACTGATGATTGTGCAGCTCTTCAACACAATTCATGAAACTAAGGAAACACTATTCAATATTTAAACTCACAAAAAGGAAGTTAATAAAAATCAGAAAACCTTAGAAAGTAAAACAGTTATATGGCATAAAGATTTGTATGCAGATATTTCAGTGATATATTCAGTATATACATTAATTTTGGTACTTTTGTAATTTTGAATACACCTCAGCAAAATAAAACAAAAGCAAAGATACATATAACAACTTGACACACTAAGAGGAATTATTTAAGAAATGGATATGAATCTCAAAATGAACTTCATAGCAAATTCCATGGCAAGTTTAATAGAGAAAACAAGAAGAAAGTACTAGGTAGGATATTTGAGATAGTGAGCATGTCTACTGACATTGAAAGGCTCAGATAATTATGAGAAAATATTTTATGTCATTTCATGGAAATAACTTTTCAAATTCAAGGGAAATGTATAATTTAATTTACATATAAAATTTTGAAATAAGATACATAAATATGAACTAGACAAGCATAAATGATACTGACCATCAAATTTTTTGTTAAATAAACCGTGGAAAGATAGTTTTAATCAATTTAATATATATATATATTTAATTTGGTAGTAATGCATTTAATTATAGTTTTGAAATTATGTAATACCTAGCTATAACACTATTATTTTATACAAGAAACAATGAAAATCTAGGATATCACCAAAAGAAAAAAAATAAAATTTAGAATCCAAAACTTTGAAATACCTTTGATTGAGCTATGCCATAAATTATTGATAATGTTGCTTTTAGTTGATTCCATAGTTTTGAGGGAAACTTGCAGTCAATGCCAAGGCATTTTTCTTAGTAATATCTTCTTCAAAGCACTTTTTACCTCTGTATTTCTTAAGCTATAAATCAGAGGATTCAGCATTGGGATGATAAGGGTGTAGAACACAGCCACAATCTTATTTTTCTCTGGTGAGGAGATGGACCCAGGCTGGGCATACATGAAGAACACAGTTCCATAGAATAAACTCACCACAATGATATGAGAGCTACAAGTGGAGAAGGTCTTACTCCTGCCGTGGGTGGAGGGGATCTTCAGGACAGTGGAAAGAATGTACCCATAGGAAACCAGAATGATGGTTGTGGTGGAGATGATGATGAGAGCAGAGAGAATAAACAGTACAATCTCATTCACAAAGGTGTCAACACAGGAGATCTTAATCAGAGCTGGGACGTCACAGAAAAAGTGGTCCAGCCTGTTTTCTCCACAGAAACGCAAGCTGAAGGTGAATCCTGTTTGTATCATGGAGTTGATGCATCCACAGATATAGGAGCCAGCCACCAAACGAATACAAGCCGATGGAGACATGCGTACAGTGTACAGAAACGGTGAGCAGATGGCTGAGAAGCGGTCATATGCCATCACGGCCAGGAGGAAACCTTCTGTCCCAACAAAAAGAGCAAAGAAAAAGAACTGTGTTGCACACTCATTGTATGAAATTTTCTTGTGCTTGGAGAAAAAAGTAGCTAGAGTTTTGGGTGCAATGACTGTGGAATAGCAGAGATCTAAATAAGATAAATTTTGAAGAAAGAAATACATAGGTGTATGAAGTCTGGAGTCTATTTTAATGACAATTAACATGCTGATATTTCCCAATACAATGGTCAGATAGATAAGCAGGAACAATAAGAATAAGGGAACTCGTGCTTTTGGAGATACCGAGAATCCCAGCAGAATAAACTCTGTCAGCTCGGAGTCATTCCTGCTCTGCTCCAGTTTCATAACTGAGACCTATCTGAAAAAAGAGATCACAGGGCACTGTGGTTAACTTGTGGTTCCTTTTGGGGAAAATGCTAATATAAATTGATTCATTTTTAATAACTCATTTGACAAGATAGTTTTGAATTTAGATTAGCCAGTGTAGTGTCAAAGATGAAGCCATCCATTAACTCTAACATCATAAGCCCTGATATAAATTGAGAAGTATGAATAGAGGAAGGCACACTTCTGGATTGGATGCTACTCAGTCAAGTTAGGACACTTAGGAGTTTTCAACCTAAATAACTCTAAGATGACTTCTAAACTCTCAGTACATCCAAGTTCTCTTCTGTAGGATGGGAACTGCTAATAATACCTACCGTACGAGGTTGTTTCAAGGATTGCAGGAAACAGAGAATGAAGCAGTAGTATTTATAACAAACCAAACACATAAAATTAGATAGTAGTCAAATACTTAAACACATACAATTCTTTGAAATTTAGAAACAAGAAATCTGTTGAATCTACTTCCCCACCAAAAGACATAGTGAACTTGGTTCTTTTAACACAATAATTTATGAAGAAAAGAAACTATAAAGGTGAAAGAGAGCAAGGAGGGGCATGTTGGAGGAAAAAACATAAGTGGGGAATGATGTTTTTACATTTTAATATAAAAAAATTAAATAAAAAGTTTCATGTGTACGTAAAGACATTAGGACACAGGAGGTTGCAGTTTCACACGGTGAAGTAAAGCACCAGCCTGGAGAAATGTCATCCAGTGAGAAATCAGCCCCATGTCCCCTGTACATGCCTGACATAGCTAACGTCTGTGTTCTACATCACTTATTGCTCATCTCCGAAGGTCAGTGGCTTCTTTTTGGGAAACCAAGTCCCAGCACTTCTTTTCTTTGTCCCAGCTTTAAACATATAAATTATTTGTTTATGTAAAATGTCGTGGTTGCCACTTATTATTCACTTCCCCAACAAGAATCATTTTTCTCTGTGAATATTCTAAAAACACAAAATAAATAAATCAGGTTTACTTCTTTAGTAAATATAAATGCTTACTATTAAATAACAAAAAATACATCAATAACGAATTAATGGCAAAAATATCTGAAAAGCTAAATCTAAATGGAAGAATAGATTTTATGATCCTGAGGGCCTAACTTGTTACATTTAATTTCCGATTGGCAAAAACAGTTCCTTCTATTTGAGGAACTTTTAATGAACTTCTGAAGTTGAACATTTTTATTTCAAAATCTTAGAAATTAAACATACAACAGAGAGAGAAGTGAAAGTGACTTAATTTCTGTCATATTTTATAAAGGATAAAAGTATTTCTTTATAAAATCATGATATTTGGTTCACATAAATTTGGGTTATGCTGGGTGGTGGTGGCACATGACTTTAATACCAGCACTCGGGAGACAGAGGAAGGTGAAGTTCTGTGAGTTCGAAACCAACCTGGTCTACAAGAGGTAGTTCCAGGACAGGCTCCAAATCTACAGAGAAACCCTGTCTAGAAAAAAAAAAGATTATAATCCCTGCTTTTTATGTCTCTGGCTACTTTATCTCAACAATTCAATTAAATGTTTAATTCCATGTCCTTATTTTATTATCAGTAACTTGTGTAATAGAAAATTGATTCAATAGATTGTCATAAGGATTGCCCAAAGTTATATATAAAAAGTAAGTAAAATATCTAGCCCTTGTAAAATGGAAAGTCCTGAATAAATAATTCATACTTGAGAGAATGAACTGAGAAACAAGAATTATTTGCTAAAGTAAAATAAGGTCTATATAAAAACTAATTTTTTTTTTACTTTTGAAATACAGATCTGGCTACCTGAAAAGCCTCACCAATGAATTTAAAAGCTTATTGTTTTTTAAGTCATATTGAGAAAAGTATAACAATCAACAAAAGTATTTTATCTTTCATATAGATTCTCCAAGCATCACACCACACGCACCAAACAGACCTTTTTGATTTCATATATAACATGTCCTCACCTCATTACCCTCAGAAAAAATCCCTACACTGGGTTTTCAGCTCAAACTCAAGAATACCTTTTTATATTAGTAAACGTAAAAGTGAAAGCATCATAATATCCAGCTGTCTAATACTCTCAAACCAGAAAAGCAAATCTGAAATTTCTTGAATATACACATATATTTCTATGAAAATAAAATAAGTCCCAGAGGTCAATTAGGTCAGCATTTGGTGTATTTTCTGACTCACTAGAATCACCTGGGAAGTGTTTTGTTCTTATTTTTAATTAATTAATTATTAATTAATATAAAATTGTAAAAGTCTAAATAGGACACGGTGAGTTTAGGATAGGAATTCTTCATTGTCTGATTCCTAATGACTGTTATAATTTCAGTTTCTATGAAAAAAGTTCAAAGATAAGTAGAGTAGGCTACAGTGCTTCCAAGTAGAATAGATATTTCCTCACTCAAAATTCACCATTGATTATAAAGAATTTTTGAACGAATATTATATTATTTCACAAAACTGCTTCTAGGAGTCCCTGCATTTATTTAACAAAAATGAAATATTATGAATTTTTTCTTGTTTCTGATGTCAGTGTATGCTGAGAAGTGGATCACAAAAACCTAGTACTGTTCGTTGTATAAATACTTATTTAATAATATTGATGCTTGAAATAAAAATTATAAATTCAATCAGAAAATGTTGATATAAAAGAGATACGAATACATGATATTTTTCAAACTTATAAAACTCTTTAGCTGGGGGCTGGAGAGATGGCTCAGCGGTTAAGAGCATTGCCTGCTCTTCCAGAGGTCCTGAATTCAATTCCCAGCAACCACATGGTGGCTCACAACCATCTGTAATGAGATCTGGTGCCCTCTTCTGGCCTTCAAGCATACACACAGAAAGAATATTGCATACATAATAAATAAATGAATAAATAAATATTTTTTAAAAAAAATAAAAAAAACTCTTTAGCTAACAAAACAATAACAATAAACCCCCAGAAGATTAAAGGACAAAAATCTATATTACTAATCTGCAAAATAAAAAGTACTTGAATTTTAATTAAGAAATAAGATTTAGCAATTTGAACAATTCTGTACTTCATTTGTTTAAGGTGTATGAACAACTGGAAAAAAGATGCATAATTTTGTAAGGATATTTGGTAGATGCTGAAATATTCTTGTGTTTTAATATTCACTTTTTAAGATGAGCAAATACTTATAGTTTTTCCTTACAAAATTATGCATCTTTTTTCCAGTTGTTCATACACCTTAAGTATCCTCCGGAATATTAACCTTCATCAGGTGATGAAAGGAGACAGAGACAGAAACCCACATTGGAGCACCGGACTGAAATCCCAAGGTCCAAATCAGGAGCAGAAGGAGAGAGAGCAGGAGCAAAGAACTCAGGACAACGAGGGGTGCACCCACACACTGAGACAATGGGGATGTTCTATTGGGAACTCACCAAGGCCAGCTGGCCTGGGTCTGGAAAAGCCTGGGATAAAACCGGACATGCTGAACATAGTGGACAATGAGGACTACTGAGAACTCAAGAACAATGGCAATGTGTTTTTGATCCTACTGCACGTACTGACTTTGTGGGAGCCTAGGCAGTTTGGATGCTCACCTTACTAGACCTGGATGGAGGTGGGTGGTCCTTGGACTTCCCACAGGGCAGGGAACTTTGATTGCTCTTTGGGCTGACGAGGGAGGGGGACTTGATTGGGGGAGGGGGAGGGAAATGGGAGGCGGTGGCAGGGAAGAGACAGAAATCTTTAATAAATAAATAACACAAGAATATTTTTACACATTGTAAGAAAGAAATTGAAGAAGCTATCAGAAGATGGAAAGATCCCCCATGCTCTTGGATCAGTAGGACAGATATGGAAAAAAAAAGCCATTCTAACAAAAGCAATCTATACAGTCTACACAATTCTTCACAGATCTTAAAAGAACAAACTTCAGTTTCATATAGAAACACACAGAGAGATGCAAATCCCAGGATAGCTAAAGCAATCCTTAATACTAGAAGAACTGTTGGAAGTATTTTTATTTCTGTCTTGAAGTTGTGCTATCAAGCTATAAATAATAAAAACAGTAAAGTATTGTCACAAAAACAGACACATTGATCAATAGAATAGAACTGAAGACCCAGTCATAAATCCATAAACCTATGGACACCTGATTTTTGACAAGGAAGCAAAAACCACACACAGGAAAAAAGACATCATCTTTAACAAATGGTATTGATAAAACTGGAAGACTCCAAATAGATTCATATTTATCACCTCACAAAAAATTCCATAGAGATCAAAGACTTTAACATAAAACCAGATATACTAAACCTGATAGAAGAGAAAGTGGGGAATAGCCTTGAACTCATTGTCTTAGATGAAGACTTTCTGAACAGAACACAGCACAGGCACAAAAATCAACAACAAATAAATGGGACCTTGTAAAGCTGAGAAACTTTGCAGTAAAGGACCCTGTCGTTCAAAGCAGTGGCCTACAGAATGGGAAAAGATTACTTTAAATTACTATCTGATAGAAGGCTAATATTCAAGATATATAAAGAACTAAAAAGCATGGATATCAATAAAACAAAAAATCAACTAAAAATGGAGTGCAGATCTAAACAGAGAATTCTCAGTAAAGGAAACATGAATGACTGAGAAACACTTAAAGAAATGTTCAATATCCTTAGTCAACAGGGCAATGCAATATTAAACTGCTTTACTCATGTTACAACCACCAGAATGACTACAATCAATAAAACAGGTAAAATCTCATGCTGGTGGGGATTTAGAGAAAGGGGAACATTCATCCATTGCTGGTAGCACTATGTCACTAGGGAAATCAGTGTGGCATTCCCTCAGAAAAATGAGAATCGATCTATCTCAATATCCAGCTACACCACTTTTCGGTATAAACCCAATGGATATTTTATCCTATCAGAGAGACACTTGTTCAACCATGCTCATTGCTGCTGTATTCATAATAGCCAGAAACTGGAAACAATGTAGATGTCTCTCAACAGTAAAATAGATACAAAAAAAGGTAGTGTATTTACATAATGTAGTAATAATCATCTGTTTCAAACAACAACAAAAAAAGAAATCATAAATTTCCAGACAAATTGATGGATATAGAAAGCAATCACCTCAAATGAGATAACCCAGACCCATAAAGGCAAATAAAGACCCAGAAAGTCTTCATCTAAGACAATGAGTTAAAGGCTATTCCCCACTTTCTCTTCTATCAGGTTTAATATACCTGGTTTATGTTGAAGTCTTTGATCTTTACGGAATTTTTTGTGGGGTGATAAATATGAATGGTACATATTTGTTTATATTTAGATATTAGCTGCTAAGTCATTGACAACCAAGGTACAGAACTACAGAGATTAAATACAGAGTAAAGAAATAAGAGGAGACATACAGATGTCTCTAGGAAAGGGAAGTAGAATAGATCGTTTTTAGGCATGTTGGGGGAGATTATAACAAGAGGATCAAGTGGAGAGGGGGAGGGAAGAGAGAGATGTGGGAGTAAAGACAGTTAAATATGAAAAGAAACAGTTAAAAGGAGTAGTATGGAAACCTAATGCAGTAGAAGATTCCTAAAATATATGCATATATGAAGATGATCTAAAAATTGCCAAATAATAGGGCAGACAGAACCCCAACTGGACATCTCTTGTCATCAAATGAATCTTCCCGTACCAGGATTGGGTTACCTCTAATTGAGTTGTTGGCCATAGAAATCCCATGGGAATATCCATATTACCTAGACCTTAGTCCAGTCTGTAGATTTTTTTCCATAAACTGAAGGCAAGCCCCACTAACGAAGACAATACCATTGCAACATATTGAACCTTGAGAAGTAGGACTGGTTCCTACAGAGAAAGCCTTTACTCTGCAGGCGTTGAAGCCAACGGTGAGTATTTCCATCTTGACTTAAGGTTAGAGAGTTCAAGATTGTAAAGGCAAAATGTGTTCACTAGATGTGTTTTGCTCCTCAAGGCCAAATAACATAATGTTTGACCAAAGGCATGGTCACTAGATGTTTTACTCCTCAAGGCCAAATAACAAGATGTTTGACCAAAGGTGTGGTTACTAGATGTTTTGAGAATTAAGGATGTGATTATGCTTGTTTGTTTCTTGAACCATGGTAAGGAAGCCAAAAGACTTTCTCTTTTGACTTCTTCTTTTTTGCTTTGAGTATAAAAGGTCTATGAAAAATAAACTCAAGTCTGCTAGATTATTTGCTCAGATTCCTCCTGATTCTATCTTTTGACTTTTGCCTCTTCTTTTTCTTAATCCTTTGGATAGCTGTCATGGATTAAGTAAAATGCTGCAGGATACCTGGTGGTTGCAGTGGAAGAAACACTGCAGGTCCCTGTCTTATATTATTTTATTGTTATCCCTTAGAAGCCTGTTTGTTTCCTAATGAGAGACAGAAACAGGGTGGATCTGGGTAGAAGGGGAAGGAGGTAGAGATGAGCTCCAGGAGTAGAGACATGGGAAACTATAATTAGAATATGTGAGAAAAAAATCTGTTTTCCATAAAAAAGAAAAATATACACATTATAGTATTGAATGTATTGTTGTGTGCACATATTTTACATTCTCAAACAAATATATTTTAAAATATGTAGTTAATGTAACTACATACTAGTTGAGGGGTGTAGCAAGCTTTTTCGGCAGCTGTCACCACAGAAATAATTACATGGAAACTTATTATTAATAATGAAAGCTTGGCCTTTAGCTTAGGCTGGTCTCAACTAGCTCGTAACTTAAACCATTTATACTAATCTACATTCTGTCACATGACATTACCTCTCATCTTGAACCATCCTTTTCTGCTTATCTGGCTGACAACTCCACTCTTCTCTCTGTCCCTGGAAATCCTGCCTAACCTCTTCCTGCCTAGCATTTGGCCATTCTGCTTTTTATTAAATCAACCAGAAGGCGCCTTGGTAAAGACATATATTCACAGTGTAAACAAATATTCTGTAATAGGGGTAAGGACTAGAGAAAGGGTAGGAAAGGGGAGGGAGGGGAAACTGAATGGGTTGTGGAAAATCAACTAATAATAAATAAATAAGTATTAATAATTAAAAAAAACTCTTCTTTCATGATGTATCAATAAAACATGAAAACCATGATGTAGGGTTTTCCTATATCAAACAATTCCCTAAAAGAAACTACTTAATTTATTTGTCTTTATCAAATTACAGTTTCACGGGTTTAGTCCATAATAATCATGGCAGCACACAGGCAGACATGCTACTGGAGACGTAGCTGAGAGTCCTTCATCTGGATCTGCAAGCAACAGAAAGAGAAAGCCAGTGGGTTTGTGAAGGCGTAAGTCACAAACAATGCCACACCGATTCGGGGTTATGATTATTAGGGTGGTATTTATTTAAAGGGGAAAAAACTTACAGATCACTGTCCCAGGCAACAGCCCTCTACCCAACCAGGAAAGGAGTCTAGCCGCAGGCGGAGCAGGAAGTGAAGAGAGCGAGGAGAGGGAAGTGGCCGCTTTTTTAAAGGGAGAGAAACCACGCCCCAGTGGGCTGGTACCTCAGCGGTGATAGGCTGGA
The DNA here is from genome assembly GCF_018167655.1 of Microtus oregoni. Classification (NCBI taxonomy): domain Eukaryota; kingdom Metazoa; phylum Chordata; class Mammalia; order Rodentia; family Cricetidae; genus Microtus; species Microtus oregoni. The sequence goes on from NW_024543060.1 coordinate 66,237,045, forward strand.
GGAGTGGGAGGACCTCCCGCAACACCTCCCCCTTTTGTTTAAATAAGAGAGTTCTAAACCTACTATGAAATTATATACAATAAGTACAAATATCCTATTCTAACTAGCTTAGGTCTTGTATAATAAATAACTTGGCCAAGTCATGAGAGAAAGTAACTACATTTATATAGTCTTCAACCCCATCGAAGATCTGAGAAGGGAAATAATGTTACCTGGGTAATTAGGAAGTTCAGTAAAACAACTTCCAAAACATGCAACAAATTACAGAGACAACTAGCTACCTGGGCAATCACCCAAAGTCACATTAGCAGCGTTGAAGCAACCAACTTTGGCTAAGGCCCAACATAACTGACATACCATTTTCTAAGGCAAGCAACTTTTCAAAACTATCTTACCCTGTCTTGGCAGGATATGACAGTCCTGTTTTATCCATTGATGCATGCTCTGTATCTTTGTCAGTTGTTGAGGTATGGGCATTTCTTTGCCCAAACGCCAGTTCTGCCAAAAAGAAAGGCTCCAGGTGGAGTGTCTTTGGTGCTCAACATTCTCTCGGGAATAGAGTGGTGTTGCCAGGAGCAATTGTGTCTCACTACCACAAAACTCTGAGTTAGATTAAAGGCCATTTTCTACAGCTCTTTGAAGAAGTTGAAGATTATCTATCTATACTGAGTATAATCTCTATATATCTAAAGAACCTGATTAGTCTATTATAAATGACAAACTTAGATGACTATTAGTCTATATAATTCTCAATATCTATCTAACTTAAAGACTAAGACAATAAACAACTGTGAAACAAATGAGGACAATGACCTCCAAATATAAACAATGTACAAATATACATTGCAGTAGGTAAATATATATCAATGCACAATCATTATAAAAGTATCTTAATCAGAGGTAGAAATGTACACTGCAATATGGTAAATATATACAATATACATATATATATATATATCAATACAATATATGTCAATACATAAACAAATGTTTTAAACAGAGGTAGAAACATGCATGCGTACAATAGTCAATATAATTTAACTTTGTATCAATATACAAGAATCTATAGCAATGTATTTGTCTAAAAACAGTAACTCACAATTACAAATCTATTATCCCATCATCCCTCTTTTTTTTCTTTCAAAATGATCCCTGAGCGTATAAAATTCCTCCCCCAACCCTCAATCGTATACTAATTATAATCGACCCCTAAATGATGTCCCTAAACCCAAGGGCAAGTTTTATTGGGAAAGGGGACGTCGTCCTCTAGAATTACTTCCAGCTGTCGGGGGCGACGTTCTTTCTGGGGGATCCTGTGAAAGTGAAATGCCCCACGTTGGGCGCCAAAATGAAGGCGTAAGTCACAAACAATGCCACACCAATTCGGGGTTATGATTATTAGGGTGGTATTTATTTAAAGGGGAAAAAACTTACAGATCACTGTCCCAGGCAACAGCCCTCTACGCAACCAGGAAAGGAGTCTAGTCGCAGGCGGAGCAGGAAGTGAAGAGAGCGAGGAGAGGGAAGTGGCCGCTTTTTTAAAGGGAGAGAAACCACGCCCCAGTGGGCTGGTACCTCAGCGGTGATAGGCTGGAGGAGTGGGAGGACCTCCCGCAACAGGTTTGGCTTGGACAGAATAGCCTCAAAGCCTACACCCAGTGGCACATTCCTCTAACAAGTCTACACCTACTCCAACAAGGCTGCAATTCCTCATCCCTCCCGAGTAGTGCCCACTCCCTAATGACCAAGTATTCAAATATATGTGCCTATGGAGACATTTTTATTCAAATCATCACATCATCCTCATAGCAATATGCAAACATAACTCAAATCAACATAAAAAGAACAAATTAAAACCAAAGTATTACTATGCAATTTTACATATGTAAAATTTTATACATGTAAAACTTCACATATAAAACAATACATAATGGTAATGACTATAAATTACATATATTTTTCCATTATAAATAATATTTTAAGTTATTTTTGAGAATTGCTTACATTTGTACAATGTATTTTAGTCATATCAATCCACTACTACCTTCCTCTAACTCTCTCTTGTGCCCCCCACACCATCTCCTCCCATTTTCATGTCTTCCTTCTACTCTTTTTTTTTCTTAAAACAGGTCTTCTTATGTTCTTATGGCTGGATTTGTGTTTTCTGTGTACCAGGTTGGCCTTGAATACACAGAACCTACATCTGTATGCTAGGTGCTAGAATTAAAAATGTATCATGACTGAAATTGTCTATTTCTTGGTTATTAATAACATTGAGTCCTATTACTGCTGCCCATCTTCATGTGGATGTGACTATCTACTGGGACATGGGCAGCCTATCAGCTGCCATGTTCTCAAAAAAGAGTGAAACTTCCTTTGGTAGGCATCAGTTTCCAATGTCTGGTCAACCAAAGGCTCATCCCCTGGTCATGTAGGAATATTGATTGTATGATCTTGTCTAGATCTTGTTCATGTAGCCACAAATTGATGAATGCATTAGCCATGCCATGTCAACAAGTCATAATTTTGTAGATTTTACCCCATCGTTTTCATTCTTTCTTCTCTGTCTTCTACAAAGTCTCCTGAGCTAGGGTGTGAGAGAAGGGCTTGATATGAATGATTTATGCACAAATGGATACTCATTTGCTTGTACATGGTGCTTTGACTTGTTATATATCTGCATTACCTACTGCAAAAAGAAGTTTCTCTGACAAAGGTAGAAGTAACACAAATCTTTAGCAATAAACACAACTATTTAGAGGACAGCTTGACCCCATAAGCATTTAACAAACCAATAGCAGTAACTTTCCCTTTAGAGTCTGTGAGTTCCCCAGTCATGGGATTTTGGCCAATTTACAATATAAGACATTAAATCCCTCATGTGAGGCAGACTTTATATCAAATCATAAAATGTTTGATTACCCTCCTACCGGTTATATCACTCTTATGCCAATGGGCACATCTTGCCATGTAAGTCAGTGTTCTAGCATGTAAAGATCAGCAGTTAGAGACACCTACGATTTCTTTTCTCTCTCAGCAGGTTATATAACACCTTTTGGAACTATATAAGCTATCCAGAAGGGTGAATGCTCCATCTACAGTTGAAGTTGGCTTCTCTATGTGTTATAGGCAAAGTGAGTAGTGTCTTCAGTAATAACATTATACCACCTAGCTATGATGAGTAAACTAGAGTAACTGCAACAATATGTTCCATTTTGAGTGCCTCTGGAGGCAAAGAGGTGTTACAATTGTTTACACTACATTATATTACTTAACTGTGTAAAGGTGTGTTACTTTTGTTTACGCTGTATTTGTTTAATGATACAAAGATATGTGATTAATTATATAAAGATGAGTTGCTTCTGTTTTACCTGGCCTGCCTAAGGCACCTGATTGGTCTAATAAATGGCTGAATGACAAGCCGTTAAGCGGAGAGGGATAGTTGGGTCTCGTAGGCTGGAGGAATACATAGGAAGAGAAATCTAGGCTCAGGGACAGAAAAGACGAAGGAAAGAATGGGGGGAGAAGGAGAGGGACCCACACAAGGCCAGAAACCACTCAGCTGCCACCCAGACCCAAGAAACAGTAAAAGTATGATATAGAGAAGGAAGAAAGGTAAAAAAGATATAAGGTAAAAGATAGATAAAGAGAGGCAGGCTTATTATTTAAGTTAAAAGAGCTAGCCAAAAAAAATGGGGCACTGATCTGAACAGAGAATTCTCAAAAGAAGAAGTTCAAATGGCCAAAAGACACTTAAGGTCATGCTCAACCTCCTTAGCAATCAGGGAAATGCAAATCAAAACAACTTTGAGATATCATCTACACCAGTCAGAATGGCTAAAATCAAAAACACCAACGATAGCCTTTGCTGGAGAGGTTGTGGAGGAAGGGGTACCCTCATCCATTGCTGATGGGAATGCAAACTTGTGCAACGACTTTGGAAATCAGTGTGGCGGTTTCTCAGGAAATTCGGGATCAACCTACCCCTGGGCCCAGCAATGCCACTCTTGGGAATATACCCAAGAGAGGCCTGAGCATATGACAAGGGCATTTGTTCAACTATGTTCATAGCAGCATTATTTGTAATAGCCAGAACCTAGAAACAACCTAGATGTCCTTCAATGGAAGAATGGATGAAGAAAGTGTGGAATATATGCACTACTACTCAGTGGTAAAAAACAATGACTTCTCGAATTTTGCATGCAAATGGATGGAAATAGAAAACACTATCCTGAGTGAGGTAACCCAGACCCAAAAATATGAACATGGGATGTACTCACTCATAATTGGGTTCTAGCCACAAATAAAGGTCAGTGAGTCTATAATATGATATCCTAAAGAAGCTAAATAAGAAGGTGAACCCAAAGAAAAACATATAGCTATCCTCCTGGTTATGGGAAGTAGACAAGATTGCTGGGCAAAAAACTGGGATCTTGGGGGTGAAGTGGGAGGGGGGTAAGGGGAGATGGGGAGAGAAAGTGAGAAGGGGAGGATGGGGGGAACTTGGGGAAAAGGGATGATTGGGATAAAGGAAGGTTGGATAAGGGAGCAGGGATAATTAAGGGAGCCATCTTAGGGTTGGCAAGAGACTTGGACCTAGAGGGGCTCCCAGGTGCCCAGGGAGTTAGTTCCTGGGGCAGCTGAGGATAGGGAACCTGAAATGACCTGATCCTATAGCCATACTGATGAATATCTTACATATCACCATAGAACCTTCATCTGGCGATGGATGGAAATAGAGACAGAGACCCACACTGGAGCACCGGACTGAGCTCCCAAGGTCATATTGAGGAGCAGAAGGAGGGAGAACATGAGCAAAGAAGTCAGGACCACAAGGGGTGCACCCACCCACGGAGACAGTGGGGCTGATCTATTGGGAGCTCACCAAGGCCAACTGGACTGGGACTGAAAAAGCATGGGATAAAACTGGACTCTCTGAATATGGCGGACAATGAGGGCTGCTTAGAAGCCAAGGACAATGACACTGGGTCTTGATCCTACTTCATGTTCTGGCTTTGTGGGAGCCTAGCCAGTTTGGATGTTCACCTTCCTAGACCAGGATGGAGGGGGGAGGACTTTTGACTTTTCACAGGGCAGGGAATCTTGACTGCTCTTCAGACTGGAGAGGGAGGGGGAGAAAAGTGGAAGGAGGGGGAGGGAAATGGGAGGCTGGGAGGGGGCAGAATTTTTTTTCTTCAATAAAAAAATAAAAATTTAAAAAAAGCCTAACCTAGGTAGAGGATTCATAGCTAATAAGGTTCTGTGTCATGACTTGAAAACTGGTTGGTGCCCCCCCCAAAAAAAAGCCTTGTACACCTCCTCATTCCTGAACAACAGTCTAAATATGTAATGGTTTGATTTCTGATGCCCCTAACCACCAGGATGAGATTATTTTTACTCTGATAGGATCCCATGTTGGGAATTTGTTAGTGAAAGTAAGAAATTGGTGCCCATATAATGTTTTATGATCAATTATAAACAACAAAAATCTACAGATGAAATGAAAATTGAGTTAGACTTGTCTGGAGGCCATTTTTATATTTTTACTCTATCGGTCCTGTGTGTGGTGTTGAAATGATGAAGATGTAGGACCCTGTAGAACAATAGAGAATTTCTCTTTTGCTTAGTTGGGCTTGACCCAGGAAGTGAAAGGTGACATGACTCAATGTCATTGGTTGACATAAAAAGTGTAATATACATATATGGCAAAATTTTAACAATTACATGAAGATAATTTTTTATATTTGCTACCTAATCAATTGAAATTTCATTATAAAGTGAGAAGTTATATGCTTTCATATATTCAGTATAAACAAAATAATGTTCTATGCATTTTTACTGGAATTATTACTCTATAAGACTTATATAATTATATCTGTGGTCATATACAGATTAGAAAAGAAATTTTGTTCACTAAATAAAGGTTTCATAAATATCACTGAGAACATTTCCCACCTAATATTTTTTGTACAGCATCTTTGACATCTCTGTTTCTTAGACTATATATTAGAGGGTTCAGCATAGGGATTATAAGTGTGTAGAACACAGATACAATCTTGTTTTGCTTTGGGGAGGAGATGGACCCAGGCTGGGCATACATGAAGAACACAGTTCCATAGAATAAACTCACTGCTACTATATGAGAGCCACAGGTGGAGAAAGTCTTACTCCTTCCTTGGGTTGAGGGGATCTTCAGGACAGTAGAAAGAATGTACCCATAGGAAACCAGAATGATGGTTGTACTGGAGATGATGATGAGACCAGAGAGAATAAACATTACATTCTCATTCACAAAGGTGTCAGCACAGGAAATCTTAATCAAAGCTGGGACATCACAGAAAAAGTGGTCCAGCCTGTTTTCTCCACAGAAATGCAAGCTGAAGGTGAAACCTGTCTGTACCATGGAGTTGATGCATCCACAAATGTAGGAGCCAGTTACCAACTGAATACATACCTTTTGGGACATGTGCACAGGATAAAGGAGAGGAGAGCAAATGGCTGAGAATCGATCAAATGCCATGACAGCGAGAAGGAAGCATTCAGTTGTAGCAAACAAAGCAAAGAAGAAGAATTGCGTGGCACAACCATTGTAGGAAATTTTCTTTTCACTTGTCAAGAAGTTGGCTAAGGTTTTGGGTGCAATGACTGTGGAATAGCAGAGATCCAAATAAGACAAGTTTCTAAGGAAGAAATACATAGGTGTTTGGAGTCTGGAGTCCATCTTAATAATCATTATCATGCTGACATTCCCTACCACAGTAACCATGTAGATCATCAAGAACACCAAGAATAAAAAGACTTGAAATTCTGGAGGGGCTGTAAATCCCAACAAGATGAACTCGGTTATATCTGAGTAATTCCTCTTCTGCTCACTCTTCATAGCTAATATGATAATAAAACTTGAAATGGCAAAAAATAAACATAAGAGTCAGAATTTTAGTAAAAATAACTGCCCACTCAGCATGGAAGCACACTTACCTTGTTCATTTTACTTTGTAAAACATCAAGGACATAAACAATCTCCCCATTGAGTTGTTTAATCCAGTGAGGGTTTTTCATTATACTTACCTGTAATAAATGCAAATTGGACCTCTAAATTCTATTGGGAAAACAGAAATTCCAGAAAAATGTCTGGAATCAGGAAGTTTTGTTTTGAATTTTCCCATAGATTCTATCACCTGTTTACTGTCATTAAATTTTGTGACCATAAAAGGTTGATATTTATTAGGTACATCATAATCTTTCTAGAATATATAATATGTGAAGAATAATAATGTAATTATTTTTGAATAAATTTTGAGCACATATTAAAACGTTATTCGGTTTAGATAGTTTTATCGACAAAATAAAAAGTAACATATATCATAACACACATGTGTGTACATACACAGTTTTATAGATGAAAGGGAGTCTCTCCAGTTTAGACAATTTTATCCTTACACAATAACTTCATGTTATTATTTCCTTTGTTGTTCATCCATAAGATTATTTAAATGCTTGAAGGCACAACTTAACTGCCAAAGGCAGTCATTATTTTGCTTATATTTCCTAAATGCAATGAAACAAGACTCTCATTTTGCACTCCCATTTCTCCCTCCTTCTTCCATTTCTTATTTTCTTTATGCATTAATTCACTTTTTATTTCCTATTTTATCCTTCATTCTTTCTTTTTTCAAACTATCCTTCCTCCTTTCAATCTTTATTAATTAAAAAAATGCAAGTAGAGTTTTCTTAACTCTTTAGCAAAGAAATCTTCCTTTTAGAAAGAACCCTAATTATATGTACAATGATACATACACTTGTAAGATGAGAAGACAACACAAGACACTTAAAATATAGCTGCTATTTAAATAGTAAAAGTAAGAATTTAGGCAAGCTTCAGTTATCTCCATTTAGACATATACTGTTAAAATTGCAGCATATTATTAAGTAAAATAAAGCATAGACATAAAGAAAGGAAGGAAAGTTTTTTTCCAATCTATGATTTAGAAGAATAGTTTTAAATGACTTAGGGTAACTACAGTGAAAAACATGCTTGTCTACTATTCAATAATCTATCACAGAGTAGAAAAGAATGTGTGTAATCAATAGTTCAATCACATGCTGTGAAGCTGACTTTTAAATCGCATAGTCACGTGCATTAACTTACAACATCTTTACTTATGCCAAAAATGCTTCACAATTGCTCCTGTTGGTACTAGAATCACACTATGAAATTTTCATATGCTAGCACATTTTGAACCTTTGGTGTATATATTTCCAGAAAGAAATTTCCCATGAGGATGGAAACCAAGGAGCTAGGCAGGCAATGCCTCCATATAATTTCCCATGGAGATCAAAAGGCTCTATCATCATTAAAATATTTGTGCCGTGATGCCAAAAAGAAACAAAAGGAAAAGAAATAGAGTGAAGGAAATAAGGAAAGAAGAGAGAAAATTATTAATTGGTGAATTCATCAGACCTTTGGGAAATTAAAAGAGCTCTCTGGAGAACATGATAACTGACTTTCTACACAGAAGAAACTAATAACAGTGATACAATGTGACAAAAGGTACACTTGGACTATATTTCTTATGGTCCTGATTAACAGAGAGAAGTTCATTAATATCTGGATAGATTATAGATTTACATTTATAGAGCCATTTCTTGTGTGGTTGTGTGTTATATTCAAGTGTGTCTTTATGCATGTGTGGGGCGTATATTTTTGGTACACTTGCTTGTGCACATAGATGTGGAAGCCAGAGTGTGACTTACAGCGTCTTTCTTTTCTTTTCTTTTCCTTTTTTTTGCAGGCTCTACATACTTTATTTTGTTTGTTCTTAAAATCACCATTAATGATCACCATCAGATCATGAACGATTTCTCTTTCTTTTCCTGTTTTTGGAAAAATGGACAAAGAACATAATGAGTGAACTTTGACCAAACTGCGTTTTTCTTTTCATGACTTGACAAGTAACCCAAATTTTTATTTTCAGGATCCCTTAAAAACGCTATTGCTCCCAGGTAGCAGGAAATAAATTTAGGAACACAACTTCCAAGAGGTGGGGTAGGTGGCTTTGGGTCTCTCATTGGGTTATGGATATTTGTCATTGTTTACAGGGGTTGGTTACAAGTTGTTATTTTTTTTATTTTTATTTATTTATTTATTTATTTATTTATTAAAGATTTCTGCCTCCTCCCCGCCACCGCCTCCCATTTCCCTCCCCCTCCCCCATCAAGTCCCCCTCCCTCGTCAGCCCAAAGAGCAATCAAAGTTCCCTGCCCTGTGGGAAGTCCAAAGACCTCCCACCTCCATCCAGGTCTAGTAAGGTGAGCATCCAAACTGCCTAGGCTCCCACAAAGCCAGTACGTGCAGTAGGATCAAAAACCCATTGCCATTGTTCTTGAGTTCTCAGTAGTCCTCATTGTCTGCTATGTTCAGCGAGTCCGGTTTTATCCCAGGCTTTTTCAGACCCAGGCCAGCTGGCCTTGGTGAGTTCCCGATAGAACATCCCCATTGTCTCAGTGTGTGGGTGCACCCCTCGTTGTCCTGAGTTCCTTGCTCGTGCTCTCTCTCCTTCTGCTCCTGATTTGGACCTTGAGATTTCAGTCCGGTGCTCCAGTGTGGGTCTCTTACAGCATATTTCTCAGTCACTTTATACCATAAGTTAGTTGAGATTATCTAGAACTAAGTGTGAATGTCACCACTGTAGACAGATTGAATATCAACTGGCCTTGTGTTTTTCCTTTGTTCCTGCCCTGTTCTCCAGAGCTGGAGTTCCAGATGCATGCCACCACACACAGTGTTTATATGGGTTCTGTACAGACAATTTATTCTGAGCCAAGGACTCACTTCTTAATTCAATTATAAACACAATGTGCTGATATTAGTCACGAGGCAATTAATATAAAATATTTTTAGTAAATTGAAACCATGTATTTTTAAAACTAGATGAACTAACAATATACGCTACCAAAAGTATACATAGGGCTGGCATCTTGAATTCACAGAGGGTCACTGGGGTAGTGATTGTCAACTGTGCCAAGGAAGGAGGAACATGCGACAAGCCAATTGTCATCAGTTTGGAGCAGCCAATTAAGCTGGTCCCGTGTATAAGGTATAACCAGGGAATCAGAATTTAATCTCCTAAAAATTCAGTGTGCTGGTTGTGGCATCCAATCCAATATTTCCCTGCAAAATAGAAAGCATGAATTAAGGTATTCTCTAGATACTTAGCTGAGCCATCTGTATCTGAGTATATTTTACCCATTTTGATGAAGGTACCCTTGCCTTCTTAGTTTCTTGGGGGTTTTACAACATTTTAACTGTATGCTGGAATTCTCACAGATGTATTTTGTTCTGTACATTATTGTTATATTTGTGTTTACATAAAGAAACTACAAATGGAAATTTCTATTCTTTTATCTTGATGTTTTCACTTCCACAACATGTTTTACATAACTTTTTTATTAAAATGTTTTAATTTATTTTACACACCAACCACAGTTTCTCCTCCCTCCTCTTCTACTGTTCTCTTCCCCCACCTCCCCTTTACCTGCCCATCCCCCATCCACTCCGCAGAAAGGGCAAGACCTCCCATGGGAGTCAACAAAACATGGCATATCAAGTTGAGGCAGGACCAAGCTGCTGGGATGTTTTACATTGACCTTTGTATATTAGCCATGTTTCAGGAAACATGCGGAAAGTTTTATTGCTACTACTGCTAAGACATTTGAATTTTCTCCATATGTCACCATTTTGTATGCAAACACGTGCCATTGTGTATTTATCATCAATCATCTAATCACACGAGTTTTCTCAGTCTGTCATAACAAAATACAACTAACTGGGTATAGTTATCACAGAAATATTTTCTTATAGCCTTGGAGGCTAATGCCTAAGATGAAGCTACTATCAGAGTGAGTTCATCTTAGATCTTTTTCTTGGTTTGTAAGTGACAATTCTCTTGGTTTCTCTGCCTAGATTCAACTCTATGGACATGAAACTGAAAATTCCATGTTCTTATAATTTCTTCCAACAAATATCCTGATATACGGTGAATTGGGACCCATTTGCTGTCCAACTTTAACTTTATTTCATTTTCAAGGACACTATCCAAATTATAGTCTTATTCTGAGACATTGGAGATTTGGGCATTGTCTTAGTTATTGTTCTATTGCTGTGAAAAGACACCATGACCAAGGCTACTCTTATAAAAGGAACATTTAGTTGGGGGCTCTCTTATAGTTTTGAAAGGTGACTCCATGATCTCCTTGGTCTAAAACAGAAGAGCATCGCAATGAGTCCATAGCTGTTCATTGGATAAATACTTATTTAATAAATATTGATGTTTATATAAAAACTGGAACTAATCTGTTAACTGGGGTTTCTGTCCTTCCTGGTTCCAGCGATTGTTAAGTCCCAAAGAAATCACACAGAGGTCTACATTAATCAGAAACTGATTGGCCCATTAGCTCAGGCTTCTTATTAACTCTTATAACTTATATTAGCCCATTAGTCTTATCTGTGTTAGCCATGTGGCTCAGTACCTATTTCAGCGGCATAGTCACATCTTGCTTCTTCTGTGACTGGACAGGACTACAGAGGGAGCTTCCCTATCCCCAGAATTCTCCTGTTCTCATTGACCTGCCTCTACTTCCTGTCTGGTTGTCCTGCCTATATTTCCTGCCTGGCTACTGGCCAATCAGCGTTTATTTAAAACATGCTTGACAGAATATAGACAGTTTGGGCATTGTCTTAGTTACTGTTCTATTGTTGTCAAAAGACACCATGATCAAGGCTACTCTTATAAAAGGAATATTTAGTTGGAGGTTTCTTATAGTTTTGAAAGGTGACTCCATGATCTCTATGGTCTAAAACAGAAAAGCATCACAATGAGTCCATAGCTGTTCATAGAATAAATACTTATTTAATAAATATTGATGCTTGATATAAAAATTGAAACTAATCTCTTAAAATTTACTCCTTTAGTGGTTTATGATATTTTTTGGTAATTTCTACTTTATTTATTCAGCTTTTCCTAGGCATTGAAAGGTTACTAAAAATAATATGAAAATAGTAAAACTTTTTTATATACACTATTGGATCTTTATCTGGAATATTTGAAAAAGTTTTTGAGTTATGAAATCCAAATAATTGAATATAAAATGTTGTGGATTTAAATTACAAGTAATTTTCTTATTTATATCAATTTATAAAAATAAGTCAAACCTACAGTATTTAATAATAAAAATGAGAAGTGATTTATATACTAAGTCAATAATAATTAAACAAAGAATAAATCATGATTTCTCTTAAATTTACAAAGTATTCTTTAATATGCACTACATGGATAATCAATATGATAATATATGCTGCATAACTTCATATTATATGTATATTAGTATTTACTTTTAAAGTCATCACATATTCTGACAACATATTTCTAAAAATACGAAAGCTGGATGGAGAGCTATATTTACACAATGTAGTAATAATCATCTGTTTCAAACAAAATAAGAAATCATTAAATTCCCCAGCAACTGATGGACTTAGAAGACAATTATCTCAAATGATATAACCCAGACCCATAAAGACAAATATAGTGCATATTTGCTTATATTTAGATATTAGCTGTTAAGTCAATGACAACCAAGCTACAGAACTACAGAGACTAAATATAGAGTAAAGGAATAAAAAGAGACATACAGATCTCTCCAGCAAAAGGAAATAGAATAAATCATTTTCAGGCATGTTGGGGGGAGACTGTAAGAAAAGAATCAACTGGAGAGGGGGAGGGAAGACAGAGTTGTGGGAGGAAAGACAGTTAAATATGGAAAGAGACGGTTAAAAAGAGTAGTATGGAAACATAATACAGTAGAAGATTCCTAAAATATATGTATATATGAAGATGATCAAAAAATTGCCAAATGATAGGGTAGAGAGGACCCCAACTGGACATCTCTTGTCATCAAATGAATCGTCCCGTACCAGGATTGGGTTACATCCAATTGAGTTGTTGGCCATAGAATTCCCATGGGAATACTCATATAACATGGACTGTAACCCAATCTGTAGATTTCTCTCCTCAAACTGAAGGCAAGCCCCACAGATGAAGACAATACCTTTGCAAATTATTGAACCTTGAGAAGTCGGGCTGGTTCCTACAGAGAAAGCCTTTACTCTGCAGATGTGGGAGCCCACAGTGACTATTTCCTTTTTAAGAATAGAGAGTTCAAGATTGTCAAGGACAAATAATAGGATGTTTGACAAAAGGTGTGGTTACTAGATATTTTGAGAATTAAGGAGGTGATTATGCTTCTTTGTTCCTTGAACCATGGTAAGGAAGTCAAAAGAATTTTTTTTTGACTTCTTCCTTTTTGCTTTGTGTATAAAGGGGCTATGAAAAATAAACTAAGTCTGCTATATTATTTGCTCAGAGTTCTTTTGATTCTACCTTCTGTCTTTTGTGTCTTTCTTTCTTAATCCTCATGTCCTATTTTAGGTATTGTTCGACAAGTCGGCTGGTCCCAACATGAAGATACCAAAAGAGAAACATTAACATCAACCCAGCCAAAATCCTTTGCTCTAGAAGACTGTCCTTCCTGCAAGATATGATAGGACAGTGATTGCACAAAGCTTGTGGGAGTTACCAGTTAATATATGACTTGATGTAAGGCCCACTCCACTAGATGGAACACATCCAACACTGCTTATGTTATCAAAACTAGATAGTCCAGGGACCTAGGGTAAAACCAAATACTGCTGTTCTAAAAAACAACACAAAACTTTTAGCAATAAAATTACTCTATTTATTTATTTATTTATTTATTGGGGAGGGGTTCCGAGAAAGGGTTTCTCTGTGGTTTTGGTTCCTGTCCTGGAACTAGCTCTTGTAGACCAGGCTGGTCTCGAACTCACAGAAATCTGCCTGCCTCTGCCTCCTGAGTGCTGGGATTAAAGGTGTGCGCCACCACCGCCCGGCTTAAAATTACTCTTAATGCTATTCTACTATACTCATAGATCAGTGTTTTGCTTAGCCATCATAAGAGAAGCTTCAAAACCCAGCAGAAGAGGAGGCAGAGTGTAAGAGCCAGAGGGAATGGAGAACTCCAAGAAAAGAAGGCCCTGTAGATCAACAAGATTGATGCACATAAAAACTCACGCAACTGAGACAGCATGCACACGGCCTTCATGGGTCTGCCTAGTTGGGGTCCTACAGCTGAAAGAAGTGGACATATGACAGCAACCCTAACCACTGGGAACAAACTACTCATGGGGTAGGCTGCATGCTCAGTACTAACTGGACAACACAAAACAAACTCAATGACATCTTTCGAGGGTTTTTTTTTTCCCTAGTGCTCTGGTAGAGCTTCAACTTTTTTAAAAAAATTATTTTTTATTTTTATGTTATTTAAAACTATATTTTTCTTTTCTTTTTTACTCGACATGTGCTTTGTGTATCTAATATGGCATATTTGGCATTTTATGGGTTTCCTGATTATGCAGATGAGTGTGCCTCAAGCTTTGCGCCTTTTCTTGGGTTCGTTTCCTTTGATCATTCATTTTGTCCAACTCATTGTGTTAGTTTTTATCTTATCTTATATTATTTTATCATTATCCCTTAGAAGCCTGTTTGTTTCCTAAAGAGAAACAGAAACAGGGTGGATCTGGTTTGAAGAGGAGGGAAGTGGAGATGAGCTCTAGGTGCATAAACATGGGAAACTATACTTAGAATATGTGAGAAAAAAATCTGTTTTCATTAAAAGAAAAAAGAAAAATATATGCATTATAGTATTGAATGTATGTGCTTCATACCCATATTTTACATTCTCAAACAAATATATTTTAAAATATGTATTCAATGTAACTAGATACTAGTTGAGGGGTGTAACAAGCTTTTTCCGCAGCTGTCACCTTACAAATAACAACATGGAAACTTATTATTAATTATGAAAGCTTGGCCTTTAGCTTTGGCTGGTCTCAACTAGCTCATAACTTAAACCTTTTATATTAATCTACATTCTGTCACTTAGCATTACCTCTCTGTTCCCTCATCTGGCTGACAACTACACCCTTCTTCCCAGAGTTCACTCTATCCCTGGAAATCCTGCCTAACGTCTTCCTGCATAACTATTGGCCATTCAGCTTTTTATTAAACCAGTCAGAAAGCACCTAGGTAAAGAAACATCTTCACAGTATAAACAAATATTCTGTAACAGGGGAAGGGACTGGGAAGGGAGGAGGGAGGGAGGGGAAACTGATTGGGCTGGGGAAAATCAATGAATAATAAATAAATATTAATAATTTTAAAAACAAACAAAAAACTATTCTTTCATGATATATCAATTCAACATGAAAACCTGTGATATAGGGTTTTCCGATATCAAACAATTCCGTAAAAGAAACTACCTTAGTTTATTTGTTTTTGTCAAATTACAGTTTCACAGGTTTAGTCATTATAATCATGGCAGCACACAGGCAGACATGCTACTGGAGAAGTAGCTGAGAGTCCTGCATCTGGATCCACAGGCAACAGGAAGAGAAAGCCATTGGGCCTGGCTTCTATAACCTCAAAGCCCACACCCAGTGGCATATTTTTCTAATAAATCTGTACCTACTCCAACAAGGCTGTACTTCCTAATCCCTCCCAAGTAGTGCCCACTCCCTAATGACCAAGTATTCAAATATATGCCTATGAAGACATTTCTCTTCAAACCATCACATCATCCTCATAGCAATATGGAAACAAAACTCAAATCAACCTAAAAAGCACAAATTAAAACCAAAGTATTAAAATGCAATTTTACATTTGTAAAAATTTTATATATGTAAAACTACACATATAAAACATTACATAATGATGACTATAAACTACATCTAATTCCCATTATAAACAATATTTTAACTTATTTTTGAAAATTGCAATGTATTTTGGTCATATCAATCCGCTACTACCTTCCTCTAACCTGCTCTTGTGCCCCCCCACACACACACCCTCTCCTCCATTCTTTGTGTCATCCTTCTACTCTTTTATTTTTCTTAAAACAGGGTCTTACTGTGTACTTATGGCTGGACTTGTATTTTATATATACCAGGTTGGCCTTGAAATCACAGAACCTACATCTGTATGTGAGGTGCTAGAATTCAAAAGGTGTCGTGACTGAAATAATCTTTATGTAAGTTCTTAATAACCTTGGTTCCTATTACGTCTGCCCATCTTCATGTGGATGTGACTGTCTACTGGGATATGGGCAACCTATCAGCTGCCATGTTCTCAAAAAAGAGTGAAACTTCCTTTGGTAGGCATCAGTTTCCAATGTCTGGGTCACCAAAGGTATGGCATCAGGTGCTTAGCCCCTGGTCATGTAGGAACATTGATTGTATGATCTTGTCTAGATCTTGTGCATGTCACCAAAACTTGATGTATGTATTAGCCATGCCATGTCAACAAGTCATAATTTTGTAGATTTTACTCCATCATTTTCATTCTTTCTTCTCTGTCTTCTACAAAGTCTCCGGAGCTAGGGTGTGAGACAAGGGCTTGATATGAATGATTTATCCACAGATGGATACTCATTAACTTATTCATGGTGCTTTGACTTGTTATATATCTGCATTAAGTATATAAAAAAAGAAGTTTCTCCGACAAAGGTAGAAGTAACACAAATCTTTAGCAATAAACATAGCTATTTAGAAGGCAGTTTGACCCCATGACCAATTAGCAAACCAACAGCAGTAACTTTCCCTTTAGGGTCTGTGAGTTCCCCAGTCATGGATTTTGGCCAATTTCTAGTATATGACATTAAATTCCTCATGTGGGGCAGACTTCATATCAAATCAGAAAATGAATGATTACCCTCCTACCGGTTATATCACTCTTATGCCAATGGGTACATCTTGCCATGTAGGTCAGTGTTCTAGCATGTAAAGATCAGCAGTCAGAGATACCTATGATTTCTTTTCTCTCTCAGCAG
Source organism: Microtus oregoni (assembly GCF_018167655.1). Taxonomy (NCBI): domain Eukaryota; kingdom Metazoa; phylum Chordata; class Mammalia; order Rodentia; family Cricetidae; genus Microtus; species Microtus oregoni. Next base: position 66,254,001 of record NW_024543060.1, read on the forward strand.
GTTGTGTAACACCTTTTGGAACTATTTAAGCTATTCAGAGGGAGAATTCACCATCTACAGTTGAAGTTGGCTTCTCTATGTCTTACATGCAAAGTGAGTAGTGTCTTCAGTAATAACATTATACCACCTAGCTATGATGAGCAAACAAGAGCAATTGCAACAATATGTTCCATTTTGGGTGCCTCGGCAGGCAAAGAGGTGTTATATTTGTTCACGCTACATTACTTAACTGTGTAAAGGTGTGTTACTTTTGTGTACGCTGCATTTGTTTAATGATGCAAGGATATGTGATTAATTATATAAAGATGAGTTGCATCTGTTTTACCTGGACAGCCGAAGGCACCTGATTGGTCTAATAAAAAGCTGAATGGCAAACAATTAAGCAGATAGTCTGGTCTGATAGGCAGAGAATAGATAAGAGGAGAAATCTAGGCTCAGGGACAGAGAAGAAGAAGGAAAGAATGGGGGAGAAGGGGAGGGACACGCGCAAGGCCAGAAGCCACTCAGCTGCCACCCAGACCCAAGAAACAGTGAAAGTATGATATACACAAAGAAGAAAGGTTCAAAAAAACCCATGGTAAAAGGTAGATAAAGAGAGGCAGACTTATTAAAGTTAAAAGACCTAGCCAAAAACAAGCCTAAGCTAGGTTGAGGATTCACAGCTATTAAGGTTCTGTGTCATAACTTGGGAACTGGTTGGTGCCCACCCCCAAAAAAAAGCCTTGTACACCTCCTCATTCCTGACCAACAGTCTAAATAAGTATCTAATGGTTTGATTTTTGATGCCCCTAACCACCAGGATGAGATTCTTTTTACTCTGATAGGATCCCATGTTGGGGATTGGGTTAGTGACAGATAGTATGAAATTAGTGCCTATAGAATGTTTTATGGTCAATTATAAGCAACAAAAAATATACAGATGGAATAAAAATTGAGTCAGACTTGTCTGAATGGCATTTTTATATTTTCACTCTATCGGTCCTGTGTGTGGTGTTGAAATGATGAAAATCTAGGACCCTGTAGAGCAACAGAGAATTTCTCTTTCGCTTAGGTGGGCTTAACCCAGGAAGTGTATGAAAGTCAACAAGCACAGAAAGGTGAGTTGCAGAAATAAGTTTCATTACAGGATTACAGATGGGAGCTGCAAAGACAGAAGGTAGAGCTGCAGAAGAGCAGAAATGGGACCCAGGGTATGGAGTTAATAAGGGTTTACTGAAAAGAAGAACTTGGGGTCTTAGTGGGTGATCAACTGTTACATTTATGCAGAGGCTGATTTTTGTGACCATATTGTCTAAAAACAACTCTATTTTCAATAAAGAATTTTAAAGTTTATTATTTCTGTAAAATAATTTATGTAGAACAGATATCTCTCATAAATCCTAGAATAAGAAAATTTCTGCCTCAGTTTCCAAAACTAACATTTAAAAACACATACCCAAACCATTGCAACAAAAAAATTCAACATGAACATTTTAATTAGTTACTATTTTAGTTAGGTGTGAATGAGATAAATGTGTGAACAATCAACTTATCTTTGATCTTGCTTTCAGATTTTATACTACGCATTTTTAGTGAAACTTTTTTCCATGGAAAATAAAGAACAAAAAATAGCAGCTCCTGAATATTGATATAGGTCAAAAAATTATCCTAAAGCAATCACACACACACACACACATACACACACACGAAGGCAGAGAGAGAGAGAGAGAGAGAGAGAGAGAGAGAGAGAGAGAGAGAGAGAGAGAAAGAAAGAGAGAGAGAGAATATTAGGTCTGTGTCTTAATTTCTTTTGTGGTAATTATGATTAAATACTCTAACAAAATCATCTTAGGAGAGAAAAGATTTTTTTGAGTCCATATTTTCAGGTAACAACCCATCATTTTTGGTAAACCACAGTGACAGCTACTTGAAACAGCTGTTATATTTTATTCATAGTCAAAAGGCAGAGGGCAATGAATCCTTATCCTTAGAACTCTCTCTCCTTTCAGTCAGTCCAAGACCCAGCCAATGAAACGATGTCACCCCTTTAGAGTGCTGGTCCACCCATTTAGATTAACCCAGTGAAGAAAATCACACACAGGCATGTCCACAGGCCAATAGAATATGTACAAGGAGGGCACTGGAGTCCCTTCCCAGGTGACATCAGGTCCTACCAAGTTGACAATTGAAAATAATCATGAAAGAAAGATGACAGGAGCAATTCTAATGTATAAAAAGTTTTTAAAAAAAACACATGGTTTCATAACAAAAATTATTAGAATGTTAAATGAAAATAGAAAGAGAATATGTATAATAATAATGACAGAAAGATCAAATATGTTATGTACCAGGGCTGGCTACATATCTGTAATGGCATTCAACAGTGATTGTCTCTACTCTGTATGACTATGTTTTTACATTGCTTCACATGTACTGGGCTATGTATTTAGCTAATAAAATTTTTAGAACCATTCAGGTATTTGTGTCAACCAAGATTCTTCAGCATCTAGTCCTACAGTTTGCTCCTTTGGACAAAATGATATTCAAGGCCAAGTAGTACATATATGGTATTTACATAGGGGCATTTATTATTTGTTAATTATTCTCTCCTGGGAAGACTTGAGCAAATGTCTATTCCTACAAGATATGGCACTGGGGAGAGACCAATGAAAAGTATCCATCTAAATCTGGCTTGGATGAAGAGTGTTTCCATTGGGATTAATTACAGCATTTTGGATGACTCAAACGGCGCTGAAAAGTCACCCTCATAGGGACAAATCATGAGACCATGTCAGAACCTCCTTGCCCAGTAACCCCCACCAGAGACTCACTCCTTGTCAAAAACTCTCACTAGTTTTATATACTCTGGGAGGGATCTTTTAAATTTTGTAACTTTCTACACTGATGAATGTTGAGCGAGGCTACTTGTTCATTTCCAGGACACTCAGACTCTCAAAAAAATTAGTCCTAATTGCAATACTGTTTGGCCATAGCTTAAGTGTATTTCTGGCTAACGCTTATATCTTAAATTAACCTGTATCTATTAATCTTTATGATAGCTATCGATAATAAATGACAACCAATACTCCCTTTTCTTCATTCTTTCTTACCACATTCCCTGACAAAATTCTAGTTGATGATTAAGCATCCCCATGCATTTTTTCTATGTAATTCATGTCTTGTGTAGCTACGTTTTTCAGGATAGGCATCTCTGCCTCAGGTCCATGTCTTAATGTCCATAGTAAAGGTCATGAAACAATTGCCAGAATTTGATTGCATTCCTATCCCTTATATACTTTCACTAACTACAATAGACTATAGTTCACCCCATTTGGTGCTATCCCTGTACTTATGAAGTGGTCCCCATGCGGCTACCATGTTCTTCATAGAGCAAGATAGTATGGGACTTCCCCTGAAAATACAATGCACTCTTGGATGCATCATTCTTTGTTGCATTGCATATCACCCATCACAAAGAGTATCTCATTGCCACAACAGCAATGAGGCACAGCATTTCATAACATATGGGGAACTGTAGACATATACAGACTGCCCCAATGAATACTTTGCTCTCAGATGGATCAGTCTCAATCATGTTTTGTCATCTAACTCAGGAGCCAGAGAACTGGTCCTTGAAATTTAACCTTGGGTCAAAATGTTGGTCCCTCTTTGGGTACCAAATGTGTTTTGTGACTTCTCCTGTGAAGACATGAAAAAAATGTTTACTTATCCTATTGATTCCACCAAAATCTAGCTTGTTAGACCAATTAATTTATTTGAAGGATATTTATAGAATAGGTACCACAAAGGTAGCTAAATCACCTTAAATCCACCCTAATCTTATTGGCAACTCATAAAAGTTACAACTATGCAGCTTTCTGATTAATGTGTGGCCAGCTCTACTAAAGGGAGTCTTATTTCCACAGCAGTTTTTACTGTTTTATGTCTTTGGAATTCTGAACTTCCAAAGCCTATTATGTTTCCTGAACTTTCTGGGTCATTAAGTTTCATTTAACTTATAGAGTCCTATGAACTACTATCCTTCCCACAAGAAGATATCTTTAAATTAAATGAAAATATCTATAGAGTATCTTTCTAATATAATACTTTATATTAAAGGGGGAATGGGAAAATAAAGTTTAACAAAATACTATTGCCACATATTTATGTGAAGAAATGTTTCACATAAACTGTTTTATCTAAGAAAGATAGCTCCTAGAATATAAATGTGGCCACTTGGGCCACAATAAGTTTTCATCCAAAATGTATGTCATGTTCATGCTTTCATTTAGCCACTATCACAGAACCTTTGAACTTATAATAAAAAAGAGTATAATATACACATATGAAATAATTTTAACAATTACATAAGGATAAATTTTTCTATTTGCTACCCAATCAATTGAAATTTTATTATAAAGCGAGAAGTTGTATATTTTCATATATTCAGTACACACAAAATGATGTTCTATGCATCTGAACTAGAATTATTACTCTAGGAAACTTATAAAATTATATGTGTGGTCATATACAGCTTAGAATAAAATTTTGTTCACAAAATAAAGCTTTCATAAATATCACTGAGAACATTTCCCACCTAATATTTTTTGTACAGCATCTTTGACATCTCTGTTTCTTAGACTATATATTAGAGGGTTCAGCATAGGGATTATAAGTGTGTAGAACACAGCTACAATCTTGCTTTGCTTTGGGGAGGAGATGGACCCAGGCTGGGCATACATGAAGAACACACTTCCAAAGAATAAACTCACTGCTACTATATGAGAGCCACAGGTGGAGAAAGTCTTACTCCTTCCTTGGGTTGAGGGGATCTTCAGGACAGTAGAAAGAATGTACCCATAGGAAACCAGAATGATGGTTGTGGTGGAGATGATGATGAGAGCAGAGAGAATAAACAGTACAATCTCATTCACAAAAGTATCAACACAGGAGATCTTAATCAAAGCTGGGACATCACAGAAAAAGTGGTCCAGCCTGTTTTCTCCACAGAAATGCAAGCTGAAGGTGAAACCTGTCTGTACCATGGAGTTGATACATCCACAAATGTAGGAGCCAGTTACCAACTGAATACATACCTTTTGGGACATGTGCACAGGATAAAGGAGAGGAGAGCAAATGGCTGAGAATCGATCAAATGCCATGACAGCGAGAAGGAAGCCTTCAGTTGTAACAAACAAAGCAAAGAAGAAGAATTGGGTGGCACAACCATTGTAGGAAATTTTCTTTTCACTTGTCAAGAAGTTGGCTAAGGTTTTGGGAGCAATGACTGTGGAATAGCAGAGATCCAAATAAGACAAGTTTCTAAGGAAGAAATACATAGGTGTTTGGAGTCTGGAGTCCATCTTAATAATCATTATCATGCTGACATTCCCTACCACAGCGACCATGTAGATCATCAAGAACACTAAGAATAAAAAAACTTGAAACTTTGGAGGGGTTCTAAATCCCAAGAGAATGAACTCTGTTACCTCTGAGTAATTCCTCTTCTGCTCACCCTTCATAGCTAATATGAAGATAAAACTAGAAAATGGCAAAAATAAAAAAAGATAAGTGAGGAGTCAGAATTTTAGTAAAAACTCCTGCTGATTCAGCATGGGAGCACACTTACCTTGTTCATTTTACTTTATAAAACATCATGGACATAAACAATCTGTTGTCTTATTAAAGTCTTCCCATTGAGTTGTTTAATCCAGTGAAGATTTTTCATTATACTTACCTGTAATAAATGCAAATTGGACCACTAAATTCTATTGGGAAAACAGAGATTCCAGGAAAATGTCTGGAATCAGGAAGTTTTGTTTTGAATTTTCCCATAGATTCTATCACCTGTTTCCTGCCATTAAGTTTTGTGACTATAAAAGGTTGATATTTATTGTATACATCATAATCTTTCTAGAATATACACTATATGAAGTATTATAATGTAAATATATTTGAATAAATTTTGAGCACAAATTAAAATGCTATTTGGCTTGGTTAGTTTCATCAACAAAATAAAAAGTAACATATACCATTACACATATATGTGTGTATATATACATATATATGTATATAAATATATACAGTTTTATAGGATAGAGGGAGTCTCTCCAGTTTAGATAATTTTATTTTTACACAATAACTTCATGCCATTAGTTCCTTTGTTGTTCAGCCATAAGATGGTTTAAATGCTTGAAAGCAAAACTTAACTGCCAAAGACACTCACCATTTTGCTTATATTCGTTAAAAGCAATGCAATAAGATTCTTGCTTTGCACCCCATCTCTCCCTCCCTCCTTCTTCTGTTTCTTATTTTCTTTCTTTATTAATTTACTCTTTTTCTATGTTATCCTTCATTCTTTTTTTCAAATTATCCTTCCTCCTTTCAATTTTTACTCTCCTTTTAGAAAAAGCCCTAATATACCCTTGTAAAATGAAAAGACAACACAAAACAATTTAAATATCGTTATTTAAATAGTAAAAGTAAGAATTTAGTCAAGCCCCAGTTATCTTTATTTAAACATACACTGTCACAATTGCAGCATATTCTTAAGTAAAATACAGCGTAGACATAGAGAAGAGTTTTTTCCAACTCTATGATTTAGAAAATTAAAATATTAACAATAGATTTAAGTGACTTGGGGTCACTAGAGTGAAAAACATTCTTGTCTACTACTCAACAATTTATCATAGAGTATAAAAGAATTTGTGTAATCAATAGTTCAATCACATGCTATGAAGTTGACTTTTAAATCGCATAATCATTTAACGTACAACATGTGTATTTATGTTCAAAAATGTCTCACAATTGCTCCTGTTGGTACTGGAATCACACTATGAAATTTTCATATGCAAGCACGTTTTGAATCTTTGGTGTATATGTACTAGCTGACCCTGCTGAATACAAAGGTTAAAACTATATAACTGGTCAATGTTCACAGTAGAGAAGTGATAAAAATCACCTCCAGCAATGACTATTAATTTAAAAACTAAGTTTCCTTTAAATCCATAGTTTACATTAACAAGTTCCTGATTTTAGCAGAATTTTCAAAACATGGGATAGAATTGAAAGTTAAGTCAGGGTACAGATATGAGAATTTTTTTTATTATTTTAGGAACCACTAAGTATGCTTAAGAATACACCAAAACGTGAATATAAACCAAATGTTCATTACCCAGAAGCTATTCCACAGCACTGATTGTTATTCATCAATGTTCAGTTCCCCGTTCAGATTTGCTGGCTTTAGCAAACAGCAGCAACATTTTTAGATGATATCCTAACGTCACGTTGGATGAACTTACAACTGTCTTGTACTATTTCACCAGTTCAGTGGCAAGTAGGCCTGGAATGAATCCAGAAAGAGATTTCCCCATGAGGATGGAAACCAAGGATCTGGGCAGGCAGTGCCTCCATATAATACTCCAAGGAGATCAACAGGCTCTATCATCAGTAAACTACTTTGTGCCAGGATGCAGAAAAAGAGAAACAAAGGAAAAGAAATAGAATGAAGGAAACAAGGAGAGAAGAGAGAAAATTATTAATTGATGAACTCATTAAACCTTTGGAAAATTAAAAGCATTCCCTGGAGGACATGATAACTGATTTTCTACACAGAAGAAACTAATAAAACAGATACAATGTGACAAAAAAACACACTTGGTTCATTTCTTATAGTCCTGATTATAGCAGCAGGCTGCTTGTTTGTCCCAGCCACCCAGAACCGAAATTCACACAGAAACTATATTAATTAAATTACTGCTTGGCCCATTAGCTCTAGCTTCTTGTTGGCTAGCTCTTACATCTTATTTTAACCCATCTCCATTAATCTGTGTATCTCCACATGGCTGTGGCTTACCGGGTATAGTTCCCAGCATCTGTCTCTGGCGGGCTACATGGCTTTTCTCTAACTCCACCCTTCTTTCTCCCAGCATTCTGTTTAGGTTTCCCCACCTAGCTCTGTTTCCCTTTGGCTCTGCTATAGGCTCAAAGCAGTTTTCTTTCTTTCTTTTTTTAAAGTATGCCACATAATCTTTAATAAGTAAGATGATTGACAAGAACATGCTCAAATAAACTTGCTTTTCAGGAACCACAGGTATGTTGTATACCAAATGACTGCAGGAGATGGCCATACTTTTTCAATGTTAGACATGTTCTTTGAGCAAGAGACTTCATTTGTGTATTTTGACAAGTGTTTACCTCACACTCTAAAATCTTTGAGGTAGACATTAATGTAATATTTTGAGCTTATATACATATGTCATTATACTTTGAATCTGAAGTGTCCCCTGAAGGTGTGTTTACTAAAGGGGTGTTTCTCAATCAATGTGGGTGGTTCAGAAGTACTGAAAACAAAGTCTCTGACTTGATTAAGGTTGGCATTGCCTATTGAAGGGTATCTTGCTCAGGCTCCCTTCTGGTGTGTCCCTCTTGGCTTCTTAGCCACTGTGAGATATGTACTTGATCTACCATCATTCCCTCATCTAGTAATGCTCTGTCATGTCAGTACCTAGAAGGAGCTGGCCCAGTCAAGCATGGAGTCAAAGCAGTTTTCTTTATTCATTAATGGTAATCACAGCATACGGAATGAAACACCACATTACCTCCCTTTTCTGTTTAAATAAAAAAGAAAGGCTTTATCTTTAACATAGTAAAATTACATATAATAGAGCAAGTATCAAGCAAGAATTACAGTTACAATATTTATATCTACTTTATATCATAACTAAGAAAAACTATAACTATAATATTTTCAAGTCCATGAAAGACCCCAGAAAGATATAATATTACCTAAATAAACATAAGGTGCATTGTAAAGCATCTTCCAAAACTCTAGTATTAACAGAGACATCTTGCTGCCTGGACAATCACCCAATGTTCTTCTGTACCATGGGGCATCCATATTCAGCCTACAGGCCCATAGTACCCAGCAGACTTTTTCATGAAGAAGGAAATTTCAAAGACAGTTCTGTCTATATTGGCAGTTTGTCTGTCCCTTTCTTCTGTGTGCTGCAGAATGTCTCACAGAGTCTTTCATGAAGCAGGAACCATGAAAGATCATCTCACTTTTAGGCAAGCCCAGCAGTCATTTCTCTGCAGGTCTTGCATGTCCAGTCCAGGCAAGAGCAGTTTCTTCCCCAATGGCTAACCAACACCATAGCCTATTCAATGGCCATCTTCCTCTTGAAGTAATTGGTGTTGCCAGGAACAAATGTGTCTCACTGTCATGAAAAGTCCTAAGTTCTTAAACATTTTAAATGCCATATTTTGTAGTCTTTGAAAGGTTTGAAGAATGCCTATCCGTCTGAAATAGATCTCTGTACATCTAGAAAATCTAACTGACATGACTACAAGCTTGATGATTATCTATTAACCTATATTTCTTAAGTATACATTATTATAAATTAACTGCATGATTACAATACCTTAATCAAGAGCAGAAATATACATACAACAAAATTAACCTTATGTTTGTATCAATAAACCAAGATCCATATTAATGCAAAGTATGCATCTCTATAGCATATCACCTTTTACATGTAAAGAAGCATTTACAAACAATATTTGGGAATATGAGCATATTTTTGTCCAAACTTCTTCTTGCTGTTTATTGGGTGAAGTTATTTTGGGGGTGTTCACAGTGACCTCTTGGGGGGGCTCATGGTCTATCAAACCATATTAGCCTGGAATAAATCCACAGCTTCTCATCCTCTGTGGAAACAAAGGAAGAACCTCTTTTTCCAAGCGACATATTCTTAGGCCCAAATTCTAAAGTCAAGATACCTTTATAATATAAATTCTGGTTTAGATTAGCAGCCCATACAACAAAATGTCTCTCTATACTTAGCTCCTTCACAGTCAAAATATTCAAAGAAAACACAATAATATGTATACATAATCCAGACTCTCTGTTTATAATCCATCTTTATGTGGGTTAATTTTCTTTACTATATTTAACCTATTACTGTCTTACTGGAAATATCTGTGTACGGCAGCAGGAAGAGTCTGTCTCTTTTAGTGTTTGGGTGGAATGTTCTAGAGATGTCTGTTAGTTCCATTTGATACACAGTATCTGATATCTAGTGATTATTTAATTTTTGTCTAGCAGTATAGTCTGTTGATAATAGCACTTTACTTAAGTCACTCAGTATTACTATTTTGTGGTTAATCTGTTGTTTTACATCTATTACAAGTTTACAGTTCTGAAGTTTGATGCCCTTGAGTTTTGTGATTCTATGTTAGGTTTATAATATTTTCTTGGTGTATTGTTCCTTTGATGTGTAACACTCAAATGCATTGGGTGCCATTCTGTAACATGAAGGGCCTGCTGCTTGTTTGGGTTTCTGTCCTGCCTGGTCCTCCAGCCATTTAGTCCCAGAGAAAATCACACAGACATCTCCATAAGATTATAAACTGATTGGCCCATTAGCTCAGGCTTTTTATTAGCTCTTATCACTTATTTTAACCAGTTATTCTGAACTATGTTAGCCATATGGCTCAGAATCTTTCTCAGCAGGGCAGGTCATATCCTGCTTGTTCAGTGATCTGGGCAGGAGTTGGAGGAATGGGCTTCCTCCTTCCTAGAATTTCCCTGTTCTCATCACCCTGCCTCTGCTTCCTGTCTGGTTGACCTGTCTATACTTCCTGCCTGGCCAATCAGCATTTATTTAAAATATGATTGACAGAATAAAGGCAATTCTCCCACACCATTGATGAGTATAAAGTGACCTTGTTTAGTTCTTTTGACTATTTTTAGTTTAATATATATTATATATTAGAATTGTTACACTTAGTCATTTTTAAAAATGATTGATTTCTTTGGAATACACTTTTCAGTCATTTTACCCTATCTAAAACTATCTCTATGGTAAGGGGTGTATCTTGATGGTAGAAAATTAATGGATGCTGGTTTTTGCTTAGTTTTGTCTCTAATTTCCTAGCTTTATATTTTCACTGTGCTTTGAGACTATTGATAAGAAGTATTACTAAAAATGTGTCTTAGTCCTGTAATTTTGTTGAATTGTGATGCTTCCTTTAATCTCTTTTGAGTAATAATTACGGCAGAGTTTCCTTTTCCAAATGACCCTTTGACTATATGTATCCTTCCATACAATAAAGTATTTTTTTAGTATCTATGTACAGTTCACTTATTATTCATTAATGCCTTTGATCTGCTTTTATTTGAAAGGTTTTTATTTTTTTCTCATTTTTAATTGTTTGTTTTGCTGGGCATAATAGTCTGGGTTGACAGTTTTCCTCTTTCAGGACTTGGAATTAATCTTTTTAGTTCTTCTGGTTTTACATTTTTCTGTTGAATACTCCCAGGTTATTCTAATAGGCCTGCTTTGCAAGTGACTTGATCATTTTCTGTTTCAATTTTCAGAATACTTTATTCTGCACTTTTCATATTTTAACTGTACTATGTCATTGAGAGTTTCTTTTCTCATTCCATCTATTTATACTGTTTGATCACTTAGAGCTGAAAGGGGATCTCATCTCTAAGTGGATAAAATTGGCTAATATAATTTTACCGATAATATTTTGTACTCCTTTTGTATGGTATTCTCCTCATGTGCCCATAATTCTAAGGCTGGGTCATTTTATGATGTTCCAAAGCTTTCTAATGTCTCCTTCGCAGATGTTTGTAAACCTATCACTGCATTTTACAGAGCAGTATAATTACTCTGCCTGTCTTCCAGCCCTTCTTACTCTGTTTTCCACATGATCCATCCTAATGGTGAGGATTTCTTCTAATCTGTTAATTTTGCTTTATTATTTTTAAATTATATGTGCATATGTGTGTGTCATTATCGGTGAAGCTAGGGTGGGTGTGAGGTGCTGGGCTTGGGTGCTGAGAGCTGGATTTGTGCTCACTCCTTGATGGAGGAAGGTCATTGGTTTAATAAAAAGAAACTGCTTGGCCCTCATTGGTTGGAAGATAGGTGGGAGGAGTAAACAGAATAGAACGCTGGGAGGAAGAGGAAGTGAGCTCAGACTCCACAGCTCTCCTCTCGGGAGCAGACGCCTCAGAGAGATGCCATGCTCCGCTCTCCCGGGCAGACGCATGCGATGAAGCAAGCCGCCAGGTTTGACATGCTGAATCTTTCTCGGTAAGACCAGAGCTCACAGATTATTAGAGATGGGTTGATCGGGATGTGAGAATTAGCCTGTAAGAGCTAGAGCTAAAGGGCCAAGCAGCGTTTAAATGAATACAGTTTGTGTGTTGTTATTTCAGGCATAAGCTAGCCAGGCAGGCGGCCGGGGTGCTGGGAACGCAGCCCCGCTGCCCTTATTATTATAAATGGCGCCCGACGTGATGGCTAAATCCACTTAAAAAACCTGAGAATGTTTAAAAATAAGAGAGAGAGAGTTTAACACAGATTTTTTGTTTGTTGGTGGCGTGCTGTAGAGAGATTTCCTGATTCGGCAACAGCAGCAGAAAAAACGCTGTGTCATTTTAAAGCGCGACTTCCTGGGGCTGTGCCGCCATTGCGATCTCTGTCTGGCTCCTGCGGGAGACAGAGCTTTTGAATAGAGCATTTGGAGTAAAGTGCTATGATTTGTTTGATGGCAACTAGACTCGCTGTGTTCACGGGTCTGCTCTGCTTGTTAGAGGCAAGCAAGTGCTCTCATCTAAGAGAGGCTTCCTGACTCAACTTTAGCTGCAAAGCTTGCAGCTCTTTTAAGAGGTCCTGCCACAAAACACGTAAACAGTGTTGACGAAAAGCTGAACGCATGCTTTTTGGTTTTCAGCCATAGCAGGAAAAAAGCTGCGCCGTTTAAAAATGCCAGCTGTCTGGGCTGTCCTGCCAGGGCAAACTCTGACTCTTTTACGCAGGCGGTTCATGCGGTTTGCAAGCACAGGCTGCTGAAGAACGCTTGCTGGCAGGGACCTTGAAATGCCATAGAGTTGTGGCAGTAAACATGGCTACAGCCAGTACCTCAGCCATGAGGCTGGAAAGCTAAGGAATGGGCTACATCTAGCCGGCAAAGCCACGCCTTTAATCCTACTGATATTGCTTGGTAAATTAAAGACACATATGGTCAGAAAGAGAGAGATATACAGTAAAGAGAGATTCAAAGACAAAGAAAATTTTTAAATGGCTTACACTGTGTTAAAAATATATGCAGACTAAAAGTTGAAGTTCTTAAAGTAAAAAACAAAAAAAAAAGGAAGAGAGTTGTTGTGTGTGGTAGTACACACCTTAAATCCCAACACTTGGAAGGCAGAGGAAGATTGACCTCTGTGACTTCAAGGTGTGGTAGCACACGCCTTTAATCCCAGTGCCTAGAAGGCAGAGACAAACAGATCTCTGTGAGTTCAAGGTATAGTAGTGTACAACTTTAATCCCAATGCCTGGGAGGCAGAGACAGGCGGATCTCTGAGAGTTCAAAGACAGCCTCGTCTACAGAGTTACTTCCGGCCAAAGATACAGAGAACCTGTCTCAAAAAGCAAAAAGTTAAAAGTAAAAATAAGCAAAATAGAGGTTAAAATAAAACGCACAAAGATGGAAAATACACAGAGAATTTTGATACTGTATGCTATTATGCTCTCTTTGAATTATTTGAATGCTGAGGAAAGAGCAACAGATGCTAAAAGATATTTATTTATAAATGCTGCTGAACTAATCCAACATAGATATTTTGATGCCTTGACTTTGAAATTTGGATCTAAGGACATGATGCTTTGGAAAGGAGTTTCTTATTTTGTTTTCACAGAGGATGAGACCCTGTTCATTTCTTCTATTCCGATTTGGTATGATGGACCAGGCCCTCCTGAAGGGTTGGTGTGAACACCTTCAGAAAATTGCTTTGCTCAACTGCCAGCTGAGATGAAACTAGCACACAGGTTATACCATGAAAGACCTAATTAACGAAGCCCCCATTCAGCAGGAAGCAGTTTGGAGAGAAATAACTGCGTCCATATTCCCAAAAAATGTTTATAAATGTTCTTTTACATGTGAAGGGGGATATGATACAGGTATGAATAATTTGCATTAGTATAGATTTTGCTTTATTGATAGAGATTTACGGTCAATTTTGTTATATGTATATGTATTTCTGATATTGATTAAGGTATTGTGATTGTGTAGTTCATTATTAAAATGTAATGTATAATTAGGAAATATAGGTTGTTGATGGATAATCATAAATAATAGTCAAGTTTGTAGTCATGTGAGTTAATATTTTCTAGATGTGCGTAGATATATTTTAGATAGGCATTCTTCATATTTTTCAAAGATTATAGAATATGGCATTTTAAATGTTTTAATAACTTAGGACTTTTCATGACAATGAGACACTCTGCTCCTGGCAGCACCAATCTATTTCAAGGAGAAGATGGGCATCGAAGAGGCTCGTTATGGAGTTTGATAGCCATTTGGGCAAGAAACTGCTCTTGCCTGGACTATTGCATAAACTGGACACAGAGAACCCATAGAGAGAGGACTACTGAACTTGCCTAAGGTGAGATGATCTTTTGGGGTTCCTGATTCATGAAAGAGTCTGCGAGACATTCTGCAGGACACAACAGATAGTGACTGAACTGACTTTGAATTTTCATGCTTTATAAAAATGTCTGCTGGATACCATGGGCCTGAAGGCTGAAGATGGATGCCCCAACGGTACAGAGGAACTTTGGGTGACTGTCCAGGCAGCGAGATGTCTCTGTCATTTCTAGAGTTTTAAAAGTTGCTTTTTTCTTGTTTGCTTAGGTAGTATTGTATCTTTCTGGAGTCTTTGATGAAGTTAAGAATAGTTAGTTATAGTTATAGTTTTCCTTAGTTATGATAAAGATTATTGTAACTTTTACTTGATAACTGTTGTGTTATATGTAATTTTGCTATGTTAAAGTTAAAGCCTTTTTGTTGTTGTTGTTGTTGTTGTTTAAACCGAAAAAGGGGAAATGATGGAGGAAGGTCATTGGTTAAATAAAAAGAAACTGCTTGGCCCTCATTGGTTAGAAGATAGGTGGGAGGAGTAAACAGAACAGAACGCTGGGAGGAAGAGGAAGTGAGCTCAGACTCCACAGCTCTCCTCTCGGGAGCAGACGCCTCAGAAAGACGCCATGCTCCCAGCTCCCAGGCAGACAGACGCACGAGATGAAGCTCCGACCCAGAATGGACATAGGCTAGAATCTTCCCGGTAAGCGCACCTAGGGGCGCTACACAGATGATTAGAAATGGGCTAAATTAATATGTGAGAATTAGCCTAGAAGAGGCTAGATAGAAATGGGCCAAGCAGTGATTAAAAGAATACAGTGTCAATGTAATTATTTCAGGGAATAAGCTAGCCGAGCAGGCGGCCGGGGTTCTGAGAACGCAGCCCCGCCGCTCTTATTACTACAACTCCCCTCTTCTTAGCCATCTTTCCAGCTGTCTCCTGGGTTTTTATTTTTATTGAATTTTTCATAATTAGCATTATTTCAGCTTGTGTGTTTTTATGTAACTCTGTATCTTTATTGAACTCTACATCTTATATCAGCTTCCCTATTTCACGCGTCTTTTTATTTTTTTTATCTTCTTTTTTATGTTGTCATTTTTCTTTGTATTTTTTTTTTGTGAGTTTTTGGATCTCATTTGGTCAGTTACTCTGGAGTTACTTATGTCTTGTGTCTTCTTCAGTGTAGCTAGCATTCATGTTAGAATGATGTTTTCTTTCCTCTACAGAGTGTCCTCTGAAGAGCTGAATTTTTAGGCAAAATTGTTTAAATTTATTTTGATCATAGAATGTTTTCCCCATAGAGTATGATCGATAATTTTGCTGGAAAAAGTAACCTGGGTTGTTGTTCATGGTCTTTCAAAACTTGTGCTGTCCTGATGTGTGATTTGGTTTTTTCCCTTGATGTTTTTAAGATCCTGTTTTTTCTGAATATATTTTTTCTGTTTTATAAACAATTGCGTTTGTGGTCCTATTGGTTGTTCAGTATGCTTCTCACATCTTGATGCTTATCACATTCTCTAGATTGGGGAATTTTTCCTCTATGCTCTTGTTTAAAATTTTTCTGTGCCCACACTGATGAATATCTTGCATATCACCCTAGAACCTCATCTGGTGATGGATGGAGATAGAGACAGAGACCCACATTGAAGCACCGGACTGAGCTACCAAGGTCCAGATGAAGAACAGGAGGGAGAACATGAGCAAGGAAGTCAGGACCGCGAGGGGTGCGTCCACCCACTGAGACAGTGGGACTGATCATCATTACCATTAGATGACTGGACTGGAACTGATGGAGCATGTGATCAGACCAGACTCTCTGAATGTGGCTGACAATGAGCGTTGACTGAGAAGCCAATGATAATGGCACTGGGTTTTGATTCACCCCTGCTGTTATCTCTGTATTCTCAGCAATTCCTTAACATACAACTATGTTGGTTTCATTTGAGCATCAAATGATTCACAGAAAAAAAAATTCTTATTTAATCTTCTAAAAAGTCAGTGTGTTGGTTGTGGCATCCAATCCAATATTTCCCTGCAAAATAGAAAGCATGAATTAAGGTATTCTCTAGATACTTAGCTGAGTCATCTGTATCTGAGTATATTTTACCCATTTTGATGAAGGTACCCTTGCCTTCTTGGTTTCTTGGGGGTTTTACAACATTTTAACTGTATGCTGGAATTCTCACAGATGTATTTTGTTCTGTACATTATTGTTATATTTGTGTTTACATAAAGAAACTACAAATGGAAATTTCTATTCTTTTATCTTGATGTTTTCACTTCCACAACATGTTTTACATTACTTTTTTATTAAAATGTTTTAATTTATTTTACACACCAACCACAGTTTCTCTTCCCTCCTCTTCTACTGTTCTCTTCCCCCACCTCACCTTTACCCGCCCATCCCCCATCCACTCCGCAGAAAGGGCAAGACCTCCCATGGGAGTCAACAAAACATGGCATATCAAGTTGAGGCAGGACCAAGCTGCTGAGATGTTTTACATTGACCTTTGTATATTAGCCATGTTTCAGGAAACATGCAGAAAGTTTTATTGCTACTACTGCTGAGACATTTGAATTTTCTCCATATGTCACCATTTTGTATGCAAACACGTGCCATTGTGTATTTATCATCAATCATCTAATCACACGAGTTTTCTCAGTCTGTCATAACAAAATACAACTAACTGGGTATAGTTATCACAGAAATATCTTCTTATAGCCTTGGAGGCTAATGCCTAAGATGAAGCTACTATCAGAGTGAGTTCATCTTAGATCTTTTTCTTGGTTTGTAAGTGACAATTCTCTTGGTTTCTCTGCCTAGATTCAACTCTATGCACATGAAACTGAAAATTCCATGTTCTTATAATTTCTTCCAACAAATATCCTGATATACGGTGAATTGGGACCCATTTGCTGTCCAACTTTAACTTTATTTCATTTTCAAGGACACTATCCAAATTATAGTCTTATTCTGAGACATTGGAGATTTGGGCATTGTCTTAGTTATTGTTCTATTGCTGTGAAAAGACACCATGACCAAGGCTACTCTTATAAAAGGAACATTTAGTTGGGGGCTCTCTTATAGTTTTGAAAGGTGACTCCATGATCTCCTTGGTCTAAAACAGAAAAGCATCACAATGAGTCCATAGCTGTTCATTGGATAAATACTTATTTAATAAATATTGATGTTTATTATAAAAACTGGAACTAATCTGTTAACTGTGGTTTCTGTCCTTCCCGGTTCCAGCAATCGTTAAGTCCCAAAGAAATCACACAGAGGTCTACATTAATCAGAAACTGATTGGCCCATTAGCTCAGGCTTCTTATTAACTCTTATAACTTATATTAGCCCATTAGTCTTATCTGTGTTAGCCATGTGGCTCAGTACCTATTTCAGCGGCATAGTCACATCTTACTTCTTCTGTGACTGGACAGGACTACAGATGGAGCTTCCCTATCCCCAGAATTCTCCTGTTCTCATTGACCTGCCTCTACTTCCTGTCTGGTTGTCCTGCCTATATTTCCTGCCTGGCTACTGGCCAATCAGCGTTTATTTAAAACATACTTGACAGAATATAGACAGTTTGGGCATTGTCTTAGTTACTGTTCTATTGTTGTCAAAAGACACCATGATCAAGGCTACTCTTATAAAAGGAATATTTAGTTGGAGGTTTCTTATAGTTTTGAAAGGTGACTCCATGATCTCTATGGTCTAAAACAGAAAAGCATCACAATGAGTCCATAGCTGTTCATAGAATAAATACTTATTTAATAAATATTGATGCTTGATATAAAAATTGAAACTAATCTCTTAAAATTTACTCCTTTAGTGGTTTATGATATTTTTTGGTAATTTCTACTTTATTTATTCAGCTTTTCCTAGGCATTGAAAGGTTACTAAAAATAATATGAAAATAGTAAAACTTTTTTATATACACTATTGGATCTTTATCTGGAATATTTGAAAAAGTTTTTGAGTTATGAAATCCAAATAATTGAATATAAAATGTTGTGGATTTAAATTACAAGTAATTTTCTTATTTATATCAATTTATAAAAATAAGTCAAACCTACAGTATTTAATAATAAAAATGAGAAGTGATTTATATACTAAGTCAATAATAATTAAACAAAGAATAAATCATGATTTCTCTTAAATTTACAAAGTATTCTTTAATATGCACTACATGGATAATCAATATGATAATATATGCTGCATAACTTCATATTATATGTATATTAGTATTTACTTTTAAAGTCATCACATATTCTGACAACATATTTCTAAAAATACGAAAGCTGGATGGAGAGCTATATTTACACAATGTAGTAATAATCATCTGTTTCAAACAAAATAAGAAATCATTAAATTCCCCAGCAACTGATGGACTTAGAAGACAATTATCTCAAATGATATAACCCAGACCCATAAAGACAAATATAGTGCACATTTGCTTATATTTAGATATTAGCTGTTAAGTCAATGACAACCAAGCTACAGAACTACAGAGACTAAATATAGAGTAAAGGAATAAGAAGAGACATACAGATCTCTCCAGCAAAAGGAAATAGAATAAATCATTTTCAGGCATGTTGGGGGGAGACTGTAAGAAAAGAATCAACTGGAGAGGGGGAGGGAAGACAGAGTTGTGGGAGGAAAGACAGTTAAATATGGAAAGAGACAGTTAAAAAGAGTAGTATGGAAACATAATACAGTAGAAGATTCCTAAAATATATGTATATATGAAGATGATCAAAAAATTGCCAAATGATAGGGTAGAGAGGACCCCAACTGGACATCTCTTGTCATCAAATGAATCGTCCCGTACCAGGATTGGGTTACATCCAATTGAGTTGTTGGCCATAGAATTCCCATGGGAATACTCGTATAACATGGACTGTAACCCAATCTGTAAATTTCTCTCCTCAAACTGAAGGCAAGCCCCACAAATGAAGACAATACCTTTGCAAATTATTGAACCTTGAGAAGTCGGGCTGGTTCCTACAGAGAAAGCCTTTACTCTGCAGATGTGGGAGCCCACAGTGACTATTTCCTTCTTAAGAATAGAGAGTTCAAGATTGTCAAGGACAAATAATAGGATGTTTGACAAATGGTGTGGTTACTAGATATTTTGAGAATTAAGGAGGTGATTATGCTTCTTTGTTCCTTGAACCATGGTAAGGAAGTCAAAAGAATTTTTTTTTGACTTCTTCCTTTTTGCTTTGTGTATAAAGGGGCTATGAAAAATAAACTAAGTCTGCTATATTATTTGCTCAGAGTTCTTTTGATTCTACCTTCTGTCTTTTGTGTCTTTCTTTCTTAATCCTCATGTCCTATTTTAGGTATTGTTCGACAAGTCGGCTGGTCCCAACATGAAGATACCAAAAGAGAAACATTAACATCAACCCAGCCAAAATCCTTTGCTCTAGAAGACTGTCCTTCCTGCAAGATATGATAGGACAGTGATTGCACAAAGCTTGTGGGAGTTACCAGTTAATATATGACTTGATGTAAGGCCCACTCCACTAGATGGAACACATCCAACACTGCTTATGTTATCAAAACTAGATAGTCCAGGGACCTAGGGTAAAACCAAATACTGCTGTTCTAAAAAACAACACAAAACTTTTAGCAATAAAATTACTCTTTTTATTTATTTATTTATTTATTTATTTATTTTTGGTTTTTCGAGAAAGGGTTTCTCTGTGGTTTTGGTTCCTGTTCTGGAACTAGCTCTTGTAGACCAGGCTGGTCTCGAACTCACAGAAATCTGCCTGCCTCTGCCTCCTGAGTGCTGGGATTAAAGGTGTGCGCCACCACCGCCCGGCTTAAAATTACTCTTAATTCTATTCTACTATACTCATAGATCAGTGTTTTGCTTAGCCATCATAAGAGAAGCTTCAAAACCCAGCAGAAGAGGAGGCAGAGTGTAAGAGCCAGAGGGAATGGAGAACTCCAAGAAAAGAAGGCCCTGTAGATCACCAAGATTGATGCACATAAAAACTCACGCAACTGAGACAGCATGCACAAGGCCTTCATGGGTCTGCCTAGTTGGGGTCCTACAGCTGAAAGAAGTGGACATATGACAGCAACCCTAACCACTGGGAACAAACTACTCATGGGGTAGGCTGCATGCTCAGTACTAACTGGACAACACAAAACAAACTCAATGACATCTTTCGAGAGTTTTTTTTTTTGCCCTAGTGCTCTGGTAGAGCTTCAACTTTTTTTAAAAAATTATTTTTTATTTTTATGTTATTTAAAACTATATTTTTCTTTTCTTTTTTACTCGACATGTGCTTTGTGTATCTAATATGGCATATTTGGCATTTTATGGGTTTCCTGATTATGCAGATGAGTGTGTCTCAAGCTTTGCGCCTTTTCTTGGGTTCGTTTCCTTTGATCATTCATTTTGTCCAACTCCTTGTGTTAGTTTTTATCTTATCTTATATTATTTTATCATTATCCCTTAGAAGCCTGTTTGTTTCCTAAAGAGAAACAGAAACAGGGTGGATCTGGTTTGAAGAGGAGGGAAGTGGAGATGAGCTCTAGGTGCATAAACATGGGAAACTATACTTAGAATATGTGAGAAAAAAATCTGTTTTCATTAAAAGAAAAAAGAAAAATATATGCATTATAGTATTGAATGTATGTGCTTCATACCCATATTTTATATTCTCAAACAAATATATTTTAAAATATGTATTCAATGTAACTAGATACTAGTTGAGGGGTGTAACAAGCTTTTTCCGCAGCTGTCACCTTACAAATAACAACATGGAAACTTATTATTAATTATGAAAGCTTGGCCTTTAGTTTAGGCTGGTCTCAACTAGCTCATAACTTAAACCTTTTATATTAATCTACATTCTGTCACTTAGCATTACCTCTCTGTTCCCTCATCTGGCTGACAACTACACCCTTCTTCCCAGAGTTCACTCTATCTCTGGAAATCCTGCCTAAGGTCTTCCTGCATAGCTATTGTCCATTCTGCTTTTTATTAAAACAGTCAGAAAGCACCTAGGTAAAGACACATCTTCACAGTATAAACAAATATTCTGTAACAGGGGAAGGGACTGGGAAGAGAGGAGGGAGGGAGGGGAAACTGATTGGGCTGCGGAAAATTAATGAATAATAAATAAATATTAATAATTTTAAAAACAAACAAAAAACTATTCTTTCATGATATATCAATTCAACATGAAAACCTGTGATATAGGGTTTTCCGATATCAAACAATTCCGTAAAAGAAACTACCTTAGTTTATTTGTTTTTGTCAAATTACAGTTTCACAGGTTTAGTCCATTATAATCATGGCAGCACACAGGCAGACATGCTACTGGAGAAGTAACTGAGAGTCCTGCATCTGGATCCACAGGCAACAGGAAGAGGAAGCCATTGGGCCTGGCTTCTATAACCTCAAAGCCCACACCCAGTGGCATATTTTTCTAATAAATCTGTACCTACTCCAACAAGGCTGTACTTCCTAATCCCTCCCAAGTAATGCCCACTCCCTAATGACCAAGTATTCAAATATATGTGCCTATGGAGACATTTCTCTTCAAACCATCACATCATCCTCATAGCAATATGGAAACAAAACTCAAATCAACCTAAAAAGCACAAATTAAAACCAAAGTATTAAAATGCAATTTTACATTTGTAAAAATTTTATATATGTAAAACTACACATATAAAACATTACATAATGATGACTATGAACTACATCTAATTCCCATTATAAACAATATTTTAACTTATTTTTGAGAATTGCTTATATTTGTACAATGTATTTTGGTCATATCAATCCGCTACTACCTTCCTCTAACCTGCTCTTGTGCCCCCCCCACACACACACACCCTCTTCTCCATTCTTTGTGTCATCCTTCTACTCTTTTATTTTTCTTAAAACAGGGTCTTACTGTGTACTTATGGCTGGACTTGTATTTTATATATACCAGGTTGGTCTTGAAATCACAGAACCTACATCTGTATGTGAGGTGCTAGAATTCAAAAGGTGTCGTTCTAAATAACCTTGGTTCCTATTACGTCTGCCCATCTTCATGTGGATGTGACTATCTACTGGGATATGTGCAACCTATCAGCTGCCATGTTCTCAAAAAAGAGTGAAACTTCCTATGGTAGGCATCAGTTTCCAATGTCTGGTTCACCAAAGGTATGGCATCAGGTGCTTAGCCCCTGGTCATGTAGGAACATTGATTGTATGATCTTGTCTAGATCTTGTGCATGTCACCAAAACTTGATGTATGTATTAGCCATGCCATGTCAACAAGTCATAATTTTGTAGATTTTACTCCATCATTTTCATTCTTTCTTCTCTGTCTTCTACAAAGTCTCCTGAGCTAGGGTGTGAGACAAGGGCTTGATATGAATGATTTATCCACAGATGGATACTCATTAACTTATTCATGGTGCTTTGACTTGTTATATATCTGCATTAAGTATATAAAAAAAGAAGTTTTTCTGACAAAGGTAGAAGTAACACAAATCTTTAGCAATAAACATAGCTATTTAGAAGGCAGTTTGACCCCATGACCAATTAGCAAACCAACAGCAGTAACTTTCCCTTTAGGGTCTGTGAGTTCCCCAGTCATGGATTTTGGCCAATTTCTAGTATATGACATTAAATTCCTCATGTGGGGCAGACTTCATATCAAATCAGAAAATGATTGATTACTCTCCTACCGGTTATATCACTCTTATGCCAATGGGTACATCTTGCCATGTAGGTCAGTGTTCTAGCATGTAAAGATCAGCAGTTAGAGATACCTATGATTTCTTTTCTCTCTCAGCAGGTTGTGTAACACCTTTTGGAACTATTTAAGCTATTCAGAGGAAGAATTCACCATCTACAGTTGAAGTTGGCTTCTCTATGTCTTACATGCAAAGTGAGTAGTGTCTTCAGTAATAACATTATACCACCTAGCTATGATGAGCAAACAAGAGCAATTGCAACAATATGTTCCATTTTGGGTGCCTCGGCAGGCAAAGAGGTGTTATATTTGTTCACGCTACATTACTTAACTGTGTAAAGGTGTGTTACTTTTGTGTACGCTGCATTTGTTTAATGATGCAAGGATATGTGATTAATTATATAAAGATGAGTTGCATCTGTTTTACCTGGACAGCCGAAGGCACCTGATTGGTCTAATAAAAAGCTGAATGGCAAACAATTAAGCAGATAGTCTGGTCTGATAGGCAGAGAATAGATAAGAGGAGAAATCTAGGCTCAGGGACAGAGAAGAAGAAGGAAAGAATGGGGGAGAAGGGGAGGGACACGCGCAAGGCCAGAAGCCACTCAGCTGCCACCCAGACCCAAGAAACAGTGAAAGTATGATATACACAAAGAAGAAAGGTTCAAAAAAACCCATGGTAAAAGGTAGATAAAGAGAGGCAGACTTATTAAAGTTAAAAGACCTAGCCAAAAACAAGCCTAAGCTAGGTTGAGGATTCACAGCTATTAAGGTTCTGTGTCATAACTTGGGAACTGGTTGGTGCCCACCTCCAAAAAAAAGCCTTGTACACCTCCTCATTCCTGACCAACAGTCTAAATAAGTATCTAATGGTTTGATTTTTGATGCCCCTAACCACCAGGATGAGATTCTTTTTACTCTGATAGGATCCCATGTTGGGGATTGGGTTAGTGACAGATAGTATGAAATTAGTGCCTATAGAATGTTTTATGGTCAATTATAAGCAACAAAAAATCTACAGATGGAATAAAAATTGAGTCAGACTTGTCTGGATGGCGTTTTTATATTTTCACTCTATCGGTCCTGTGTGTGGTGTTGAAATGATGAAAATCTAGGACCCTGTAGAGCAACAGAGAATTTCTCTTTCGCTTAGGTGGGCTTAACCCAGGAAGTGTATGAAAGTCAACAAGCACAGAAAGGTGAGTTGCAGAAATAAGTTTCATTACGGGATTACAGATGGGAGCTGCAAAGACAGAAGGTAGAGCTGCAGAAGAGCAGAAATGGGACCCAGGGTATGGAGTTAATAAGGGTTTACTGAAAAGAAGAACTTGGGGTATTAGTGGGTGATCAACTTTACATTTATGCAGAGGCTGATTTTTGTGATAATATTGTCTAAAAACAACTCTATTTTCAATAAAGAATTTTAAAGTTTATTATTTCTGTAAAATAATTTATGTAGAACAGATATCTCTCATAAATCCTAGAATAAGAAAATTTCTGCCTCAGTTTCCAAAACTAACATTTAAAAACACATACCCAAACCATTGTAACAAAAAAATTCAACATGAACATTTTACCCAGATTTTCCATCTCCATCCTTCCTTCTGTTTGTGTTTTCTTCCTTGCTTCCATTTCATTCTTCAAGTCTTGAACCGCTTCCCTAACCTGTTTGATTGCTTTTTTCTTGTTTCTCTTGGTTTTCTTGCGTGTCTTTGAGCGATTTATTCATTTCCTCTACCTTTTTGTTTGTAATCTCTAATTGTTTATGGCAGTTTTTCACCTCCTGTTTAAGGTCTTCTATTATTTTCATATAGTTCACTTTTGAGTCGATTTCTTCTAATTCTTCTGGAGTAGGGTGTATAATTCTTCTTATTTCGGGATCCCTGGATTCTGGTGATGTCATGTTGCCTTTCAGGTTGTTGGAGGAATTCTTGCCTTGGCGCCTTCCCATCTCTTCCTTCAAATGGAGCCAGGAGAGGCCTGGTGTCTTGGTCCAGTCTTTGCTGTGATTGACTCTCTGGGTGTATCTCTTCAGTGTAGAAGCAGGAACCGTTCCCGTCCAGATGAACTCCTCAGCACAGAAACATGGACGCCTGGTAGTCCAATGACCCGAAGACAAAAGGGGGAACTTGGGGGGCAGGGTGGGGACGAGTAGAACACAGGACACCCTGCCGCACAGGCTGAAGGTGCATGTGCTCCCTTACCGGGGGTCCTTGAGGCCTGCCCCGTAGGTAGGCTCTCACAGCTCTGGGTGGGTAGCCTTAGTGTAGGAGCAGAAAACTGTTCCTGAGCAAAGGACCTTGCAGAAAACGAAGACTTGGGGGGGGGGGCGTGTGTGTAAGAAAGACAGCCCTGAAGAAGGAGCTGGGGGAGGGGGGTTTGTGCTTTCTTCTGGGACGATCCGCCCCTGGATAGCACACACTCACCCGTCCAGATGGAATTCCTAAGCAACTAAACAGGGCCGCCCGGTAACCCAATGATCCCGGGACAAAAGGATGAAAGGAGCAAGGGGGGCGGTATCCAGAAGAGCACAGGAGAGCCTGGCGCACTAGCTGAAGGTGCCCGGGCTTCCTTACAGGGGACCCCGAGGCCTGCCAGGTAGGCAGGCACTCACCGCTCTCAACATGAACATTTTAATTAGTTACTATTTTAGTTAGGTGTGAATGAGATAAAAGTGTGAACAATCAACTTATCCTTGATCTTGCTTTCAGATTTTATACTACGCATTTTTAGTGAAACTTTTTTCCATGGAAAATAAAGAACAAAAAATAGCAGCTCCTGAATATTGATATAGGTCAAAAAATTATCCTAAAGCAATCACACACACACACACACACACACACACAGGCAGAGAGAGAGAGAGAGAGAGAGAGAGAGAGAGAGAGAGAGAGAGAGAGAATATTAGGTCTGTGTCTTAATTTCTTTTGTGGTAATTATGATTAAAAACTCTAACAAAATCATCTTAGGAGAGAAAAGATTTATTTGAGCCCATATTTTCAGGTAACAACCCATCATTTTTGGTAAACCACAGTGACAGCTACTTGAAACAGCTGTTATATTTTATTCATAGTCAAATGGCAGAGGGCAATGAATCCTTATCCTTAGAACTCTCTCTCCTTTCAGTCAGTCCAAGACCCAGCCAATGAAACGATGTCACCCCTTTAGAGTGCTGGTCCACCCATTTAGATTAACCCAGTGAAGAAAATCACACACAGGCATGTCCACAGGCCAATAGAATATGTACAAGGAGGGCACTGGAGTCCCTTCCCAGGTGACTTCAGGTCCTACCAAGTTGACAATTGAAAATAATCATGAAAGAAAGATGACAGGAGCAATTCTAATGTATAAAAAGTTTTAAAAAAAAACACATGGTTTCATAACAAAAATTATTAGAATGTTAAATGAAAATAGAAAGAGAATATGTATAACAATAATGGCAGAAATATCAAATATGTTATGTACCAGGGCTGGCTACATATCTGTAACAGCATTCAACAATGATTGTCTCTACTCTGAGTGACTATGTTTTTACATTGCTTCACATGTACTGGGCTGTGCATTTAGCTAATAAAATTTCTAGAACCATTTAGGTATTTGTGTCAACCAAGATTCTTCAGCATCTAGTCCTACAGTTTGCTCCTCTGGACAAAATGATGATCAAGCTCATTTGGTACATATGTGGTATTTACATAGGGGCATTTATTACTTGTTAATCATTCTCTCCCGGGAAAACTTGAGCAAATGTCTGTTCATACAAGATATGACACTGGGAAGAGACCAATGAAAAGTTTCCACCTAAATCTGGCTTGGATGAAGAGTGTTTCCATTGGGATTAATTACAGCATTTTGGATGACTCAAAGGCAGATACAGCACTGAAAAGTCACCCTTCATAGGGACAAATCATAAGACCATGTCAGAACCTCCTTGCCCAGTAACCCCCACCAGAGACTCACTCCTTGTCAAAAACTCTCACTAGTTTTATATACTCTGGGAAGGATCTTTTAAATTTTGTAACTTTCTACACTGATGAATGTTGAGTGAGGCTACTTGTTCATTTCCAGGACACTCAGACTCTCAAAAAAATTAGTCCTAATTGCAATACTGTTTGGCCATAGCTTAAGTGTATTTCTGGCTAACGCTTATATCTTAAATTAACCTGTATCTATTAATCTTTATGATAGCTATCGATAATAAATGACAACCAATACTCCCTTTTCTTCATTCTTTCTTACCACATTCCCTGACAAAATTCTGGTTGATGATTAAGCATCCCCATGCATTTTTCCTATGTAATTCATGTCTTGCGTAGCTACGTTTTTCAGGATAGGCATCTCTGCCTCAGGTCCATGTCTTAATGTCCATAGTAAAGGTCATGAAACAATTGCCAGAATTTGATTGCATTCCTATTCCTTATATACTTTCACTAACTACAATAGACTGTGGTTCACCCCATTTGGTGCTATCCCTGTACTTATGAAGTGGTCCCCATGCGGCTACCATGTTCTTCATAGAGCAAGATAGTATGGGACTTCCCCTGAAAATACAATGCACTCTTGGATGCATCATTCTTTGTTGCATTGCATATCACCCATCACAAAGAGTATCTCATTGCCACAACAGCAATGAGGCACAGCATTTCATAACATATGGGGAACTGTAGACATATACAGACTGCCCCAATGAATACTTTGCTCTCAGATGGATCAGTCTCAATCATGTTTTGTCATCTAACTCAGGAGCCAGGGAACTGGTCCTTGAAATTTAACCTTGGGTCAAAATGTTGGTCCCTCTTTGGGTACCAAATGTGTTTTGTGACTTCTCCTGTGAAGACATGAAAAAATGTTTACTTATCCTATTGATTCCACCAAAATCTAGCTTGTTAGACCAATTAATTTATTTGAAGGATATTTATAGAATAGGTACCACAAAGGTAGCTAAATCACCTTAAATCCACCCTAATCTTATTGGCAACTCATAAAAGTTACAACTATGCAGCTTTCTGATTAATGTGTGGCCAGCTCTACTAAAGGGAGTCTTATTTCCACAGCAGTTTTTACTGTTTTATGTCTTTGGAATTCTGAACTTCCAAAGCCTATTATGTTTCCTGAACTTTCTGGGTCATTTAAGTTTCATTTATCTTATAGAGTCCTATGAAGTATTATTCTTCCCACAAGAAGACATCTTCAAATTAAAAGAAAATAGCTATAGAGTATCTTTCTAATATAATACTTTATGTTAAAGGGGGAATGGGGAAATACAGTTTAACAAAATACTATTGCCACATATTTGTGTGAAGAAATGCTTCACATAAACTGTTTTATCTAAGAAAGATAGTTCCTAGAATATAAATGTGGCCACTTGGGCCACAATAAGTTTTCATCCAAAATGTATGTCATGTTCATGCTCTCATTTAGCCACTATCACAGAACCTTTGAACTTATAATAAAAAGAGTATAATATACACATATGAAATAATTTAACAATTACATGAAGATAAATTTTTCTATTTGCTACCCAATCAATTGAAATTTTATTATAAAGTGAGAAGTTGTATATTTTTATATATTCAGTACACACAAAATAATGTTCTATGCATCTGAATTAGAATTATTACTCTAGGAAACTTATAAAATTATATGTGTGGTCATATACAGCTTAGAAAAGAAATTTTGTTCACTAAATAAAGGTTTCATAAATATCACTGAGAACATTTCCCACCAAATATTTTTTGTGCAGCATCTTTGACATCTCTGTTTCTTAGACTATATATTAGAGGGTTCAGCATAGGGATTATAAGTGTGTAGAACACAGCTACAATCTTGTTTTGCTTTGAGGAGGAGATGGACCCAGGCTGGGCATACATGAAGAACACAGTTCCATAGAATAAACTCACCACAATGATATGAGAGCTACAAGTGGAGAAGGTCTTACTCCTGCCGTGGGTGGAGGGGATCTTCAGGACAGTGGAAAGAATGTACCCATAGGAAACCAGAATGATGGTTGTGGTGGAGATGATGATGAGAGCAGAGAGAATAAACAGTACAATCTCATTCACAAAGGTGTCAACACAGGAGATCTTAATCAAAGCTGGGACATCACAGAAAAAGTGGTCCAGCCTGTTTTCTGCACAGAAATGCAAGCTGAAGGTGAAACCTGTCTGTACCATGGAGTTGATGCATCCACAAATGTAGGAGCCAGTTACCAACTGAATACATACCTTTTGGGACATGTGCACAGGATAAAGGAGAGGAGAGCAAATGGCTGAGAAGCGATCAAATGCCATGACAGCAAGAAGGAAGCATTCAGTTGTAGCAAACAAAACAAAGAAGAAGAATTGCGTGGCACAACCATTGTAGGAAATTTTCTTTTCACTTGTCAAGAAGTTGGCTAAGGTTTTGGGAGCAATGACTGTGGAATAGCAGAGATCCAAATAAGACAAGTTTCTAAGGAAGAAATACATAGGTGTTTGGAGTCTGGAGTCCATCTTAATAATCATTATCATGCTGACATTCCCTACCACAGCGACCATGTAGATCATCAAGAACACCAAGAATAAAAGGACTTGAAACTTTGGAGGGGTTCTAAATCCCAAGAGAATGAACTCTGTTACCTCTGAGTAATTCCTCTTCTGCTCACCCTTCATAGCTAATATGAAGATAAAACTAGAAAATGGCAAAAATAAAAAACAATAAGTGAGGAGTCAGAATTTTAGTAAAAACTCCTGCTGATTCAGCATGGGAGCACACTTACCTTGTTCATTTTACTTTATCAAACATCATGGACATAAACAATCTGTTGTCTTATTAAGGTCTTCCCATTGAGTTGTTTAATCCAGTGAAGATTTTTCATTATACTTACCTGTAATAAATGCAAATTGGACCTCTAAATTCTATTGGGAAAACAGAGATTCCAGGAAAATGTCTGGAATCAGGAAGTTTTGTTTTGAATTTTCCCATAGATTCTATCACCTGTTTCCTGCCATTAAGTTTTGTGACTATAAAAGGTTGATTTTTATTGTATACATCATAACTTTCTAGAATATACAATATATGAAGTATTATAATGTAAATATATTTGAATAAATTTTGAGCACAAATTAAAATGCTATTTGGCGTGGTTAGTTTCATCAACAAAATAAACAGTAACATATACCATTATACTTATATGTGTGTATATATACATATATATGTATGTATACACACACACACACACACACACACACACACATATATATATATATATATATATATATATATATATATATATATATACAGTTTTATAGGATAGAGGGTGTCTCTCCAGTTTAGATAATTTTATTTTTACACAATAACTTCATGCCATTAGTTCCTTTGTTGTTCAGCCATAAGATGGTTTAAACGCTTCAAAGCACAACTTAACTGCCAAAGACACTCACCATTTTGCTTATATTCGTTAAAAGCAATGCAATAAGATTCTTGCTTTGCACACCATCTCTCCCTCCCTCCTTTTTCTGTTTCTTATTTTCTTTCTTTATTAATTTACTCTTTTTCTATGTTATCCTTCATTCTTTTTTTCAAATTATCCTTCCTCCTTTCAATTTTTACTCTCCTTTTAGAAAAAGCCCTAATATACCCTTGTAAAATGAAAAGACAACACAAAACAATTTAAATATCGTTATTTAAATAGTAAAAGTAAGAATTTAGTCAAGCCCCAGTTATCTTTATTTAAACATACACTGTCACAATTGCAGCATATTCTTAAGTAAAATACAGTGTAGACATAGAGAAGAGTTTTTTCCAAATCTATGATTTAGAAAATTAAAATATTACAATAGATTTAAGTGACTTGGGGTCACTAGAGTGAAAAACATGCTTGTCTACTACTCAACAATTTATCATAGAGTATAAAAGAATTTGTGTAATCAATAGTTCAATCACATGCTATGAAGTTGACTTTTAAATCGCATAATCATTTAACCTACAACATGCGTATTTATGTTCAAAAATGTCTCACAATTGCTCCTGTTGATACTGGAATCACACTATGAAATTTTCATATGCAAGCACGTTTTGAATCTTTGGTGTATATGTAATAGCTGACCCTCCTGAATACAAAGGTTAAAACTATATAACTGGTCAATGTTCACAGTAGAGAAGTGATAAAAATTACCTCCAGCAATGACTATTAATTTAAAAACTGTTTCCTTTAAATCCATAGTTTACATTAACAAGTTCCTGATTTTAGCAGAATTTTCAAAACATGGGATAGAATTGAAAGTTAAGTCAGGGTACAGATATGAGAATTTTTTTTATTATCTTAGTAACCACTAAGTATGCTTAAGAATACACCAAAACGTGGCTATAAACCAAATGTTCATTACCCAGAAGCTATTCCAGAGCACTGATTGTTATTCATCAATGTTCAGTTCCCCGTTCAGATTTGCTGGCTTTAGCAAACAGTAGCAACATTTTTAGATGATATCCTAACGTCACGTTGGATGAACTTACAACTGTCTTGTACTATTTCACCAGTTCAGTGGCAAGTAGGCCTGGAATGAATCCAGAAAGAGATTTCCCCATGAGGATGGAAACCAAGGATCTGGGCAGGCAGTGCCTCCATATAATACTCCAAGGAGATCAACAGGCTCTATCATCAGTAAACTACTTTGTGCCAGGATGCAGAAAAAAAGAAACAAAGGAAAAGAAATAGAATGAAGGAAACAAGGAGAGAAGAGAGAAAATTATTAATTGATGAACTCATTAAGCCTTTGGAAAATTAAAAGCATTCCCTGGAGGACATGATAACTGATTTTCTACACAGAAGAAACTAATAAAACAGATACGATGTGACAAAAAAAAAAACACACTTGGTTCATTTCTTATAGTCCTGATTATAGCAGCAGGCTGCTTGTTTGTCCCAGCC
Organism: Microtus oregoni; assembly: GCF_018167655.1. Taxonomy (NCBI): domain Eukaryota; kingdom Metazoa; phylum Chordata; class Mammalia; order Rodentia; family Cricetidae; genus Microtus; species Microtus oregoni. Next base: position 66,286,040 of record NW_024543060.1, read on the forward strand.
ACCCAGAACTGAAATTCACACAGAAACTATATTAATTAAATTACTGCTTGGCCCATTAGCTCTAGCTTCTTGTTGGCTAGCTCTTACATCTTATTTTAACCCATCTCCATTAATCTGTGTATCTCCACATGGCTGTGGCTTACCGGGTATAATTCCCAGCATCTGTCTCTGGCGGGCTACATGGCTTTTCTCTAACTCCACCCTTCTTTCTCCCAGCATTCTGTTTAGTTTTCCCCACCTAGCTCTGTTTCCCTTTGGCTCTGCTATAGGCTCAAAGCAGTTTTCTTTCTTTCTTTTTTTAAAGTATGCCACATAATCTTTAATAAGTAAGATGATTGACAAGAACATGCTCAAATAAACTTGCTTTTCAGGACCCACAGGTATGTTGTATACCAAATGACTGCAGGAGATGGCCATACTTTTTCAATGTTAGACATGTTCTTTGAGCAAGAGACTTCATTTGTGTATTTTGACAAGTGTTTACCTCACACTCTAAAATCTTTGAAGTAGACATTAATGTAATATTTTGAGCTTATATACATATGTCGTTATACTTTGAATCTGAAGTGTCCCCTGAAGGTGTGTTTACTAAAGGGGTGTTTCTCAATCAATGTGGGTGGTTCAGAAGTACTGAAAACAAAGTCTCTGACTTGATTCAGGTTGGCATTGCCTATTGAAGGGTATCTTGCTCAGGCTCCCTTCTGGTGTGTCCCTCTTGGCTTCTTAGTCACTGTGAGATATGTACTTGATCTACCATCATTCCCTCATCTAGTAATGCTCTGTCATGTCAGTACCTAGAAGGAGCTGGCCCAGTCAAGCATGGAGTCAAAGCAGTTTTCTTTATTCATTAATGGTAATCACAGCATACGGAATGAAACACCACATTACCACCCTTTTCTGTTTAAATAAAAAAGAAAGGCTTTATCTTTAACATAGTAAAATTACATATAATAGAGCAAGTATCAAGCAAGAATTACAGTTACAATATTTATATCTACTTTATATCATAACTAAGAAAAACTATAACTATAATATTTTCAAGTCCATCAAAGACCCCAGAAGGATATAATATTACCTAAATAAACATAAGGTGCATTGTAAAGCATCTTCCAAAACTCTAGTATTAACAGAGACATCTTGCTGCCTGGACAATCACCCAATGTTCTTCTGTACCATGGGGCATCCATATTCAGCCTACAGGCCCATAGTATCCAGCAGACGTTTTCATGAAGAAGGAAATTTCAAAGACAGTTCTGTCTATATTGGCAGTTTGTCTGTCCCTTTCTTCTGTGTGCTGCAGAATGTCTCACAGAGTCTTTCATGAAGCAGGAACCATGAAAGATCATCTCACTTTTAGGCAAGCCCAGCAGTCATTTCTCTGCAGGTCTTGCATGTCCAGTCCAGGCAAGAGCAGTTTCTTCCCCAATGGCTAACCAACACCATAGCCTATTCAATGGCCATCTTCCTCTTGAAGTAATTGGTGTTGCCAGGAACAAATGTGTCTCACTGTCATGAAAAGTCCTAAGTTCTTAAACATTTTAAATGCCATATTTTGTAGTCTTTGAAAGGTTTGAAGAATGCCTATCCATCTGAAATAGATCTCTGTACATCTAGAAAATCTAACTGACATGACTACAAGCTTGATGATTATCTATTAACCTATATTTCTTAAGTATACATTACATTTTAAATTAACTGCATGATTACAATACCTTAATCAAGAGCAGAAATATACATACAACAAAATTAACCTTATGTTTGTATCAATAAACCAAGATCCATACTAATGCAAAGTATGCATCTCTATAGCATATCACCTTTTACATGTAAAGAAGCATTTACAAACAATATTTGGGAATATGAGCACATTTTTGTCCAAACTTCTTCTTGCTGTTTATTGGGTGAAGTTATTTTGGGGGTGTTCACAGTGACCTCTTGGGGGGGGTCATGGTCTATCAAACCATATTAGCCTGGAATAAATCCACAGCTTTTCATCCTCTGTGGAAACAAAAGAAAAACCTCTTTTTCAAAGCGACATATTCTTAGGCCCAAATTCTGAAGTCAAGATACCTTTATAATATAAATTCTGGTTTAGATTAGCAGCCCATACAACAAAATGTCTCTCTATACTTAGCTCCTTCACAGTCAAAACATTCAAAGAAAACACAATAATATACATACATAATCCAGACTCTCTGTTTATAATCCATCTTTATGTGGGTTAATTTTCTTTACTATATTTAACCTATGACTGTCTTACTGGAAATATCTGTGTATGGCAGCAGGAAGAGTCTGTCTCTTTTAGTGTTTGGGTGGAATGTCCTAGAGATGTCTGTTAGTTCCATTTGATACACAGTATCTGATATCTAGTGATTATTTAATTTTTGTCTAGCTGTATAGTCTGTTGATAATAGCACTTTACTTAAGTCACTCAGTATTACTATTTTGTGGTTAATCTGTTGTTTTACATCTATTACAAGTTTACAGTTCTGAAGTTTGATGCCCTTGAGTTTTGTGATTCTATGTTAGGTTTATAATATTTTCTTGGTGTATTGTTCCTTTGATGTGTAACACTCAAATGCATTGGGTGCCATTCTGTAACATGAAGGGCCTGCTGCTTGTTTGGGTTTCTGTCCTGCCTGGTCCCCCAGCCATTTAGTCCCAGAGAAAATCACACAGACATCTCCATAAGATTATAAACTGATTGGCCCATTAGCTCAGGCTTTTTATTAGCTCTTATCACTTATTTTAACCAGTTATTCTGAACTATGTTAGACATATGGCTCAGAATCTTTCTCAGCAGGGCAGGTCATATCCTGCTTGTTCAGTGATCTGGGCAGGAGTTGGAGGAATGGGCTTCCTCCTTCCTAGAATTTCCCTGTTCTCATCACCCTGCCTCTGCTTCCTGTCTGGTTGACCTGTCTATACTTCCTGCCTGGCCAATCAGCATTTATTTAAAATATGATTGTCAGAATAAAGGCAATTCTCCCACACCATTGATGAGTATAAAGTGACCTTGTTTAGTTCTTTTGACTATTTTTAGTTTAATATATATTATATATTAGAATTGTTACACTTAGTCATTTTTAAATATGATTGATTTCTTTGGAATACACTTTTCAGTCATTTTACCCTATCTAAAACAATCTCTATGGTAAGGGGTGTATCTTGATGGTAAAAAATTAATGGATGCTGGTTTTTGCTTAGTTTTGTCTCTAATTTCCTAGCTTTATATTTTCACTGTGCTTTGAGACTATTGATAAGAAGTATTACTAAAAATGTGTCTTAGTCCTGTAATTTTGTTGAATTGTGATGCTTCCTTTAATCTCTTTTGAGTAATAATTACAGCAGTGTTTCCTTTTCCAAATGACCCTTTGACTATATGTAACCTTCCATACAATAAAGTATTTTTTTTAGTATCTATGTACAGTTCACTTATTATTCATTAATGCCTTTGATCTGCTTTTATTTGAAAGGTTTTTATTTTTTCCTTATTTTTAATTGTTTGTTTTGCTGGGCATAAAAATCTGGGTTGACAGTTTTCCTCTTTCAGGACTTGGAATTAATCTTTTTAGTTCTTCTGGTTTTACATTTTTCTGTTGAATACTCCCAGGTTATTCTAATAGGCCTGCTTTGTAAGTGACTTGATCATTTTCTGTTTCAATTTTCAGAATACTTTATTCTGCACTTTTCATATGTTAACTCTACTATGTCATTGAGAGTTTCTTTTCTCATTCCATCTACTTATACTGTTTTGATCACTTAGAGCTGAAAGGGGATCTCTTCTCTAAGTGGATAAAATTGGCTAATATAATTTTACCGATAATATTTTGTACTCCTTTTGTATGGTATTCTCCTCATATGCCCATAATTCTAAGGCTGGGTCATTTTATGGTGTTCCAAAGCTTTCTAATGTCTCCTTCGCAGATGTTTGTAAACCTATCACTGCATTTTACAGAGCAGTATAATTACTCTGCCTCTCTTCCAGCCCTTCTTACTCTGTTTTCCACATGATCCATCCTAATGGTGAGGATTTCTTCTAAGCTGTTAATTTTGCTTTATTATTTTTAAATTATATGTGCATGTGTGTGTGTCATTATCGGTGAAGCTAGGGTGGGTGTGAGGTGCTGGGCTTGGGTGCTGAGAGCTGGATTTGTGCTCACTCCTTGATGGAGGAAGGTCATTGGTTTAATAAAAAGAAACTGCTTGGCCCTCATTGGTTGGAAGATAGGTGGGAGGAGTAAACAGAACAGAACGCTGGGAGGAAGAGGAAGTGAGCTCAGACGCTACAGCTCTCCTCTCGGGGAGCAGACGCCTCAGAGAGATGCCATGCTCCGCTCTCCCGGGCAGACGCACGCGATGAAGCAAGCCGCCAGGTTAGACATGATGAGTCTTTCTCGGTAAGACCAGTGCTCACAGATTATTAGAGATGGGTTCATCGGGATGTGAGAATTAGCCTGTAAGGGCTAGAGCTAAAGGGCCAAGCAGTGTTTAAATGAATACAGTTTGTGTGTTGTTATTTCAGGCATAAGCTAGCCAGGCAGGCGGCCGGGGTGCTGGGAACGCAGCCCCGCCACCCTTATTACTACAAATGGCACCCAACGTGATGAACTAAACCCACTTAAAAAACCTGAGAATGCTTAAAATAAGGGAGAGAGAGTTTAACACAGATTTTTGCTGTTTGTTGGTGGCGTGCTTTAGAGAGATTTCCTGATTCGGCAACAGCAGGAGAAAAAACGCTGTGTCATTTTAAAGCACGACTTCCTGGGGCTGTGCCGCCATTGCGATCTCTGTCTGGCTCCTGCGGGAGACAGAGCTTTTGAATAGAGCATTTGGAGTAAAGTGCTACGATTTGTTTGATGGCAACTAGACTCGCTGTGTTCTCGGGTCTGCTCTGCTTGTTAGAGGCAAGCAAGTGCTCTCATCTAAGAGAGGCTTCCTGACTCAACTTTAGCTGCAAAGCTTGCAGCTCTTTTAAGAGGTCCTGCCAAAAAACACTTAAACAGTGTTGATGAAAAGCTGAACGCATGCTTTTCGGTTTTCAGCTGTAGCAGGAAAAAAGCTGCGCCGTTTAAAACTGCCGGCTTTCTGGGCTGTCCTGCCAGGGCAAACTCTGACTGTTTGAGGCAGGAGGGCCGGCTACTGAGAGAGGACTTAAGTGTTGTCTGTTGTAGCTCACTTGCTGGCAGGGACCTTGAAATGCCATACAGTTGTTGCAATAAATATGGCTACAGCCTGTATATCCGCCATGAGGCTGGAAAGCTAAGGAGTGGGCTACATCTAGCCGGCAAAGCCACGCCTTTAATCCTACTGATATTGCTTGGTAAATTAAAGACTCATATGGTCAGAAAAAGAGAGATATACAGTAAAGAGAGATTCAAAGACAAAGAAAACTTTTAAATGGTTTACAGTGTGTTAAAAATATATGCAGACTAAAAGTTGAAGTTCTTAAAGTAAAAAACAAAAAAAAAAAGGAAGAGAGTTGTTGTGTGTGGTAGTATACACCTTTAATCCCAACACTTGGAAGGCAGAGGAAGATTGACCTCTGTGACTTCAAGGTGTGGTAGCACACGCCTTTAATCCCAGTGCCTAGAAGGTAGAGACAAACTGATCTCTGTGAGTTCAAGGTGTAGTAGTGTACACCTTTAATCCCAATGCCTGGGAGGCAGAGACAGGCGGATCTCTGAGAGTTCAAAGACAGCCTCGTCTACAGAGTTACTTCAGGTCAAAGATACATATAACCTGTCTCAAAAAGCAAAAAGTTAAAAGTAAAAATAAACAAAATAGAGGTTAAAATAAAACGCACAAAGATGGAAAATACACAGAGAATTTTGATACTGTATGCTATTATGCTCTCTTTGAATTATTTGAATGCTGAGGAAAGAGCAACAGATGCTAAAAGATATTTATTTATAAATGCTGCTGAACTAATCCAACATAGATATTTTGATGCCTTGACTTTGAAATTTAGATCTAAGGACATGATGCTTTGGAAAGGAGTTTCTTATTTTGTTTTCACAGAGGATGAGACCCTGTTCATCTCTTCTATTCCGATGGACCATGCCCTCCTGAAGGGTTGCTGTGAACACCTTCAGAAAATTGCTTCGCTCAACTGCCAGCTGAGATGAAACTAGCACACAGGTTATACCATGAAAGACCTAATTAACGACGCCCCCATTCAGCAGAAAGCAGTTTGAAGAGAAATAACTGCGCCCATATTCCCAAAAAATGTTTATAAATGTTCTTTTACATTTAAAGGGGGATATGATATAGGTATGAATAATTTGCATTAGTATAGATTTTGCTTTATTGATAGAGATTTACAGTCAATTTTGTTATATGTATATGTATTTCTGATATTGATTAAGGTATTGTGATTGTGTAGTTCATTATTAAAATGTAATGTATAATTAGGAAATATAGGTTGTTGATGGATAATCATAAATAATAGTCTAGTTTGTAGTCATGTGAGTTAATATTTTCTAGATGTGCGTAGATATATTTTAGATAGGCATTCTTCATATTTTTCAAAGATTATAGAATATGGCATTTTAAATGTTTTAATAACTTAGGACTTTTCATGACAATGAGACACTCTGCTCCTGGCAGCACCAATCTACTTCAAGAAGAAGATGGGCATCGAAGAGGCTCGTTATGGAGTTTGATAGTCATTTGGGCAAGAAACTGCTCTTGCCTGGACTATTGCATAAACTGGACACAGAGAACCTACAGAGAGAGGACTACTGAACTTGCCTAAGGTGAGATGATCTTTTGGGGTTCCTGATTCATGAAAGAGTCTGCGAGACATTCTGCAGGACACAACAGATAGTGGCTGAACTGACTTTGAATTTTCCTGCTTTATAGAAATGTCTGCTGGATACCATGGGCCTGAAGGCTGAAGATGGATGCCCCAACGGTACAGAGGAACTTTGGGTGACTGTCCAGGCAGCGAGATGTCTCTGTCATTTCTAGAGTTTTAAAAGTTGCTTTTTTCTTGTTTGCTTAGGTAGTATTGTATCTTTCTGGAGTCTTTGATGAAGTTAAGAATAGTTAGTTATAGTTATAGTTTTCCTTAGTTATGATAAAGATTATTGTAACTTTTACTTGATAACTGTTTTGTTATATGTAATTTTGCTATGTTAAAGTTAAAGCCTTTTTGTTGTTGTTGTTGTTGTTGTTGTTTAAACCGAAAAAGGGGAAATGATGGAGGAAGGTCATTGGTTAAATAAAAAGAAACTGCTTGGCCCTCATTGGTTAGAAGATAGGTGGGAGGAGTAAACAGAACAGAACGCTGGGAGGAAGAGGAAGTGAGCTCAGACTCCACAGCTCTCCTCTCGGGAGCAGACGCCTCAGAAAGACGCCATGCTCCCAGCTCCCAGGCAGACAGACGCACGAGATGAAGCTCCGACCCAGGATGGACATAGGCTAGAATCTTCCTGGTAAGCGCACCTAGGGGCGCTACACAGATGATTAGAAATGGGCTAAATTAATATGTGAGAATTAGCCTAGAAGAGGCTAGATAGAAATGGGCCAAGCAGTGATTAAAAGAATACAGTGTCAATGTAATTATTTCAGGGAATAAGCTAGCCGAGCAGGCGGCCGGGGTGCTGGGAATGCAGCCCGCCGCTCTTATTACTACAACTCCCCTCTTCTTAGCCATCTTTCCAGCTGTCTCCTGGGTTTTTATTTTTATTGAATTTTTCATAATTAGCATTATTTCAGCTTGTGTGCTTTTATGTAACTCTGTATCTTTATTGAACTCTACATCTTATATCAGCTTCCCTATTTCACGCATCTTTTTATTTTTTTATCTTCTTTTTTATGTTGTCATTTTTCTTTGTAATTTTTTTTTGAGTTTTTGGATCTCATTTGGTCAGTTACTCTGGAGTTACTTATGTCTTGTGTCTTCTTCAGTGTAGCTAGCATTCATGTTAGAATGATGTTTTCTTTCCTCTACAGAGTGTCCTCTGAAGAGCTGAATTTTTAGGCAAAATTGTTTAAATTTATTTTGATCATAGAATGTTTTCCCCATAGAGTATGATCGATAATTTTGTTGGAAAAAGTAACCTGGGTTGTTGTTCATGGTCTTTCAAAACTTGTGCTCTCCTGATGTGTGATTTGGTTTTTTCCCTTGATGTTTTTAAGATCCTGTTTTTTCTGAATATATTTTTTCTGTTTTATAAACAATTGTGTTTGTGGTCCTATTGGTTGTTCAGTATGCTTCTCACATCTTGATGCTTATCACATTCTCTAGATTGGGGAGTTTTTCCTCTATGCTCTTGTTTAAAATTTTTCTGTGCCCACACTGATGAATATCTTGCATATCACCCTAGAACCTCATCTGGCGATGGGTGGAGATAGAGACAGAGACCCACATTGAAGCACTGGACTGAGCTACCAAGGTCCAGATGAAGAACAGGAGGGAGAACATGAGCAAGGAAGTCAGGACCGCGAGGGGTGCGTCCACCCACTGGGACAGCGGGACTGATCATCATCACCATTAGATGACTGGACTGGGACTGATGGAGCATGTGATCAGACCAGACTCTCTGAATGTTGCTGACAATGAGCGTTGACTGAGAAGCCAATGATAATGGCACTGGGTTTTGATTCACCCCTGCTGTTATCTCTGTATTCTCAGCAATTCCTTAACATACAACTATGTTGGTTTCATTTGAGCATCAAATGATTCACAGAAAAAAAAATTCTTATTTAATCTTCTAAAAAGTCAGTGTGTTGGTTGTGGCATCCAATCCAATATTTCCCTGCAAAATAGAAAGCATGAATTAAGGTATTCTCTAGAAACTTAGCTGAGCCATCTGTATCTGAGTATATTTTACCCATTTTGATGAAGGTACCCTTGCCTTCTTAGTTTCTTGGGGGTTTTACAACATTTTAACTGTATGCTGGAATTCTCACAGATGTATTTTGTTCTGTACATTATTGTTAAATTTGTGTTTACATAAAGAAACTACAAATGGAAATTTCTATTCTTTTATCTTGATGTTTTCACTTCCACAACATGTTTTACATAACTTTTTTATTAAAATGTTTTAATTTATTTTACACACCAACCACAGTTTCTCCTCCCTCCTCTTCTACTGTTCTCTTCCCCCACCTCCCCTTGACCCACCCATCCCCTATCGACTCCGCAGAAACGGCAAGACCTCCCATGGGAGTCAACAAAACATGGCATATCAAGTTGAGGCAGGACCAAGCTTCTGGGATGTTTTACATTGACCTTTGTATATTAGCCATGTTTCAGGAAACATGCGGAAAGTTTTATTGCTACTACTGCTGAGACATTTGAATTTTCTCCATATGTCACCATTTTGTATGCAAACACGTGCCATTGTGTATTTATCATCAATCATCTAATCACACGAGTTTTCTCAGTCTGTCATAACAAAATACAACTAACTGGGTATAGTTATCACAGAAATATCTTCTTATAGCCTTGGAGGCTAATGCCTAAGATGAAGCTACTATCAGAGTGAGTTCATCTTAGATCTTTTTCTTGGTTTGTAAGTGACAATTCTCTTGGTTTCTCTGCCTAGATTCAACTCTATGCACATGAAACTGAAAATCCCATGTTCTTATAATTTCTTCCAACAAATATCCTGATATACTGTGAATTGTGACCCATTTGCTGTCCAACTTTAACTTTATTTCATTTTCAAGGACACTATCCAAATTATAGTCTTATTCTGAGACATTGGAGATTTGGGCATTGTCTTAGTTATTGTTCTATTGCTGTGAAAAGACACCATGACCAAGGCTACTCTTATAAAAGGAACATTTAGTTGGGGGCTCTCTTATAGTTTTGAAAGGTGACTCCATGATCTCCTTGGTCTAAAACAGAAAAGCATCACAATGAGTCCATAGCTGTTCATTGGATAAATACTTATTTAATAAATATTGATGTTTATTATAAAAACTGGAACTAATCTGTTAACTGGGGTTTCTGTCCTTCCCGGTTCCAGCAATCGTTAAGTCCCAAAGAAATCACACAGAGGTCTACATTAATCAGAAACTGATTGGCCCATTAGCTCGGGCTTCTTATTAACTCTTATAACTTATATTAGCCCATTAGTCTTATCTGTGTTAGCCATGTGGCTCAGTACCTATTTCAGCGGCATAGTCACATCTTGCCTCTTCTGTGACTGGACAGGACTACAGAGGGAGCTTCCCTATCCCCAGAATTCTCCTGTTCTCATTGACCTGCCTCTACTTCCTGTCTGGTTGTCCTGCCTATATTTCCTGCCTGGCTACTGGCCAATCAGCGTTTATTTAAAACATACTTGACAGAATATAGACAGTTTGGGCATTGTCTTAGTTACTGTTCTATTGTTGTCAAAAGACACCATGATCAAGGCTACTCTTATAAAAGGAATATTTAGTTGGAGGTTTCTTATAGTTTTGAAAGGTGACTCCATGATCTCTATGGTCTAAAACAGAAAAGCATCACAATGAGTCCATAGCTGTTCATAGAATAAATACTTATTTAATAAATATTGATGCTTGATATAAAAATTGAAACTAATCTCTTAAAATTTACTCCTTTAGTGGTTTATGATATTTTTTGGTAATTTCTACTTTATTTATTCAGCTTTTCCTAGGCATTGAAAGGTTACTAAAAATAATATGAAAATAGTAAAACTTTTTTATATACACTATTGGATCTTTATCTGGAATATTTGAAAAAGTTTTTGAGTTATGAAATCCAAATAATTGAATATAAAATGTTGTGGATTTAAATTACAAGTAATTTTCTTATTTATATCAATTTATAAAAATAAGTCAAACCTACAGTATTTAATAATAAAAATGAGAAGTGATTTATATACTAAGTCAATAATAATTAAACAAAGAATAAATCATGATTTCTCTTAAATTTACAAAGTATTCTTTAATATGCACTACATGGATAATCAATATGATAATATATGCTGCATAACTTCATATTATATGTATATTAGTATTTACTTTTAAAGTCATCACATATTCTGACAACATATTTCTAAAAATACGAAAGCTGGATGGAGAGCTATATTTACACAATGTAGTAATAATCATCTGTTTCAAACAAAATAAGAAATCATTAAATTCCCCAGCAACTGATGGACTTTTAGAAGACAATTATCTCAAATGATATAACCCAGACCCATAAAGACAAATATAGTGCACATTTGCTTATATTTAGATATTAGCTGTTAAGTCAATGACAACCAAGCTACAGAACTACAGAGACTAAATATAGAGTAAAGGAATAAGAAGAGACATACAGATCTCTCCAGCAAAAGGAAATAGAATAAATCATTTTCAGGCATGTTGGGGGGAGACTGTAAGAAAAGAATCAACTGGAGAGGGGGAGGGAAGACAGAGTTGTGGGAGGAAAGACAGTTAAATATGGAAAGAGACGGTTAAAAAGAGTAGTATGGAAACATAATACAGTAGAAGATTCCTAAAATATATGTATATATGAAGATGATCAAAAAATTGCCAAATGATAGGGTAGAGAGGACCCCAACTGGACATCTCTTGTCATCAAATGAATCGTCCCGTACCAGGATTGGGTTACATCCAATTGAGTTGTTGGCCATAGAATTCCCATGGGAATACTCATATAACATGGACTGTAACCCAATCTGTAGATTTCTCTCCTCAAACTGAAGGCAAGCCCCACAGATGAAGACAATACCTTTGCAAATTATTGAACCTTGAGAAGTCGGGCTGGTTCCTACAGAGAAAGCCTTTACTCTGCAGATGTGGGAGCCCACAGTGACTATTTCCTTTTTAAGAATAGAGAGTTCAAGATTGTCAAGGACAAATAATAGGATGTTTGACAAAAGGTGTGGTTACTAGATATTTTGAGAATTAAGGAGGTGATTATGCTTCTTTGTTCCTTGACCCATGGTAAGGAAGTCAAAAGAATTTTTTTTTGACTTCTTCCTTTTTGCTTTGTGTATAAAGGGGCTATGAAAAATAAACTAAGTCTGCTATATTATTTGCTCAGAGTTCTTTTGATTCTACCTTCTGTCTTTTGTGTCTTTCTTTCTTAATCCTCATGTCCTATTTTAGGTATTGTTCGACAAGTCGGCTGGTCCCAACATGAAGATACCAAAAGAGAAACATTAACATCAACCCAGCCAAAATCCTTTGCTCTAGAAGACTGTCCTTCCTGCAAGATATGATAGGACAGTGATTGCACAAAGCTTGTGGGAGTTACCAGTTAATATATGACTTGATGTAAGGCCCACTCCACTAGATGGAACACATCCAACACTGCTTATGTTATCAAAACTAGATAGTCCAGGGACCTAGGGTAAAACCAAATACTGCTGTTCTAAAAAACAACACAAAACTTTTAGCAATAAAATTACTCTTTTTATTTATTTATTTATTTATTTATTTTTGGTTTTTCGAGAAAGGGTTTCTCTGTGGTTTTGGTTCCTGTCCTGGAACTAGCTCTTGTAGACCAGGCTGGTCTGGAACTCACAGAAATCTGCCTGCCTCTGCCTCCTGAGTGCTGGGATTAAAGGCGTGCGCCACCACCACCTGGCTTAAAATTACTCTTAATGCTATTCTACTATACTCATAGATCAGTGTTTTGCTTAGCCATCATAAGAGAAGCTTCAAAACCCAGCAGAAGAGGAGGCAGAGTGTAAGAGCCAGAGGGAATGGAGAACTCCAAGAAAAGAAGGCCCTGTAGATCAACAAGATTGATGCACATAAAAACTCACGCAACTGAGACAGCATGCACACGGCCTTCATGGGTCTGCCTAGTTGGGGTCCTACAGCTGAAAGAAGTGGACATATGACAGCAACCCTAACCACTGGGAACAAACTACTCATGGGGTAGGCTGCATGCTCAGTACTAACTGGACAACACAAAACAAACTCAATGACATCTTTCGAGGGTTTTTTTTTTCCCTAGTGCTCTGGTAGAGCTTCAACTTTTTTAAAAAAATTATTTTTTATTTTTATGTTATTTAAAACTATATTTTTCTTTTCTTTTTTACTCGACATGTGCTTTGTGTATCTAATATGGCATATTTGGCATTTTATGGGTTTCCTGATTATGCAGATGAGTGTGCCTCAAGCTTTGCGCCTTTTCTTGGGTTCGTTTCCTTTGATCATTCATTTTGTCCAACTCATTGTGTTAGTTTTTATCTTATCTTATATTATTTTATCATTATCCCTTAGAAGCCTGTTTGTTTCCTAAAGAGAAACAGAAACAGGGTGGATCTGGTTTGAAGAGGAGGGAAGTGGAGATGAGCTCTAGGTGCATAAACATGGGAAACTATACTTAGAATATGTGAGAAAAAAATCTGTTTTCATTAAAAGAAAAAAGAAAAATATATGCATTATAGTATTGAATGTATGTGCTTCATACCCATATTTTACATTCTCAAACAAATATATTTTAAAATATGTATTCAATGTAACTAGATACTAGTTGAGGGGTGTAACAAGCTTTTTCCGCAGCTGTCACCTTACAAATAACAACATGGAAACTTATTATTAATTATGAAAGCTTGGCCTTTAGCTTTGGCTGGTCTCAACTAGCTCATAACTTAAACCTTTTATATTAATCTACATTCTGTCACTTAGCATTACCTCTCTGTTCCCTCATCTGGCTGACAACTACACCCTTCTTCCCAGAGTTCACTCTATCCCTGGAAATCCTGCCTAACGTCTTCCTGCATAACTATTGGCCATTCAGCTTTTTATTAAACCAGTCAGAAAGCACCTAGGTAAAGACACATCTTCACAGTATAAACAAATATTCTGTAACAGGGGAAGGGACTGGGAAGGGAGGAGGGAGGTAGGGGAAACTGATTGGGCTGGGGAAAATCAATGAATAATAAATAAATATTAATAATTTTAAAAACAAACAAAAAACTATTCTTTCATGATATATCAATTCAACATGAAAACCTGTGATATAGGGTTTTCCGATATCAAACAATTCCGTAAAAGAAACTACCTTAGTTTATTTGTTTTTGTCAAATTACAGTTTCACAGGTTTAGTCATTATAATCATGGCAGCACACAGGCAGACATGCTACTGGAGAAGTAGCTGAGAGTCCTGCATCTGGATCCACAGGCAACAGGAAGAGAAAGCCATTGGGCCTGGCTTCTATAACCTCAAAGCCCACACCCAGTGGCATATTTTTCTAATAAATCTGTACCTACTCCAACAAGGCTGTACTTCCTAATCCCTCCCAAGTAGTGCCCACTCCCTAATGACCAAGTATTCAAATATATGCCTATGAAGACATTTCTCTTCAAACCATCACATCATCCTCATAGCAATATGGAAACAAAACTCAAATCAACCTAAAAAGCACAAATTAAAACCAAAGTATTAAAATGCAATTTTACATTTGTAAAAATTTTATATATGTAAAACTACACATATAAAACATTACATAATGATGACTATAAACTACATCTAATTCCCATTATAAACAATATTTTAACTTATTTTTGAAAATTGCAATGTATTTTGGTCATATCAATCCGCTACTACCTTCCTCTAACCTGCTCTTGTGCCCCCCCACACACACACCCTCTCCTCCATTCTTTGTGTCATCCTTCTACTCTTTTATTTTTCTTAAAACAGGGTCTTACTGTGTACTTATGGCTGGACTTGTATTTTATATATACCAGGTTGGCCTTGAAATCACAGAACCTACATCTGTATGTGAGGTGCTAGAATTCAAAAGGTGTCGTGACTGAAATAATCTTTATGTAAGTTCTTAATAACCTTGGTTCCTATTACGTCTGCCCATCTTCATGTGGATGTGACTGTCTACTGGGATATGGGCAACCTATCAGCTGCCATGTTCTCAAAAAAGAGTGAAACTTCCTTTGGTAGGCATCAGTTTCCAATGTCTGGGTCACCAAAGGTATGGCATCAGGTGCTTAGCCCCTGGTCATGTAGGAACATTGATTGTATGATCTTGTCTAGATCTTGTGCATGTCACCAAAACTTGATGTATGTATTAGCCATGCCATGTCAACAAGTCATAATTTTGTAGATTTTACTCCATCATTTTCATTCTTTCTTCTCTGTCTTCTACAAAGTCTCCGGAGCTAGGGTGTGAGACAAGGGCTTGATATGAATGATTTATCCACAGATGGATACTCATTAACTTATTCATGGTGCTTTGACTTGTTATATATCTGCATTAAGTATATAAAAAAAGAAGTTTCTCCGACAAAGGTAGAAGTAACACAAATCTTTAGCAATAAACATAGCTATTTAGAAGGCAGTTTGACCCCATGACCAATTAGCAAACCAACAGCAGTAACTTTCCCTTTAGGGTCTGTGAGTTCCCCAGTCATGGATTTTGGCCAATTTCTAGTATATGACATTAAATTCCTCATGTGGGGCAGACTTCATATCAAATCAGAAAATGAATGATTACCCTCCTACCGGTTATATCACTCTTATGCCAATGGGTACATCTTGCCATGTAGGTCAGTGTTCTAGCATGTAAAGATCAGCAGTCAGAGATACCTATGATTTCTTTTCTCTCTCAGCAGGTTGTGTAACACCTTTTGGAACTATTTAAGCTATTCAGAGGGAGAATTCACCATCTACAGTTGAAGTTGGCTTCTCTATGTCTTACATGCAAAGTGAGTAGTGTCTTCAGTAATAACATTATACCACCTAGCTATGATGAGCAAACAAGAGCAATTGCAACAATATGTTCCATTTTGGGTGCCTCGGCAGGCAAAGAGGTGTTATATTTGTTCACGCTACATTACTTAACTGTGTAAAGGTGTGTTACTTTTGTGTACGCTGCATTTGTTTAATGATGCAAGGATATGTGATTAATTATATAAAGATGAGTTGCATCTGTTTTACCTGGACAGCCGAAGGCACCTGATTGGTCTAATAAAAAGCTGAATGGCAAACAATTAAGCAGATAGTCTGGTCTGATAGGCAGAGAATAGATAAGAGGAGAAATCTAGGCTCAGGGACAGAGAAGAAGAAGGAAAGAATGGGGGAGAAGGGGAGGGACACACGCAAGGCCAGAAGCCACTCAGCTGCCACCCAGACCCAAGAAACAGTGAAAGTATGATATACACAAAGAAGAAAGGTTCAAAAAAACCCATGGTAAAAGGTAGATAAAGAGAGGCAGACTTATTAAAGTTAAAAGACCTAGCCAAAAACAAGCCTAAGCTAGGTTGAGGATTCACAGCTATTAAGGTTCTGTGTCATAACTTGGGAACTGGTTGGTGCCCACCCCCCAAAAAAAAAGCCTTTTACACCTCCTCATTCCTGACCAACAGTCTAAATAAGTATCTAATGGTTTGATTTTTGATGCCCCTAACCACCAGGATGAGATTCTTTTTACTCTGATAGGATCCCATGTTGGGGATTGGGTTAGTGACAGATAGTATGAAATTAGTGCCTATAGAATGTTTTATGGTCAATTATAAGCAACAAAAAATATACAGATGGAATAAAAATTGAGTCAGACTTGTCTGAATGGCATTTTTATATTTTCACTCTATCGGTCCTGTGTGTGGTGTTGAAATGATGAAAATCTAGGACCCTGTAGAGCAACAGAGAATTTCTCTTTCGCTTAGGTGGGCTTAACCCAGGAAGTGTATGAAAGTCAACAAGCACAGAAAGGTGAGTTGCAGAAATAAGTTTCATTACAGGATTACAGATGGGAGCTGCAAAGACAGAAGGTAGAGCTGCAGAAGAGCAGAAATGGGACCCAGGGTATGGAGTTAATAAGGGTTTACTGAAAAGAAGAACTTGGGGTCTTAGTGGGTGATCAACTGTTACATTTATGCAGAGGCTGATTTTTGTGACCATATTGTCTAAAAACAACTCTATTTTCAATAAAGAATTTTAAAGTTTATTATTTCTGTAAAATAATTTATGTAGAACAGATATCTCTCATAAATCCTAGAATAAGAAAATTTCTGCCTCAGTTTCCAAAACTAACATTTAAAAACACATACCCAAACCATTGTAACAAAAAAATTCAACATGAACATTTTACCCAGATTTTCCATCTCCATCCTTCCTTCTGTTTGTGTTTTCTTCCTTGCTTCCATTTCATTCTTCAAGTCTTGAACCGCTTCCCTAACCTGTTTGATTGCTTTTTCTTGTTTCTCTTGGTTTTCTTGCGTGTCTTTGAGCGATTTATTCATTTCCTCTACCTTTTTGTTTGTAATCTCTAATTGTTTATGGCAGTTTTTCACCTCCTGTTTAAGGTCTTCTATTATTTTCATATAGTTCACTTTTGAGTCGATTTCTTCTAATTCTTCTGGAGTAGGGTGTATAATTCTTCTTATTTCGGGATCCCTGGATTCTGGTGATGTCATGTTGCCTTTCAGGTTGTTGGAGGAATTCTTGCCTTGGCGCCTTCCCATCTCTTCCTTCAAATGGAGCCAGGAGAGGCCTGGTGTCTTGGTCCAGTCTTTGCTGTGATTGACTCTCTGGGTGTATCTCTTCAGTGTAGAAGCAGGAACCGTTCCCGTCCAGATGAACTCCTCAGCACCAAAACATGGACGCCTGGTAGTCCAATGACCCGAAGACAAAAGGGGGAACTTGGGGGCCAGGGTGGGGACGAGTAGAACACAGGACACCCTGCCGCACAGGCTGAAGGTGCATGTGCTCCCTTACCGGGGGTCCTTGAGGCCTGCCCCGTAGGTAGGCTCTCACAGCTCTGGGTGGGTAGCCTTAGTGTAGGAGCAGAAAACTGTTCCTGAGCAAAGGACCTTGCAGAAAACGAAGTCTTGGGGGGGGGGGGAGGCGTGTGTGTAAGAAAGACAGCCCTGAAGAAGGAGCTGGGGGAGGGGGGTTTGTGCTTTCTTCCGGGACAATCCGCCCCTGGATAGCACACACTCACCCGTCCAGATGTAATTCCTCAGCAACTAAACAGGGCCGCCCGGTAGCCCAATGATCCGGGGACAAAAGGATGAAAGGAGCAAGGGGGGCGGTATCCAGAAGAGCACAGGAGAGCCTGGCGCACTAGCTGAAGGTGCCCTGGCTCCCTTACAGGGGACCCTGAGGCCTGCCAGGTAGGCAGGCACTCACCGCTCTCAACATGAACATTTTAATTAGTTACTATTTTAGTTAGGTGTGAATGAGATAAAAGTGTGAACAATCAACTTATCCTTGATCTTGCTTTCAGATTTTATACTACGCATTTTTAGTGAAACTTTTTTCCATGGAAAATAAAGAACAAAAAATAGCAGCTCCTGAATATTGATATAGGTCAAAAAATTATCCTAAAGCAATCACACACACACACACACATACACACACACACACACAAAGGCAGAGAGAGAGAGAGAGAGAGAGAGAGAGAGAGAGAGAATATTAGGTCTGTGTCTTAATTTCTTTTGTGGTAATTATGATTAAAAACTCTAACAAAATCATCTTAGGAGAGAAAAGATTTATTTGAGCCCATATTTTCAGGTAACAACCCATCATTTTTGGTAAACCACAGTGACAGCTACTTGAAACAGCTGTTATATTTTATTCATAGTCAAATGGCAGAGGGCAATGAATCCTTATCCTTAGAACTCTCTCTCCTTTCAGTCAGTCCAAGACCCAGCCAATGAAACGATGTCACCCCTTTAGAGTGCTGGTCCACCCATTTAGATTAACCCAGTGAAGAAAATCACACACAGGCATGTCCACAGGCCAATAGAATATGTACAAGGAGGGCACTGGAGTCCCTTCCCAGGTGACTTCAGGTCCTACCAAGTTGACAATTGAAAATCATCATGAAAGAAAGATGACAGGAGCAATTCTAATGTATAAAAAGTTTTAAAAAAAACACATGGTTTCATAACAAAAATTATTAGAATGTTAAATGAAAATAGAAAGAGAATATGTATAACAATAATGGCAGAAATATCAAATATGTTATGTACCAGGGCTGGCTACATATCTGTAACAGCATTCAACAATGATTGTCTCTACTCTGAGTGACTATGTTTTTACATTGCTTCACATGTACTGGGCTGTGCATTTAGCTAATAAAATTTCTAGAACCATTAAGGTATTTGTGTCAACCAAGATTCTTCAGCATCTAGTCCTACAGTTTGCTCCTCTGGACAAAATGATGATCAAGCTCATTTGGTACATATGTGGTATTTACATAGGGGCATTTATTACTTGTTAATCATTCTCTCCCGGGAAAACTTGAGCAAATGTCTGTTCATACAAGATATGACACTGGGAAGAGACCAATGAAAAGTTTCCACCTAAATCTGGCTTGGATGAAGAGTGTTTCCATTGGGATTAATTACAGCATTTTGGATGACTCAAAGGCAGATACAGCACTGAAAAGTCACCCTTCATAGGGACAAATCATAAGACCATGTCAGAACCTCCTTGCCCAGTAACCCCCACCAGAGACTCACTCCTTGTCAAAAACTCTCACTAGTTTTATATACTCTGGAAAGGATCTTTTAAATTTTGTAACTTTCTACACTGATGAATGTTGAGTGAGGCTACTTGTTCATTTCCAGGACACTCAGACTCTCAAAAAAATTAGTCCTAATTGCAATACTGTTTGGCCATAGCTTAAGTGTATTTCTGGCTAACGCTTATATCTTAAATTAACCTGTATCTATTAATCTTTATGATAGCTATCGATAATAAATGACAACCAATACTCCCTTTTCTTCATTCTTTCTTACCACATTCCCTGACAAAATTCTGGTTGATGATTAAGCATCCCCATGCATTTTTCCTATGTAATTCATGTCTTGCGTAGCTACGTTTTTCAGGATAGGCATCTCTGCCTCAGGTCCATGTCTTAATGTCCATAGTAAAGGTCATGAAACAATTGCCAGAATTTGATTGCATTCCTATTCCTTATATACTTTCACTAACTACAATAGACTGTGGTTCACCCCATTTGGTGCTATCCCTGTACTTATGAAGTGGTCCCCATGCGGCTACCATGTTCTTCATAGAGCAAGATAGTATGGGACTTCCCCTGAAAATACAATGCACTCTTGGATGCATCATTCTTTGTTGCATTGCATATCACCCATCACAAAGAGTATCTCATTGCCACAACAGCAATGAGGCACAGCATTTCATAACATATGGGGAACTGTAGACATATACAGACTGCCCCAATGAATACTTTGCTCTCAGATGGATCAGTCTCAATCATGTTTTGTCATCTAACTCAGGAGCCAGGGAACTGGTCCTTGAAATTTAACCTTGGGTCAAAATGTTGGTCCCTCTTTGGGTACCAAATGTGTTTTGTGACTTCTCCTGTGAAGACATGAAAAAATGTTTACTTATCCTATTGATTGCACCAAAATCTAGCTTGTTAGACCAATTAATTTATTTGAAGGATATTTATAGAATAGGTACCACAAAGGTAGCTAAATCACCTTAAATCCACCCTACTCTTATTGGCAACTCATAAAAGTTACAACTATGCAGCTTTCTGATTAATGTGTGGCCAGCTCTACTAAAGGGAGTCTTATTTCCACAGCAGTTTTTACTGTTTTATGTCTTTGGAATTCTGAACTTCCAAAGCCTATTATGTTTCCTGAACTTTCTGGGTCATTTAAGTTTCATTTAACTTATAGAGTCCTATGAAGTATTATTCTTCCCACAAGAAGACATCTTCAAATTAAAAGAAAATAGCTATAGAGTATCTTTCTAATATAATACTTTATGTTAAAGGGGGAATGGGGAAATACAGTTTAACAAAATACTATTGCCACATATTTGTGTGAAGAAATGCTTCACATAAACTGTTTTATCTAAGAAAGATAGTTCCTAGAATATAAATGTGGCCACTTGGGCCACAATAAGTTTTCATCCAAAATGTATGTCATGTTCATGCTCTCATTTAGCCACTATCACAGAACCTTTGAACTTATAATAAAAAAGAGTATAATATACACATATGAAATAATTTAACAATTACATGAGGATAAATTTTTCTATTTGCTACCCAATCAATTGAAATTTTATTATAAAGTGAGAAGTTGTATATTTTCATATGTTCAGTACACACAAAATAATGTTCTATGCATCTGAATTAGAATTATTACTCTAGGAAACTTATAAAATTATATGTGTGGTCATATACAGCTTAGAAAAGAAATTTTGTTCACTAAATAAAGGTTTCATAAATATCACTGAGAACATTTCCCACCAAATATTTTTTGTACAGCATCTTTGACATCTCTGTTTCTTAGACTATATATTAGAGGGTTCAGCATAGGGATTATAAGTGTGTAGAACACAGCTACAATCTTGTTTTGCTTTGAGGAGGAGATGGACCCAGGCTGGGCATACATGAAGAACACAGTTCCATAGAATAAACTCACCACAATGATATGAGAGCTACAAGTGGAGAAGGTCTTACTCCTGCCGTGGGTGGAGGGGATCTTCAGGACAGTGGAAAGAATGTACCCATAGGAAACCAGAATGATGGTTGTGGTGGAGATGATGATGAGAGCAGAGAGAATAAACAGTACAATCTCATTCACAAAGGTGTCAACACAGGAGATCTTAATCAAAGCTGGGACATCACAGAAAAAGTGGTCCAGCCTGTTTTCTGCACAGAAATGCAAGCTGAAGGTGAAACCTGTCTGTACCATGGAGTTGATGCATCCACAAATGTAGGAGCCAGTTACCAACTGAATACATACCTTTTGGGACATGTGCACAGGATAAAGGAGAGGAGAGCAAATGGCTGAGAAGCGATCAAATGCCATGACAGCAAGAAGGAAGCATTCAGTTGTAGCAAACAAAACAAAGAAGAAGAATTGCGTGGCACAACCATTGTAGGAAATTTTCTTTTCACTTGTCAAGAAGTTGGCTAAGGTTTTGGGAGCAATGACTGTGGAATAGCAGAGATCCAAATAAGACAAGTTTCTAAGGAAGAAATACATAGGTGTTTGGAGTCTGGAGTCCATCTTAATAATCATTATCATGCTGACATTCCCTACCACAGCGACCATGTAGATCATCAAGAACACCAAGAATAAAAGGACTTGAAACTTTGGAGGGGTTCTAAATCCCAAGAGAATGAACTCTGTTACCTCTGAGTAATTCCTCTTCTGCTCACCCTTCATAGCTAATATGAAGATAAAACTAGAAAATGGCAAAAATAAAAA
This sequence comes from Microtus oregoni, assembly GCF_018167655.1. Classification (NCBI taxonomy): domain Eukaryota; kingdom Metazoa; phylum Chordata; class Mammalia; order Rodentia; family Cricetidae; genus Microtus; species Microtus oregoni. The sequence continues at coordinate 66,308,183 of NW_024543060.1, forward strand.
ACAATAAGTGAGGAGTCAGAATTTTAGTAAAAACTCCTGCTGATTCAGCATGGGAGCACACTTACCTTGTTCATTTTACTTTATCAAACATCATGGACATAAACAATCTGTTGTCTTATTAAGGTCTTCCCATTGAGTTGTTTAATCCAGTGAAGATTTTTCATTATACTTACCTGTAATAAATGCAAATTGGACCTCTAAATTCTATTGGGAAAACAGAGATTCCAGGAAAATGTCTGGAATCAGGAAGTTTTGTTTTGAATTTTCCCATAGATTCTATCACCTGTTTCCTGCCATTAAGTTTTGTGACTATAAAAGGTTGATTTTTTATTGTATACATCATAACTTTCTAGAATATACAATATATGAAGTATTATAATGTAAATATATTTGAATAAATTTTGAGCACAAATTAAAATGCTATTTGGCGTGGTTAGTTTCATCAACAAAATAAACAGTAACATATGCCATTACACTTATATGTGTGTATATATACATATATATGTATGTATACACACACACACACACACACACACACACACACATATATATATATATATATATATACAGTTTTATAGGATAGAGGGAGTCTCTCCAGTTTAGATAATTTTATTTTTACACAATAACTTCATGCCATTAGTTCCTTTGTTGTTCAGCCATAAGATAGTTTAAATGCTTGAAAGCACAACTTAACTGCCAAAGACACTCACCATTTTGCTTATATTCGTTAAAAGCAATGCAATAAGATTCTTGCTTTGCACCCCATCTCTCCCTCCCTCCTTCTTCTGTTTCTTATTTTCTTTCTTTATAAATTTACTCTTTTTCTATGTTATCCTTCATTCTTTTTTTCAAATTATCCTTCCTCCTTTCAATTTTTACTCTCCTTTTAGAAAAAGCCCTAATATACCCTTGTAAAATGAAAAGACAACACAAAACAATTTAAATATCGTTATTTAAATAGTAAAAGTAAGAATTTAGTCAAGCCCCAGTTATCTTTATTTAAACATACACTGTCACAATTGCAGCATATTCTTAAGTAAAATACAGCGTAGACATAGAGAAGAGTTTTTTCCAACTCTATGATTTAGAAAATTAAAATATTAACAATAGATTTAAGAAACTTGGGGTCACTAGAGTGAAAAACATGCTTGTCTACTACTCAACAATTTATCATAGAGTATAAAAGAATTTGTGTAATCAATAGTTCAATCACATGCTATGAAGTTGACTTTTAAATCGCATAATCATTTAACGTACAACATGTGTATTTATGTTCAAAAATACCTCACAATTGCTCCTGTTGGTACTGGAATCACACTATGAAATTTTCAAATGCAAGCACGTTTTGAATCTTTGGTGTATATGTAATAGCTGACCCTCTTGAATAAAGGTTAAAACTATATAACTGGTCAATGTTCACAGTAGAGAAGTGATAAAAATTACCTCCAGCAATGACTATTAATTAAAAAACAAAGTTTTCTTTAAATCCATAGTTTACCTTAACAAGTTCCTGATTTTAGCAGAATTTTCAAAACATGGGTTAGAATTGAAAGTTAAGTCAGGGTACAGATATGAGAATTTTTTTTATTATCTTGGTAACCACTAAGTATGCTTAAGAATACACCAAAACGTGAATATAAACCTACTTTTCATTACCCAGAAGCAATTCCACAGCACTGATTGTTATTCATCAATGTTCAGTTCCCCGTTCAGATTTGCTGGCTTTAGCAAACAGCAGCAACATTTTTAGATGATATCCTAACGTCATGTTGGATGAACTTACAACTGTCTTGTACTATTTCACCAGTTCAGTGGCAAGTAGGCCTGGAATGAATCCAGAAAGAGATTTCCCCATGAGGATGGAAACCAAGGATCTGGGCAGGCAGTGCCTCCATATAATACTCCAAGGAGATCAACAGGCTCTATCATCAGTAAACTACTTTGTGCCAGGATGCAGAAAAAGAGAAACAAAGGAAAAGAAATAGAATGAAGGAAACAAGGAGAGAAGAGAGAAAATTTTTAATTGATGAACTCATTAAGCCTTTGGAAAATTAAAAGCATTCCCTGGAGGACATGATAACTGATTTTCTACACAGAAGAAACTAATAAAACAGATACGATGTGACAAAAAAAAAACACACTTGGTTCATTTCTTATAGTCCTGATTATAGCAGCAGGCTGCTTGTTTGTCCCAGCCACCCAGAACTGAAATTCACACAGAAACTATATTAATTAAATTACTGCTTGGCCCATTTGCTCTAGCTTCTTGTTGGCTAGCTCTTACATCTTATTTTAACCCATCTCCATTAATCTGTGTATCTCCACGTGGCTGTGGCTTACCGGGTATAGTTCCCAGCATCTGTCTCTGGCGGGCTACATGGCTTTTCTCTAACTCCACCCTTCTTTCTCCCAGCATTCTGTTTAGTTTTCCCCACCTAGCTCTGTTTCCCTTTGGCTCTGCTATAGGCTCAAAGCAGTTTTCTTTCTTTCTTTTTTTAAAGTATGCCACATAATCTTTAATAAGTAAGATGATTGACAAGAACATGCTCAAATAAACTTGCTTTTCAGGACCCACAGGTATGTTGTATACCAAATGACTGCAGGAGATGGCCATACTTTTTCAATGTTAGACATGTTCTTTGAGCAAGAGACTTCATTTGTGTATTTTGACAAGTGTTTACCTCACACTCTAAAATCTTTGAGGTAGACATTAATGTAATATTTTGAGCTTATATACATATGTCGTTATACTTTGAATCTGAAGTGTCCCCTGAAGGTGTGTTTACTAAAGGGGTGTTTCTCAATCAATGTGGGTGGTTCAGAAGTACTGAAAACAAAGTCTCTGACTTGATTCAGGTTGTCATTGCCTATTGAAGGGTATCTTGCTCAGGCTCCCTTCTGGTGTGTCCCTCTTGGCTTCTTAGCCACTGTGAGATATGTACTTGATCTACCATCATTCCCTCATCTAGTAATGCTCTGTCATGTCAGTACCTAGAAGGAGCTGGCCCAGTCAAGCATGGAGTAAAAATTCCAAAGCAGTTTTCTTTATTCATTAATGGTAATCACAGCATACAGAATGAAACACCACATTACCACCCTTTTCTGTTTAAATAAAAAAGAAAGGCTTTATCTTTAACATAGTAAAATTACATATAATAGAGCAAGTATCAAGCAAGAATTACAGTTACAATATTTATATCTACTTTATATCATAACTAAGAAAAACTATAACTATAATTTTTTCAAGTCCATCAAAGACCCCAGAAGGATATAATATTACCTAAATAAACATAAGGTGCATTGTAAAGCATCTTCCAAAACTCTAGTATTAACAGAGACATCTTGCTGCCTGGACAATCACCCAATGTTCTTCTGTACCATGGGGCATCCATATTCAGCCTACAGGCCCATAGTATCCAGCAGACTTTTTCATGAAGAAGGAAATTTCAAAGACAGTTCTGTCTATATTGGCAGTTTGTCTGTCCCTTTCTTCTGTGTGCTGCAGAATGTCTCACAGAGTCTTTCATGAAGCAGGAACCATGAAAGATCATCTCACTTTTAGGCAAGCCCAGCAGTCATTTCTCTGCAGGTCTTGCATGTCCAGTCCAGGCAAGAGCAGTTTCTTCCCCAATGGCTAACCAACACCATAGCCTATTCAATGGCCATCTTCCTCTTGAAGTAATTGGTGTTGCCAGGAACAAATGTGTCTCACTGTCATGAAAAGTCCTAAGTTCTTAAACATTTTAAATGCCATATTTTGTAGTCTTTGAAAGGTTTGAAGAATGCCTATCCATCTGAAATAGATCTCTGTACATCTAGAAAATCTAACTGACATGACTACAAGCTTGATGATTATCTATTAACCTATATTTCTTAAGTATACATTACATTTTAAATTAACTGCATGATTACAATACCTTAATCAAGAGCAGAAATATACATACAACAAAATTAACCTTATGTTTGTATCAATAAACCAAGATCCATACTAATGCAAAGTATGCATCTCTGTAGCATATCACCTTTTACATGTAAAGAAGCATTTACAAACAATATTTGGGAGTATGATCATATTTTTGTCCACACTTCTTCTTGCTGTTTATTGGGTGAAGTTATTTTGGGGGTGTTCACAGTGACCTCTTGGGGGCTCATGGTCTATCAAACCATATTAGCCTGGAATAAATCCACAGCTTCTCATCCTCTGTGGAAACAAAAGAAGAACCTCTTTTTCCAAGCGACATATTCTTAGGCCCAAATTCTAAAGTCAAGATACCTTTATAATATAAATTCTGGTTTAGATTAGCAGCCCATACAACAAAATGTCTCTCTATACTTAGCTCCTTCACAGTCAAAATATTCAAAGAAAACACAATAATATGCATACATAATCCAGACTCTCTGTTTATAATCCATCTTTATGTGGGTTAATTTTCTTTACTATATTTAACCTATGACTGTCTTACTGGAAATATCTGTGTACGGCAGCAGGAAGAGTCTGTCTCTTTTAGTGTTTGGGTGGAATGTTCTAGAGATGTCTGTTAGTTCCATTTGATACACAGTATCTGATATCTAGTGATTATTTAATTTTTGTCTAGCTGTATAGTCTGTTGATAATAGCACTTTACTTAAGTCACTCAGTATTACTATTTTGTGGTTAATCTGTTGTTTTACATCTATTACAAGTTTACAGTTCTGAAGTTTGATGCCCTTGAGTTTTGTGATTCTATGTTAGGTTTATAATATTTTCTTGGTGTATTGTTCCTTTGATGTGTAACACTCAAATGCATTGGGTGCCATTCTGTAACATGAAGGGCCTGCTGCTTGTTTGGGTTTCTGTCCTGCCTGGTCCCCCAGCCATTTAGTCCCAGAGAAAATCACACAGACATCTCCATAAGATTATAAACTGATTGGCCCATTAGCTCAAGCTTTTTATTAGCTCTTATCACTTATTTTAACCAGTTATTCTGAACTATGTTAGTTATTCTGAACTATGGCTCAGTATCTTTCTCAGCAGGGCAGGTCATATCCTGCTTGTTCAGTGGTCTGGGCAGGAGTTGGAGGAATGGGCTTCCTCCTTCCTAGAATTTCCCTGTTCTCATCACCCTGCCTCTGCTTCCTGTCTGGTTGACCTGTCTATACTTCCTGCCTGGCCAATCAGCATTTATTTAAAATATGATTGACAGAATAAAGGCAATTCTCCCACACCATTGATGAGTATGAAGTGACCTTGTTTAGTTCTTTTGACTATTTTTAGTTTAATATATATTATATATTAGAATAGTTACACTTAGTCATTTTTAAAAATGATTGATTTCTTTGGAATACACTTTTCAGTCATTTTACCCTATCTAAAACTATCTCTATGGTAAGGGGTGTATCTTGATGGTAGAAAATTAATGGATGCTGGTTTTTGCTTAGTTTTGTCTCTAATTTCCTAGCTTTATATTTTCACTGTGCTTTGAGACTATTGATAAGAAGTATTACTAAAAATGTGTCTTAGTCCTGTAATTTTGTTGAATTGTGATGCTTCCTTTAATCTCTTTTGAGTAATAATTACGGCAGTGTTTCCTTTTCCAAATGACCCTTTGACTATATGTATCCTTCCATACAATAAAGTATTTTTTTAGTATCTATGTACAGTTCACTTATTATTCATTAATGCCTTTGATTTGCTTTTATTTGAAAGGTTTTTATTTTTTCCTTATTTTTAATTGTTTGTTTTGCTGGGCATAATAGTCTGGGTTGACAGTTTTCCTCTTTCAGGACTTGGAATTAATCTTTTTAGTTCTTCTGGTTTTACATTTTTCTGTTGAATACTCCCAGGTTATTCTAATAGGCCTGCTTTGTAAGTGACTTGATCATTTTCTGTTTCAATTTTCAGAATACTTTATTCTGCACTTTTCATATTTTAACTGTACTATGTCATTGAGAGTTTCTTTTCTCATTCCATCTACTTAAACTGTTTTGATCACTTAGAGCTGAAAGGGGATCTCTTCTCTAAGTGGATAAAATTGGCTAATATAATTTTACTGATAATATTTTGTACTCCTTTTGTATGGTATTCTCCTCATATGCCCATAATTCTAAGGCTGGGTCATTTTATGGTGTTCCAAAGCTTTCTAATGTCTCCTTTGCAGATGTTTGTAAACCTATCACTGCATTTTACAGGGCAGTATAATTACTCTGCCTGTCTTCCAGCCCTTCTTACTCTGTTTTCCACATGATCCATCCTAATGGTGAGGTTTTCTTCTAAGCTGTTAATTTTACTTTATTATTTTTAAATTATATGTGCATATGTGTGTGTCATTATTGGTGAAGCTAGGGTGGGTGTGAGGTGCTGGGCTTGGGTGCTGAGAGCTGGATTTGTGCTCACTCCTTGATGGAGGAAGGTCATTGGTTAAATAAAAAGAAACTGCTTGGCCCTCATTGGTTGGAAGATAGGTGGGAGGAGTAAACACAACAGAACGCTGGGAGGAAGAAGAAGTGAGCTCAGACGCTACAGCTCTCCTTTCGGGAGCAGACGCCTCAGAGAGATGCCATGCTCCGCTCTCCCGGGCAGACGCACGCGATGAAGCAAACCGCCAGGTTAGACATGCTGAATCTTTCTCGGTAAGACCAGTGCTCACAGATTATTAGAGATGGGTTCATCGGGATGTGAGAATTAGCCTGTAAGGGCTAGAGCTAAAGGGCCAAGCAGTGTTTAAATGAATACAATTTGTGTGTTGTTATTTCAGGCATAAGCTAGCCAGGCAGGCGGCCGGGGTGCTGGGAATGCAGCCCCGCCGCCCTTATTACTACAAATGGCACCCGACGTGATGGACTAAACCCACTTAAAAAACCTGAGAATGCTTAAAATAAGGGAGAGAGAGTTTAACACAGATTTTTGCTGTTTGTTGGTGGCGTGCTGTAGAGAGATTTCCTGATTCGGCAACAGCAGCAGAAAAAACGCTGTGTCATTTTAAAGCGCGACTTCCTGGGGCTGTGCCGCCATTGCAATCTCTGTCTGGCTCCTGCGGGAGACAGAGCTTTTGAATAGAGCATTTGGAGTAAAGTGCTACAATTTGTTTGATGGCAACTAGACTCGCTGTGTTCTCGGGTCTGCTCTGCTTGTTAGAGGCAAGCAAGTGCTCTCATCTAAGAGAGGCTTCCTGACTCAACTTTAGCTGCAAAGCTTGCAGCTCTTTTAAGAGGTCCTGCCACGAAACACTTAAACAGTGTTGACTAAAAGCTGAACGCATGCTTTTCGGTTTTCAGCTGTAGCAGGAAAAAAGCTGCGCCGTTTAAAAATGCCAGCTTTCTGGGCTGGCCTGCCAGGGCAAACTCTGACTCTTTTATGCAGGCGGTGCGTGCGGTTTGCAAGCACAGGCTGCTGAAGCACACTTGCTGGCAGGGACCTTGAAATGCCATAGAGTTGTGGCAGTAAACATGGCTACAGCCAGTACCTCAGCCATGAGGCTTTAAAGCTAAGGAATGGGCTACATCTAGCCGGCAAAGCCACGCATTTAATCCTACTGATATTGCTTGGTAAATTAAAGACTCATATGATCAGAAAAAGAGAGATATACAGTAAAGAGAGATTCAAAGACAAAGAAAACTTTTAAATGGTTTATAGTGTGTTAAAAATATATGCAGACTAAAAGTTGAAGTTCTTAAAGTAAAAAACAAAAAAAAAAGGAAGAGAGTTGTTGTGTGTGGTAGTACACACCTTAAATCCCAACACTTGGAAGGCAGAGGAAGATTGACCTCTGTGACTTCAAGGTGTGGTAGCACACGCCTTTAATCCCAGTGCCTAGAAGGTAGAGACAAACTGATCTCTGTGAGTTCAAGGTGTAGTAGTGTACACCTTTAATCCCAATGCCTGGGAGGAAGAGACAGGTGGATCTCTGAGAGTTCAAAGACAGCCTCGTCTACAGAGTTACTTCAGGTCAAAGATACATATAACCTGTCTCAAAAAGCAAAAAGTTAAAAGTAAAAAATAAACAAAATAGAGGTTAAAATAAAACGCACAAAGATGGAAAATACACAGAGAATTTTGATACTGTATGCTATTATGCTCTCTTTGAATTATTTGAATGCTGAGGAAAGAGCAACAGATGCTAAAAGATATTTATTTATAAATGCTGCTGAACTAATCCAACATAGATATTTTGATGCCTTGACTTTGAAATTTGGATCTAAGGACATGATGCTTTGGAAAGGAGTTTCTTATTTTGTTTTCACAGAGGATGAGACCCTGTTCATTTCTTCTATTCCGATTTGGTATGATGGACCATGCCCTCCTGAAGGGTTGCTGTGAACACCTTCAGAAAATTGCTTCGCTCAACTGCCAGCTGAGATGAAACTAGCACACAGGTTATACCATGAAAGACCTAATTAACGACGCCCCCATTCAGCAGAAAGCAGTTTGAAGAGAAATAACTGCGCCCATATTCCCAAAAAATGTTTATAAATGTTCTTTTACATTTAAAGGGGGATATGATATAGGTATGAATAATTTGCATTAGTATAGATTTTGCTTTATTGATAGAGATTTACAGTCAATTTTGTTATATGTATATGTATTTCTGATATTGATTAAGGTATTGTGATTGTGTAGTTCATTATTAAAATGTAATGTATAATTAGGAAATATAGGTTGTTGATGGATAATCATAAATAATAGTCTAGTTTGTAGTCATGTGAGTTAATATTTTCTAGATGTGCGTAGATATATTTTAGATAGGCATTCTTCATATTTTTCAAAGATTATAGAATATGGCATTTTAAATGTTTTAATAACTTAGGACTTTTCATGACAATGAGACACTCTGCTCCTGGCAGCACCAATCTACTTCAAGAAGAAGATGGGCATCGAAGAGGCTCGTTATGGAGTTTGATAGTCATTTGGGCAAGAAACTGCTCTTGCCTGGACTATTGCATAAACTGGACACAGAGCACCTACAGAGAGAGGACTACTGAACTTGCCTAAGGTGAGATGATCTTTCGGGGTTCCTGATTCATGAAAGAGTCTGCGAGACATTCTGCAGGACACAACAGATAGTGGCTGAACTGACTTTGAATTTTCCTGCTTTATAGAAATGTCTGCTGGATACCATGGGCCTGAAGGCTGAAGATGGATGCCCCAACGGTACAGAGGAACTTTGGGTGACTGTCCAGGCAGCGAGATGTCTCTGTCATTTCTAGAGTTTTAAAAGTTGCTTTTTTCTTGTTTGCTTAGGTAGTATTGTATCTTTCTGGAGTCTTTGATGAAGTTAAGAATAGTTAGTTATAGTTTTCCTTAGTTATGATAAAGATTATTGTAACTTTTACTTGATAACTGTTTTGTTATATGTAATTTTGCTATGTTAAAGTTAAAGCCTTTTTGTTTTTGTTGTTGTTGTTTAAACCGAAAAAGGGGAAATGATGGAGGAAGGTCATTGGTTAAATAAAAAGAAACTGCTTGGCCCTCATTGGTTAGAAGATAGGTGGGAGGAGTAAACAGAACAGAACGCTGGGAGGAAGAGGAAGTGAGCTCAGACTCCACAGCTCTCCTCTCGGGAGCAGACGCCTCAGAAAGACGCCATGCTCCCAGCTCCCAGGCAGACAGATGCACGAGATGAAGCTCCGACCCAGGATGGACATAGGCTAGAATCTTCCTGGTAAGCGCACCTAGGGGCGCTACACAGATGATTAGAAATGGGCTAAATTAATATGTGAGAATTAGCCTAGAAGAGGCTAGATAGAAATGGGCCAAGCAGTGATTAAAAGAATACAGTGTCAATGTAATTATTTCAGGGAATAAGCTAGCCGAGCAGGCGGCCGGGGTGCTGGGAATGCAGCCCCGCCGCTCTTATTACTACAACTCCCCTCTTCTTAGCCATCTTTCCAGCTGTCTCCTGGGTTTTTATTTTTATTGAATTTTTCATAATCAGCATTATTTCAGCTTGTGTGTTTTTATGTAACTCTGTATCTTTATTGAACTCTACATCTTATATCAGCTTCCCTATTTCACGCGTCTTTTTATTTTTTTATCTTCTTTTTTATGTTGTCATTTAAACTTTAACTTTATTTCATTTTCAAGGACACTATCCAAATTATAGTCTTATTCTGAGACATTGGAGATTTGGGCATTGTCTTAGTTATTGTTCTATTGCTGTGAAAAGACACCATGACCAAGGCTACTCTTATAAAAGGAACATTTAGTTGGGGGCTCTCTTATAGTTTTGAAAGGTGACTCCATGATCTCCTTGGTCTAAAACAGAAAAGCATCACAATGAGTCCATAGCTGTTCATTGGATAAATACTTATTTAATAAATATTGATGTTTATTATAAAAACTGGAACTAATCTGTTAACTGTGGTTTCTGTCCTTCCCGGTTCCAGCAATCGTTAAGTCCCAAAGAAATCACACAGAGGTCTACATTAATCAGAAACTGATTGGCCCATTAGCTCAGGCTTCTTATTAACTCTTATAACTTATATTAGCCCATTAGTCTTATCTGTGTTAGCCATGTGGCTCAGTACCTATTTCAGCGGCATAGTCACATCTTACTTCTTCTGTGACTGGACAGGACTACAGAGGGAGCTTCCCTATCCCCAGAATTCTCCTGTTCTCATTGACCTGCCTCTACTTCCTGTCTGGTTGTCCTGCCTATATTTCCTGCCTGGCTACTGGCCAATCAGCGTTTATTTAAAACATACTTGACAGAATATAGACAGTTTGGGCATTGTCTTAGTTACTGTTCTATTGTTGTCAAAAGACACCATGATCAAGGCTACTCTTATAAAAGGAATATTTAGTTGGAGGTTTCTTATAGTTTTGAAAGGTGACTCCATGATCTCTATGGTCTAAAACAGAAAAGCATCACAATGAGTCCATAGCTGTTCATAGAATAAATACTTATTTAATAAATATTGATGCTTGATATAAAAATTGAAACTAATCTCTTAAAATTTACTCCTTTAGTGGTTTATGATATTTTTTGGTAATTTCTACTTTATTTATTCAGCTTTTCCTAGGCATTGAAAGGTTACTAAAAATAATATGAAAATAGTAAAACTTTTTTATATACACTATTGGATCTTTATCTGGAATATTTGAAAAAGTTTTTGAGTTATGAAATCCAAATAATTGAATATAAAATGTTGTGGATTTAAATTACAAGTAATTTTCTTATTTATATCAATTTATAAAAATAAGTCAAACCTACAGTATTTAATAATAAAAATGAGAAGTGATTTATATACTAAGTCAATAATAATTAAACAAAGAATAAATCATGATTTCTCTTAAATTTACAAAGTATTCTTTAATATGCACTACATGGATAATCAATATGATAATATATGCTGCATAACTTCATATTATATGTATATTAGTATTTACTTTTAAAGTCATCACATATTCTGACAACATATTTCTAAAAATACGAAAGCTGGATGGAGAGCTATATTTACACAATGTAGTAATAATCATCTGTTTCAAACAAAATAAGAAATCATTAAATTCCCCAGCAACTGATGGACTTAGAAGACAATTATCTCAAATGATATAACCCAGACCCATAAAGACAAATATAGTGCACATTTGCTTATATTTAGATATTAGCTGTTAAGTCAATGACAACCAAGCTACAGAACTACAGAGACTAAATATAGAGTAAAGGAATAAGAAGAGACATACAGATCTCTCCAGCAAAAGGAAATAGAATAAATCATTTTCAGGCATGTTGGGGGGAGACTGTAAGAAAAGAATCAACTGGAGAGGGGGAGGGAAGACAGAGTTGTGGGAGGAAAGACAGTTAAATATGGAAAGAGACAGTTAAAAAGAGTAGTATGGAAACATAATACAGTAGAAGATTCCTAAAATATATGTATATATGAAGATGATCAAAAAATTGCCAAATGATAGGGTAGAGAGGACCCCAACTGGACATCTCTTGTCATCAAATGAATCGTCCCGTACCAGGATTGGGTTACATCCAATTGAGTTGTTGGCCATAGAATTCCCATGGGAATACTCATATAACATGGACTGTAACCCAATCTGTAGATTTCTCTCCTCAAACTGAAGGCAAGCCCCACAGATGAAGACAATACCTTTGCAAATTATTGAACCTTGAGAAGTCGGGCTGGTTCCTACAGAGAAAGCCTTTACTCTGCAGATGTGGGAGCCCACAGTGACTATTTCCTTCTTAAGAATAGAGAGTTCAAGATTGTCAAGGACAAATAATAGGATGTTTGACAAAAGGTGTGGTTACTAGATATTTTGAGAATTAAGGAGGTGATTATGCTTCTTTGTTCCTTGAACCATGGTAAGGAAGTCAAAAGAATTTTTTTTGACTTCTTCCTTTTTGCTTTGTGTATAAAGGGACTATGAAAAATAAACTAAGTCTGCTATATTATTTGCTCAGAGTTCTTTTGATTCTACCTTCTGTCTTTTGTGTCTTTCTTTCTTAATCCTCATGTCCTATTTTAGGTATTGTTCGACAAGTCGGCTGGTCCCAACATGAAGATACCAAAAGAGAAACATTAACATCAACCCAGCCAAAATCCTTTGCTCTAGAAGACTGTCCTTCCTGCAAGATATGATAGGACAGTGATTGCACAAAGCTTGTGGGAGTTACCAGTTAATATATGACTTGATGTAAGGCCCACTCCACTAGATGGAACACATCCAACACTGCTTATGTTATCAAAACTAGATAGTCCAGGGACCTAGGGTAAAACCAAATACTGCTGTTCTAAAAAACAACACAAAACTTTTAGCAATAAAATTACTCTTTTTATTTATTTATTTATTTATTTATTTATTTTTGGTTTTTCGAGAAAGGGTTTCTCTGTGGTTTTGGTTCCTGTTCTGGAACTAGCTCTTGTAGACCAGGCTGGTCTCGAACTCACAGAAATCTGCCTGCCTCTGCCTCCTGAGTGCTGGGATTAAAGGTGTGCGCCACCACCGCCCGGCTTAAAATTACTCTTAATTCTATTCTACTATACTCATAGATCAGTGTTTTGCTTAGCCATCATAAGAGAAGCTTCAAAACCCAGCAGAAGAGGAGGCAGAGTGTAAGAGCCAGAGGGAATGGAGAACTCCAAGAAAAGAAGGCCCTGTAGATCACCAAGATTGATGCACATATAAACTCACGCAACTGAGACAGCATGCACAAGGCCTTCATGGGTCTGCCTAGTTGGGGTCCTACAGCTGAAAGAAGTGGACATATGACAGCAACCCTAACCACTGGGAACAAACTACTCATGGGGTAGGCTGCATGCTCAGTACTAACTGGACAACACAAAACAAACTCAATGACATCTTTCGAGAGTTTTTTTTTTTTGCCCTAGTGCTCTGGTAGAGCTTCAACTTTTTTTAAAACATTATTTTTTATTTTTATGTTATTTAAAACTATATTTTTCTTTTCTTTTTTACTCGACATGTGCTTTGTGTATCTAATATGGCATAATTTGGCATTTTATGGGTTTCCTGATTATGCAGATGAGTGTGTCTCAAGCTTTGCGCCTTTTCTTGGGTTCGTTTCCTTTGATCATTCATTTTGTCCAACTCCTTGTGTTAGTTTTTATCTTATCTTATATTATTTTATCATTATCCCTTAGAAGCCTGTTTGTTTCCTAAAGAGAAACAGAAACAGGGTGGATCTGGTTTGAAGAGGAGGGAAGTGGAGATGAGCTCTAGGTGCATAAACATGGGAAACTATACTTAGAATATGTGAGAAAAAAATCTGTTTTCATTAAAAGAAAAAAGAAAAATATATGCATTATAGGATTGAATGTATGTGCTTCATACCCATATTTTACATTCTCAAACAAATATATTTTAAAATATGTATTCAATGTAACTAGATACTAGTTGAGGGGTGTAACAAGCTTTTTCCGCAGCTGTCACCTTACAAATAACAACATGGAAACTTATTATTAATTATGAAAGCTTGGCCTTTAGCTTAGGCTGGTCTCAACTAGCTCATAACTTAAACCTTTTATATTAATCTACATTCTGTCACTTAGCATTACCTCTCTGTTCCCCTCATCTGGCTGACAACTACACCCTTCTTCGCAGAGGTCACTCTATCCCTGGAAATCCTGCCTAACGTCTTCCTGCATAGCTATTGGCCATTCAGCTTTTTATTAAACCAGTCAGAAAGCACCTAGGTAAAGACACATCTTCACAGTATAAACAAATATTCTGTAACAGGGGAAGGGACTGGGAAGGGAGGAGGGAGGGAGGGGAAACTGATTGGGCTGGGGAAAATCAATGAATAATAAATAAATATTAATAATTTTAAAAACAAACAAAAAACTATTCTTTCATGATATATCAATTCAACATGAAAACCTGTGATATAGGGTTTTCCGATATCAAACAATTCCGTAAAAGAAACTACCTTAGTTTATTTGTTTTTGTCAAATTACAGTTTCACAGGTTTAGTCCATTATAATCATGGCAGCACACAGGCAGACATGCTACTGGAGAAGTAGCTGAGAGTCCTGCATCTGGATCCACAGGCAACAGGAAGAAAAAGCTATTGGGCCTGGCTTCTATAACCTCAAAGCCCACACCCAGTGGCATATTTTTCTAATAAATCTGTACCTACTCCAACAAGGCTGTACTTCCTAATCCCTCCAAAGTAATGCCCACTCCCTAATGACCAAGTATTCAAATATATGTGCCTATGGAGACATTTCTCTTCAAACCATCACATCATCCTCATAGCAATATGGAAACAAAACTCAAATCAACCTAAAAAGCACAAATTAAAACCAAAGTATTAAAATGCAATTTTACATTTGTAAAAATTTTATATATGTAAAACTACACATATAAAACATTACATAATGATGACTATAAACTACATCTAATTCCCATTATAAACAATATTTTAACTTATTTTTGAGAATTGCTTATATTTGTACAATGTATTTTGGTCATATCAATCCGCTACTACCTTCCTCTAACCTGCTCTTGTGCCCCCCCCCACACACACACCCTCTTCTCCATTCTTTGTGTCATCCTTCTACTCTTTTATTTTTCTTAAAACAGGGTCTTACTGTGTACTTATGGCTGGACTTGTATTTTATATATACCAGGTTGGCCTTGAAATCACAGAACCTACATCTGTATGTGAGGTGCTAGAATTCAAAAGGTGTCGTGACTGAAATAATCTTTATGTAAGTTCTTAATAACCTTGGTTCCTATTACGTCTGCCCATCTTCATGTGGATGTGACTATCTACTGGGATATGGGCAACCTATCAGCTGCCGTGTTCTCAAAAAACAGTGAAACTTCCTTTGGTAGGCATCAGTTTCCAATGTCTGGTTCACCAAAGGTATGGCATCAGGTGCTTAGCCCCTGGTCATGTAGGAACATTGATTGTATGATCTTGTCTAGATCTTGTGCATGTCACCAAAACTTGATGTATGTATTAGCCATGCCATGTCAACAAGTCATAATTTTGTAGATTTTACTCCATCATTTTCATTCTTTCTTCTCTGTCTTCTACAAAGTCTCCTGAGCTAGGGTGTGAGACAAGGGCTTGATATGAATGATTTATCCACAGATGGATACTCATTAACTTATTCATGGTGCTTTGACTTGTTATATATCTGCATTAAGTATATAAAAAAAGAAGTTTCTCCGACAAAGGTAGAAGTAACACAAATCTTTAGCAATAAACATAGCTATTTAGAAGGCAGTTTGACCCCATGACCAATTAGCAAACCAACAGCAGTAACTTTCCCTTTAGGGTCTGTGAGTTCCCCAGTCATGGATTTTGGCCAATTTCTAGTATATGACATTAAATTCCTCATGTGGGGCAGACTTCATATCAAATCAGAAAATGAATGATTACCCTCCTACCGGTTATATCACTCTTATGCCAATGGGTACATCTTGCCATGTAGGTCAGTGTTCTAGCATGTAAAGATCAGCAGTCAGAGATACCTATGATTTCTTTTCTCTCTCAGCAGGTTGTGTAACACCTTTTGGAACTATTTAAGCTATTCAGAGGGAGAATTCACCATCTACAGTTGAAGTTGGCTTCTCTATGTCTTACATGCAAAGTGAGTAGTGTCTTCAGTAATAACATTATACCACCTAGCTATGATGAGCAAACAAGAGCAATTGCAACAATATGTTCCATTTTGGGTGCCTCGGCAGGCAAAGAGGTGTTATATTTGTTCACGCTACATTACTTAACTGTGTAAAGGTGTGTTACTTTTGTGTACGCTGCATTTGTTTAATGATGCAAGGATATGTGATTAATTATATAAAGATGAGTTGCATCTGTTTTACCTGGACAGCCGAAGGCACCTGATTGGTCTAATAAAAAGCTGAATGGCAAACAATTAAGCAGATAGTCTGGTCTGATAGGCAGAGAATAGATAAGAGGAGAAATCTAGGCTCAGGGACAGAGAAGAAGAAGGAAAGAATGGGGGAGAAGGGGAGGGACACACGCAAGGCCAGAAGCCACTCAGCTGCCACCCAGACCCAAGAAACAGTGAAAGTATGATATACACAAAGAAGAAAGGTTCAAAAAAACCCATGGTAAAAGGTAGATAAAGAGAGGCAGACTTATTAAAGTTAAAAGACCTAGCCAAAAACAAGCCTAAGCTAGGTTGAGGATTCACAGCTATTAAGGTTCTGTGTCATAACTTGGGAACTGGTTGGTGCCCACCCCCCAAAAAAAAAGCCTTTTACACCTCCTCATTCCTGACCAACAGTCTAAATAAGTATCTAATGGTTTGATTTTTGATGCCCCTAACCACCAGGATGAGATTCTTTTTACTCTGATAGGATCCCATGTTGGGGATTGGGTTAGTGACAGATAGTATGAAATTAGTGCCTATAGAATGTTTTATGGTCAATTATAAGCAACAAAAAATATACAGATGGAATAAAAATTGAGTCAGACTTGTCTGAATGGCATTTTTATATTTTCACTCTATCGGTCCTGTGTGTGGTGTTGAAATGATGAAAATCTAGGACCCTGTAGAGCAACAGAGAATTTCTCTTTCGCTTAGGTGGGCTTAACCCAGGAAGTGTATGAAAGTCAACAAGCACAGAAAGGTGAGTTGCAGAAATAAGTTTCATTACAGGATTACAGATGGGAGCTGCAAAGACAGAAGGTAGAGCTGCAGAAGAGCAGAAATGGGACCCAGGGTATGGAGTTAATAAGGGTTTACTGAAAAGAAGAACTTGGGGTCTTAGTGGGTGATCAACTGTTACATTTATGCAGAGGCTGATTTTTGTGACCATATTGTCTAAAAACAACTCTATTTTCAATAAAGAATTTTAAAGTTTATTATTTCTGTAAAATAATTTATGTAGAACAGATATCTCTCATAAATCCTAGAATAAGAAAATTTCTGCCTCAGTTTCCAAAACTAACATTTAAAAACACATACCCAAACCATTGTAACAAAAAAATTCAACATGAACATTTTACCCAGATTTTCCATCTCCATCCTTCCTTCTGTTTGTGTTTTCTTCCTTGCTTCCATTTCATTCTTCAAGTCTTGAACCGCTTCCCTAACCTGTTTGATTGCTTTTTCTTGTTTCTCTTGGTTTTCTTGCGTGTCTTTGAGCGATTTATTCATTTCCTCTACCTTTTTGTTTGTAATCTCTAATTGTTTATGGCAGTTTTTCACCTCCTGTTTAAGGTCTTCTATTATTTTCATATAGTTCACTTTTGAGTCGATTTCTTCTAATTCTTCTGGAGTAGGGTGTATAATTCTTCTTATTTCGGGATCCCTGGATTCTGGTGATGTCATGTTGCCTTTCAGGTTGTTGGAGGAATTCTTGCCTTGGCGCCTTCCCATCTCTTCCTTCAAATGGAGCCAGGAGAGGCCTGGTGTCTTGGTCCAGTCTTTGCTGTGATTGACTCTCTGGGTGTATCTCTTCAGTGTAGAAGCAGGAACCGTTCCCGTCCAGATGAACTCCTCAGCACCAAAACATGGACGCCTGGTAGTCCAATGACCCGAAGACAAAAGGGGGAACTTGGGGGCCAGGGTGGGGACGAGTAGAACACAGGACACCCTGCCGCACAGGCTGAAGGTGCATGTGCTCCCTTACCGGGGGTCCTTGAGGCCTGCCCCGTAGGTAGGCTCTCACAGCTCTGGGTGGGTAGCCTTAGTGTAGGAGCAGAAAACTGTTCCTGAGCAAAGGACCTTGCAGAAAACGAAGTCTTGGGGGGGGGGGAGGCGTGTGTGTAAGAAAGACAGCCCTGAAGAAGGAGCTGGGGGAGGGGGGTTTGTGCTTTCTTCCGGGACAATCCGCCCCTGGATAGCACACACTCACCCGTCCAGATGTAATTCCTCAGCAACTAAACAGGGCCGCCCGGTAGCCCAATGATCCGGGGACAAAAGGATGAAAGGAGCAAGGGGGGCGGTATCCAGAAGAGCACAGGAGAGCCTGGCGCACTAGCTGAAGGTGCCCTGGCTCCCTTACAGGGGACCCTGAGGCCTGCCAGGTAGGCAGGCACTCACCGCTCTCAACATGAACATTTTAATTAGTTACTATTTTAGTTAGGTGTGAATGAGATAAAAGTGTGAACAATCAACTTATCCTTGATCTTGCTTTCAGATTTTATACTACGCATTTTTAGTGAAACTTTTTTCCATGGAAAATAAAGAACAAAAAATAGCAGCTCCTGAATATTGATATAGGTCAAAAAATTATCCTAAAGCAATCACACACACACACACACATACACACACACACACACAAAGGCAGAGAGAGAGAGAGAGAGAGAGAGAGAGAGAGAGAGAGAGAGAATATTAGGTCTGTGTCTTAATTTCTTTTGTGGTAATTATGATTAAAAACTCTAACAAAATCATCTTAGGAGAGAAAAGATTTATTTGAGCCCATATTTTCAGGTAACAACCCATCATTTTTGGTAAACCACAGTGACAGCTACTTGAAACAGCTGTTATATTTTATTCATAGTCAAATGGCAGAGGGCAATGAATCCTTATCCTTAGAACTCTCTCTCCTTTCAGTCAGTCCAAGACCCAGCCAATGAAACGATGTCACCCCTTTAGAGTGCTGGTCCACCCATTTAGATTAACCCAGTGAAGAAAATCACACACAGGCATGTCCACAGGCCAATAGAATATGTACAAGGAGGGCACTGGAGTCCCTTCCCAGGTGACTTCAGGTCCTACCAAGTTGACAATTGAAAATCATCATGAAAGAAAGATGACAGGAGCAATTCTAATGTATAAAAAGTTTTAAAAAAAACACATGGTTTCATAACAAAAATTATTAGAATGTTAAATGAAAATAGAAAGAGAATATGTATAACAATAATGGCAGAAATATCAAATATGTTATGTACCAGGGCTGGCTACATATCTGTAACAGCATTCAACAATGATTGTCTCTACTCTGAGTGACTATGTTTTTACATTGCTTCACATGTACTGGGCTGTGCATTTAGCTAATAAAATTTCTAGAACCATTAAGGTATTTGTGTCAACCAAGATTCTTCAGCATCTAGTCCTACAGTTTGCTCCTCTGGACAAAATGATGATCAAGCTCATTTGGTACATATGTGGTATTTACATAGGGGCATTTATTACTTGTTAATCATTCTCTCCCGGGAAAACTTGAGCAAATGTCTGTTCATACAAGATATGACACTGGGAAGAGACCAATGAAAAGTTTCCACCTAAATCTGGCTTGGATGAAGAGTGTTTCCATTGGGATTAATTACAGCATTTTGGATGACTCAAAGGCAGATACAGCACTGAAAAGTCACCCTTCATAGGGACAAATCATAAGACCATGTCAGAACCTCCTTGCCCAGTAACCCCCACCAGAGACTCACTCCTTGTCAAAAACTCTCACTAGTTTTATATACTCTGGAAAGGATCTTTTAAATTTTGTAACTTTCTACACTGATGAATGTTGAGTGAGGCTACTTGTTCATTTCCAGGACACTCAGACTCTCAAAAAAATTAGTCCTAATTGCAATACTGTTTGGCCATAGCTTAAGTGTATTTCTGGCTAACGCTTATATCTTAAATTAACCTGTATCTATTAATCTTTATGATAGCTATCGATAATAAATGACAACCAATACTCCCTTTTCTTCATTCTTTCTTACCACATTCCCTGACAAAATTCTGGTTGATGATTAAGCATCCCCATGCATTTTTCCTATGTAATTCATGTCTTGCGTAGCTACGTTTTTCAGGATAGGCATCTCTGCCTCAGGTCCATGTCTTAATGTCCATAGTAAAGGTCATGAAACAATTGCCAGAATTTGATTGCATTCCTATTCCTTATATACTTTCACTAACTACAATAGACTGTGGTTCACCCCATTTGGTGCTATCCCTGTACTTATGAAGTGGTCCCCATGCGGCTACCATGTTCTTCATAGAGCAAGATAGTATGGGACTTCCCCTGAAAATACAATGCACTCTTGGATGCATCATTCTTTGTTGCATTGCATATCACCCATCACAAAGAGTATCTCATTGCCACAACAGCAATGAGGCACAGCATTTCATAACATATGGGGAACTGTAGACATATACAGACTGCCCCAATGAATACTTTGCTCTCAGATGGATCAGTCTCAATCATGTTTTGTCATCTAACTCAGGAGCCAGAGAACTGGTCCTTGAAATTTAACCTTGGGTCAAAATGTTGGTCCCTCTTTGGGTACCAAATGTGTTTTGTGACTTCTCCTGTGAAGACATGAAAAAATGTTTACTTATCCTATTGATTGCACCAAAATCTAGCTTGTTAGACCAATTAATTTATTTGAAGGATATTTATAGAATAGGTACCACAAAGGTAGCTAAATCACCTTAAATCCACCCTACTCTTATTGGCAACTCATAAAAGTTACAACTATGCAGCTTTCTGATTAATGTGTGGCCAGCTCTACTAAAGGGAGTCTTATTTCCACAGCAGTTTTTACTGTTTTATGTCTTTGGAATTCTGAACTTCCAAAGCCTATTATGTTTCCTGAACTTTCTGGGTCATTTAAGTTTCATTTAACTTATAGAGTCCTATGAAGTATTATTCTTCCCACAAGAAGACATCTTCAAATTAAAAGAAAATAGCTATAGAGTATCTTTCTAATATAATACTTTATGTTAAAGGGGGAATGGGGAAATACAGTTTAACAAAATACTATTGCCACATATTTGTGTGAAGAAATGCTTCACATAAACTGTTTTATCTAAGAAAGATAGTTCCTAGAATATAAATGTGGCCACTTGGGCCACAATAAGTTTTCATCCAAAATGTATGTCATGTTCATGCTCTCATTTAGCCACTATCACAGAACCTTTGAACTTATAATAAAAAAGAGTATAATATACACATATGAAATAATTTAACAATTACATGAGGATAAATTTTTCTATTTGCTACCCAATCAATTGAAATTTTATTATAAAGTGAGAAGTTGTATATTTTCATATGTTCAGTACACACAAAATAATGTTCTATGCATCTGAATTAGAATTATTACTCTAGGAAACTTATAAAATTATATGTGTGGTCATATACAGCTTAGAAAAGAAATTTTGTTCACTAAATAAAGGTTTCATAAATATCACTGAGAACATTTCCCACCAAATATTTTTTGTACAGCATCTTTGACATCTCTGTTTCTTAGACTATATATTAGAGGGTTCAGCATAGGGATTATAAGTGTGTAGAACACAGCTACAATCTTGTTTTGCTTTGAGGAGGAGATGGACCCAGGCTGGGCATACATGAAGAACACAGTTCCATAGAATAAACTCACCACAATGATATGAGAGCTACAAGTGGAGAAGGTCTTACTCCTGCCGTGGGTGGAGGGGATCTTCAGGACAGTGGAAAGAATGTACCCATAGGAAACCAGAATGATGGTTGTGGTGGAGATGATGATGAGAGCAGAGAGAATAAACAGTACAATCTCATTCACAAAGGTGTCAACACAGGAGATCTTAATCAAAGCTGGGACATCACAGAAAAAGTGGTCCAGCCTGTTTTCTGCACAGAAATGCAAGCTGAAGGTGAAACCTGTCTGTACCATGGAGTTGATGCATCCACAAATGTAGGAGCCAGTTACCAACTGAATACATACCTTTTGGGACATGTGCACAGGATAAAGGAGAGGAGAGCAAATGGCTGAGAAGCGATCAAATGCCATGACAGCAAGAAGGAAGCATTCAGTTGTAGCAAACAAAACAAAGAAGAAGAATTGCGTGGCACAACCATTGTAGGAAATTTTCTTTTCACTTGTCAAGAAGTTGGCTAAGGTTTTGGGAGCAATGACTGTGGAATAGCAGAGATCCAAATAAGACAAGTTTCTAAGGAAGAAATACATAGGTGTTTGGAGTCTGGAGTCCATCTTAATAATCATTATCATGCTGACATTCCCTACCACAGCGACCATGTAGATCATCAAGAACACCAAGAATAAAAGGACTTGAAACTTTGGAGGGGTTCTAAATCCCAAGAGAATGAACTCTGTTACCTCTGAGTAATTCCTCTTCTGCTCACCCTTCATAGCTAATATGAAGATAAAACTAGAAAATGGCAAAAATAAAAAACAATAAGTGAGGAGTCAGAATTTTAGTAAAAACTCCTGCTGATTCAGCATGGGAGCACACTTACCTTGTTCATTTTACTTTATCAAACATCATGGACATAAACAATCTGTTGTCTTATTAAGGTCTTCCCATTGAGTTGTTTAATCCAGTGAAGATTTTTCATTATACTTACCTGTAATAAATGCAAATTGGACCTCTAAATTCTATTGGGAAAACAGAGATTCCAGGAAAATGTCTGGAATCAGGAAGTTTTGTTTTGAATTTTCCCATAGATTCTATCACCTGTTTCCTGCCATTAAGTTTTGTGACTATAAAAGGTTGATTTTTTATTGTATACATCATAACTTTCTAGAATATACAATATATGAAGTATTATAATGTAAATATATTTGAATAAATTTTGAGCACAAATTAAAATGCTATTTGGCGTGGTTAGTTTCATCAACAAAATAAACAGTAACATATGCCATTACACTTATATGTGTGTATATATACATATATATGTATGTATACACACACACACACACACACACACACACACACATATATATATATATATATATATACAGTTTTATAGGATAGAGGGAGTCTCTCCAGTTTAGATAATTTTATTTTTACACAATAACTTCATGCCATTAGTTCCTTTGTTTTTCAGCCATAAGATAGTTTAAATGCTTGAAAGCACAACTTAACTGCCAAAGACACTCACCATTTTGCTTATATTCGTTAAAAGCAATGCAATAAGATTCTTGCTTTGCACCCCATCTCTCCCTCCCTCCTTCTTCTGTTTCTTATTTTCTTTCTTTATAAATTTACTCTTTTTCTATGTTATCCTTCATTCTTTTTTTCAAATTATCCTTCCTCCTTTCAATTTTTACTCTCCTTTTAGAAAAAGCCCTAATATACCCTTGTAAAATGAAAAGACAACACAAAACAATTTAAATATCGTTATTTAAATAGTAAAAGTAAGAATTTAGTCAAGCCCCAGTTATCTTTATTTAAACATACACTGTCACAATTGCAGCATATTCTTAAGTAAAATACAGCGTAGACATAGAGAAGAGTTTTTTCCAACTCTATGATTTAGAAAATTAAAATATTAACAATAGATTTAAGAAACTTGGGGTCACTAGAGTGAAAAACATGCTTGTCTACTACTCAACAATTTATCATAGAGTATAAAAGAATTTGTGTAATCAATAGTTCAATCACATGCTATGAAGTTGACTTTTAAATCGCATAATCATTTAACGTACAACATGTGTATTTATGTTCAAAAATACCTCACAATTGCTCCTGTTGGTACTGGAATCACACTATGAAATTTTCAAATGCAAGCACGTTTTGAATCTTTGGTGTATAAGTAATAGCTGACCCTCTTGAATACAAAGGTTAAAACTATATAACTGGTCAATGTTCACAGTAGAGAAGTGATAAAAATTACCTCCAGCAATGACTATTAATTAAAAAACAAAGTTTTCTTTAAATCCATAGTTTACCTTAACAAGTTCCTGATTTTAGCAGAATTTTCAAAACATGGGTTAGAATTGAAAGTTAAGTCAGGGTACAGATATGAGAATTTTTTTTATTATCTTGGTAACCACTAAGTATGCTTAAGAATACACCAAAACGTGAATATAAACCTACTTTTCATTACCCAGAAGCAATTCCACAGCACTGATTGTTATTCATCAATGTTCAGTTCCCCGTTCAGATTTGCTGGCTTTAGCAAACAGCAGCAACATTTTTAGATGATATCCTAACGTCACGTTGGATGAACTTACAACTGTCTTGTACTATTTCACCAGTTCAGTGGCAAGTAGGCCTGGAATGAATCCAGAAAGAGATTTCCCCATGAGGATGGAAACCAAGGATCTGGGCAGGCAGTGCCTCCATATAATACTCCAAGGAGATCAACAGGCTCTATCATCAGTAAACTACTTTGTGCCAGGATGCAGAAAAAGAGAAACAAAGGAAAAGAAATAGAATGAAGGAAACAAGGAGAGAAGAGAGAAAATTTTTAATTGATGAACTCATTAAGCCTTTGGAAAATTAAAAGCATTCCCTGGAGGACATGATAACTGATTTTCTACACAGAAGAAACTAATAAAACAGATACGATGTGACAAAAAAAAACACACTTGGTTCATTTCTTATAGTCCTGATTATAGCAGCAGGCTGCTTGTTTGTCCCAGCCACCCAGAACTGAAATTCACACAGAAACTATATTAATTAAATTACTGCTTGGCCCA
The DNA here is from genome assembly GCF_018167655.1 of Microtus oregoni. NCBI lineage: Eukaryota > Metazoa > Chordata > Mammalia > Rodentia > Cricetidae > Microtus > Microtus oregoni. The sequence continues at coordinate 66,332,986 of NW_024543060.1, forward strand.
TTTGCTCTAGCTTCTTGTTGGCTAGCTCTTACATCTTATTTTAACCCATCTCCATTAATCTGTGTATCTCCACGTGGCTGTGGCTTACCGGGTATAGTTCCCAGCATCTGTCTCTGGCGGGCTACATGGCTTTTCTCTAACTCCACCCTTCTTTCTCCCAGCATTCTGTTTAGTTTTCCCCACCTAGCTCTGTTTCCCTTTGGCTCTGCTATAGGCTCAAAGCAGTTTTCTTTCTTTCTTTTTTTAAAGTATGCCACATAATCTTTAATAAGTAAGATGATTGACAAGAACATGCTCAAATAAACTTGCTTTTCAGGACCCACAGGTATGTTGTATACCAAATGACTGCAGGAGATGGCCATACTTTTTCAATGTTAGACATGTTCTTTGAGCAAGAGACTTCATTTGTGTATTTTGACAAGTGTTTACCTCACACTCTAAAATCTTTGAGGTAGACATTAATGTAATATTTTGAGCTTATATACATATGTCGTTATACTTTGAATCTGAAGTGTCCCCTGAAGGTGTGTTTACTAAAGGGGTGTTTCTCAATCAATGTGGGTGGTTCAGAAGTACTGAAAACAAAGTCTCTGACTTGATTCAGGTTGTCATTGCCTATTGAAGGGTATCTTGCTCAGGCTCCCTTCTGGTGTGTCCCTCTTGGCTTCTTAGCCACTGTGAGATATGTACTTGATCTACCATCATTCCCTCATCTAGTAATGCTCTGTCATGTCAGTACCTAGAAGGAGCTGGCCCAGTCAAGCATGGAGTAAAAATTCCAAAGCAGTTTTCTTTATTCATTAATGGTAATCACAGCATACAGAATGAAACACCACATTACCACCCTTTTCTGTTTAAATAAAAAAGAAAGGCTTTATCTTTAACATAGTAAAATTACATATAATAGAGCAAGTATCAAGCAAGAATTACAGTTACAATATTTATATCTACTTTATATCATAACTAAGAAAAACTATAACTATAATTTTTTCAAGTCCATCAAAGACCCCAGAAGGATATAATATTACCTAAATAAACATAAGGTGCATTGTAAAGCATCTTCCAAAACTCTAGTATTAACAGAGACATCTTGCTGCCTGGACAATCACCCAATGTTCTTCTGTACCATGGGGCATCCATATTCAGCCTACAGGCCCATAGTATCCAGCAGACTTTTTCATGAAGAAGGAAATTTCAAAGACAGTTCTGTCTATATTGGCAGTTTGTCTGTCCCTTTCTTCTGTGTGCTGCAGAATGTCTCACAGAGTCTTTCATGAAGCAGGAACCATGAAAGATCATCTCACTTTTAGGCAAGCCCAGCAGTCATTTCTCTGCAGGTCTTGCATGTCCAGTCCAGGCAAGAGCAGTTTCTTCCCCAATGGCTAACCAACACCATAGCCTATTCAATGGCCATCTTCCTCTTGAAGTAATTGGTGTTGCCAGGAACAAATGTGTCTCACTGTCATGAAAAGTCCTAAGTTCTTAAACATTTTAAATGCCATATTTTGTAGTCTTTGAAAGGTTTGAAGAATGCCTATCCATCTGAAATAGATCTCTGTACATCTAGAAAATCTAACTGACATGACTACAAGCTTGATGATTATCTATTAACCTATATTTCTTAAGTATACATTACATTTTAAATTAACTGCATGATTACAATACCTTAATCAAGAGCAGAAATATACATACAACAAAATTAACCTTATGTTTGTATCAATAAACCAAGATCCATACTAATGCAAAGTATGCATCTCTGTAGCATATCACCTTTTACATGTAAAGAAGCATTTACAAACAATATTTGGGAGTATGATCATATTTTTGTCCACACTTCTTCTTGCTGTTTATTGGGTGAAGTTATTTTGGGGGTGTTCACAGTGACCTCTTGGGGGCTCATGGTCTATCAAACCATATTAGCCTGGAATAAATCCACAGCTTCTCATCCTCTGTGGAAACAAAAGAAGAACCTCTTTTTCCAAGCGACATATTCTTAGGCCCAAATTCTAAAGTCAAGATACCTTTATAATATAAATTCTGGTTTAGATTAGCAGCCCATACAACAAAATGTCTCTCTATACTTAGCTCCTTCACAGTCAAAATATTCAAAGAAAACACAATAATATGCATACATAATCCAGACTCTCTGTTTATAATCCATCTTTATGTGGGTTAATTTTCTTTACTATATTTAACCTATGACTGTCTTACTGGAAATATCTGTGTACGGCAGCAGGAAGAGTCTGTCTCTTTTAGTGTTTGGGTGGAATGTTCTAGAGATGTCTGTTAGTTCCATTTGATACACAGTATCTGATATCTAGTGATTATTTAATTTTTGTCTAGCTGTATAGTCTGTTGATAATAGCACTTTACTTAAGTCACTCAGTATTACTATTTTGTGGTTAATCTGTTGTTTTACATCTATTACAAGTTTACAGTTCTGAAGTTTGATGCCCTTGAGTTTTGTGATTCTATGTTAGGTTTATAATATTTTCTTGGTGTATTGTTCCTTTAATGTGTAACACTCAAATGCATTGGGTGCCATTCTGTAACATGAAGGGCCTGCTGCTTGTTTGGGTTTCTGTCCTGCCTGGTCCCCCAGCCATTTAGTCCCAGAGAAAATCACACAGACATCTCCATAAGATTATAAACTGATTGGCCCATTAGCTCAAGCTTTTTATTAGCTCTTATCACTTATTTTAACCAGTTATTCTGAACTATGTTAGCCATATGGCTCAGTATCTTTCTCAGCAGGGCAGGTCATATCCTGCTTGTTCAGTGGTCTGGGCAGGAGTTGGAGGAATGGGCTTCCTCCTTCCTAGAATTTCCCTGTTCTCATCACCCTGCCTCTGCTTCCTGTCTGGTTGACCTGTCTATACTTCCTGCCTGGCCAATCAGCATTTATTTAAAATATGATTGACAGAATAAAGGCAATTCTCCCACACCATTGATGAGTATGAAGTGACCTTGTTTAGTTCTTTTGACTATTTTTAGTTTAATATATATTATATATTAGAATAGTTACACTTAGTCATTTTTAAATATGATTGATTTCTTTGGAATACACTTTTCAGTCATTTTACCCTATCTAAAACTATCTCTATGGTAAGGGGTGTATCTTGATGGTAGAAAATTAATGGATGCTGGTTTTTGCTTAGTTTTGTCTCTAATTTCCTAGCTTTATATTTTCACTGTGCTTTGAGACTATTGATAAGAAGTATTACTAAAAATGTGTCTTAGTCCTGTAATTTTGTTGAATTGTGATGCTTCCTTTAATCTCTTTTGAGTAATAATTACGGCAGTGTTTCCTTTTCCAAATGACCCTTTGACTATATGTATCCTTCCATACAATAAAGTATTTTTTTTAGTATCTATGTACAGTTCACTTATTATTCATTAATGCCTTTGATTTGCTTTTATTTGAAAGGTTTTTATTTTTTCCTTATTTTTAATTGTTTGTTTTGCTGGGCATAATAGTCTGGGTTGACAGTTTTCCTCTTTCCGGACTTGGAATTAATCTTTTTAGTTCTTCTGGTTTTACATTTTTCTGTTGAATACTCCCAGGTTATTCTAATAGTCCTGCTTTGTAAGTGACTTGATCATTTTCTGTTTCAATTTTCAGAATACTTTATTCTGCACTTTTCATATTTTAACTGTACTATGTCATTGAGAGTTTCTTTTCTCATTCCATCTACTTAAACTGTTTTGATCACTTAGAGCTGAAAGGGGATCTCTTCTCTAAGTGGATAAAATTGGCTAATATAATTTTACTGATAATATTTTGTACTCCTTTTGTATGGTATTCTCCTCATATGCCCATAATTCTAAGGCTGGGTCATTTTATGGTGTTCCAAAGCTTTCTAATGTCTCCTTTGCAGATGTTTGTAAACCTATCACTGCATTTTACAGGGCAGTATAATTACTCTGCCTGTCTTCCAGCCCTTCTTACTCTGTTTTCCACATGATCCATCCTAATGGTGAGGTTTTCTTCTAAGCTGTTAATTTTACTTTATTATTTTTAAATTATATGTGCATATGTGTGTGTCATTATTGGTGAAGCTAGGGTGGGTGTGAGGTGCTGGGCTTGGGTGCTGAGAGCTGGATTTGTGCTCACTCCTTGATGGAGGAAGGTCATTGGTTAAATAAAAAGAAACTGCTTGGCCCTCATTGGTTGGAAGATAGGTGGGAGGAGTAAACACAACAGAACGCTGGCAGGAAGAAGAAGTGAGCTCAGACGCTACAGCTCTCCTTTCGGGAGCAGACGCCTCAGAGAGATGCCATGCTCCGCTCTCCCGGGCAGACGCACGCGATGAAGCAAACCGCCAGGTTAGACATGCTGAATCTTTCTCGGTAAGACCAGTGCTCACAGATTATTAGAGATGGGTTCATCGGGATGTGAGAATTAGCCTGTAAGGGCTAGACCTAAAGGGCCAAGCAGTGTTTAAATGAATACAATTTGTGTGTTGTTATTTCAGGCATAAGCTAGCCAGGCAGGCGGCCGGGGTGCTGGGAATGCAGCCCCGCCGCCCTTATTACTACAAATGGCACCCGACGTGATGAACTAAACCCACTTAAAAAACCTGAGAATGCTTAAAATAAGGGAGAGAGAGTTTAACACAGATTTTTGCTGTTTGTTGGTGGCATGCTGTAGAGAGATTTCCTGATTCGGCAACAGCAGCAGAAAAAACGCTGTGTCATTTTAAAGCGCGACTTCCTGGGGCTGTGCCGCCATTGCAATCTCTGTCTGGCTCCTGCGGGAGACAGAGCTTTTGAATAGAGCATTTGGAGTAAAGTGCTACAATTTGTTTGATGGCAACTAGACTCGCTGTGTTCTCGGGTCTGCTCTGCTTGTTAGAGGCAAGCAAGTGCTCTCATCTAAGAGAGGCTTCCTGACTCAACTTTAGCTGCAAAGCTTGCAGCTCTTTTAAGAGGTCCTGCCACGAAACACTTAAACAGTGTTGACTAAAAGCTGAACGCATGCTTTTCGGTTTTCAGCTGTAGCAGGAAAAAAGCTGCGCCGTTTAAAAATGCCAGCTTTCTGGGCTGGCCTGCCAGGGCAAACTCTGACTCTTTTATGCAGGCGGTGCGTGCGGTTTGCAAGCACAGGCTGCTGAAGCACACTTGCTGGCAGGGACCTTGAAATGCCATAGAGTTGTGGCAGTAAACATGGCTACAGCCAGTACCTCAGCCATGAGGCTTTAAAGCTAAGGAATGGGCTACATCTAGCCGGCAAAGCCACGCATTTAATCCTACTGATATTGCTTGGTAAATTAAAGACTCATATGATCAGAAAAAGAGAGATATACAGTAAAGAGAGATTCAAAGACAAAGAAAACTTTTAAATGGTTTATAGTGTGTTAAAAATATATGCAGACTAAAAGTTGAAGTTCTTAAAGTAAAAAACAAAAAAAAAAGGAAGAGAGTTGTTGTGTGTGGTAGTACACACCTTAAATCCCAACACTTGGAAGGCAGAGGAAGATTGACCTCTGTGACTTCAAGGTGTGGTAGCACACGCCTTTAATCCCAGTGCCTAGAAGGTAGAGACAAACTGATCTCTGTGAGTTCAAGGTGTAGTAGTGTACACCTTTAATCCCAATGCCTGGGAGGAAGAGACAGGTGGATCTCTGAGAGTTCAAAGACAGCCTCGTCTACAGAGTTACTTCAGGTCAAAGATACATATAACCTGTCTCAAAAAGCAAAAAGTTAAAAGTAAAAAATAAACAAAATAGAGGTTAAAATAAAACGCACAAAGATGGAAAATACACAGAGAATTTTGATACTGTATGCTATTATGCTCTCTTTGAATTATTTGAATGCTGAGGAAAGAGCAACAGATGCTAAAAGATATTTATTTATAAATGCTGCTGAACTAATCCAACATAGATATTTTGATGCCTTGACTTTGAAATTTGGATCTAAGGACATGATGCTTTGGAAAGGAGTTTCTTATTTTGTTTTCACAGAGGATGAGACCCTGTTCATTTCTTCTATTCCGATTTGGTATGATGGACCATGCCCTCCTGAAGGGTTGCTGTGAACACCTTCAGAAAATTGCTTCGCTCAACTGCCAGCTGAGATGAAACTAGCACACAGGTTATACCATGAAAGACCTAATTAACGACGCCCCCATTCAGCAGAAAGCAGTTTGAAGAGAAATAACTGCGCCCATATTCCCAAAAAATGTTTATAAATGTTCTTTTACATTTAAAGGGGGATATGATATAGGTATGAATAATTTGCATTAGTATAGATTTTGCTTTATTGATAGAGATTTACAGTCAATTTTGTTATATGTATATGTATTTCTGATATTGATTAAGGTATTGTGATTGTGTAGTTCATTATTAAAATGTAATGTATAATTAGGAAATATAGGTTGTTGATGGATAATCATAAATAATAGTCTAGTTTGTAGTCATGTGAGTTAATATTTTCTAGATGTGCGTAGATATATTTTAGATAGGCATTCTTCATATTTTTCAAAGATTATAGAATATGGCATTTTAAATGTTTTAATAACTTAGGACTTTTCATGACAATGAGACACTCTGCTCCTGGCAGCACCAATCTACTTCAAGAAGAAGATGGGCATCGAAGAGGCTCGTTATGGAGTTTGATAGTCATTTGGGCAAGAAACTGCTCTTGCCTGGACTATTGCATAAACTGGACACAGAGCACCTACAGAGAGAGGACTACTGAACTTGCCTAAGGTGAGATGATCTTTCGGGGTTCCTGATTCATGAAAGAGTCTGCGAGACATTCTGCAGGACACAACAGATAGTGGCTGAACTGACTTTGAATTTTCCTGCTTTATAGAAATGTCTGCTGGATACCATGGGCCTGAAGGCTGAAGATGGATGCCCCAACGGTACAGAGGAACTTTGGGTGACTGTCCAGGCAGCGAGATGTCTCTGTCATTTCTAGAGTTTTAAAAGTTGCTTTTTTCTTGTTTGCTTAGGTAGTATTGTATCTTTCTGGAGTCTTTGATGAAGTTAAGAATAGTTAGTTATAGTTTTCCTTAGTTATGATAAAGATTATTGTAACTTTTACTTGATAACTGTTTTGTTATATGTAATTTTGCTATGTTAAAGTTAAAGCCTTTTTGTTTTTGTTGTTGTTGTTTAAACCGAAAAAGGGGAAATGATGGAGGAAGGTCATTGGTTAAATAAAAAGAAACTGCTTGGCCCTCATTGGTTAGAAGATAGGTGGGAGGAGTAAACAGAACAGAACGCTGGGAGGAAGAGGAAGTGAGCTCAGACTCCACAGCTCTCCTCTCGGGAGCAGACGCCTCAGAAAGACGCCATGCTCCCAGCTCCCAGGCAGACAGATGCACGAGATGAAGCTCCGACCCAGGATGGACATAGGCTAGAATCTTCCTGGTAAGCGCACCTAGGGGCGCTACACAGATGATTAGAAATGGGCTAAATTAATATGTGAGAATTAGCCTAGAAGAGGCTAGATAGAAATGGGCCAAGCAGTGATTAAAAGAATACAGTGTCAATGTAATTATTTCAGGGAATAAGCTAGCCGAGCAGGCGGCCGGGGTGCTGGGAATGCAGCCCCGCCGCTCTTATTACTACAACTCCCCTCTTCTTAGCCATCTTTCCAGCTGTCTCCTGGGTTTTTATTTTTATTGAATTTTTCATAATCAGCATTATTTCAGCTTGTGTGTTTTTATGTAACTCTGTATCTTTATTGAACTCTACATCTTATATCAGCTTCCCTATTTCACGCGTCTTTTTATTTTTTTATCTTCTTTTTTATGTTGTCATTTAAACTTTAACTTTATTTCATTTTCAAGGACACTATCCAAATTATAGTCTTATTCTGAGACATTGGAGATTTGGGCATTGTCTTAGTTATTGTTCTATTGCTGTGAAAAGACACCATGACCAAGGCTACTCTTATAAAAGGAACATTTAGTTGGGGGCTCTCTTATAGTTTTGAAAGGTGACTCCATGATCTCCTTGGTCTAAAACAGAAAAGCATCACAATGAGTCCATAGCTGTTCATTGGATAAATACTTATTTAATAAATATTGATGTTTATTATAAAAACTGGAACTAATCTGTTAACTGTGGTTTCTGTCCTTCCCGGTTCCAGCAATCGTTAAGTCCCAAAGAAATCACACAGAGGTCTACATTAATCAGAAACTGATTGGCCCATTAGCTCAGGCTTCTTATTAACTCTTATAACTTATATTAGCCCATTAGTCTTATCTGTGTTAGCCATGTGGCTCAGTACCTATTTCAGCGGCATAGTCACATCTTACTTCTTCTGTGACTGGACAGGACTACAGAGGGAGCTTCCCTATCCCCAGAATTCTCCTGTTCTCATTGACCTGCCTCTACTTCCTGTCTGGTTGTCCTGCCTATATTTCCTGCCTGGCTACTGGCCAATCAGCGTTTATTTAAAACATACTTGACAGAATATAGACAGTTTGGGCATTGTCTTAGTTACTGTTCTATTGTTGTCAAAAGACACCATGATCAAGGCTACTCTTATAAAAGGAATATTTAGTTGGAGGTTTCTTATAGTTTTGAAAGGTGACTCCATGATCTCTATGGTCTAAAACAGAAAAGCATCACAATGAGTCCATAGCTGTTCATAGAATAAATACTTATTTAATAAATATTGATGCTTGATATAAAAATTGAAACTAATCTCTTAAAATTTACTCCTTTAGTGGTTTATGATATTTTTTGGTAATTTCTACTTTATTTATTCAGCTTTTCCTAGGCATTGAAAGGTTACTAAAAATAATATGAAAATAGTAAAACTTTTTTATATACACTATTGGATCTTTATCTGGAATATTTGAAAAAGTTTTTGAGTTATGAAATCCAAATAATTGAATATAAAATGTTGTGGATTTAAATTACAAGTAATTTTCTTATTTATATCAATTTATAAAAATAAGTCAAACCTACAGTATTTAATAATAAAAATGAGAAGTGATTTATATACTAAGTCAATAATAATTAAACAAAGAATAAATCATGATTTCTCTTAAATTTACAAAGTATTCTTTAATATGCACTACATGGATAATCAATATGATAATATATGCTGCATAACTTCATATTATATGTATATTAGTATTTACTTTTAAAGTCATCACATATTCTGACAACATATTTCTAAAAATACGAAAGCTGGATGGAGAGCTATATTTACACAATGTAGTAATAATCATCTGTTTCAAACAAAATAAGAAATCATTAAATTCCCCAGCAACTGATGGACTTAGAAGACAATTATCTCAAATGATATAACCCAGACCCATAAAGACAAATATAGTGCACATTTGCTTATATTTAGATATTAGCTGTTAAGTCAATGACAACCAAGCTACAGAACTACAGAGACTAAATATAGAGTAAAGGAATAAGAAGAGACATACAGATCTCTCCAGCAAAAGGAAATAGAATAAATCATTTTCAGGCATGTTGGGGGGAGACTGTAAGAAAAGAATCAACTGGAGAGGGGGAGGGAAGACAGAGTTGTGGGAGGAAAGACAGTTAAATATGGAAAGAGACAGTTAAAAAGAGTAGTATGGAAACATAATACAGTAGAAGATTCCTAAAATATATGTATATATGAAGATGATCAAAAAATTGCCAAATGATAGGGTAGAGAGGACCCCAACTGGACATCTCTTGTCATCAAATGAATCGTCCCGTACCAGGATTGGGTTACATCCAATTGAGTTGTTGGCCATAGAATTCCCATGGGAATACTCATATAACATGGACTGTAACCCAATCTGTAGATTTCTCTCCTCAAACTGAAGGCAAGCCCCACAGATGAAGACAATACCTTTGCAAATTATTGAACCTTGAGAAGTCGGGCTGGTTCCTACAGAGAAAGCCTTTACTCTGCAGATGTGGGAGCCCACAGTGACTATTTCCTTCTTAAGAATAGAGAGTTCAAGATTGTCAAGGACAAATAATAGGATGTTTGACAAAAGGTGTGGTTACTAGATATTTTGAGAATTAAGGAGGTGATTATGCTTCTTTGTTCCTTGAACCATGGTAAGGAAGTCAAAAGAATTTTTTTTGACTTCTTCCTTTTTGCTTTGTGTATAAAGGGACTATGAAAAATAAACTAAGTCTGCTATATTATTTGCTCAGAGTTCTTTTGATTCTACCTTCTGTCTTTTGTGTCTTTCTTTCTTAATCCTCATGTCCTATTTTAGGTATTGTTCGACAAGTCGGCTGGTCCCAACATGAAGATACCAAAAGAGAAACATTAACATCAACCCAGCCAAAATCCTTTGCTCTAGAAGACTGTCCTTCCTGCAAGATATGATAGGACAGTGATTGCACAAAGCTTGTGGGAGTTACCAGTTAATATATGACTTGATGTAAGGCCCACTCCACTAGATGGAACACATCCAACACTGCTTATGTTATCAAAACTAGATAGTCCAGGGACCTAGGGTAAAACCAAATACTGCTGTTCTAAAAAACAACACAAAACTTTTAGCAATAAAATTACTCTTTTTATTCATTTATTTATTTATTTATTTATTTTTGGTTTTTCGAGAAAGGGTTTCTCTGTGGTTTTGGTTCCTGTTCTGGAACTAGCTCTTGTAGACCAGGCTGGTCTCGAACTCACAGAAATCTGCCTGCCTCTGCCTCCTGAGTGCTGGGATTAAAGGTGTGCGCCACCACCGCCCGGCTTAAAATTACTCTTAATTCTATTCTACTATACTCATAGATCAGTGTTTTGCTTAGCCATCATAAGAGAAGCTTCAAAACCCAGCAGAAGAGGAGGCAGAGTGTAAGAGCCAGAGGGAATGGAGAACTCCAAGAAAAGAAGGCCCTGTAGATCACCAAGATTGATGCACATATAAACTCACGCAACTGAGACAGCATGCACAAGGCCTTCATGGGTCTGCCTAGTTGGGGTCCTACAGCTGAAAGAAGTGGACATATGACAGCAACCCTAACCACTGGGAACAAACTACTCATGGGGTAGGCTGCATGCTCAGTACTAACTGGACAACACAAAACAAACTCAATGACATCTTTCGAGAGTTTTTTTTTTTTGCCCTAGTGCTCTGGTAGAGCTTCAACTTTTTTTAAAACATTATTTTTTATTTTTATGTTATTTAAAACTATATTTTTCTTTTCTTTTTTACTCGACATGTGCTTTGTGTATCTAATATGGCATAATTTGGCATTTTATGGGTTTCCTGATTATGCAGATGAGTGTGTCTCAAGCTTTGCGCCTTTTCTTGGGTTCGTTTCCTTTGATCATTCATTTTGTCCAACTCCTTGTGTTAGTTTTTATCTTATCTTATATTATTTTATCATTATCCCTTAGAAGCCTGTTTGTTTCCTAAAGAGAAACAGAAACAGGGTGGATCTGGTTTGAAGAGGAGGGAAGTGGAGATGAGCTCTAGGTGCATAAACATGGGAAACTATACTTAGAATATGTGAGAAAAAAATCTGTTTTCATTAAAAGAAAAAAGAAAAATATATGCATTATAGGATTGAATGTATGTGCTTCATACCCATATTTTACATTCTCAAACAAATATATTTTAAAATATGTATTCAATGTAACTAGATACTAGTTGAGGGGTGTAACAAGCTTTTTCCGCAGCTGTCACCTTACAAATAACAACATGGAAACTTATTATTAATTATGAAAGCTTGGCCTTTAGCTTAGGCTGGTCTCAACTAGCTCATAACTTAAACCTTTTATATTAATCTACATTCTGTCACTTAGCATTACCTCTCTGTTCCCCTCATCTGGCTGACAACTACACCCTTCTTCGCAGAGGTCACTCTATCCCTGGAAATCCTGCCTAACGTCTTCCTGCATAGCTATTGGCCATTCAGCTTTTTATTAAACCAGTCAGAAAGCACCTAGGTAAAGACACATCTTCACAGTATAAACAAATATTCTGTAACAGGGGAAGGGACTGGGAAGGGAGGAGGGAGGGAGGGGAAACTGATTGGGCTGGGGAAAATCAATGAATAATAAATAAATATTAATAATTTTAAAAACAAACAAAAAACTATTCTTTCATGATATATCAATTCAACATGAAAACCTGTGATATAGGGTTTTCCGATATCAAACAATTCCGTAAAAGAAACTACCTTAGTTTATTTGTTTTTGTCAAATTACAGTTTCACAGGTTTAGTCCATTATAATCATGGCAGCACACAGGCAGACATGCTACTGGAGAAGTAGCTGAGAGTCCTGCATCTGGATCCACAGGCAACAGGAAGAAAAAGCTATTGGGCCTGGCTTCTATAACCTCAAAGCCCACACCCAGTGGCATATTTTTCTAATAAATCTGTACCTACTCCAACAAGGCTGTACTTCCTAATCCCTCCCAAGTAGTGCCCACTCCCTAATGACCAAGTATTCAAATATATGTGCCTATGGAGACATTTCTCTTCAAACCATCACATCATCCTCATAGCAATATGGAAACAAAACTCAAATCAACCTAAAAAGCACAAATTAAAACCAAAGTATTAAAATGCAATTTTACATTTGTAAAAATTTTATATATGTAAAACTACACATATAAAACATTACATAATGATGACTATAAACTACATCTAATTCCCATTATAAACAATATTTTAACTTATTTTTGAGAATTGCTTATATTTGTACAATGTATTTTGGTCATATCAATCCGCTACTACCTTCCTCTAACCTGCTCTTGTGCCCCCCCCCACACACACACCCTCTTCTCCATTCTTTGTGTCATCCTTCTACTCTTTTATTTTTCTTAAAACAGGGTCTTACTGTGTACTTATGGCTGGACTTGTATTTTATATATACCAGGTTGGCCTTGAAATCACAGAACCTACATCTGTATGTGAGGTGCTAGAATTCAAAAGGTGTTGTGACTGAAATAATCTTTATGTAAGTTCTTAATAACCTTGGTTCCTATTACGTCTGCCCATCTTCATGTGGATGTGACTATCTACTGGGATATGGGCAACCTATCAGCTGCCGTGTTCTCAAAAAACAGTGAAACTTCCTTTGGTAGGCATCAGTTTCCAATGTCTGGTTCACCAAAGGTATGGCATCAGGTGCTTAGCCCCTGGTCATGTAGGAACATTGATTGTATGATCTTGTCTAGATCTTGTGCATGTCACCAAAACTTGATGTATGTATTAGCCATGCCATGTCAACAAGTCATAATTTTGTAGATTTTACTCCATCATTTTCATTCTTTCTTCTCTGTCTTCTACAAAGTCTCCTGAGCTAGGGTGTGAGACAAGGGCTTGATATGAATGATTTATCCACAGATGGATACTCATTAACTTATTCATGGTGCTTTGACTTGTTATAGATCTGCATTAAGTATATAAAAAAAGAAGTTTCTCTGACAAAGGTAGAAGTAACACAAATCTTTAGCAATAAACATAGCTATTTAGAAGGCAGTTTGACCCCATGACCAATTAGCAAACCAACAGCAGTAACTTTCCCTTTAGGGTCTGTGAGTTCCCCAGTCATGGATTTTGGCCAATTTCTAGTATATGACATTAAATTCCTCATGTGGGGCAGACTTCATATCAAATCAGAAAATGAATGATTACCCTCCTACCGGTTATATCACTCTTATGCCAATGGGTACATCTTGCCATGTAGGTCAGTGTTCTAGCATGTAAAGATCAGCAGTCAGAGATACCTATGATTTCTTTTCTCTCTCAGCAGGTTGTGTAACACCTTTTGGAACTATTTAAGCTATTCAGAGGGAGAATTCACCATCTACAGTTGAAGTTGGCTTCTCTATGTCTTACATGCAAAGTGAGTAGTGTCTTCAGTAATAACATTATACCACCTAGCTATGATGAGCAAACAAGAGCAATTGCAACAATATGTTCCATTTTGGGTGCCTCGGCAGGCAAAGAGGTGTTATATTTGTTCACGCTACATTACTTAACTGTGTAAAGGTGTGTTACTTTTGTGTACGCTGCATTTGTTTAATGATGCAAGGATATGTGATTAATTATATAAAGATGAGTTGCATCTGTTTTACCTGGACAGCCAAAGGCACCTGATTGGTCTAATAAAAAGCTGAATGGCAAACAATTAAGCAGATAGTCTGGTCTGATAGGCAGAGAATAGATAAGAGGAGAAATCTAGGCTCAGGGACAGAGAAGAAGAAGGAAAGAATGGGGGAGAAGGGGAGGGACACGCGCAAGGCCAGAAGCCACTCAGCTGCCACCCAGACCCAAGAAACAGTGAAAGTATGATATACACAAAGAAGAAAGGTTCAAAAAAACCCATGGTAAAAGGTAGATAAAGAGAGGCAGACTTATTAAAGTTAAAAGACCTAGCCAAAAACAAGCCTAAGCTAGGTTGAGGATTCACAGCTATTAAGGTTCTGTGTCATAACTTGGGAACTGGTTGGTGCCCACCCCCCAAAAAAAAAGCCTTTTACACCTCCTCATTCCTGACCAACAGTCTAAATAAGTATCTAATGGTTTGATTTTTGATGCCCCTAACCACCAGGATGAGATTCTTTTTACTCTGATAGGATCCCATGTTGGGGATTGGGTTAGTGACAGATAGTATGAAATTAGTGCCTATAGAATGTTTTATGGTCAATTATAAGCAACAAAAAATATACAGATGGAATAAAAATTGAGTCAGACTTGTCTGAATGGCATTTTTATATTTTCACTCTATCGGTCCTGTGTGTGGTGTTGAAATGATGAAAATCTAGGACCCTGTAGAGCAACAGAGAATTTCTCTTTCGCTTAGGTGGGCTTAACCCAGGAAGTGTATGAAAGTCAACAAGCACAGAAAGGTGAGTTGCAGAAATAAGTTTCATTACAGGATTACAGATGGGAGCTGCAAAGACAGAAGGTAGAGCTGCAGAAGAGCAGAAATGGGGCCCAGGGTATGGAGTTAATAAGGGTTTACTGAAAAGAAGAACTTGGGGTCTTAGTGGGTGATCAACTGTTACATTTATGCAGAGGCTGATTTTTGTGACCATATTGTCTAAAAACAACTCTATTTTCAATAAAGAATTTTAAAGTTTATTATTTCTGTAAAATAATTTATGTAGAACAGATATCTCTCATAAATCCTAGAATAAGAAAATTTCTGCCTCAGTTTCCAAAACTAACATTTAAAAACACATACCCAAACCATTGTAACAAAAAAATTCAACATGAACATTTTACCCAGATTTTCCATCTCCATCCTTCCTTCTGTTTGTGTTTTCTTCCTTGCTTCCATTTCATTCTTCAAGTCTTGAACCGCTTCCCTAACCTGTTTGATTGCTTTTTCTTGTTTCTCTTGGTTTTCTTGCGTGTCTTTGAGCGATTTATTCATTTCCTCTACCTTTTTGTTTGTAATCTCTAATTGTTTATGGCAGTTTTTCACCTCCTGTTTAAGGTCTTCTATTATTTTCATATAGTTCACTTTTGAGTCGATTTCTTCTAATTCTTCTGGAGTAGGGTGTATAATTCTTCTTATTTCGGGATCCCTGGATTCTGGTGATGTCATGTTGCCTTTCAGGTTGTTGGAGGAATTCTTGCCTTGGCGCCTTCCCATCTCTTCCTTCAAATGGAGCCAGGAGAGGCCTGGTGTCTTGGTCCAGTCTTTGCTGTGATTGACTCTCTGGGTGTATCTCTTCAGTGTAGAAGCAGGAACCGTTCCCGTCCAGATGAACTCCTCAGCACCAAAACATGGACGCCTGGTAGTCCAATGACCCGAAGACAAAAGGGGGAACTTGGGGGGCAGGGTGGGGACGAGTAGAACACAGGACACCCTGCCGCACAGGCTGAAGGTGCATGTGCTCCCTTACCGGGGGTCCTTGAGGCCTGCCCCGTAGGTAGGCTCTCACAGCTCTGGGTGGGTAGCCTTAGTGTAGGAGCAGAAAACTGTTCCTGAGCAAAGGACCTTGCAGAAAACGAAGTCTTGGGGGGGGGGGGAGGCGTGTGTGTAAGAAAGACAGCCCTGAAGAAGGAGCTGGGGGAGGGGGGGTTTGTGCTTTCTTCCGGGACAATCCGCCCCTGGATAGCACACACTCACCCATCCAGATGGAATTCCTCAGCAACTAAACAGGGCCGCCCGGTAGCCCAATGATCCGGGGACAAAAGGATGAAAGGAGCAAGGGGGGCGGTATCCAGAAGAGCACAGGAGAGCCTGGCGCACTAGCTGAATGTGCCCTGGCTCCCTTACAGGGGACCCTGAGGCCTGCCAGGTAGGCAGGCACTCACCGCTCTCAACATGAACATTTTAATTAGTTACTATTTTAGTTAGGTGTGAATGAGATAAAAGTGTGAACAATCAACTTATCCTTGATCTTGCTTTCAGATTTTATACTACGCATTTTTAGTGAAACTTTTTTCCATGGAAAATAAAGAACAAAAAATAGCAGCTCCTGAATATTGATATAGGTCAAAAAATTATCCTAAAGCAATCACACACACACACACACACACACACACACAAAGGCAGAGAGAGAGAGAGAGAGAGAGAGAGAGAGAGAGAGAGAGAGAGAATATTAGGTCTGTGTCTTAATTTCTTTTGTGGTAATTATGATTAAAAACTCTAACAAAATCATCTTAGGAGAGAAAAGATTTATTTGAGCCCATATTTTCAGGTAACAACCCATCATTTTTGGTAAACCACAGTGACAGCTACTTGAAACAGCTGTTATATTTTATTCATAGTCAAATGGCAGAGGGCAATGAATCCTTATCCTTAGAACTCTCTCTCCTTTCAGTCAGTCCAAGACCCAGCCAATGAAACGATGTCACCCCTTTAGAGTGCTGGTCCACCCATTTAGATTAACCCAGTGAAGAAAATCACACACAGGCATGTCCACAGGCCAATAGAATATGTACAAGGAGGGCACTGGAGTCCCTTCCCAGGTGACTTCAGGTCCTACCAAGTTGACAATTGAAAATCATCATGAAAGAAAGATGACAGGAGCAATTCTAATGTATAAAAAGTTTTAAAAAAAACACATGGTTTCATAACAAAAATTATTAGAATGTTAAATGAAAATAGAAAGAGAATATGTATAACAATAATGGCAGAAATATCAAATATGTTATGTACCAGGGCTGGCTACATATCTGTAACAGCATTCAACAATGATTGTCTCTACTCTGAGTGACTATGTTTTTACATTGCTTCACATGTACTGGGCTGTGCATTTAGCTAATAAAATTTCTAGAACCATTTAGGTATTTGTGTCAACCAAGATTCTTCAGCATCTAGTCCTACAGTTTGCTCCTCTGGACAAAATGATGATCAAGCTCATTTGGTACATATGTGGTATTTACATAGGGGCATTTATTACTTGTTAATCATTCTCTCCCGGGAAAACTTGAGCAAATGTCTGTTCATACAAGATATGACACTGGGAAGAGACCAATGAAAAGTTTCCACCTAAATCTGGCTTGGATGAAGAGTGTTTCCATTGGGATTAATTACAGCATTTTGGATGACTCAAAGGCAGATACAGCACTGAAAAGTCACCCTTCATAGGGACAAATCATAAGACCATGTCAGAACCTCCTTGCCCAGTAACCCCCACCAGAGACTCACTCCTTGTCAAAAACTCTCACTAGTTTTATACACTCTGGGAAGGATCTTTTAAATTTTGTAACTTTCTACACTGATGAATGTTGAGTGAGGCTACTTGTTCATTTCCAGGACACTCAGACTCTCAAAAAAATTAGTCCTAATTGCAATACTGTTTGGCCATAGCTTAAGTGTATTTCTGGCTAACGCTTATATCTTAAATTAACCTGTATCTATTAATCTTTATGATAGCTATCGATAATAAATGACAACCAATACTCCCTTTTCTTCATTCTTTCTTACCACATTCCCTGACAAAATTCTGGTTGATGATTAAGCATCCCCATGCATTTTTCCTATGTAATTCATGTCTTGCGTAGCTACGTTTTTCAGGATAGGCATCTCTGCCTCAGGTCCATGTCTTAATGTCCATAGTAAAGGTCATGAAACAATTGCCAGAATTTGATTGCATTCCTATTCCTTATATACTTTCACTAACTACAATAGACTGTGGTTCACCCCATTTGGTGCTATCCCTGTACTTATGAAGTGGTCCCCATGCGGCTACCATGTTCTTCATAGAGCAAGATAGTATGGGACTTCCCCTGAAAATACAATGCACTCTTGGATGCATCATTCTTTGTTGCATTGCATATCACCCATCACAAAGAGTATCTCATTGCCACAACAGCAATGAGGCACAGCATTTCATAACATATGGGGAACTGTAGACATATACAGACTGCCCCAATGAATACTTTGCTCTCAGATGGATCAGTCTCAATCATGTTTTGTCATCTAACTCAGGAGCCAGAGAACTGGTCCTTGAAATTTAACCTTGGGTCAAAATGTTGGTCCCTCTTTGGGTACCAAATGTGTTTTGTGACTTCTCCTGTGAAGACATGAAAAAATGTTTACTTATCCTATTGATTCCACCAAAATCTAGCTTGTTAGACCAATTAATTTATTTGAAGGATATTTATAGAATAGGTACCACAAAGGTAGCTAAATCACCTTAAATCCACCCTAATCTTATTGGCAACTCATAAAAGTTACAACTATGCAGCTTTCTGATTAATGTGTGGCCAGCTCTACTAAAGGGAGTCTTATTTCCACAGCAGTTTTTACTGTTTTATGTCTTTGGAATTCTGAACTTCCAAAGCCTATTATGTTTCCTGAACTTTCTGGGTCATTTAAGTTTCATTTATCTTATAGAGTCCTATGAAGTATTATTCTTCCCACAAGAAGACATCTTCAAATTAAAAGAAAATAGCTATAGAGTATCTTTCTAATATAATACTTTATGTTAAAGGGGGAATGGGGAAATACAGTTTAACAAAATACTATTGCCACATATTTGTGTGAAGAAATGCTTCACATAAACTGTTTTATCTAAGAAAGATAGTTCCTAGAATATAAATGTGGCCACTTGGGCCACAATAAGTTTTCATCCAAAATGTATGTCATGTTCATGCTCTCATTTAGCCACTATCACAGAACCTTTGAACTTATAATAAAAAGAGTATAATATACACATATGAAATAATTTAACAATTACATGAGGATAAATTTTTCTATTTGCTACCCAATCAATTGAAATTTTATTATAAAGTGAGAAGTTGTATATTTTCATATATTCAGTACACACAAAATAATGTTCTATGCATCTGAATTAGAATTATTACTTTAGGAAACTTATAAAATTATATGTGTGGTCATATACAGCTTAGAAAAGAAATTTTGTTCACTAAATAAAGGTTTCATAAATATCACTGAGAACATTTCCCACCAAATATTTTTTGTACAGCATCTTTGACATCTCTGTTTCTTAGACTATATATTAGAGGGTTCAGCATAGGGATTATAAGTGTGTAGAACACAGCTACAATCTTGTTTTGCTTTGAGGAGGAGATGGACCCAGGCTGGGCATACATGAAGAACACAGTTCCATAGAATAAACTCACCACAATGATATGAGAGCTACAAGTGGAGAAGGTCTTACTCCTGCCGTGGGTGGAGGGGATCTTCAGGACAGTGGAAAGAATGTACCCATAGGAAACCAGAATGATGGTTGTGGTGGAGATGATGATGAGAGCAGAGAGAATAAACAGTACAATCTCATTCACAAAGGTGTCAACACAGGAGATCTTAATCAAAGCTGGGACATCACAGAAAAAGTGGTCCAGCCTGTTTTCTGCACAGAAATGCAAGCTGAAGGTGAAACCTGTCTGTACCATGGAGTTGATGCATCCACAAATGTAGGAGCCAGTTACCAACTGAATACATACCTTTTGGGACATGTGCACAGGATAAAGGAGAGGAGAGCAAATGGCTGAGAAGCGATCAAATGCCATGACAGCAAGAAGGAAGCATTCAGTTGTAGCAAACAAAACAAAGAAGAAGAATTGCGTGGCACAACCATTGTAGGAAATTTTCTTTTCACTTGTCAAGAAGTTGGCTAAGGTTTTGGGAGCAATGACTGTGGAATAGCAGAGATCCAAATAAGACAAGTTTCTAAGGAAGAAATACATAGGTGTTTGGAGTCTGGAGTCCATCTTAATAATCATTATCATGCTGACATTCCCTACCACAGCGACCATGTAGATCATCAAGAACACCAAGAATAAAAGGACTTGAAACTTTGGAGGGGTTCTAAATCCCAAGAGAATGAACTCTGTTACCTCTGAGTAATTCCTCTTCTGCTCACCCTTCATAGCTAATATGAAGATAAAACTAGAAAATGGCAAAAATAAAAAACAGTAAGTGAGGAGTCAGAATTTTAGTAAAAACTCCTGCTGATTCAGCATGGGAGCACACTTACCTTGTTCATTTTACTTTATCAAACATCATGGACATAAACAATCTGTTGTCTTATTAAGGTCTTCCCATTGAGTTGTTTAATCCAGTGAAGATTTTTCATTATACTTACCTGTAATAAATGCAAATTGGACCTCTAAATTCTATTGGGAAAACAGAGATTCCAGGAAAATGTCTGGAATCAGGAAGTTTTGTTTTGAATTTTCCCATAGATTCTATCACCTGTTTCCTGCCATTAAGTTTTGTGACTATAAAAGGTTGATTTTTTATTGTATACATCATAACTTTCTAGAATATACAATATATGAAGTATTATAATGTAAATATATTTGAATAAATTTTGAGCACAAATTAAAATGCTATTTGGCGTGGTTAGTTTCATCAACAAAATAAACAGTAACATATACCATTACACATATATGTGTGTATATATACATATATATGTATGTATACACACACACACACACACACACACACACACACACACACACATATATATATATATATATATATATATACAGTTTTATAGGATAGAGGGAGTCTCTCCAGTTTAGATAATTTTATTTTTACACAATAACTTCATGCCATTAGTTCCTTTGTTGTTCAGCCATAAGATAGTTTAAATGCTTGAAAGCACAACTTAACTGCCAAAGACACTCACCATTTTGCTTATATTCGTTAAAAGCAATGCAATAAGATTCTTGCTTTGCACCCCATCTCTCCCTCCCTCCTTTTTCTGTTTCTTATTTTCTTTCTTTATTAATTTACTCTTTTTCTATGTTATCCTTCATTCTTTTTTTCAAATTATCCTTCCTCCTTTCAATTTTTACTCTCCTTTTAGAAAAAGCCCTAATATACCCTTGTAAAATGAAAAGACAACACAAAACAATTTAAATATCGTTATTTAAATAGTAAAAGTAAGAATTTAGTCAAGCCCCAGTTATCTTTATTTAAACATACACTGTCACAATTGCAGCATATTCTTATGTAAAATACAGCGTAGACATAGAGAAGAGTTTTTTCCAACTCTATGATTTAGAAAATTAAAATATTAACAATAGATTTAAGTGACTTGGGGTCACTAGAGTGAAAAACATGCTTGTCTACTACTCAACAATTTATCATAGAGTATAAAAGAATTTGTGTAATCAATAGTTCAATCACATGCTATGAAGTTGACTTTTAAATCGCATAATCATTTAACGTACAACATGTGTATTTATGTTCAAAAATACCTCACAATTGCTCCTGTTGGTACTGGAATCACACTATGAAATTTTCAAATGCAAGCACGTTTTGAATCTTTGGTGTATATGTAATAGCTGACCCTCTTGAATACAAAGGTTAAAACTATATAACTGGTCAATGTTCACAGTAGAGAATGATAAAAATTACCTCCAGCAATGACTATTAATTAAAAAACAAAGTTTTCTTTAAATCCATAGTTTACCTTAACAAGTTCCTGATTTTAGCAGAATTTTCAAAACATGGGTTAGAATTGAAAGTTAAGTCAGGGTACAGATATGAGAATTTTTTTTATTATCTTGGTAACCACTAAGTATGCTTAAGAATACACCAAAACGTGAATATAAACCTACTTTTCATTACCCAGAAGCAATTCCACAGCACTGATTGTTATTCATCAATGTTCAGTTCCCCGTTCAGATTTGCTGGCTTTAGCAAACAGCAGCAACATTTTTAGATGATATCCTAACGTCACATTGGATGAACTTACAACTGTCTTGTACTATTTCACCAGTTCAGTGGCAAGTAGGCCTGGAATGAATCCAGAAAGAGATTTCCCCATGAGGATGGAAACCAAGGATCTGGGCAGGCAGTGCCTCCATATAATACTCCAAGGAGATCAACAGGCTCTATCATCAGTAAACTACTTTGTGCCAGGATGCAGAAAAAAAAGAAACAAATGAAAAGAAATAGAATGAAGGAAACAAGGAGAGAAGAGAGAAAATTATTAATTGATGAACTCATTAAGCCTTTGGAAAATTAAAAGCATTCCCTGGAGGACATGATAACTGATTTTCTACACAGAAGAAACTAATAAAACAGATACGATGTGACAAAAAAAAAAACACACTTGGTTCATTTCTTATAGTACTGATTATAGCAGCAGGCTGCTTGTTTGTCCCAGCCACCCAGAACTGAAATTCACACAGAAACTATATTAATTAAATTACTGCTTGGCCCATTTGCTCTAGCTTCTTGTTGGCTAGCTCTTACATCTTATTTTAACCCATCTCCATTAATCTGTGTATCTCCACATGGCTGTGGCTTACCGGGTATAGTTCCCAGCATCTGTCTCTGGCGGGCTACATGGCTTTTCTCTAACTCCACCCTTCTTTCTCCCAGCATTCTGTTTAGTTTTCCCCACCTAGCTCTGTTTCCCTTTGGCTCTGCTATAGGCTCAAAGCAGTTTTCTTTCTTTCTTTTTTTAAAGTATGCCACATAATCTTTAATAAGTAAGATGATTGACAAGAACATGCTCAAATAAACTTGCTTTTCAGGACCCACAGGTATGTTGTATACCAAATGACTGCAGGAGATGGCCATACTTTTTCAATGTTAGACATGTTCTTTGAGCAAGAGACTTCATTTGTGTATTTTGACAAGTGTTTACCTCACACTCTAAAATCTTTGAGGTAGACATTAATGTAATATTTTGAGCTTATATACATATGTCGTTATACTTTGAATCTGAAGTGTCCCCTGAAAATGTGTTTACTAAAGGGGTGTTTCTCAATCAATGTGGGTGGTTCAGAAGTACTGAAAACAAAGTCTCTGACATGATTCAGGTTGTCATTGCCTATTGAAGGGTATCTTGCTCAGGCTCCCTTCTGGTGTGTTCCTCTTGGCTTCTTAGCCACTGTGAGATATGTACTTGATCTACCATCATTCCCTCATCTAGTAATGCTCTGTCATGTCAGTACCTAGAAGGAGCTGGCCCAGTCAAGCATGGAGTCAAAGCAGTTTTCTTTATTCATTAATGGTAATCACAGCATACGGAATGAAACACCACATTACCTCCCTTTTCTGTTTAAATAAAAAAGAAAGGCTTTATCTTTAACATAGTAAAATTACATATAATAGAGCAAGTATCAAGCAAGAATTACAGTTACAATATTTATATCTACTTTATATCATAACTAAGAAAAACTATAACTATAATTTTTTCAAGTCCATCAAAGACCCCAGAAAGATATAATATTACCTAAATAAACATAAGGTGCATTGTAAAGCATCTTCCAAAACTCTAGTATTAACAGAGACATCTTGCTGCCTGGACAATCACCCAATGTTCTTCTGTACCATGGGGCATCCATATTCAGCCTACAGGCCCATAGTATCCAGCAGACTTTTTCATGAAGAAGGAAATTTCAAAGACAGTTCTGTCTATATTGGCAGTTTGTCTGTCCCTTTCTTCTGTGTGCTGCAGAATGTCTCACAGAGTCTTTCATGAAGCAGGAACCATGAAAGATCATCTCACTTTTAGGCAAGCCCAGCAGTCATTTCTCTGCAGGTCTTGCATGTCCAGTCCAGGCAAGAGCAGTTTCTTCCCCAATGGCTAACCAACACCATAGCCTATTCAATGGCCATCTTCCTCTTGAAGTAATTGGTGTTGCCAGGAACAAATGTGTCTCACTGTCATGAAAAGTCCTAAGTTCTTAAACATTTTAAATGCCATATTTTGTAGTCTTTGAAAGGTTTGAAGAATGCCTATCCGTCTGAAATAGATCTCTGTACATCTAGAAAATCTAACTGACATGACTACAAGCTTGATGATTATCTATTAACCTATATTTCTTAATTATACATTACATTTTAAATTAACTGCATGATTACAATACCTTAATCAAGAGCAGAAATATACATACAACAAAATTAACCTTATGTTTGTATCAATAAACCAAGATCCATACTAATGCAAAGTATGCATCTCTATAGCATATCACCTTTTACATGTAAAGAAGCATTTACAAACAATATTTGGGAATATGAGCATATTTTTGTCCAAACTTCTTCTTGCTGTTTATTGGGTGAAGTTATTTTGGGGGTGTTCACAGTGACCTCTTGGGGGCTCATGGTCTATCAAACCATATTAGCCTGGAATAAATCCACAGCTTCTCATCCTCTGTGGAAACAAAAGAAGAACCTCTTTTTCCAAGCGACATATTCTTAGGCCCAAATTCTAAAGTCAAGATACCTTTATAATATAAATTCTGGTTTAGATTAGCAGCCCATACAACAAAATGTCTCTCTATACTTAGCTCCTTCATAGTCAAAATATTCAAAGAAAACACAATAATATACATACATAATCCAGACTCTCTGTTTATAATCCATCTTTATGTGGGTTAATTTTCTTTACTATATTTAACCTATGACTGTCTTACTGGAAATATCTGTGTATGGCAGCAGGAAGAGTCTGTCTCTTTTAGTGTTTGGGTGGAATGTCCTAGAGATGTCTGTTAGTTCCATTTGATACACAGTATCTGATATCTAGTGATTATTTAATTTTTGTCTAGCTGTATAGTCTGTTGATAATAGCACTTTACTTAAGTCACTCAGTATTACTATTTTGTGGTTAATCTGTTGTTTTACATCTATTACAAGTTTACAGTTCTGAAGTTTGATGCCCTTGAGTTTTGTGATTCTATGTTAGGTTTATAATATTTTCTTGGTGTATTGTTCCTTTGATGTGTAACACTCAAATGCATTGGGTGCCATTCTGTAACATGAAGGGCCTGCTGCTTGTTTGGGTTTCTGTCCTGCCTGGTCCCCCAGCCATTTAGTCCCAGAGAAAATCACACAGACATCTCCATAAGATTATAAACTGATTGGCCCATTAGCTCAGGCTTTTTATTAGCTCTTATCACTTATTTTAACCAGTTATTCTGAACTATGTTAGACATATGGCTCAGAATCTTTCTCAGCAGGGCAGGTCATATCCTGCTTGTTCAGTGATCTGGGCAGGAGTTGGAGGAATGGGCTTCCTCCTTCCTAGAATTTCCCTGTTCTCATCACCCTGCCTCTGCTTCCTGTCTGGTTGACCTGTCTATACTTCCTGCCTGGCCAATCAGCATTTATTTAAAATATGATTGTCAGAATAAAGGCAATTCTCCCACACCATTGATGAGTATAAAGTGACCTTGTTTAGTTCTTTTGACTATTTTTAGTTTAATATATATTATATATTAGAATAGTTACACTTAGTCATTTTTAAAAATGATTGATTTCTTTGGAATACACTTTTCAGTCATTTTACCCTATCTAAAACTATCTCTATGGTAAGGGGTGTATCTTGATGGTAGAAAATTAATGGATGCTGGTTTTTGCTTAGTTTTGTCTCTAATTTCCTAGCTTTATATTTTCACTGTGCTTTGAGACTATTGATAAGAAGTATTACTAAAAATGTGTCTTAGTCCTGTAATTTTGTTGAATTGTGATGCTTCCTTTAATCTCTTTTGAGTAATAATTACGGCAGTGTTTCCTTTTCCAAATGACCCTTTGACTATATGTATCCTTCCATACAATAAAGTATTTTTTTTAGTATCTATGTACAGTTCACTTATTATTCATTAATGCCTTTGATCTGCTTTTATTTGAAAGGTTTTTATTTTTTCCTTATTTTTAATTGTTTGTTTTGCTGGGCATAATAGTCTGGGTTGACAGTTTTCCCCTTTCAGGACTTGGAATTAATCTTTTTAGTTCTTCTGGTTTTACATTTTTCTGTTGAATACTCCCAGGTTATTCTAATAGGCCTGCTTTGTAAGTGACTTGATCATTTTCTGTTTCAATTTTCAGAATACTTTATTCTGCACTTTTCATATTTTAACTGTACTATGTCATTGAGAGTTTCTTTTCTCATTCCATCTATTTATACTGTTTTGATCACTTAGAGCTGAAAGGGGATCTCTTCTCTAAGTGGATAAAATTGGCTAATATAATTTTACCAATAATATTTTGTACTCCTTTTGTATGGTATTCTCCTCATATGCCCATAATTCTAAGGCTGGGTCATTTTATGGTGTTTCAAAGCTTTCTAATGTCTCTTTTGCAGATGTTTGTAAACCTATCACTGCATTATACAGGGCAGTATAATTACTCTGCCTGTCTTCCAGCCCTTCTTACTCTGTTTTCCACATGATCCATCCTAATGGTGAGGATTTCTTCTAAGCTGTTAATTTTGCTTTATTATTTTTAAATTATATGTGCATATGTGTGTGTCATCGGTGAAGCTAGGGTGGGTGTGAGGTGCTGGGCTTGGGTGCTGAGAGCTGGATTTGTGCTCACTCCTTAATGGAGAAAGGTCATTGGTTAAATAAAAAGAAACTGCTTGGCCCTCATTGGTTGGAAGATAGGTGGGAGGAGTAAACAGAACAGAATGCTGGGAGGAAGAAGAAGTGAGCTCAGACGCTACAGCTCTCCTCTCGGGAGCAGACGCCTCAGAGAGATGCCATGCTCTGCTCTCCCGGGCAGACGCACGCGATGAAGCAAGCCGCCCGGTTAGACATGCTGAATCTTTCTCGGTAAGATAAGTGCTCACAGATTATTAGAGATGGGTTGATCGGGATGTGAGAATTAGCCTGTAAGGGCTAGAGCTAAAGGGCCAAGCAGTGTTTAAATGAATACAGTTTGTGTGTTGTTATTTCAGGCATAAGCTAGCCAGGCAGGCGGCCGGGGTGCTGGGAACGCAGCCCTGCCGCCCTTATTACTACAAATGGCACCCGACGTGATCGACTAAACCCACTTAAAAAACCTGAGAATGCTTAAAATAAAGGAGAGAAAGTTTAACACAGATTTTTGCTGTTTGTTGGTGGCGTGCTGTAGAGAGATTTCCTGATTCGGCAACGGCAGCAGAAAAAACGCTGTGTCATTTTAAAGCGCCATTTAAAAATGCCAGCTTTCTGGGCTGGCCTGCCAGGGCAAACTCTGACTCTTTTATGCAGGCGGTGCGTGCGGTTTGCAAGCACAGGCTGCTGAAGCACACTTGCTGGCAGGGACCTTGAAATGCCATAGAGTTGTGGCAGTAAACATGGCTACAGCCAGTACCTCAGCCATGAGGCTGGAAAGCTAAGGAATGGGCTACATCTAGCCGGCAAAGCCACGCCTTTAATCCTACTGATATTGCTTGGTAAATTAAAGACTCATATGGTCAGAAAAAGAGAGATATACAGTAAGAGAGATTCAAAGACAAAGAAAACTTTTAAATGGTTTACAGTGTGTTAAAAATATATGCAGACTAAAAGTTGAAGTTCTTAAAGTGAAAAACAAAAAAAAAAGGAAGAGAGTTGTTGTGTGTTGTTTGTATACACCTTTAATCCCAACACTTGGAAGGCAGAGGAAGATTGACCTCTGTGACTTCAAGGTGTGGTAGCACACGCCTTTAATCCCAGTGCCTAGAAGGTAGAGACAAACTGATCTCTGTGAGTTCAAGGTGTAGTAGTGTACACCTTTAATCCCAATGCCTGGGAGGCAGAGACAGGCGGATCTCTGAGAGTTCAAAGACAGCCTCGTCTACAGAGTTACTTCAGGTCAAAGATACATATAACCTGTCTCAAAAAGCAAAAAGTTAAAAGTAAAAATAAACAAAATAGAGGTTAAAATAAAACGCACAAAAATGGAAAATACACAGAGAATTTTGATACTGTATGCTATTATGCTCTCTTTGAATTATTTGAATGCTGAGGAAAGAGCAACAGATGCTAAAAGATATTTATTTATAAATGCTGCTGAACTAATCCAACATAGATATTTTGATGCCTAGACTTTGAAATTTGGATCTAAGGACATGATGCTTTGGAAAGGAGTTTCTTATTTTGTTTTCACAGAGGATGAGACCCTGTTCATTTCTTCTATTCCGATTTGGTATGATGGACCAGGCCCTCCTGAAGGGTTGGTGTGAACACCTTCAGAAAATTGCTTTGCTCAACTGCCAACTGAGATGAAACTAGCACACAGGTTATACCATGAAAGACCTAATTAACGAAGCCCCCATTCAGCAGGAAGCAGTTTGGAGAGAAATAACTGCGTCCATATTCCCAAAAAATGTTTATAAATGTTCTTTTACATGTGAAGGGGGATATGATATAGGTATGAATAATTTGCATTAGTATAGATTTTGCTTTATTGATAGAGATTTACGGTCAATTTTGTTATATGTATATGTATTTCTGATATTGATTAAGGTATTGTGATTGTGTAGTTCATTATTAAAATGTAATGTATAATTAGGAAATATAGGTTGTTGATGGATAATCATAAATAATAGTCAAGTTTGTAGTCATGTGAGTTAATATTTTCTAGATGTGCGTAGATATATTTTAGATAGGCATTCTTCATATTTTTCAAAGATTATAGAATATGGCATTTTAAATGTTTTAATAACTTAGGACTTTTCATGACAATGAGACACTCTGCTCCTGGCAGCACCAATCTATTTCAAGGAGAAGATGGGCATCGAAGAGGCTCGTTATGGAGTTTGATAGCCATTTGGGCAAGAAACTGCTCTTGCCTGGACTATTGCATAAACTGGACACAGAGAACCCATAGAGAGAGGACTACTGAACTTGCCTAAGGTGAGATGATCTTTTGGGGTTCCTGATTCATGAAAGAGTCTGCGAGACATTCTGCAGGACACAACAGATAGTGACTGAACTGACTTTGAATTTTCATGCTTTATAAAAATGTCTGCTGGATACCATGGGCCTGAAGGCTGAAGATGGATGCCCCAACGGTACAGAGGAACTTTGGGTGACTGTCCAGGCAGCGAGATGTCTCTGTCATTTCTAGAGTTTTAAAAGTTGCTTTTTTCTTGTTTGCTTAGGTAGTATTGTATCTTTCTGGAGTCTTTGATGAAGTTAAGAATAGTTAGTTATAGTTATAGTTTTCCTTAGTTATGATATAGATTATTGTAACTTTTACTTGATAACTGTTTTGTTATATGTAATTTTGCTATGTTAAAGTTAAAGCCTTTTTTTGGTGTTGTTTAAACCAAAAAAGGGGAAATAATGGAGGAAGGTTAAATAAAAAGAAACTGCTTGGCCCTCATTGGTTAGAAGATAGGTGGGAGGAGTAAACAGAAAAGAACGCTGGGAGGAAGAGAAAGTGAGCTCAGACTCCACAGCTCTCCTCTCGGGAGCAGACGCCTCAGAGAGACGCCATGCTCCCAGCTCCCAGGCAGATGCACGAGATGAAGCTCCGACCCAGGATGGACATAGGCTAGAATCTTCCCGGTAAGCGCACCTAGGGGCGCTACACAGATGATTAGAAATGGGCTAAATTAATATGTGAGAATTAGCCTAGAAGAGGCTAGATAGAAATGGGCCAAGCAGTGATTAAAAGAATACAGTGTCAATGTAATTATTTCAGGGAATAAGCTAGCCGAGCAGGCGGCCGGGGTGTTGGGAATGCAGCCCCGCCGCTCTTATTACTACAACTCCCCTCTTCTTAGCCATCTTTCCAGCTGTCTCCTGGGTTTTTATTTTTATTGAATTTTTCATAATCAGCATTATTTCAGCTTGTGTGCTTTTATGTAACTCTGTATCTTTATTGAACTCTACATCTTATATCAGCTTCCCTATTTCACGCATCTTTTTATTTTTTTTATCTTCTTTTTTATGTTGTCATTTTTCTTTGTATTTTTTTTTTTTGAGTTTTTGGATCTCATTTGGTCAGTTACTCTGGAGTTACTTATGTCTTGTGTCTTCTTCAGTGTAGCTAGCATTCATGTTAGAATGATGTTTTCTTTCCTCTACAGAGTGTCCTCTGAAGAGCTGAATTTTTAGGCAAAATTGTTTAAATTTATTTTGATCATAGAATGTTTTCCCCATAGAGTATGATCGATAATTTTGCTGGAAAAAGTAACCTGGGTTGTTGTTCATGGTCTTTCAAAACTTGTGCTGTCCTGATGTGTGATTTGGTTTTTTCCCTTGATGTTTTTAAGATCCTGTTTTTTCTGAATATATTTTTTCTGTTTTATAAACAATTGCGTTTGTGGTCCTATTGGTTGTTCAGTATGCTTCTCACATCTTGATGCTTATCACATTCTCTAGATTGGGGAATTTTTCCTCTATGCTCTTGTTTAAAATTTTTCTGTGCCCACACTGATGAATATCTTGCATATCACCCTAGAACCTTCATCTGGCGATGGATGGAGATAGAGACAGAGACCCTCATTGAAGCACTGGACTGAGCTACCAAGGTCCAGATGAAGAACAGGAGGGAGAACATGAGCAAGGAATTCAGGACCGCGAGGGGTGTGTCCACCCACTGAGACAGTGGGGCTGATCATCATCACCATTAGATGACTGGACTGGGACTGATGGAGCATGTGATCAGACCGGACTCTCTGAATGTGGCTGGCAATGATGGTTGACTGAGAAGCCAATGATAATGACACTGGGTTTGATTCACCCCTACTGCTATCTCTGTATTCTCAGCAATTCCTTAACATACAACTATGTTGGTTTCATTTGAGCATCAAATGATTCACAGAAAAAAAAATTCTTATTTAATCTTCTAAAAAGTCAGTGTGTTGGTTGTGGCATCCAATCCAATATTTCCCTGCAAAATAGAAAGCATGAATTAAGGTATTCTCAAGATACTTAGCTGAGCCATCTGTATCTGAGTATATTTTACCCATTTTGATGAAGGTACCCTTGCCTTCTTGGTTTCTTGGGGGTTTTACAACATTTTAACTGTATGCTGGAATTCTCACAGATGTATTTTGTTCTGTACATTATTGTTAAATTTGTGTTTACATAAAGAAACTACAAATGGAAATTTCTATTCTTTTATCTTGATGTTTTCACTTCCACAACATGTTTTACATTACTTTTTTATTAAAATGTTTTAATTTATTTTACACACCAACCACAGTTTCTCTTCCCTCCTCTTCTACTGTTCTCTTCCCCCACCTCCCCTTTACCCGCCCATCCCCCATCCACTCCGCAGAAAGGGCAAGACCTCCCATGGGAGTCAACAAAACATGGCATATCAAGTTGAGGCAGGACCAAGCTGCTGAGATGTTTTACATTGACCTTTGTATATTAGCCATGTTTCAGGAAACATGCGGAAAGTTTTATTGCTACTACTGCTAAGACATTTGAATTTTCTCCATATGTCACCATTTTGTATGCAAACACGTGCCATTGTGTATTTATCATCAATCATCTAATCACACGAGTTTTCTCAGTCTGTCATAACAAAATACAACTAACTGGATATAGTTATCACAGAAATATTTTCTTATAGCCTTGGAGGCTAATGCCTAAGATGAAGCTACTATCAGAGTGAGTTCATCTTAGATCTTTTTCTTGGTTTGTAAGTGACAATTCTCTTGGTTTCTCTGCCTAGATTCAACTCTATGAACATGAAACTGAAAATTCCATGTTCTTATAATTTCTTCCAACAAATATCCTGATATACTGTGAATTGTGACCCATTTGCTGTCCAACTTTAACTTTATTTCATTTTCAAGGACACTATCCAAATTATAGTCTTATTCTGAGACATTGGAGATTTGGGCATTGTCTTAGTTATTGTTCTATTGCTGTGAAAAGACACCATGATCAAGGCTACTCTTATAAAAGGAACATTTAGTTCGGGCTTTCTTATAGTTTTGAAAGGTGAGTCTGTGATCATCATGGTCAAAAACAGAAAAACATCACAATGAGTCAGTAGCTAAAAAGATACATCCTGATCCACAGGCAGAAAGCACAGAAAACCTGAGACTGGTGTAGGATTTTGAAACCTCAAAGCACTCTCCCAATGACACATTTCCTGCAACAAGGCCACATCTCCTCCCTCAGGGCTATAACTCCTAATATATCCCAAAACAGGTTCTACTCCATGGTGACTCAGCATTCAAATATGGCCTATGGGGTCATGCACATTCAAACCACCACAAGCATCAACATAAAAATTTTAAGTTATACAATTAAGCTACAAAACATTTGTTACCAGCTATCTTATTATATCATCTAAAATTTTATTACAAACTTGAATATATGTGTTATAATATGACATTGAAGCATTGTTAACAATTACATCAGGGAAGCTTCAAGTTTTTATCATTAAGGACAGTGTTGGCTATAGATCTTCCTAAACATTATAATTATAAAACTGAGGGGCTGTCTTACATTAAACCCTTTAATTGATTTTTATTATTGATGCTGAAGGTCAAACCATGGGTCTGATGAATTGGACAGGTACACCCTTAACTTAGCTCTTCTCATTGACTTTTCTGCTTAGACAATCACCATAAACATTGATTCTATTTTAAAAACTGGAGGTGCGGGTAGCGTGGCCGAGCGGTCTAAGGCGCTGGATTTAGGCTCCAGTCTCTTCGGAGGCGTGGGTTCAAATCCCACCGCTGCCACATCAGAGTTTGCCGGGCCGTGGTGGCGCACGCCTTTAATCCCAGCACTCGGGAGGCAGAGGCAGGCGGATCTCTGTGAGTTCGAGACCAGCCTGGTCTACAAGAGCTAGTTCCAGGACAGGCTCCAAAAAAACCACAGAGAAACCCTGTCTCGAAAAACCAAAAAAAAAAAAAAAAAAAAAAAAAAAAAAAAAAAAAAAAAAAAAAACTGGAGGACATCTCTTTTCACATAGTCCTGACTCACTAGTTCTTTAACTTTTGTTTTTATTTGTTAATCATGGTTTTAAAGATGTGCCTTTTCCTCAGTAACATAAGTAAACTTTAAGCTCACACCACCAGCATTAGCCACAGCATCAGTCTTCCTACTTTCAACTTTATGCCTTTAAAATCCATTTTCCTCAGAGCCCAAGGAAAGTATCCCTGCTTACCAACCTTCATCTCTCACTCACCTCACAATGTGATCTTAGAGAGTATCTTTGGCACACAGGCTTTGATTTTGAATTGATTTCCCAAAGATTTGACTCATATACTAGATTGTGAACTTCTAAAAGAATAAAGTGATTTGTTATTATGGCTATCATGATACTAAAATGTGGTAAAATGCATTGAATAAAATTTATGACATAAACAAATATAGAAAGAGAGCTAGAGAAATACATTTTAGAAAACATTCTATGTTGGTGGTTCAGCTACTTCTATATATTTATTAAATACCCCCCAAAATAATTAACACCAGATAAATTGAGGTAATCAGTAATCAAAAATTGACAGTGCTTCATCTTCCAAGTTAGTTCTTTGTATTCAGATTTGTGATTTTTGTGGCTCAAAGGACTTCAAAATGTGTGGCATTCTCAGAAAAATTTTCAAGTTACTGTATGTAGTGAGGTTACATACAGCTTCTTTGCTATAATTATTACTTCTATGTAGAATACATGTGAAGTACTTATCACACTAAAGTTTGATAATCACTTAATACATTAATAACAATGGAAAACAAAAAGGCAATGTATTCTAGAAAATAAAATCTGTCACTTTGTGGATTATCCAGATTGTGTGTAGGAGGGAAATAAAAATTTTAGATAGAGTCAATATTAGATCAAAAGCTACTTAATAAATACAGTAAAATTAAAGCATTTTAAACACTATGAAACACATAATTATTATGCAAAATAAAATGATGTTAGATATGGGAAAAAGGGATGATAGATAAAAAGCTTCTGTTATTTCCAGGATATACACATGTGCAAGAATTTAAGTATTACTTAGAGGGTCAAAGATGACACAAAAATGCATTGTATACATCAGGCTACTAATTATTACAGATAGGAGAAAAATTCAGCATTGGCAACAAGAAGTATGAAACCAATATTCAAAACACTACTAGTGGAACAGGAGAAAATCAAAGAATGGATTTTTTCTTGTCTAAAAGTTTGCTCAGAGCATCTTTGACATCTTTGTTCCTCAGAGAGTAGATCAGAGGGTTCAGCATTGGCGTGACTAGGGAGTAGCACAAGGAAGCCAGCTTACTCAGTTCAGGGAATCTGTCAGGGGTGAGATACATGAAGAAGACAGCACCGTAGAGCACACTCACAACACCCAGATGAGAGCTGCAAGTGGAGAAGGCCTTCTTCCTTCCCTCCGTGGAGCGTATCTTTAGCACGGTGGACACAATGTACATGTAAGAAACAACGATGACTATGACTGTTGGTAAGATAATGATGCCAGCTAAGGAAAAAGATACTATTTTGTGTATGAAAAGGTCAGAACAGGAGAGTCTCTGAAGGGGACGACTATCGCAGTAAAAGTGGTCAACAGCCCGAGAAGCACAAAACGATAAAGTAAATGTCATGCTGGTCTGGAGAACAGAGCTGATGCAGCCACAGAAGTACGAGCCTGCCACCAGCTGGGCACAGAGGCGTGTGGACATGTGAACAGAGTAGAGGAGTGGGTTGCAGATGGCGATGAAACGATCATAGGCCATGGCTGCCAGGAGAAATCCTTCCGCCACAATGAAGAGGGCAAAGAGAAAGATCTGGGTCACGCAGCCTGCAAACGAGATGGACTTGCTCTCAGTCCAAAAGTTGCTCATAGCCTTCGGCGCAATAACAGATGAATAGAAGAGGTCAATGAAGGAGAGGTTGCCTAGGAAGAAATACATTGGTGTGTTCAGCCTGGGATCAGTCAAAATAATGGTCATCATCCCAACGTTTCCTAGAAGGATCATGGCATACACAAGCAGAAAGAGCAGGAAGAGGAGAAGATGGAGCTCAGGGCCGACCCTGAAGCCTACAAGGATGAAGTCAGTCACTCCTGAGTGATTGCTTGCTCCCCTGTCACTCATGGAGGAGATCTGATGAGAGGCATAAGGCAAAATAAATAATTACTTAGCTTGATCTTGGTGTTACAAGCAGCTGCTACAGTACAGGAGTTTACAAAAGTGTTATATCCACATTTTTATTTTGCGCTTCATAGGAATACGATGACAAGCTGAATTCACATAAGTGACCACAATTCAAATGCTGCTTTTATTTCCCGTTCCCAAATGGCGGAATTAGACTTTTATTCTGTGCATTTGATGACTCTGGTCTTTTCGTTGTCACTGGTTTACATATTTCTCTTTCTATTTACATAATGACTCCAATATTATGAAGTGATATTAAAATGGAAGTACCCATATTTTAGGAAATGATATTCATGAAGGTGTTTAAGTGTTGTTTTAGAGATATTGTAGGCTTTAGTATTCAAGTTTCACCAGGCTTCGAGTTTTAACTTAGGGATTCAATAGATATCAAAATGGATTATTTTTTTTAATAATGTCTTCTTTTTTTGAAACTGAAAAGACTGAACCCAGAGCCTTGCACTTGCTACGCTAATTGAGGTTCTAAAACTAATATATAACTAAGCATAAAAACAATTAATACCTATCCTAGGGTTTGTCTACCAGATGAAAGATCAGAACCTTTTTTCAATGGTACTGGAAAATGAACTTAGCATCTCACATGTGACCATATGCATTCTATCAGCAAGCCTGATGACTTCCCATTTATTTACCTTTTATATTGAAATCTTGCTCACTTTCCAGTCTTCTCTTCAACCTGCTCTAGATTTTATAAACCTTGAACTTGTCTTACTTCTGCTTTTTTATTTGTATCCCCAGGCTCAGCAAATAATATTTTAATTATGATTTTTTTCTGAATTTTGTGTGTGTGTAGTTTAGGATTAAAAATAAGAAAAGTGACACATAAGTGTGAAATATTATTTGCCTTTTTTATTTCCCCATACATGATTTTATAACCAGTGCTATATCATTTCTTAGAGACCTCAAATAGATTTTTTTATATTCTTTTATTAAAAAAGCAATCTACTCTTTTTCTTCCCAGTTTGGACTTTGTATTTTTGAGTATAGGTAAGAAAAATTATTACAAAGATTAAGGTAACGTTTTATTATGCAAAACAAAATGCTTCAGTCATATTCATTTAATCTATAAGATAATAAAATAAGGAGATAATGTTATATTTCATGTTTATAAATGAGGTACAAAATGTATTGAGTCTTAAAATTCATCTACTGTGGTCAGAATTGTAATTTGACATGAGGAAAAGCAGCTGTAGAACCCATATTATTGGTTATTCTTAGGACTTAGTACTTTACTATGCTCTGATAAATCCTTCCTAGTAATCACCTGGCTCACTTCTCCAAGTTCTTGAGTATTAAATTAAACTTAATTGTCTTAACTACAAATTCCCCAACTCTCTATTTCATGTCTAAATGTGTTTTCTAAAATTATCTTCATATTTTCCTCACAGAGCAGTCACTTCCATAAAATCCTTTATATTTTAACATTAAAAATGAATGTGCTTTACTCCCCCTTTGGCAATAGCTTTGAGATCAAGTCCAAGTGTTCTCTATATATTCACTAGCACCATAGTATTGTGAGTCTAGCAATAGAAGTTAATCATTATAACACATGTCTACTATGTCTACTAGGTAACAGCTAAATGACATGAGGATTCAGAATGAGGATATTATTCAATAAACTTATGTTATGAATTCGATAGTTTATAACATCAAAAATATTAGTAAATTTATGACTGAATACTTCCTACCTCGTGAAAGACACCCTTCCTAGAGTACCTAGCATAAAAGGGTCAGCTTGGGCATTTATAATTTGTCAAATTTAGATGTTGTAAAAGTTACTTTTACCTTGTGTCGTATGGTAGTCTGTCAGGTTCTGTTAAAGATGAAACAGAATCATGATGCTTCCCTTTCTGGTGTTGTTTGTTTTAGTTCTCCAAATGGCAAGCATAAAGTTCATTATCTGTGAAAAATTACTTTGAGATTAAGATGAATCCACCCTACATGTACGTGTTCATTATCCCACTTTTTAGGGTAGAGCCTTCTCAGAGAAAAAGTGTCATGTATATCCCTTCTGGCTTTGTGGACTGAGCTGCCCTTCAGCTGTGGAATTCTTGAAAAGTTTCTGAGATCTTTTTCAGAAGAGAATAAAGGTGAATTTCTTCGTGATGCTCTGTCAAAGTTGAGCTAATTTGGGGGAACTGTGGCACGAAGCCACTCAAAAGAAACTGCAGAAGGCAGTGCAGCTTCCCCTCTGCACACTTATAAGGAAGGGAGATCGGTTGTCGGGTGTATATAAGACCTTGACCACATGATATTTCCCATAAGTCAGACAGAGTATAAAGCAGAGTTACACATGAGGGCTTTGGACTGGGAATAAGAAGGCAGTGCTTTACGTAAGATTTCTCTCACCTTTTGGGAGGCAGCTCTCCAGAGAGAGAAGGAATTAGGTCAATTATTTAAACTTTATCTGTGTTTCAGAACAAAAAAAAAGTCCAAGAGGAGTTCAGAGGATATAGATTTAGTGATACAAACCTGGATCATGTGTAAAATACATAATTTTGTCCTTCCTTTTGTGAATCGTTTAGGTTGACAAATGGGATCATCTGGTAGTAAATTCTACACATAAAAGGAAACATTGTCAGCTAACCCTTATAAGTTTTGGTAAGGAAGTGGAAACAAACATAAAGGAACAAAATCTTAGTAAGATGCACAAAACTAATTTCTGTCTTCTTCCAGAATTCCATTCACTAAAATGTCTTTCTGTTTTCAATTATATCTTGTAATATAACTGGTAATAAAGTGTATAAAAATAGAGAGTAGTGTATAGGCAATGTCTAGCAAAGGCCATCTAGTTCATCATTGAAATTTAATAATGACTGACTGTATTTAAACTTAGGTTTACTTCTAAGTTTAGTTGCCAAGAGGTTTTTTTATCCAGGTACCATGTTGTTACATATTAATTTAATGACCTCTCATTGTATTTTTTAAATAATTTTAAGACTTCTAGTATTGGCAAAAAAATCATAATTTGTAGAAGAGAAGGGACATGAAGCAGACATTCTCTACATTTCTTCAAGCTCTTCTCTGAATTTACAGTGTGCTAAACCATAAACTTCCTTAAGTTTTTTTTTTTTGTTTTTGTTTTTTTTTTGATTTTTCGAGACAGGGTTTCTCCGTAGCTTTTGGTTCCTGTCCTGGAACTAGCTCTTTTAGACCAGGCTGGCCTCGAACTCACAGAGATCCTCCTGCCTCTGCCTCCCGAGTGCTGGGATTAAAGGCGTGCGCCACCACCGCCTGGCTAACTTCCTTAAGTTTTAAAATCTCTCAACATTTCTCACTTTAAAAAAGAAAAACGCTAGTCTTTTTTATTACTAGTATTTAGTGGTGTTTTACTCATTTTAAGCTCTGAAGCTCATACCTTCAATTAGACTGATCACAGGCTTTGATTGCATGCGGATTTATGAAATAATTTATAACTTAATTTTAGGACATGAAAAATATATGAGAATTGGTGTTTGCCAATGCCTTACTGCAATAGATCTAACTTAAGGAGTCCTTTGGCTTCTATTAATGCATAACACAGCTATGAGATCATAAATCACTTATTGATTTCTCTGGAAGCAATAATGTTATGGCGATTATGGGGAAAGCACTTCCTGTTGAAAATAGCAGACTTTTTCTTCCTTCAATATTCAGTAGAGACCTGCATTACAAATGAAATCACTCAGTCCGTTTTTTTCACACTGTGAAACATTATAATAGGAGGTATAATCACTTGTGTAATGTATCTAGGACACCTTGGTTTTTAAAAAAAAATAATCAAGATTTATGATTTTGTAGAATTATTTTAAGAGTTATTTATCTAATAAAATGAGAAAATCAATAGCTTTATTTGACTTTATGCAAATACATCTTCTGGTCAAGCTCATCTAGCAAAGACATTACTTCAGGTGATCCAGAGAGATAGGAGAGCTTATCTGAGCACCTGTTGAAAGGCCACTTAGGACAAGAAGTAAATCCCAAGCCTATATTCTTCCTGGGATCCTGTAAACATTTATAAACAGTTGGCAGCCAGACACGTTGTATCGGCTTTATGTTTTATAGACTATTTCATCTTATTCATTACACAGAAACAATTCAGTCTATTTGACTCTAACCATTGCCTTTTATTTATAAATAAAGAAAAATTAAAGTTAACACAAAGGGTTAGATGAGTTACTACATAAAACATTTCAATAAATTATCATTATGCTGTTTTAGATATTTATCTTAAATGTAGCTCAATAAAGTATCTACCATGTTTATTAATTTTAAAGTAAATGTCTCTAGTGTACCTAAATACAATGTATTTTTCTTCTCAACTTCTTAAATTAAAGAACAAACTACATGCTATACACATATCACATATAAACCAGGAAAACGAATAAGCAAAATGGAGAACATATTGGTACTCAGGAAGCCCTAATATGTGCAGTTATTCAAAAGTTTATTCATTTATGGAGGCCATAAATTGACATCTAGTGTCTCTAAGTTATTTCTTGAGACAGGGTAAACCTTAATACAAGGCATTGTTATTCCATATTTGTTTTCTTGTCTGCATAGGGTAAAATGGAATCTCTTCATTTTGCATTTCTCTGATGGATATTGTATTAAAATCTTTATTGCTGTGATAAACAACAAAAGTAATGTTAGAAAAGATCGGTTTCATTTGACTCACATTTCAAAGTTAAAATTTCACCTTAAGAAGAAAGGATGACAGCAAGAGCGAGATATCACTACTAACATCTCATCTGCAGACAAGGGTCAATAGTAGGAGTAAGAGATATCACTACTAATATCGCATCTGCAGACACGGAGCAATAGCAGGAGTGATGTATCATTACTAATATCGCATCTGCAGACAAGGGGCAATAGTAGGAGCGAGATATCACTACTAACATCGCATCTGCAGACACGGAGCAATAGTAGGAGTGATATATCATCACCAATATCACATCTGCAGACACGGAGCGACATATCATTAGTAATATCACATTTGCTGATGAGCACAAAGCATTGTTGCTGCTAGCACCCTGCTCTTCCTTTTAATTCAGAAAAGGATCTCAGGCCATGGATCATGCTAATGCAGTGAGATGGGACTTCCTTAATCTAGATAATCCCTTACTGAAATACACATGACTTGTCTTCTAGATGATTATAGCTCTAAGTTGGGTATTCATAAAAAACCATTACAGGTAGTGTGATCAAATTTTTTCATGTGTTTATTGGCCAGATGCACGTCATATGTTGAGATGTCTGTACTTTTTATTGTCCCATTTAGTGGTTATGCTTTTTGATTTCTTAAATGAACTACTTATTTTTTATTTTGCATAGACTAAATATAAACTCTCTCTCAGATGTGTAGATACCAAAGAATTTCTCACATTCTGTAAACTGTCTATTCACTTGATTGTTTTAGGCACTGTGTGGAAGCTTCTTAATTTTGTGAAGTACTATTTGCCAAATGTACCATTGCAACTGGTTTCATTTTCCTAACACTAATTTATGGGTGTAACTGTAAACCGCTAGAACCTGGTTTAATGGGGTGTTCATTTAGCAGAATAATTGTACCAGGTTTTTCCATAGAACATTTGAGTTTTTAAGGCACAGATTCTTGACCTGATCATGATGCCAGGTATGAATTTCATCTTTTGGGCCAGGTTTTAAATATAACCAAATATTCACAGGGTTCCCAGATGAGTAAGAGTGATAAATATCTTTACAGGGGATAGTATACTACCAGGAATACTTCAATATGAAGAGAAGGATAAACACATCCAAGAGGTCACAGGGAAATAGATAAACAAAATCAGGGCAGGTAATCAAAAGAATCTGAGTAAAAACAACAAAACCAACAAAATGAAAGGAAATAAGATATATTTTCCCATAGTACCTTAATAGTAATAGTTTACATTCCATAATCAAAAAGATACTAAGAGATTATATTAGAAAATAGGATTCTATAAAACTTGTAACTTCAGATTACAACAGGTCTGTGGAAATAAAAACACATGGATAGCCACCATTTTTGGTTGAGGTAAAAGTAAAAACCTCAGTGCCATCTTTGGTAAGAGTACCCACATGCACTGGACCTATGAAGGAGAACTTCCACCTCCAATATACTTTGGCTTACTAAAATATTCCTTCTAATCTTCTTGCCTCTACTAGTATTGGTAAGATGTAATGGATTGTGTAAAGTATATGTCTAAATTTAACTTATATGTCTAACTTGGATGTACCTGACAGGTAATAGTGCCCTGACCCTCAAGTATCTATACAGATCTGAGAGTATGGCATTTAGCAAAAGAGCTCTTTTTTCATTGTTGTTTTTGTTTTTGTTTTTTTATTTTGTTTTTGTTCTTTTTAATTTATTTATTAAAGATTTCTGCCTCCTCCCCGCCACCGCCTCCCATATCCCTCCCCCTCCCCCAATCAAGTCCCTCTCCCTCATCAGCACGAAGAGCAGTCCGGTTTCCCTGCTTTGTGGGAAGTCCAAGGACCTCTCACCTCCTTTCAGGTCTAGTAAGGTGAGCATTCAAACTGCCTAGGCTCCTACAAAGCCAGTACATGCAGTAGGATCAAAACCCAGTGTCATTGTTCTTGACTTCTCAGCAGTCCTCATTGTCTGCTATGTTCAGCAAGTCCGGTTTTATACCATGCTTATTCTGACCCAGGCCAGTTGGCCTTGGTGAGTTCCTGATAGAACATCCCCATTGTCTCAGTGTGTGGGTGCACCCCTTGCAGTCCTGAGTTCCTTGCTCGTGCTCTCTCTCCTTCTGCTCCTGATTTGGACCTTGGGATTTCTGTCCGGTGTTCCAATTTGGGTCTCTGTCTCTGTCTGCTTTCATCGCCGGATGAAAGTTAATCTCCAGGAGGATGACTATATGTTTTTCTTTGGGTTCACCTTCTTATTTAGCTTCCCTGGGATCACGAATTATAAGCTCAACGTCCTTTATTTATGGCTAGAAACCAAATATGAGTGAGTACATCCCATGTTCCTCTTTTTGGGTCTGGCTTACCTCACTCAGGATAGTGTTTTCTATTTCCATCAATTTGCATGCAAAATTCAAGAAGTCATTGTTTTTTACTGCTGAGTAGTACTCTAATGTGTATATATTCCATACTTTCTTCATCTATTCTTCCGTTGAGGGGCATCTAGGTTGTTTCCAGGTTCTGTCTATTACAAACAATGCTTCTATGAACATAGTTGAGCATATACTTTTGTTGTATGATAGGGCATCTCTTGGGTATATTCCCAAGAGTGGTATTGCTGGATCCAGGGGTAAGTAGATCCCGAATTTCCTGAGAAACCGCCACACTGCATTCCAAAGTGGTTGCACAAGTTTGCATTCCCACCAGCAATGGATGGGTGTACCCCTTTCTCCACAACCTCTCCAGCAAAGGTTATCATTGGTGTTTTTGATTTTAGCCATTCTAGCAGGTGTAAGATGGTATCTTAAAGTTGTCTTGATTTGCATTTCCCTGATTGCTAAGGAGGTTGAGCACGACCTTAAGTGTCTTTTGGCCATTTGAACTTCTTCTGTTGAGAATTTTCTGTTCAGCTCAGTGCCCAATTTTATAATTGGGTTGATTAGTTTTTTACAGTCTAGTTTCTTGAGTTCTTTATATATTTTGGAAATAGGACCTTTGTCAGTTGCAGGGTTGGTGAAGATCTTCTCCCAGTCAGTGGGTTGCCTTTTTGTCTTAGTGACAGTGTCCTTTGCTTTACAGAAGCTTCTCAATTTCAGGAGGTCCCATTTATTCAATGTTGCCCTTAATGTCTGTGCTGCTGGGGTTATACGTAGGAAGTGGTCTCCTGTGCCCATGTGTTGTAGAGTACTTCCCACTTTCTCTTCTATCTGGTTCAGTGTGTTCGGACTGATATTGAGGTCTTTCATCCATTTGGACTTGAGTTTTGTGCATGGTGATAGATATGGATCTATTTTCATTCTTCTACAGATTGACATCCAGTTATGCCAGCACACTTTGTTGAAGATGTTCTCTTTTTTCCATTGTATACTTTTAGCTCCTTTATCGAAAATCAGGTGTTCATATGTTTGTGGGTTAAAGTCCAGGTCTTCTATTCGATTCCATTGGTCGACTTCTCTGTTTTTATGCCAATACCAAGCTGTTTTCAGTACTGTAGCTCTGTAATAGAGTTTGAAGTCAGGGATGGTAATGCCTCCAGAAAATCCTTTATTGTATAAGATTGTTTTGGCTATCCTGGGTTTTTTGTTTTTCCATATAAAGTTGATTATTGTCTTCTCCAGGTCTGTGAAGAATTTTGATGGGATTTTGATGGGGATTGCATTGAATCTATAGATTGCTTTCGGTAGAATTGCCATTTTTACTCTGTTGATCCTCCCAATCCAAGAGCAAGGGAGATCCTTCCATTTTCTGGTGTCCTCTTCAATTTATTTCTTCAAAGACTTAAAGTTCTTGTCAAATAGATCTTTTACTTCCTTGGTCAGAGTTACCCCAAGATATTTTATGCTATTTGTGGCTATCGTGAAAGGTGATGTTTTTCTGATTTCCCTCTCTGTTTCCTAATCCTTAGTGTATAGGAAGGCCACTGATTTTTTGGAGTTGATCTTGTATCCTGCCACATTACTAAAGGTGTTTATCAGCTGTAGGAGTTCTTTGGTAGAGTTTTTGGGGTCGCTTATGTATACTATCATATCATCTGCAAATAATGAGTGATGGAGGAAGGTCATTGGCTAATAAAGGAACTGCCCTGGCCCATTTTATTGGTTAGAAGATAGGTGGGAGGAGAAAGCAGAATAGGATGCTGGGAGGAAGAGGAAGTGAGCTCAGAGACTCCACAGCTCTGCTCTCCGGAGCAGACGCCTGAGAGAGACGCCATGCCCCGCTCCGGGCATGAAGCTCCGACCCAGGCTGGACTAGGCTAGAATCTTCCCGGTAAGACCGGTTCTCACAGATTATTAGAGATGGGTTGATCGGGATGTGAAAATTAGCCTGTAAGTGCTAGAGCTAAAGGGCCAAGCAGTGCTTAAAAGAATACAGTGTCTGTGTAATTATTTTGGGGCATAAGCTAGCTGAGCGGGCGGCT
This sequence comes from Microtus oregoni, assembly GCF_018167655.1. Classification (NCBI taxonomy): domain Eukaryota; kingdom Metazoa; phylum Chordata; class Mammalia; order Rodentia; family Cricetidae; genus Microtus; species Microtus oregoni. Next base: position 66,377,200 of record NW_024543060.1, read on the forward strand.
GGGGTACTGGGGAAGCGGCCCCGCCGCCCTTATTACTACATATGGCGCCCAACGTGGGCACTGTTCATTTCTTCTATTCCGATTTGGTATGATGGACCACGCCCTCCTGAAGGGTTGCAGTGAACATCTTCAGAAAATTGCTTCGCTCAACTGCCAACTGAGATGAAACTAGCACACAGGTTATACCATGAAAAGCCTAGTTAACGATGCCCCCATTCAGCAGGAAGCAGTTTGGAGAGAAATAACTGCGCCCATATTCCCAAAAAATGTTTATAAATGTTCTTTTACATTTAAAGGGGGATATGATATAGGTATGAATAATTTGCATTAGTATAGATTTTGCTTTATTGATAGAGATTTAAGGTCAATTTTGTTATATGTATCAGTGTTTCTGATTTTGATTAAGGTATTGTGATTGTGTAGTTCATTTAAATATGTACTGTATAATTAAGAAATATAGGTTGTTAATGGATAATCATCGATAATAGTAAAGCTTGTAGTCATGTTAGTTAGATTTTCTAGATATATAGAGATGTATTTTAGATAGACATTCTTCATGTCTTTCAAAGATTACAGAATAGGACATTTAATGTTTTAATAACTGAGGACTTTTCATGACAATGAGACACTCTGCTCCTGGCAGCACCAATGTACTTCAAGGAGAAGATGGGCATCGAAGAGGCTCGTTATGGAGTTTGATAGCCATTTGGGCAAGAAACTGCTCTTGCCTAGACTATTACATAAACTGGACACAGAGAACCCATAGAGAGAGGACTACTGAACTTGCCTAAGGTGAGATGATCTTTGGGGGTTCCTGATTCATTTTGAAAGAGTCTGCGAGACATTCTGCAGGACACAACAGATAGTGACTGAACTGACTTTAAATTTTCCTGCTTTATGGAAAGTTCTGCTGGATACCATGGGCCTGAAGGCTGAAGTTGGATGCCGCAACGATACAGAGGAACTTTGGGTGACTGTCCAGGCAGCGAGATGTCTCTGTCATTTCTAGAGTTTTAAAAGTTGCTTTTTTCTTGTTTGCAGTAGTGTATCTTTCTGGAGTCTTTGATGGAGTTAAGAATAGTTAGTTATAGTTATAGTTTTCCTTAGTTATGATAAAGATTATTGTAACTTTTACTTGATAACTGTTTTGTTATATGTAATTTTGCTATGTTAAAGCCTTTTTTTTTTTGTTTAAACCGAAAAAGGGGAAATGATGGAGGAAGGTCATTGGCTAATAAAGGAACTGCCCTGGCCCATTTTATTGGTTAGAAGATAGGTGGGAGGAGAAAACAGAATAGGACGCTGGGAGGAAGAGGAAGTGAGCTCAGAGACTCCACAGCTCTGCTCTCCGGAGCAGACGCCTGAGAGAGACGCCATGCCCCGCTCCGGGCATGAAGCTCCGACCCAGGCTGGACTAGGCTAGAATCTTCCCGGTAAGACCGGTTCTCACAGATTATTAGAGATGGGTTGATCGGGATGTGAAAATTAGCCTGTAAGTGCTAGAGCTAAAGGGCCAAGCAGTGCTTAAAAGAATACAGTGTCTGTGTAATTATTTTGGGGCATAAGCTAGCTGAGCGGGCGGCTGGGGTGCTGGGGAAGCGGCCCCGCCGCCCTTATTACTACAAATGAGAGCTTAACTTCTTCTTTTCCAATACAACTCCCCTTTATCCCCTTATGTCGTCTTATTGCTATTGCTAGAACTTCAAGCACTATATTGAAGAGGTATGGAGAGAGTGGACATCCTTGTCGTGTTCCTGATTTTAGTGGGATGACTTTGAGTTTTTCTCTGTTTAATTTAATGTTAGCTGTCGGCTTGCTGTAAATAGCTTTTATTATATTTAGGTATGACCCTTGTATCCCTAATCTCTCCAAGACCTTTATCATAAAGGGGTATTGAATTTTGTCTAATGCTTTCAGCATCTAATGAAATGATCATTTGGTTTTTTTTCTTTCAGTTTATTAATATGGTGGATTACATTGATAGATTTGTGTATGTTGAACCACCCTGCATCTCTGGGATGAAGCCTACTTGATCATAATGGATAATTTTTTGGATGTGTTCTTGGATTCGGTTTGCCAGTATTTTATTGAGAATTTTTGCATCGAGGTTCATGAGTGAGATAGGTCTGTAATTCTCTTTCTTGGTTGGGTCTTTGTGTGGTTTTGGTATCAGGGTGACTGTAGCTTCATAAAAGGAATTTGGCAATGACTCTTCTGTTTCTATATTGTGAAATACATTAAGGAGTATAGGTATTAGGTCTTCTTGGAAGTTCTGGTAGAATTCTGCATTGAAACCATCTGGTCCTGGGCTTTTTTTCGAAGGGAGATTTTTGATAACCGTTTTTAATTCTTTGCAACTAACATGTCTATTTAGATCATTCACCTCGTCTTGGTTTAGCTTTGGTATATGGTGCTTATTTAAAAAAATGTCCATTTCTTTTGTATTTTCCAGTTTTGTGGCATACATGATTTTGTAGTAAGATCTAATGATTCTCTGAATTTCCTCTGTGTCTGTAGTTATGTCCCCCTTTTCATTTCTGATCTCATTTATTTGCGTGTTCTCTCTCTCTGTCATTTAATTAGTTTGGATAGGGGTTTGTCGATCTTGTTGATTTTCTCCAAGAACCAACTTTTTGTTTCATTGATTCTTTGGACTGTTTTCTGTGTTTCTATTTTGTTGATTTCTGCCCTCAGTTTGATTATTTCCAGTCTTCTACTTCTCCTGGGCGCATCTGCTTCTTTTTTTTCTAGAGCTTTCAGGTGTGTTGTTAAGTCCCCAATGTATGCATTCTCCGTTTTCTTTAAGTGGGCACTTAGTGCTGTGAACTTTCCTCTTAGCACTGCTTTCATCTTGTCCCAAAGGTTTGAGTATGTTGTCTCTTTATTTTCATTAAATTCAAGGAAGACTTTAATTTCTTTCTTAATTTCTTCCTTGACCCAGGTGTGGTTCAGTAGTTGACTGTTCAGTTTCCATGAGTTTGTCGGTTTTCTGGGGAGCAAAAGAGCTCTGATGACAGAGAGACATAGCTGCTCCTGAAGCATCCTATAGCTTTTCCAAAAAGATGCATGGTTGCAAAAGAACTTCTGCCCTGGAGGCTTGCCCTCGCAAATTGCAAAGCCACCCACATAGAAGAAAAAAAAAAACCTGCCCTCCACTTCATCAACTTCCTGGACATTACACCTGGGAATTGATCATCTCATCCTGCCAATACAGGTATACTGAACCCTGCCCCCACAAAAAGAAATCTTCAGGCCTCCTGGTCTCATCAGCTAAAGGCAAGTCCTGCTTCTAAGGTTTCCAAAGAGTACAGAGAGACTTGGGATTGTCTGCACAACTGAAAAAAAGTTGTCTCACTTCTGCTCGTTTATCTATCCCTCTCAGATCTGTCTATGGCACTGGATGACTTAAGGACTGGTAACTCGTTACTTCATTTGTTAAGTTTCCCTGCTAAAAATACAGACAGGTGTGCCTCTTTTGCAGGCTTCATAGTCCAGGATTAACAGGTTTAAGATGCCTCTCCAGCGACTCCTCCTGCTGAGTGTGAGCCCATCAACTCTCCCCTCCGCTACATCGCCCCATGCCCTCAGGAAGTCGCCAGACTTGAGCCAGCACCACTATACCCAACGAGTCTGGGATGTTTGGGTGGAAGCATCATCCCAGCCATTGGCATCCATATACTCAAAGAGCCTGAGATGTTTGGTTGGAAGTGTTACCTCAGTCCCTGGAATCCATATATCCAAAGAGTCTGGAATGCTCGGGTGAAAGTTCCATACCAAGCCCCCTCCCCTGGGAGTTGCCTTAGTCCAGATTCCACCTTTGAGAAAGTCTGCTGAATGGCTGAATGATGACCCCTCCCCAGAGATGCTCAAGACCACTCCCACAGGGTATTTAAATTATATCCCAGAGAGCCTAGACTGGATGCTCACCTTCCTAGACCTGGATGAAGGGGGGAGGACCTTGGACTTCACACAGGGCAGGGAACCCTGACTGCTCTTTGGACTGGAGGGGGAGGGGAGCTGGAGGAGGGGGAGAGAAATTGGAGGCGGGGAGGAGGCGGAAATTTTTAATAAAAAAAGTAAATTAGAAAAAAATTATATCCGAGAGAACAAATACATGGTTTTCTGGTCTTCCTTCCCCATTTTCTCTCCCAGGGATCATTGGCATCCATTAAACTTGGAGTTACTCTAGTTTGGTTTGATTTGGATTATTGTATCTGTGGAGAGGTTTATCCGGGTGCAAAACCTTTAACTAACCATCTATTGATGAACATTGAGGCTTGTGTTCTATTTTCTTGCTATTGTAAAGAACAGCAAATACAATGATGAGTGTTCCAGGATGAAGAGTCCTCCTTTTCCTTTTGCTGTGGTAGAGGTTGTAGACCTCTCTAACATTTCCCTTAGTGTTCTATTTTAAAATTTGTTTTCCCTAAAACTCAAAGTTCAGTAATTATGCATTTAATTTGATCTCTGTAATTTATTGTTGGCTAGTATTACTTTGTCTCTTGATACATTCTTCCTGCAGCCATAAATCTGATGGATTGGAGACTCCTGGAGATAGAGAGTGCTTGGTATAAGTAATATAACAGCTTCATCTGTCTCTGAATTGGTATATCTTGATGCCGTTCTCATGGTCAATGATCTTCTACAGCTATTTACTTTGTAGTTACCAGGCATTTACAAGGAATATTAATTAATTAATTAATATTAATAACCAATTTTGACTAAAGATAACTGAATACATACAAATAATTTATAATTCACTATTCCCTTATATATACACATTCTATATGCTGTTATAAATTGGATCATCTTATAATATATTTATTATTATACTTATATTTTATTGAAATTTTAAGCTTTGGGTTTCTTAACTTCTGTCACAGTTTAGTTTTTGCAGCAGCAACTGTGGTATTTATAACATCCTATATTTTCCAAAATCAATTCTTTGAATGTGATCTTTACTCTTTCCTCTCATGTTAGAAGTCATGAACAAACATAACCTCTCAGAACTGAACTCAACCTATCTGGGGATGTATTACACCTAGAAAAAAATTAAACTATTCTTTTTACTTATTTGAATGAAGCTGTTCTTGACCATATGTTTGCCCCATCCTGATCTCAAAAACATACTGGTATACTTCATGTAGGCACATTTGTGGTATTGAAAGATGAATCTTCAGCATACACATTTGAAAATATCACAATTTATTTCTTTGTCATATGTTGTTACAGAAGGTAGTGCTACAAATAAAAGATTAGAAAGGTATACCAAGGTGTAACATCCTTCCTTTGGGCCTAATGTCTCATCATTAAAGGTGATGTTAGGTACACATACACGAACGCCCTCACTATTATCAAACTGAGGAATACCCCTCTTGTGGACTTACTCTGAGATCATTTGTGTTTAGTATTGTTGTTAGGCTTTGTGTTTGCCTTGTGGTACAGAAGTTCAAGCTCAGAGCCTCATTCATGGCAGACAGGCATTCTACCACTGAGCTGTGACCTCAGTTCCGCTCACTCTATCACCATTAACACTCACACAAGTTCAAAAACTAGAAGACACAATTCTTTCTGGAGTCCTGTCTTATTGATCAGTTAATTTTTCTATATAAATTTCATGTGGGTAAACATTGTTGGCTCATGACAGAATTTCTCTGATAGGTCTAAATTCTTAGCCTTTTAAATTTTTCTGAGTATTACCTAAGAAGACTTCCACTGGTCCTCAAGTACTTTACTTGATGTTTTCTTAGAATATTGTTGGCACAGCCCTATGATTATTAATTATCTGTCTAAATATTTAATTCATTAATTAATTTATAAACTCTCTAAAAAGTAGAGTGGATTATTACTCTATCATGTAAAAATATTAACATGGGTCTTCACCAAAATTTATCAAATAAACAAATACATCTGTGTGGATAAAAGAGTGAATTTTAGAATGTATTCTACTTTTATGGCTCAATTACACCTAAAACTCCATTAAGTATTTCCCAGTGATAATAAAAACAAAATTTAATTAAAAACAATAATATGTGGAGAAGGATCACTTAAAGATGTTTTCAGCTTTCTGACTTTTAATTTATTTCACTGAAATCAAATTGAGCAGTGAGCACTGTATCAGAACATTACAAAATGCCTGCAATGCTTAAAGATAATTTCCCAAATAAAGGGGCATAGACAAGGCTATTATAATTTGCTTATCTTATTAGCAGTTCTTCCTCGAGTATGAACTATTTGATGAAGCAAAAATATAATAACTAATTAAAAGTACTAGTGGAAACTATAAAATGGAAAAAAAATTCTTAAAAATAACTATTATAATTATAAATTTTATACAAATGGAAGAACAATGAAAAATAAACACTAAATTGTTGCTAATGATTAGAATGAACATTAATATATTTTTCAATATATTAATATATATGCTATATTATATATATTAATATATACTATAATATGCATACTGATTCTGTGAAGTACATTGACATTGGAGATATGAGAAGGGAGCATAATCAAGAATTATTCTATAATGTCCAGGATGTTCAATATCTAAGATTTCAGAGAAGAAAAAAGTCATATTTAATAAGGGGTTTTTTGCATAAATTCTAATAATAGCATAAGAGAAGAAATATTGATTATAAGAGGTATGAAATAACACTCAAAACACTAGTGAGAGAGGAAGAACAATTAAAGAATGGATTTTTTCTTGTCTAGAAGTTTGCTCAGAGCATCTTTGACATCTTTGTTCCTCAGAGAGTAGATCAGAGGGTTCAGCATTGGTGTGACTAGGGAGTAGCACAAGGAAGCCAGCTTACTCAGTTCAGGGAATCTGTCAGGGGTGAGATACATGAAGAAGACAGCACCGTAGAGCACACTCACAACACCCAGGTGAGAGCTGCAAGTGGAGAAGGCCTTCTTCCTTCCCTCCGTGGAGCGTATCTTTAGCACGGTGGACACAATGTACATGTAAGAAACAACGATGACTATGACCGTTGGTAAGATAATGATACTAGACAAGGAAAAGGATACTATTTTATGAACAAAAAGGTCAGTACAAGATAGTCTTTGAATTGGTCGAGTGTCACAGTAAAAGTGGTCAACAGCCCGAGAAGCACAAAACGATAAAGTAAATGTCATGCTGGTCTGGAGAACTGAGCTGATGCAGCCACAGAAGTACGAGCCTGCCACCAGCTGGGCACAGAGGCGTGTGGACATGTGAACAGAGTAGAGGAGTGGGTTGCAGATGGCGATGAAACGATCATAGGCCATGGCTGCCAGGAGAAATCCTTCCGCCACAATGAAGAGTGTGAAGAGAAAAAACTGAGTCACGCAGCCTGCAAACGCGATGGACTTGCTCTCAGTCCAAAAGTTGCTCATAGCCTTCGGCGCGATAACAGATGAATAGAAGAGGTCAATGAAGGAGAGGTTGCCTAGGAAGAAATACATTGGTGTGTTCAGCCTGGGATCAGTCAAAATAATGGTCATCATCCCAACGTTTCCTAGAAGGATCATGGCATACACAAGCAGAAAGAGCAGGAAGAGGAGAAGATGGAGCTCAGGGCCGACCCTGAAGCCTACAAGGATGAAGTCAGTCACTCCTGAGTGATTGCTTGTTCCCCTGTCACTCATGGAGGAGATCTGATGAGAGGCATAAGGCAAAATAAATAATTACTTAGCTTGATCTTGGTGTTACAAGTAGCTGATATAGGGCAGGCTTTTAAAAGGCTCTCAGCAATTTTAGCTTCAAAATCCTTCAACTTAAACTGAATTCAATCAGCTAATATAGACTCTACACATTATTTTCAATATAAATTTCTAAAATTGGAATAATTTAGCATTTTTCTTAAATGCCTTTCTGCTAAAATGTTTGTCATATTTACTGTACCATTGATCCATACATTATTTTGCTATTGTATATATTAATTTTTAATATTATGAAGCAGTAACGGGAAGAACTAATCTTGTTAAAATTTGCTAACTAGCATCAGAACTATAAATTACAGCAAAGAAATACATCTCTAGTCTCTTTGCTCCTGATAAACCATGTTGTATTACTATCAGGCATCACTTATCAATAAAAACTTCCTGTTACTTTAATTAATGTTCTTGGACTTATTTTTTGTTTTTAATAAAAATTCCTTAATTCTTCAACGTGGGCCAAACATATTTTATAAGAAGAATAATGATAATTAACAAACATTAAGAGTAATATTGAATATTGATTATTTTTGTAATAATGGCTTTTTTAAGATCACAAATAATTTCTTTCCATATGTGGTCAGCACATCATTTGTGTATTACAAATACCAATGAATCAATGTACACTTGTTCAAGCAATTAAAGTAACCTAATAATAAAACATGCGGACTCAGGGTCACACCTGAAGGCTGCATAGTTATGCATTTATGCAATACAACACAAGCTTTAGGTTGAAACAGACTTTTCCTTTCTAATTTAGACCTTGGATTCAAGTCTGCAACTAATGTTATCAGTTTTATCACACTTTTCCGTAATTGGCCAATTAATTCATGCACAGACAATCAGTTTTAATCCTGTTGGAAATTTGTGATATGCATATGGACTTTGGGATAAGTCAGTCTAAGTTGCAGTAACGAGCCAGGGAAATTTTTTAAGTCTAGGGAATGAAAGACATCCGTGAGAAATGCAATTATAGTATGTCAAAAAATCAATGACGATGGTAACAGTAATAACCACTATTCAACAACACAGTTTTAAATATTAAAAATAAAATATCAACTAAATTCCTCAAAAGTTACATGTCCAAATATAAAAACACAAACTTCTGAATTAGGAAAAGACAGGGGGTGTTGGAATATGAGATACTAAAGCAATGAAAGAAAGCTGAAGGAGTCATGTAATATTTGTAAACAGCATATTACCTTTACTTTAATCTTGCCTAGAGCCAAAGAAACCAATGTTTTCATATTTACCCTTATTTCATTTCATCACCATATTTTCATAGTAGTGGCAAATATCCCTTACCCCTCCACAGCCCTAGCTCCTTTAAGGTGAAGCTCAACTCATCCTCTGTGTATTTGTTAGCTTGCTGTTTTTGAATCTAGCCAGCGGTCTTTCATGATTATGGTACACATTTACTATGTGGGTAATAACTGAGTGATGATGAGCATGCAAAGTCATAGCCACGTTTTTAAACATGCAATAAACGAAATAGAGTTTAGCATATCAATATCAGAAAATTTAAAGCAAAGTCATTCACATCTTAAGAAAAGAATTCTTCCCTCGGTACCAACCAAGAAACTAGTCATTTGATGACTTATTAGTTGCTGAATCTCAAATATTTTTTAAAGTTACTTTTACCTTCTACGATTAGGTGGTTGATCAGATTCTGTATAAAATGAAGCAGCAGAATTCCAAGGTTCCTTCTTTTTGGCGTTATTATCTTAGTTCTGTGATGTGTAAATATAAACTTGGTTAATTATTCTATCACAAGCATATTTTAAAATTATTTCAAAATAAAATAAACTCAATCCTTCAAACATCCATTCACAATCTGAGTTTCAGGATCTCTCACAGAGAAGCATAACCTAAACTCATCAATGCCTTCTGATTAAAAACTTCTGCTTTATTAGTTGCTTTCTTGAAAAATTCAGGTCTTAGGAGAGTGAAGATAGACTTCATGAATGGTGAACTGTTAAACCTTAAATAATGGTAGGAGCTATAATTTGTGACCATGCAAGGTGAACCAGAAGAATCAACCAGCAGAATATTCTCTGCGTACAGTCTTAGATGCTTGTCTGCATTAAGGAAGGAGTTGGGTTACACTGGATATATATGTCCTGGCCCTGAGCCATCCGGAACCTCCAGTGATATACCGTAGCATCAGACAAAGCTATTCACACAGGTTTAGACTTGGTGTAACATTGTCGCTTTTACAAATAAGTGGAGCACTGAGATTTCCCTCACCCTTCTGGGAGACAGTCCTCCAGGGATAAAAGGAAATACAACTTAATTATTAAGATTTCTATGTTCCAAAATCAAGTCCATGAGGACCATGGAGAATCTGGATATTTTTTAAACTAACAATAGGAATTAAGTACATGCCAGAGGACTTTTCCTTCCTTAAATGAGTCTGTGAGACAAGGTAGAAGAATCTTTTTATTTAATTTCTGCATAAAAAAAAACTAGCATCTGCAGCTTTGATTGGAAAACATTTTGTTAAACAAGTAATATAGCTTCTAAAGGGTTTAATTCTCTCTGTAACATAGGCATGGCCTAATTTTTTTAATTATTTTTAACTGTTTTGTCATTTGTAATTGAGAATATGAAACACAATACTAAGATGATGACATGGATGAACAGAGCAATACACCTAGTTTACTAAGTTCTGAGTAAATTATGACTGACTGAACTTAAAGTCAGGTTCATTTCCACTTTTAATATATCTTATTAATTCTTGATAATTTCACACATGTATATAACACCCACTCCTAGACTATTGCTAAAAATGCTCAATTTAATCTTCTTTTTTATTATAATCCACAAATTCCAATTTTTGTTTTCCACACAATCATAAGATGTAAAGGTTATGGAGTGAGGTTTGCCTTCTAGGACCCACATTAATAAATAAAACTGACCGTTCCTTACCAAGACACCATCAGCAGATGAGAAATCATAACCTCCTTCCCTTCTATATTAGCCAAGGCTATCTAAAGTTACAGAAGTGATTAGAAACTAAACAGTTGTCCTGTTGGGTTTGCTTAGCATCATTTAATGAGTAGAGTTCATAAAATATTCTTTTTATTTAAAATTTTATGGAATATATTTTGATGATGTTTTTCATATTCTAGAACTCCTTCTAAACTCTTTACTCCATACTTTTATGTTTCCTCTCAAAAAAAGAAAGAAAGAATAGAAGGAACAAAGGAAGAAAGGAAAAACACAAAAATGAGAATTTAAACAAAGAAAAAAAGACAAAAGTCAAAATAAAACAAATAAAACTAAAATCAGGGTGCTCTCGCGCACGCGCACACACACACACACACACACACACACACAAAATAAGTAGCCATTGGGTTTGTTTTGTGTTGGCCAGCTATTCCTAGGTCTGCACAAGAGTGTGGTTGTTACACCCAGTGACACTCCATCCATTTCAAAAATCTTCTCAGTTAGGGGTGTGACTTTGTGTCTACAACCTCTTCTCAGTGCTGAGCTTTTGTTTGGCTTGCATCTGTGAAGGTCTTGTTTGTACTGCTAAAGGACAAGATCAATAAAACAAATGACAGCACATGTTGATAATCTGTGGGGGACTGGGGACACTATTCATAGCCAGTGAGAGGGAAAATTGGTGCAGCCACTTTGGAAATCAGTGTGACAGTGCCTCATGAAACAGAGAATCGATTTGCCTCAAGATCCTGCTATACCACTCTTGGGTATACACTCTAGATCTCACTACACTGATCCTTACTCATCCTTGTTATTGCCACTCTATTAATAATAGCGAGAAATTGGAAACAGCCTGAAGCTTCATCAGGTGATGAATGGAAATGAATCAGGTAAAAAACATGAGGCACATTTACATATTGGATTTTTTTTAAGCTCAAGGGCAATTTTATTGGTGTTTAAAGAAAAAACCCAGGACAAGTAAGCTGTGGATTGTGGAAGCTGCCTATAGGAGAAAAATCAGCAGAGAGGGGAAATGTGGCTTGAGTTAAGTCAGCATTAGAGATCAGCCACATATCAGACAAGCAGCCTCATGGTGGGGAAGAGAGTTTGAAGAAAGAGTGAAGTCCAGAGGGCTAGGAAAAGGATGCTTCAAAAAGAGATGAAGTTGGGAAAGGGACAGGTGTGATTTTCTGAGAGATTGGAGAACCAGAAAGACTTAGAAGCTGCATAGCTGCATTCTGCAAAGGACTCTACTAGAGGGTGGAAATTCTGCAAAAGCAAAGTCCATTATCTCATTAAAAGGCCAATTACTCATCCTACCTCTTAATTTAGCTTCCAGTGAACCAGCATCCTGAAGGCTGGTTCCTTGGCAAGTTGATTGGCTGAACCAGCTGGATTGACTTTTGTTTAACATTTTACCTCTTTTTTTTTTTTTTGAGACAGGGTTTCTCTGTAGCTTTGGAGCCTGTCCTGGAACTCGCTCTGTAGACCAGGCTGGTCTCGAACTCACAGAGATCCGCCTGCCTCTGCCTCCCTAGTGCTGGGATTAAAGGCGTGCGCCACCACCGCCCGGCCCCATTTTACCTCATTTTATATATAAGCGCATCTTCTCTCCACATAGTCTGTGCACCTCATGTGTCCCTGTTGCCCAAGGAGGCTAGAAGAGGACACCAGATCCCCTGGAACTGGAGCTCCAGGTGATTGTGAACTGCCTTGTGGGTAGTGGAAGCCAAACTTTGTTCCTCCGCAAGAGCAGTAGAAACTCTTAATGGCTAAGCCATCTCTCTAGGCCCTTTTGTTAATGAAAGACAGAAAGAGAGTGAATCTGTGGGGGAGGAGAGGGGGGGAGGAACTGGCAGGAGTAGAGTGAGGGGAAACTGTAATCAGTATACATTATATAAGAAAAGAAATCTATGCTTGAAAAAAGGAAAAAAGTATTAAAAAGAGGAAGAATTGCATGACAGGGTAAAGGGCATGGCCATTTGAACTAGCACACTGGTCCAGTATCGGACAGACTTAGGTTCAAGGTTCCCATGTTCACAGAATCCTCAAATGTCAGTTCAGAAGACATTAAAGGCAGGGTAATTGCTATTTGCCGCTCTGTTGTTTGAGACATTTGAAATATGGGTGCAGTCTCTGAGATTATCCTTGAGCAAGAAAATGCATCCCTCTGCTAGTACAAAGGCTTCTGTTACCATGAAAACTTGCATAAAGGAAAAGCTGAGCCACACAGCATACAAAGGATACTGTTTTCCATGATAAGATGTTGGCCATGGCTTTAGGTACAGTAACAGTGGAGTAGGAGAGGTCAATGACAGAGAGGTTGCCTAGGAAGAAATACATTGGTGTGTTCAGTCTAGGGTCAGTCACTACAATGCCAATAATGTTAAAGTTCCCCAGAAGAACCATCTCAGAAATAGAAGAAAGAAGACACTGTAGAGTTCTGGACAGACCTTGATGCCTACAAGAATGAAGCCAGTCACTTCTGAGTTGTGAATGAAATCAGTGACGTCTGATTGGTTGACTTTCCATGCCACCCATGGCAAATTTCTGCTTCTGGTTATAAAAGAAAATCACAATATAACTCCCCATATTTTATCAGCTATAACCAATAAAATTTCACATTGAAGAAACTTAGACTGGACATAAGCTTTCAAATCCACTACCCAACTAATTTACACAGCAGCAAACTATAGATGAGAGATACCTTGCTGTTGCCTAAGACAACACAATTGGATCATTGATATTTCATATATCTGTACTGTCATATGAGATCCTGTGAATTGTAATTTATGGCTAAGATAATATCAAAATTTTAAAGAGTGATAAACCCATAATACTAAAATTACAGTTTTCTAAAATTTTAGTTTACTAGTTAATATTTGTTTTTCTTTTTAATAACGTGTATTGCCTTTTGTCTGTAATAAAAATTAAAAAAAGAAAGCTAAGAGTAAAATGCAAGGTAGTATCTTTTTAACGAATGAACTCTTACAACTACAGATATTTATCAAGAAATTATTTTCTTCGGAGAGAGATCTTTTATAAACTGTCTAATCTTCAGTTCATGAAACACACCCATTTGATTTAAATGCAAAAAATCAGTAAGACATTTATAGTTTTACCTTTTGGAGTTTGATTCTTCTTATTTCTGTGTAAATATGTCAGAAAACACATCTGAAACATTTTAGAATGTGAGCTCCCAAGGTCCCAATGAGGAGCAGAAGGAGGGAGAACATGAGCAAAGAAGTCGGGACCACGAGGGGTGCACCCACCCACTGAGACAGTGGAGCTGATCTATTGGGAGCTCACCAAGGCCAGCTGGACTGTGACTGAAAAAGCATGGGATAAAACTGGACTCTCTGAACATGGCGAACAATGAGGGCTGATGAGAAGCCAAGGACAATGGCACGGGGTTTTGAACCTACGTAATGTGCTGGCTTTGTGGGAGCCTAGCCAGTTTGGATGTTCACCTTTCTAGAAATGGACGGAGGGGGGAGGACCTAGGACTTACCACAGGGCAGGGAACCCTGACTGCTCTTTGGACTAGAGAGGGAGGGGGAAAGGAGTGGGGGAAGGGGGAGAAGGGTGGGAGGAGGGGGAGGGAAATGGGAGGCTGGGAGGAGGTGGAAACTTGTTTGTTTTTTTTCTCCTTTTCTCAATAAAAAAAAAGTTTAAAAAAAATTAGAAGCTTAAAGAAATGAGCCAATCAAAAACCTCTTGACTCCATAGAAGAAAAATAGATTATATTAGACAGGAATTATTAAGGAGTTCTTAATCTAACAGTAAGTGCTCAGTAGTTTTAAGAATAAACACATGTTAACTTTCTAAAAACACCCAAACCACTCAATTTTCTTGTAGGCTAACTGATAGACAATGTAAACAACTTGAATTATTTTGAAGCATTTCTGGTTTTCTTAAAATATGAAACATACATTCATTATTAATTAAGTTGTCTAATAGCTAAACATATCATTTTCTTCTTTTTTATTTAATCCAAAGGTTATTCATTCTTCCCATTAGTGTTATGAATAATAAAAAAAACTACAATAATTCAGGAAACTTCTGAGATTTTAGTAGCAGAGCCACAATCAAAAATGGTGATAGGTGGTTTCCCTTTGACTCACCAGCCTCCCTAGTTATACAAAGTATAGTGATATTTTTTCTTTTCTTAGGATTACAAGACTCCTTTAAAACCCAAAGGCTTTATTACCTATTATGTTGTTTGATGCTTCTTTCAATAAATTTTTCATAAAAATCTAAAAAAATAAAAACATATGCAATGGAATGCATAGAAATAAATAATGACTCCACAGAACAATACTGGCTCTTCTTGACCTCCGTCCTCGCTCTTCTCTATCATTCTCTAAAATTCATTCTGAAGGGTTTGTAATGGTTTGATTTCAATGGTAGTGGACATGATTTAAATTTACTGCATAAGGCGGATAACGGTGTTCATCTTTATTGGAGAAGAATAGAAAAAAGTCTTCTCAGGTTCCCAAGTCCGCAGAGCACATTCAGGTGCTGTTCATTGGTTGGTTTGGAGTGGGAAAGGATTCTCTTAAAGGAGACAGAAGGTTAAATCATTTTACATGTTTCTGCCTGTCGCAATAAATCATAAGCTTGTGACTTAACATTTCAAAATGTGTAGTGCATCCAAATAGGACTAGATACCTACAGTTACCTTTGCTATATTAAGAAGACTTTTGTGAAAATGTCACAAGTTTAATTGGCTTTGAAGTTTAATCTAAATTTAAAATAAAAGGAGGATTTAGTAAGGAAGAAACCCCATTTCTTTAACAAATCAAGAGCTACTTTGTTGCTACACCCATGAAGGCAACATAATTTTTCAAAACTAATCTGTCTGTATTTAACAGACTATTCGTTAATGTGTTTAGTCAGTATTTATAAGCATCTAATCTCTGGCAAGAATTGTTTGCCACTAAATATAAAGGTTTTTAAAATATTCAATTCAGGACTAGTTTATGGCATGAAATGGTGTTATTTCATGAAGCGTTTATCATGACGTGAAAGTGATCTTTAGTTCACTGTTAAGTGACCAACAATAACTTACTCTTTGCTGTTTTTTTAAAAACACATTTTGCAATAGGATATGGTGACGCTGCTGAAGGTTATAGGTAAGATATTGAATGAGTACAACAGCCTTACGTGACTTTAAGAGCAAACCTGACTGTCAGAGCTCCTGGGTATTTTTCAGTCACACTGTAGATAACTTTAGATTTAGAAAAGTTTTTACTATATCCGTGAAGAACAGCTGACTATTCTAACCTAAACACACAGTTGGTACTGTTCATATCTTGCATACAAAATTACAAAAGATAGATTTATCTGTATTAATAATTAAATTGATCGTATTACATATGAAAAGACTGGAACAATATTATAAAGGAAATGTATGAATTCTATGATTGTAAAATTTACTAAGCAGTGAAAGCAAGTAAAATAATAGAATTCATGTAACTCAAACTATACTTTAAATATCAACTATTGTATATTGTTTGAATCAGCCATTATCTTTCTTCAGGGTAATGGAATATGGTTTTCTGATGTGGGAGACCCCTCTGTGTGCTGTGATTACAATTAATGAATAAAGAAACTGTCTTGGCCTGTTGAGAGGGCGGAACTTAAGTAGGAGGACTGGACTGGATGCTGGGAGAAAGAAAGGCAGAGTCAGGAGATGCCATGGATCCGCCACCAGAGATAGACATGCTGAAACTTTGCTGGTAGGCCACAACCTCATGGTGATATACAGATTACTAGAAATGGGTTAAACTAAGATGTAAAAGTTACCCAATAAGAAGCTAGAGCTAATGGGCCAAGCAGTGATTTAATTAATACAGTTTCTCTGTGATTATTTTGGTTCTGGGCAGCCAGGACAAACAAGCAGCTTCCTCCAACAATTCTCAAAGATTATGCTCACCTGAATAGTCATTAGATTATGCCATCACATTTTGAGACTCAATAAAAGTATGTTTTAGGAATCTAGATAAAGCCCTGGGTTTTTCTACAGAACTAAAATACATAATTATTTGATAAATATTCTTACTTTAATTTATACTTGTTTCTCTCTTGTGGCCTTTTCTACATGAAGCTGAAGAATTCCAATTTTTTATTTTATTCTAAAATGAAAGATAAATTTGTAAAATAAAGATAAAAGATCAAAATTAAACATTCCTAATACTGCCTAATTCCCAGGAAAATAACAACCCTCACAGGCACAATATGCACATCTTGGTGACTTTGCTTAACTTCGTAATTTCCCATTACCAATTATTAAGGTTTGTTCTCTCTTTAATTTAACCTTGTTAGGAAACTGTTGATATTATCTTCCCGGATGCAAAAAATAATGGCCTCTGGATTGCCTCAGTTTGCTCATGGAATTATATTTCTCTGCCAAAACTGAAGTGCCACTGACTGAATCGATGAATGTAGCGGCATGCAGAGTTCCAAGCTCCATGCTGACAGACCTCATACTGCAGACTGCAAAGCGTAGACAGGAGTAACAAAACCTCAGATCCCTGACGACTGTGGGGAAAGGAACCAGAACTGTGGTCTTAGTTTAATCCAATCCAATGAAACGGTTTCAGAGAATTGCAGCATCAAAGTTTTTCAGAACTTTGGAAGATAAGGTGCCTCTGAGAGTGGGTTAGAAATGAAGTCAATTAAAATTTCTAAACAAGGGCAAAGTTCAGTGCCATTCCATGAGGCTACACGAGGAGCGGTAACCACGTGTGATTTCTTGGTTGAATACTCTTGACATAATCACAAACTCATCTTGGACGAATCTCCTTTTGAAAAAGGTTTGCTCATAATGAGTTGGAGTCTGGGTCTCTCTGTACCTTAACTTGCCTGGTTGCCACAGAGTCAGATGCTATCTTGGTCTCTGGACCTTCTGCTACTTTAGCCCTAGTGTCTTTCCAACTTTAACAAGGCTTTGCTGGATTTAATATTCTTGATTACTACTTATTCGTTTATGTTGTTAAGATTATAGTTCAGCAACAGACTAGTCTGAAGCACTCTGTGTGGCCCAGGCTGACTTCAATTTAACATCAAACCTCCTAGTTCAGCTTCCTGAGTGCTGGAATGGTATATTTACACCACAAGAAATGTTCTTACTTTCTGTCAGAATCTCTTTTGCAATATCTGGATAATTTCTAACTTTCTTTAAAGATATCTGATGTCAGAAACTATTTTCTAAGCAGTAGGAGTTATTAAATTCCAGCTTAAATATGTTAGTCACAAAAATCCTAAATAAGATACTCCATCCATGGTAAAGTGATAAGTCACTAGAAGCAGTCTCAAAAGTATGGCTATTTAGTAGATTAATTGTAACAGTGCTCCTCCAGTGCCAACGGCCTATTTAGCAAAAAGTGGCGGGTTCCAGTAACCATATATAAAGCATGGGTTCCAACCTGTCAAGCAGGTTTTAAATGCAATCAGAAAGTGTTTGGCTACTCTAATAAATTTTATACAACTACTGCACCAGTTGACATATATTAAAAAAAAAGATAATCCATGTAACAAAATGTATAGTGTTAACTTAGAAACTACAGTTCTGCTCTGAACATTCCAGATAATTATACACCAGTGTGTCTAATGACTACGAATTATGAAGAGAAAAGAAAAATTGGACTTTTAAACACTATTGGGTCCTTCTCTGGCACACAGCATCTACGAGTATTTCATGTAAAAAGCAATCCCCAAACCTTATGCTGAGATTATGCAGCTTGACCACTATTTAGAGAAAAGTACAAGAAGATATCTTGTAATCTATAAATTACTTGGGGTTTGAATAGACACAATACGCATGCAAAAAAAAATAGGTCTTTCAAACACAGGTGCCCCTTTACTTCTGGTTAATATTTGCAACTATAAACCTAAAAGTTCTTTCATTATTATTTTTTTCCAACAAACCCAGGCTCTTTCCACTGCGATTTATCAAATGCCAGCTATCTTCTTGCATAAAAGAATTTACATTAATATTTAACTTGTAAATTTCTTGGCAAACTTTTCTCCCCAATTTGACAAGGTCCCTAATCCTATGAAACTGTAAGCCATCCCTAGCTAGATGGTTTCCTTTATAAGAGTTACCTTGGTCATGGTGTCTCTTCACAGCAAAACAACCCTAAGACACAGGGCCACATGTGTGCTATTATTAAAGAGCTGACTCGTTGATTGCTAGACACATGGAGTAGTTTCTCTCTGAGAGGTCATACTCTCTCCCCCAGAGCCCTGCTATTCTTCATTTCTTTATGGAACCTCAAAGAATAGATCGTCTCAAAACACACACACACACATGCACACACACGCACACACACACACAAACGCACACACATGCACACACGCATGTACACACATGCAAACACAGGCACGCAAACACATACATATGCACACACGCATGCGCACACATGCACACACGCATGCGCACACGCATGCACACACATGCACACACGCATGTACACACATGCAAACACAGGCACGCAAACACATACATATGCACACACGCAAACACAAACACTCACACATGCACATGCGTGCACACACACCTAGATTCATGGTGTCCCCGTTTCTTGGTGTTCACACAATAAATACTTGGTGAAAAAGCCTCTATACAATGAAATACATGTGTAAGATGGTAATGTATTTTCTGAAAAGTAATTAGGAAAAATAAGTAGAACCACTTTGCATGTAATATTGAAAAAATAAACGACTTTGTCTCCTAATTTAAAGAAAAACTATTTTTTTTCAATAAAGCAAGCTATTGTTGTGTATGTTTATATAATAATTCTGACCTCATAAATGATGAGTATGTATGTGTAGAAATAAGATCTGGGTTAAGGTATTATACCCCCAAGTTTCCTCAGCCTAAACAAGAGTGTGTGTTCCTTTGAAGGGGGAAGAAGCCACATAAAATAAACCCGAATTAACCTAACTATGCAAACAACTAAGGCTACCACAAGGTGGCAGCACATCCCCACCGTATCACCACCAACAGGCCCCAGTGTCCAGAGGAAAAGTGAGATTGCTCCCTGGCAGCATTATAAACCATTGTGTGTCCTTTCTCTACCCTAAAATCTCCAGATTGTGGTTGGTGCTTAAATAACTGACCCCAAAGAGAAATAAAATGAGCCTTTGCCAGAACGCCTATTCCCAATTCTCCCTGACTGACACTAACCTTCCAGAGTCTCCCCCTTGTCTAACCTCTTGAAGAAGAGATACTTGAGATGGTGTCATTCATATTTTAACTGAAATTATTTTGTTTGATTTCACTATAAAATCACTGGATAGTTTTGATAATATTGTATTATTTAAGTAGATAAACATTAGCTTATTTAAAATCGGTTTCCTTTTAAGACCGAACCCTGTCAAGTTACTAACTTTCTTGAACCTGGGGTGTTGTTACATTCTAGACTTTCAGCCTGTACTGGTTGTTTTTATGTTAACTTAACACATGCCAGAGTTATCAGAGAGGAAGGAGCCTTTTGAGGAAAGGCCTCCATGAGATCCAGCTGAATAGTTTTTTCTCAATTAGCAATCAAAGTGGGAGGGCCCAGCCATCTGTGTGCTCGTGGTCCTGGGTTCTTTAAGAAAGTGGACTGAGCAAAGCCATGGAAAGCAAGCCAATAAGCAGCACCCCTTCATGGCCTCTGCATCAACTCCTGCCTCCAGGATCCTGCCACCTTTGAGTTCCTGCCCTGATTTCTTTCAGTGAGGAACAGTAGTGTCGAAATGTAAGACAACTTGCTTACACCTCCCCGCTTGCTTTTTGGTCATGGTGTTTTGTCACAGCAAAAGAAACTCTAAGATAAGTTCTAACCTAGTCTTGAGCATGTCCACCAGGACAGCAAGTCTCCCTAATCCACTTATTAACATTGGGGGCTTGTGTGGATGTGTACCATGTGACAAGCCAGAAAAAACAGCAGACTTGTGAAAGCTACCCTGCTCTTCCCTGCCACTTTGTCCCTCAGCTCAGTCAACACCCATGAACACTTTATGTACGGCGGAATGCTAAGGAGTGAAGGGAGCAGGAAAAATCACCTTGGCTTGAAAACTGCCATTTTGACTTCAGACACCATTATACCTGAGGCATAAAATAAAGTTCAGGTTCCCAAGGCCTAGGAGAGCTGAGAACTTTCCAGTGGCCAATCAGCGTCCTTCCTAAACCATAGAAATAGTCATTAGGCATCTTTAGTTCTTTAGAAGCATGGCTGCTCCTAACAACAGAAGGAACAAATGGATCTGATTGGTTGGACTGAATGCCTTGCAATGTATGCCAGTTGGCAATGATGGAAACCCCAGGAAAGTTCCTAATCCTTAACTTCTGATTGGTGAAAACTGTAACTTGACAACAAATGTTTTTGATTTTTATGCTTATAAACCCCACTTCTGGCCCTGCTTGGGGCTGTCAAAAGAAACAAGATTCCTGAGTTCTTGTCCCTATAGCCCTGATGGATCAGTGACCCACTTATGTGATGATTTAATGAAATCTTTGGAACCCCTAAGTTTTCTCTTTCTCCTTCCTTGTGGTTCATAATGCGCTAAGTGTAACACCACCAAATCAACTAAGCAGGGCCCATATGAACTCACAGAGACTCGCGTGGCAAACATGGGACTTGCACGGCTCTGCACCAGGTCCTCTAACAGCCATAGCACTGTTAATCTGGTGGCTTTTGTGCGACTCCTAACAGTGGGAGCAGATGTGTCTGACTCTTTCCTGCTCCCAGCACTCTTTTCCTCCTATTGTGTTGCCTTGTCCAGCCTTGATAAGAGGGCTTTTGACTTGTCATATTCTATCTTGTTTTATCTTGTCTGGCTATCATTTCTTAGAGGCCTGACCTTTTCTGAAGAGGAAACAAGGGAAGAGCATCTTGGGTAGAGAGGAGGTAGGTGGGAGCTAGGGAAAGTAGAAGAAGTAGAAACTGTGGTTGGGATGTATTGTATGAGAGAAAAATCTATTTTCAACAAAATAAATAAAAATGAAGTCTTACATGAGTGCTCCAATAATGTAACTTACACTTTATATATCCCCTTTGATAATTGACCACAGTGCATAATACACTTAGAGTCATCATTATGTAACTTGAAATGTATTCGTTATACTAAGGAATTTTCAGCAAACTTGCCTGTCTAGCCCCACTGTAATGCAGTATCACTGAGTTTACAATCACCGTCCCTCTCTTTGAGGAAAAGATGCTAAATCTGGTCTACTTGATGTTGGTTTACCCTTTCAGAAGAAAAAAAAATGGATTAACTTGGGCTTCAAAAGAACTTGTCTAAATGACAAATGCCATTAACTTGTAGATCTCCTTTGAGGACTATTCTGGACAGGATCTGAATAACTGCTCTCCTTCTCTCTTCTGATAAGAAAGCAAATAAGAACACGGACCCTCAGAGCTGCTGTTCTAGGCAACTGCTAGGCAGACCCATAGCCTAATGAAAGTACTGGATGAGACTTGCCGGAGCCAATGGCCCCAGTAGGAGGGGATTGGCCCAGACGGCGCTGGAACAAGCAGTCTCAACATTGCAGCTTAAGCCCTGAGATGTTATAATTTCTCAAAGTTGAACTTGAAAACAAAATTACAGAAGGCCCTCCATCCTTTCTACACCAGGGTCACACCCACCACTGCAGCACCCTTCATTTTTAAGGTCTTTGGTCACCCAAGTATTTAATATTAAAGATTTCTACACATTCTTCTGTCCTGAAATTTTGCCCTTAGCAAATTCTGTATCAGAGTCAGATATCTGACTGTGGCCTCTACCATATGGAAGCACGGCCTGATCCTGGAGCCTGTTGAGTCAAAACAGAACCCTGTCTGAAATTACAAGAGGAGACGAAAGAGAGTTAACAAGGACAGGGTGACAGATCTAGGGGCTTCTGAGGGTGTCAAGGGGAGCAGTCAGTAAGGCTTTATCTAAAGAAGGTTTTCATCTTGTGTTTGCTTCTTTAGTCCAATTTATCGACTCCCCATCTATAAAGTGTTTTGTAGACGTTGATCATACCCTCCCTGTCTTTTCTTCTGTCCTCTAGGGAGGTCTGACACACATCTCTCCTGGATTTTCCTCAGTGACTTCTCCCCAAACTGTTGCTGCTGCTGGGCCATCTGTCAAGCTTCTAGCATCTGCATCTCTCTCTCCCAGCAGGCTGGGGCCTCAGCCCAGGGATGATGCTGCAAACACAGTGGAACCGTGAAGCCAACGATAGGGCCAAGGAGAAAGAAGCTTATTTTGAGACTCACAGAAGAAACTCCAGGTATTTGCTCAAGATTCAGATAACCAAAATATATAAGACAGAATCTATGAAACATAAATTTATTTTAAAGGGCTAATCCTCACCTCTAGTGATCATGAATTATAGTCTTCATGAAAGAACTATAAGGGGATGCCATCAAATATGGCCAAACATGCTGAAGATCACTGAATAAAACCTCTCTAGTTTCAGATATAAAACAATGAAATTCAGAGTTGAAGATGAAGGGGCCTTTACATACAGTCTGCCCTCCTCAGCCATGATTTCAACACTTAAGTTTGACCAACACAAAATTAAAGTGATCAAATAAAAAAAAATGCATCATTTTGAATATCTACAGACTTATTTTTCTTGTACTTACTAAATAATAAAGTTTAGCAACTATTTGCTTAGCACTTATATTTGTATTAACTATGATATGCTATCAGGAGATATTCAAAGTATATAAGCTTTATACAAATACTACACAAATAAGAGTAAAGAAATTATGCGTTGCAGAGTTTTATAGCCCTGGGTAAGGTCTGGAACTAAACTTTCATGGATACAATGGGGCAACTCTGTGTGCATGGGTGTGTGTCTGTCTGTCTGTCTGTCTCTGTGTCTATCTTGTGTCTGTGAGTGTCTGTATGTCTGTGTGTGTCTGTATTGTATGTGTCTGTGTGTGTATTTATGTATGAGTACAGCACACATACACATAAATATGATTGGGTAAACTAGAAGAGTTAATGTTTATAGAATTAAGATCTTTTAAGAAGAACAGGGGTTCAAATAAGGAAAGACATCTATTGTTGTTGATGGTGGTCTTAACTGTAGTTGGACCTTGAATGTGACTGAAAAAAATGCAAAAAGTGATCAACAACAGAGAAGTAAGAATTGTCATTAACACTAAAAGGAAGAAGCCAAATTATTTCTGAGTGTTTTGAAGATGTCAAGAGAAATAAAAGTAGGTACCAGTAGGAAAACTGTTGAGTAAGGACAATTATATGGATTCCAAGCAAAAAATAAAATAAAATAAAAATAAAAGCACGTAGGAGCAGAATCTCTGAGCCAGGAAAATCCAAAAGCAGAGCCTGCATCAAATTGGTTTTGTGTGTTATCAGAAAGCAATTGTCCTGGGGGATATGGGCTATTTTGTGGGGAAGGATTTGACATACAAAAGTGCATCCTTAATTCAATATAAATTAGAAAGCCTTTTTTTTTTTTGTTTGTTTTTCGAGACAGGGTTTCTCTGTGGCTTTGGAGCCTGTCCTGGAACTAGCTCTGTAGACCAGGCTGGTCTCGAACTCACAGAGATCCGCCTGCCTCTGCCTCCCGAGTGCTGGGATTAAAGGCGTGCGCCACCATCGCCCGGCTTAGAAAGCCTTTGCAATTCCTACTAAGAGGGCATTTCTGATAAGCTGCAACCAAAGAATAAGCGCAAGGCAAAGTTCAGCAAGGGGCACCATTATTCTGTGTCTATGTTCCTCCAATTAAATAAAAGAACCGCACTCGCAGCTGTTGGAGGTCTGTCCCTCACCCTCTAATCTACCTTTAATCCCAAATTGTCCCTGGGGAGAATACTTGAGGCCTGGCCTCCTTCAGCTTCCAATTTATGCAAATATCTCAAGTTATCAGAAATCGTTCTGGCTTCACATCATCAAAATTTCTCTCATAGGTCAGTTTTTTTGTTTGTTTTATAAATGAAGTCATTCAGTAAGTATCTTACGTTTGCTTTTGCTGCAAAAAAAAAGAATTTAAAAACTGGGGAAAACAAGAGTTCTGAAGAAGAGCATTTACCAAAGTTTTGAAAGAATATTGGGCTTCCTGAGACACTCATCAACTGCAAATAATTCTAGTGCAGTTTTAAAGGAATGTGGGAACATAAGAGCTAAATATCATATGAACTCTAAAACACCCAGATTTGCAGGTTTTTATCTGCACAAAACAGATATTCACCGTGAACAGCCCTAAGTAATTAACAAAGTATCAAAATAAACACAAATAAACATCTAGCTCTGTCCAGTAGAATAAGAAATAAAAAATAATTTTCAAACGTGTGTGTTCGCTTATAGAATTTTAGATATATAACAATATAGCTAATAACATATCTGTACACTTGCCTACTAAGATCCCAGTATACTAGATACAGAATGATTAAGTGGTTACTCTTTTTGTTCTCAGAATCCTGTAAATCAGACATTCTCCCCAATGTTATGACTTAGGAAGCAATTCCATGATGACTCCCCGGTTCCTTTTCATTTTACACCACTCTCTACCTCCTGGTCTCTCTTCTACCTCCCTTTCCTATTCTCTCTCCCCAGTAGGTGAAGGGTTAGAGACCACTCTCCCTACTCCTAGTCCACACCGGAGGAAAATGAAAACAAAAGAGCAGAGCTTCCCCCGCCTGAGGCTCTGCATGGTTGATTTCCATAGGAAACAATCAACTCGACTCTGACAAGCTTGTGTGGCTTTCTGAAGACGGTTGAGGGGGAGGTGGAAAGTAGGGGTGTCCCTGCCTGCTGCTTTAATGAGAGTCAGGACTGGGACAGTAATCATGACAGATGGCATATGAATATCAGACTGGCACCTTAGCAAAGTTTTTCTTGGGCCTGCTGAGGACAGAGAGGTGTCTCTGCATCTGACATGCTCCTACCCTGGCTGGTTTGGGGAAAGACTTGCCATCAAAACACGTTTCCTTCCAGAAGCACTGGTTTGTTAGCGCACGCTCACTAGCTGAGCCATTCCTAGAATGGTCACTGTGCCTGACACTGGATCTCTTGTCTCTTCTGGGTAGAAACCTCACAATGTTTTCCCAGGTCTAACACCTTCTACTATTTGGTAAGCCATGTCAATGCCCAGTCTTAAATGTGTTCCCTTAACAATGTTCTTATATCAAGATAACACAGTCACTTCCAAATGGGGCTTTTGTCCACGGCTTCTTCTTTCAGTAGAGCTTTATATGAAATTCTTCTCTCTTTACAATTCTGCTTTATCTGAATTATGTTTTTGACACGTAAACATTCTTCCCCGGTAATGTATGTTATAATTTGTCCCTCTAATAAGTATACATCTTCAAAAAAAAAACTCAGAAAAGCTTTATGATGTTTTCTTTTCTGTTTTTAGACATTGTCTTAATTAGTAAATAAGAGTGGCTTCTAATTTTGGAGAATTATCCTGCCTCTGTCTTCCTAGGGCTGGAAGTACAGGCATGTGTTGCGCTGCTGTTACAAGCTCATTTTATGCTTTTCATGCTGAGCCTGGATTCTGATGACAATTTTTAAAAATGTCTGTGGAGATGATTTCATTGCTCTCCTTGCTGTCTCTTGAGATTATAGATGTATCCGAAGCATATAATACATTTGTCTTTAGTTAATGCCCAATACAGCAAGCAGAAGCCAATACAGCATTTTCAACAGTGAGTAACAAAATTATGTTTATAGGTTACTATTTGTTTAGTGCGTGTGTGTGCCTTCTGTTACATAGAGAATACCTCTTATTATTAAAACTGTCTCAAGAGGGTGACAGAGATAAGGAAGACTGAAACTGAGGTATGCAGCTTGCTAACTACTACATAAGTGGTGACTACTAAGAACGCGGCTAGAACCCTGGTCCAACCCGATGAGTTGTCAGCAGACCTCTGTGTTCCATGAAGATGATGAATTCACCAACACACTTCTCCTGCAACTCCAGATATTTGCTGTTTCTTCACTTCTGAGAGCAGTTTAAGAGATAGGAAACTTTTATGGAAATTTGCTGTTTCCCTACAAGTTTAAGGTAGAAAATAGGCAAGAATAAAATGTTATAGATTCAACCCAAAATTTTCCTCTACAAAAGAAGTACATGATGTGTAAATATTACAACTCTATGAAATACTTAAAAATCATAACCAGAGGGAAACTTAATTATTAAATGATTCCTTATAACAACCGGTAGTGAAAAGGACATTATTAAGGATTCGTGGTCCTTGGTTTTAATTCTCTATACCATAGTGAGATGGGCTAAGTTCATTTTGTTCATCTCACTAGCCCAATTGAATTACAACTCTGTATGTTAGCCTAGATATTTAACTGTCTTAAGCATTATTCTGTAATGTTTTGTGTCCTTCAACATCTTTAGTAATTTAAATAGGGGATATCAGAAGTGCCTGAACTATATATAAGTAAGTTTAAAAATTATCTTTTAGATGATTAAAAGTGGATGCAGTGATATCAATGATCCAGGCAAGTTGTGGGCAATAGAATATAGAGTTTGGGGATGTTTTCATTGAGTATTATAGAGTAGTAAAGTATTTATCTTAATAAGCTAAATAATCTACTGTTAAGCGTATAGGAAGAGAGGCAGGTGATGGAAGAATTATCAGAAAAATCAGAAACTCAACAGTGGAAATCTGGATGGAAGAAAGATACATTCTTGCTCAGAGTCACAATATCCCTTCAAAAGAGAATAGGAGAAAAATCCAAATTGTTTATCTGTCCTTCTGTTTCTATGCAAAGCATAGAGTCCTGGGACCAGATGTGACCAGAGTCCCATCTGAGCAGTTAGCACAGTCAGACTAGGACAGAAAGCACTTCATTGTTTGAATTTTTTTTTAATTAATTGATTTTGAAAAACTTCTCCCTGTTGGAGTTTTGCAAAACAAAGACAGATAAACAAAGTTCCATCTTCATCTGAGCCCTATTTTCTGCAAAGCTGGAGGCATTAAACTATAATCCCTTGGGCCTTAGGGAGCTGCCACACTTTGACTATGACCCTTAATCCTCTCTTATAGGTCCCCTAGAGTAAGTGATACTGGGCTAACTGCTCGGATGGGACTCTGGTCACATCTAATCCCAGGACTCTGCTCTGCATAGAAACAGAAGGACAGATAAACAATTTGGATTTTTCTCTTATTCTCTTTTGAAGGGTACACCTTATTATACAATGTGCTTTGACCCCAACTCCATTTGTCCACTAATGTGATTATATGCTAATTTGAGTTTTATTTTGCATCTGATTTTCATGCTATTTACTTTATTTTCAAATAAGCTAGGGTCCTCTCAACTATGAGTCCCATCATCCAGGATTGGGCATCAGTCCTTCCACACTCTGTGACAAAAGAGTAGGTTTTTCTTTCCCTCTCTTTTTATTGCTATTTTATCAATCCTCAAAATGTCATTTGTTCAGACCCTGACAAGCATATATCATTGAAAATGGAAATTTTTAGCCAATTTAATATTTTACTAGAGAAATATAACAACATATCGGTGGATTCTGACTACATTTGATAGATTTTATTTTACTTTTCTGTTTTCAATAGAAAGATAGAAAGTACATGTTCACTTGCTAAACCTCCAAATGGTATAGTCATTCTGTGTGGGAGATATAATTATTAGACGTGTTTTAAAGGCAAATTAGTTGAGTTACTGAGAAATGGTATGTTCTTAAAGCTAAAGTGTTAATAAAAAATCAGGACTGGGATAAGGTTTCCTGTCATTTGGTGAATAAAATTTAAAAATAAAAACAAAGTACATGAGCATACCAAAATACATTACTATTAAAATAATCTTATCTAAATTCATTGCAAAAGATTGTTGTGCCTCTCAAACCTATAATTTAGACATCTCAGGTCAGAATAATTATAATCAGAGCAACAAATATAAGAAGGACAAAGGGGTTAACAAAACAATTAGCCATCATTTTTGAAAATTTTGTCTTATTTTTTAATATTGGTTTGCTTGGTTTTCTCTTTGGAAACACAAAATTCCTTCAAATACATCATTCTTTCATTCTTCTCAGAAACCCTGAATTTAGTGATCGTTACAGAACAACAATTTAAGACAGGTTTAATGCAGATGATTTGAGAAAATTAACCTAAGAAGTCAGCTTATTATCCAGTTTTAAAAAGATAAAAATGGGGATTGGAGGTACGGTTTAACAGATTACGGCACTTGCTGTTCTGGCAGAGAACCTGGGTTCAGTTCCCAACATCCACTTGGCAGCTCATAACTGTTCTTCTCTCCAATTCCAGAGATCCAATGCCCTCTTCTGGCCTCTTTGGGCACCAGACATGTAATGGTGCACAGACACACATGAAGGAAAAACACTCATATATATATATATATATATACACATATATGTATATATAAGCAAATATTTAGAAAAAGTTAAATATATGTAAAACAAGTATGTAAATATCTCTAATGAAAGACAGAATGTGATTGGTTTTATTGAAAAGGCCACATAGTGTCATGGATACTTAGGCCTAAAAAGAAAAACCACAAAAACAGACTCCTACTAGCTTCAAAGAACCTTCTGAGGAAACATCCTTATTGAAAGATGGATGCTAACTGCGCCAGCAGAGAGTAAGGCAGAATGGGAACCCATAAAATCTTTAATGGTATAAGTAGGGGGTTCAACAAAGTAAATTATTATTGCCTTCAAAAACCCAAAGAACAGGCTATCCCTTGCCAAAACTGTATATACTCTTCAAAAGAGGAAGTAGACAGGTGGAGGTGGAAGACACACAGCAGTCAGAACGGTTTCAGATTGCACCTCCATCCAGGAATTGGGGGAAAGAAAGATCAGAAAAAAGTTGCTTTCTTCTGACCTGGCCATAAAAAAAAGACAAAAAATAAAACAGTAAAGACCCCACCCGGCCTAACAGTCATTATTGTGAGCACTGTTGGCCCTCATTGTGTTCATAAGATTGTGTCCAACCTCTAACGGCAGGCCTAGCTAGCACAGATGGGGCTTTTCAACCTAGCCTGACTGTCTATTCTCTGGCTAGCATCAGACTCCAGCCAACACAAAACTCCCCTCTAATGGTAATTGAATCCACACTTTTATAGTTCATTACCTCTCTGATAGATTAGATGATTAGATTAGGCTGAGCTGTGGCTGCTTTTGCCAACGGTTTAGGTTGGAGCAAAGAAAAGGAGAGGAGCCTGAAATGGGGCGGGGGCGGGGGGGGGATTAAAAGGACATGATAGAGTGATCTTTCTTTCCAGACCCAATCTATTTTTTTTCTCACAACACCTTCTCCAGCCCGTGTGCGTGCCCATGAGCATGGTCACACACACATACACACACACACACACACACACACACACACACACCTTTTCTGAATGTCAAAAATCGAAAGTTGTCGTAAAATTCAAGAATTGAAAGTGATATCTCAGAACTGAAGACTGTCTTGCCTAAACTGCTTTGGTTAAAATGAAGATACTGAAGCTCAGATGAAGAAGGATATTCTCCAGATTCTGAACCCAGAGAACCCAGAGGTGGTTACCATGAAAATGTACTATACAGGACTATATGCAAGAGAGATTATTGAAGAGTTTATTTGACAGACAGGTCCAGTCTTGGGTCTCTGGATGCACTCCTGTATGCAGTGAGGCCACATCGGTTCTGTGGCACCCCCAATGTGATTGAGCACAGCACAGATCAGCAGCTGGCAAGACTCCTCCATGGGCAATTTTGACTCAGGATACTTTATGCTTTGACCCAGTCAAAACTCCAAGAGTTTGAGTTCACTCCCTGTACAACCGTCCTCCTGTCTCTTTTCCTAGGCACCAGAATTGCCCTATGCTCTCAGGGTTTTCCTTGCCTGTTCAAGTTGGCTTTCCTTTATCCTTCACGGATATCTTCTAACCTTGAACTCCACCACTTCAAAAAGTTATCTTGCTTATGTAGTCCAGTTATTATCTGCTGCTCAATCTCCTAAAGTGATATCCTTAGTCTCTTCCTTACATTGGCTTAACAACCTCTACACACACACACACACACACACACACACACACACACACACGGTAACATATTTTCTCTATGCAGTAGCCTTGGCTTTTTATTTTCATGAACTGAAAGACTTAGAAATTCATTATCATTTTTATTCAGGTCTTCATTTTCTAGGGCCACAGATAAGGGGATTTAAGATAAATCTCCTTAGACAGTGGGAACTGGAGGGTGGTTTCCAAATGTGTTCGCCCATTTGGACCCTGGATGTTCAAGAGCAATGAGCAGGAATCTTTTAGAGTACTCCTGGGGAAGTCCAGGCCACTGCTTCATCTCGGGAAAGCTGCATTTTCCTAGAGAACAGTTCTCATTGCAATGTTGGAGGGATTCGCTTAGAATTCAAAGAATGGATTATTTCTGCACAAATTCTGATTAAAATGGGTTCCCCAAACCTCAGCCAAAAAGATTAACAACGGCTCAATCTCCTACAACCAGTACATCTTCGTAAATAACTCCTAATCTCCCTACTGTTAGTTTATCTGCCAAGCATTAAACAGAAAGGCTGATCCCCAAACTTGTATTAAAAATAATGACACGATACAGCACTCTGGCTCCTGACAGTTGTTAAGCTCGGAGTAAGGGACCTCAAAGTCTCTTTTCTATCTAACTCTAACCAAGGGTATATGAGCATTTAGAGAAGGGAGTAAAAGGACCCTGCCTAAATTTTAAAATTCCTGAAATCCTCAAAAAAATAAAAATATTAAAAAATAAAGAGTTGCTACCATCAGAATAAACATAAAATCCCAAAATAACAAACACACAGAAGTTCCCGGAGGGATATGAGCTGTTATTGGTCACTGGCTATAATGAGAAAAGTCAGGAGCTTCCATCTTCACACTACGATATTTACAAGTAACCCAACAGAGTGGCTAGAAGAGGAAATTAGTTATAGAAAGGCTGGAATTCAACTCAGCTACTGTTCACTTAGACACCTAGTGTTCTCATTAAAAATCAAAATAATGCTTGCCATATTGCCAACAAGAAGCCATGTGTCAGGTTTTATTAATTATAGTCAAGTTATAGGAAAGATACTTGAAATCTATTAATGTTTGTTCTTTGTTCTTACTTACAGGATAAAGGGGAGCCAGACATACAGTTGCTCAACACCTTTGCAACCGTGACTAAGTTCGGGCCATTGATAATAGTCACAGGTTATGGTCTCCCACTGCAGGTTTGCCCTTGCCCTCTCTATGTCTACCCTCACTACTTAGTCTCTGTCCTCATATGGCTCAAATGTAACCATAAGGGCAGGATCTAGAGCAACAGCTTTTGAGATTAAATAAAAGCTACATGTTTAAACTGGTGAGAAACTAAGTTTCTGAGTCCTTGGTGCTGTATATATATTTTCCCCCCAATGAATCTTATTTATTATTTTGAGATTTTTTTTGTTTCTTTTTTTTATTTTTTTATTGAGATTTTTTTTTAATCAGAGAAAACTAGACTTCTATACTTCTCAAGCCACAATTGTTGGTTTTTGTTTTACAGTTTTTTGCTAAGTAGTCAGACAAGTACCACAATATATTACTACGTAAGTACACAAGTTTTTTTTATTGATTTTTATTGAGCTCTACATTTTTCTCTGCTCCCCTCCCTGACCTACCCCTCCACTTCAGCCCTCTCCCAAGGTCCGCACGCTCCCAATTTACTCAGGGGATCATGGTTTTTTTTTGTTGTTGTTGTTTTTTTTTTTTACTTCCCATGTAGATTAGATCTATATATGTCTCTATTAGGGTCCTCATTGTTGTCTAGGTTCTCTGGGATTGTGATTTGTAGGCTGGTTTTCTTTGCTTTATGCTTAAAAACCACTTATGAGTGAGTACATGTAATAACTGTCTGTTTGTTTATTTATTTATTTATTATGTATACAATATTCTGTCTGTGTGTGTTTGCAGACCAGAAGAGGGCAGCAGACCTCATTACAGATGGTTGTGAGCCACCATGTGGTTGCTGGAAATTGAACTCATGACCTTTGGAAGAGCAGGAAATGCTCTTAACCACTGAGCCATCTCTCCAGCCCCCTGTAATAACTGTCTTTCTGATTCTGGGTTACCTCACTCAAAATGATGTTTTCTAGCTCCATCCATTTGCCTGCAGAAGTCAATATATCATTATTTTTTTCTGCTGTGTAGTACTCCATTGGTACACAAGTATTTTCATAGATGTCACTTCAGTAACCCAAAGGCACAGAGGCAATTCAAGTTCTCGTAAACTATGTAGATCTTAATGAGAGATTCAAATTTTAGCCACAAAGATCAAAAGCTTCTAGAAGCCAGAGAACTGTTTTCACTTTCATGCTAATTTAATACAGAGAAAAGTGAATTATAATTTTGAAGTGTCTCTGTATCATAAGTACTTTCATATTTGATGGTGTTAGGATTCAGAGGTGAAATGGCTTCCCTTGGTTCATGTGATTGAACTCCTGGTCCCCAGCTTATGATGTTTATTTGGGAGGGCTGTTGCACTGTTAGGAGGTGGGTCATGACTACTCAGAGGTTCTTAAGGACAGGCCTCTGTGGGTCATAGTAGAGTCCTGCCTGTCGTTACCCAATCTTGCTGTCATGAGCTGCACCCTATCATCCCAGCCGTTGCTGACTGCAAAAAGCCACTAAAACCATGAATTAAAATGAATCTGCCATCTCTTATTTTTCTTCTCTTAAGTACTTTGCCTCAGTAATGAGAAAAGTAATATGTAGGGACTGCCCTTGTCCGTCACTTTCCCTTTTACTCATCACCTCCAAGATATTCTTGTGGTTTTGATTTTTTGAGAGTTCCATAAAGTGTGTTTTGATCATATTCACACCTTCTCTGACTCTCCCCAGGTCTCTTCCTCTGCCATTCCTTACCCACCCAGCTTCTTGTCCCTTTTCAAGGAAATAAAACCCTATCAATACCAATTTATGCTGCTCAAATATTCTTGAATGTATTATCTCCCACTGGAGTGTGGTCGGCTTTCCAGAGGCTACACTCTGAGAAATCCATCTCTCCTTTTCCTGCTAGCTAATAATTGCCAGTAGTTCTATGGCTAGGTGTGAAGTTCTCTGTACATCTCCATGCTGGTCATTTATTTATTTATTTTTGGTCTGTCCCGAGCTTGCACAGGTCTTGTGAATGCTATTGTGGCTGTCATGTTTTCATGAGCGACTGCTCTGCTGTGTTCTGAAGAGCCTGCTTTCTTGTGGTCATTCTTCACCTCTGGCTCTTACGCTCTCTCTGTACTCTCTTTCTCTAATGATGCCTGAGAATTCTAAAGTCTCTTGTTCTCTACACCTTGGCCAGCTGTGTGTCTCTGCGTGAATCTCCCTCAACTGAACATAGAGGTTTCTCTGATGAGGGCTGAAGGATGCGTTGATCTCTAACCATGACCATCTCACTAGGAAGCAGTTCAATGTTATGTCTATTTATCCAGAATAATAGCTGTTTCTCCCCCGAGGGCCTGTGACTGTTCTGGTCATGGGTTGCACGGCATTCTTTTTCTACAAACATTTGGCTTCTTTAATTCCCAGAGAACACCTTTTTTTTTTTCTTATCTAACTACATGACTCTTCCCTTTTTCCTTTCTATTCCACTGTTTCCCCTCCTTTTCTCTCTTCACCTTCAAAATATTATTATTAATCTGTTAAATTACTATTCTGATTATAACCTCAAGAGAAAATAAGTTTACTATTTCTGAGGTTCTTACCAAAAACATATACACCATGCCCACCATAACTTTTGTTTTATTAACTTTATTGCTGTGATAAAACATTTACCAAAACCAACTTGGGAAGAAAGGGTTTTTCTAGCTTACACTCCCAGGTCACTGTCCATTACTGAGGGAGGTCAGTGCTGGAAGCTGGAAGCAGGAACTGAAGCAGAGACCATGGAGAATGCTGCTTACTGCATCACTTCCTCTTGCTTGCTCAGCTACCTTTCCTGTGCACTCTGAGTCCATCATCTTAGGGAGGTAATACTGTGCACAGCAAACATGGCCCTCCCACATCAATCATTGATCGAGAAATTATCCCACAGACAGGCCCACGGGCCAATCAGATGAATAAATTCCTCAACTGAGATTCCCTCTTCCCAAGTGACTCTAGTTTGTGCCAAGCTGACACAGACTAAGCAACACAGCTACTAAATATGAATGTGCTGACATATTCCTAAAAAGCAGATGTCTGCTCATTCCATTGCACTTCCCATAAGAGCACAAGGCACCGATCTTATGCTTGCTGACAGCTAAGAATAAAGAGCTGTCGGAAAACCATACATACATATTTTTATTCCTTTTTTATCTGAAAGTTGCATTTCCACTTAATAATTTTAGGGGACGCTGTCACAGTTATTACGACAAAGAAGAAGAGGAAAGGGGAAAATGACTTCATAGATAGACGGCATGATTATTGGCAAATTTCAAGTTTTTCATTAAGTTTTATCAAAAAATCTTAGTATAAAATTTATACTATTATTATTTATTATCATTATATCATGATATAATTATATATTGTATTTACACAATTATATGTTATATATCATTCTGTGTCTCTCATAACTCCAAGAGAAGGTTAAATGCGCCCCAATACTGTGGCTCCTAAAGCCAATAAAAGGGGCACTATAGTGGTATACCATTCGTGTTTTAATAAATAAAGCTTGCCTGAAGGTC
The DNA here is from genome assembly GCF_018167655.1 of Microtus oregoni. Taxonomy (NCBI): domain Eukaryota; kingdom Metazoa; phylum Chordata; class Mammalia; order Rodentia; family Cricetidae; genus Microtus; species Microtus oregoni. The sequence goes on from NW_024543060.1 coordinate 66,412,497, forward strand.
ATTGCAAAGCAACCACACTAGTCAGCCATACAGGCGAAGATGTGGTTGCACACACACATTTAATCCCAGCAGCCACACTAGTTAGCCATAGAGGCCAGGCAATGGTGATGCAGGCCATTAATCCCAGCTCTAGAGAGGAATATAAAACAGGAGAAGACAGGTCTCACTCTCCGTCTCATCCTGAACATTTGTGGAGGCAGGATCGTCATTTCGGTTTGAGGTTAAGAGCCTGTGGCTGGCTAGTTTGCTTCTCTGATTTTTCAGGTTGAACCCCAGTATCTGTCTCTGGGGTTTTATTATTCATGCTACAAGGCACAACTTGCTTTCAGACCAAAGGATTCAAAGGAGAGGGCAGAGATGCCTGCTGGACATGCCCTCAGAGGCAGATGCCATTTCCTCGGGAAGTATAGCACGTTTGCTGGCAAAGAAAATCTCCCTCTAGGGCAGGCAAGGGAGGACAATAAAGACACGTCACCACCCACCATCTGTCGTGAAAACCAACACCAGCTGACAGGGAGGGCAGCTCAAATCCTGCCTCCACCCCCAGACTGACGTCAGCAACCCTTTTGCCTGACCTCCTGAAAGGCTGGCAGGGAGTGAGGCGAGAGGTCAGGATTATCCACAGGGGAGTATGGGGATCAAATTTGGGGTCACCCTGCCCAGATTGCTTGCACTTCTCTTACCATAACCCCAAAGCATCAGATTTTCGGTGTGAGAGGAAGGAGCAAACCATGTCAGGTAAATAGAGGTCAGAGTAAAGAACCCAGAAAAGCAAGCCCCTTTATAGATGAGCAGACAGACTGTCATGTCTTGATGTCTAAGACCCCAGAGGGATAATAAGATGAGAGATATTTAACCTAGGATTGGATAATAGCCAACACAAACAATTGAACAAACAAAAGAACCAGGCAAAGCCAAGTGTAATACAAATAGAAATCCCAGAATCAAGGTGATTCATGAGAGAAAAGGCATTTAGAACTGTCATGGAGAAAAGACTCGGCTTTTCCCCACTTGTAACAGAACCAATATATATAAGAGAAGCAGAAGACCTGGCCTCTGTGCTGCCCGCCGCAGGAAAGGTCTTTATTAGTTCAAGAAATCATTCTTCTCTGATTCATGAGTAGCATAAGTGGATGCTCTCAGGACAAAAAAAAAAAATACATTTAAAAAGTCTGAGGCAAAGCCAAAGATGTGACAAACCTTAATAATAAAATTTTTATATTTCCATCCCCAATACAGCAATTCAGAACCTCGAATTTCTAGGAGACCTGCTCTGAGGAGTTTAGACTCAGACGGTGAACCCATGGAAGAGCTCGAATCATACTGTTATTTTCTTGTATCTTTCCTTAGGAAACTTAGAGCTGTAAAGTTTAGGTCTGTTCATTTGAAAAAAAGGCTAAGACCCTGTGGTCTTTCCCCTGTCTATTTTGGGTATAGCTTCTGACTTTAGTAGGAAACACAGTTTCACAGCAAACCCCCTGATTTCCTGGCTCTTACAATCTTACTATTCCCTGACTTTATTTATTTATTTATTTATTTATTTATTGCAGATGGACAGAGGACGTTTAATGAGAACATTAATAAGCAGAGATGGGCTGGCAATCTGCAGCTGCGGGTGTTGTAGAGTAAGGATTTCTGCTCCCTTTTGATGAGCAGAAATTGAAAGACTCTTCCAACTTGGTGCCCCAAACCATTTAACAAGCCTTTGTTCTGTAAGGTTCCCTTAGCCTTAGGTGCTGGAATGTTTTCTGGATGTATCCTTAGGACTGGGCTCCACAACTACATTTTGGTTGATTGTAATGGTCTATATCTGTTGCAAAGACAAGTTTCCTTAGTCTTCTCCAGGGAAGAGAACACCAATTAGTTATTCAAGACCAAATGGTCAGCCCTGAAAACATATATACAAGTAACATAATACAGACTGAGCAGGTTACAGCTAGGGATATAAATGCATATGCACGTACATACATGTATGCAACAGCTCTTAATGAAAAAAAGAGGCCATGAATTTTAAAGAGGGAGGGGAGAGACAGGAAAAAAATGATATAATTATAATGATAAATATAAAAGAAAAATTCAAAATAATAAATCTTTTAAAAGTACCCTCACTAGTTCTACAAATTGAGAACTCATTCATCAACGAAGGTAGTATTTATAGTCAGTTTTGCTTGTCATTGTAAGAGAAACAACCTAAAAGAGAGAAAGATTTATTCTAACTCATACTTTATGGAAATTCAAGTGGCACTGGTGGAAAAAAAAACATGTCAGCAGTAGCAACATTTGTGGATACAAGAACGTGGGTTTATATATACATCTTGGTAGATCAGGGAGCAGAGACTGTGGACCAAAGTGAGGTCAAGCTATAACCCATGAGGCCCAACTTCTAGCAACTCACTTCCTATTCCAGTCTTCCAAAATTGTACCACCATGGGGGGCCAGTATTCAAACACATGAGCCACTGACTGATAGTTTCCTCCAAACTCTAGCATTCTGCTCCTGGACTTCGTAGGTTCATGATTATGTCATATTGAAAAATGCATTCAGTTCAATCTCAGGAGTCCTCACAGTGGTAAATTGTTGAAATATGCAAATGTTCCAAGTCTCTTTTGAGACTCAAGGCAAACTCTTATTTGAGTGTCCTTGTAAAAATGAAAATAACCAAGTTTATGCTTTTAATTACAATGCCACTAAATATCTCCATTCCTAAGGGGAGAAAGAAGAACATAGCAAGGGTAGGATGAGACAAGGTAAGATGAAAATGCAGAATGGCAAACCCCAAGCCTAGAAGTTCTACATCTGACATCTAGAGCTTGTGCTGGCATTGACTAAGAGCCACAGTGGTTTTGGATATTCCCACACACACAATCCAGTCACTTGCAGCACACACGGCCTCCTTCCTGGGCCAGCTCTCCTTCTGCCTTCACTTTTTCCTTATGATTCTTTTTTATTTTATGTGCACTGGTGTTCTGCCTGTATGTCTGTGTAAGGATCTTGGATCCCATGGAACTGGGGTTACAGACAGTTGTGGACTGCCATGTGGGGACTGGGATTTGAACCCAGGTCCTCTGGAAGAGCAACCAGTGCTCTTAACCACTGAGCAATCTCTGCAGCCCCACTTTTTCCTAACAGACATTTCATGTTTCGGATATTTCCAAAATCCCGGGGTCCCTGTTGAAAATTGGGTTTTGCTGTCACTGCTTCATAGACAGTCGGGGACTGTCTCCAGGGAATTCACTCTTGTTACACATTTTCTGATCTCTTCAGCTCTTTTGTGGAACCATGGTGTAAGATATAATAACCCTTCTTCCATATTCTTCTGGAGACCAGTTCTGAGACACAAGAAGAGCACTGTCAGATTTATTACATCAAAAACTCCAGTCCTGGCACCATTTCTGTGGTAGTTAGCTTGTCTGGTTACTGTGACAATTTTATGAGGGATATTTATCCTACTTCATGGTTTAAGAAGCGGGTTCATGGGGCTGGAGAGATGGCTCAGAGGTTAAGAGCATTGCCTCCTCTTCCGAAGGTCCTGAGTTCAATTCCCAGCAACCGCATGGTGGCTCACAACCATCTGTAATGGGGTCTGGTGCCCTCTTCTGGCCTGCAGGCATACACACGGACAGAATATTGTATACATAATAAGTAAATAAATAAATAAATATTAAAAAAAGAAGCTGGTTCATATCTTCTCAGAGAAGACATGGTAGCGAAAGAAAAACTACAACATGATTTGGAAGGGTGATATGGATGTTCCAATTTATGGTGATCATTCAATTATCAATTAGTCTCCAATGTTTGACCTGTTTTGAGTCTCCACAGTTACCATTGCCAGCTGCACATATAGATAGATAGATAGATAGATAGATAGATAGATAGATAGATAGATAAAATTCTGACCAAAGTCGACAGCAGCACTGATCTTTAGAGATGAGTACAATGACAACACTTTCTCAAAAGTTTCTCTGCTACTTCTGTCTTTGACAAATGTAGAAAAAGAGCAATTAATGTCATGTATGGTAAACTCCATACAAGTTCCACAGAGCTACTCCACAGAAAGCAGTGTGCAGTCAACTCAAAGGACATTGATCAGAATTGCCTTTCTTTTCCTCAGTCTTGCCAATTATAGTACTTTCTCCTTTCCCAAAGTCATTTCCTTCAGTATAGTAACTTAATGCAAGATCTAGAATTCACATGTATGTTAGCTTACTAATGTACATATATTTTGAGGAATAGACTTCAATAGAAAATCTTAAAAACGTGCGTTTTTATGTTTTTGCTTTGGGAGGGCTTCTTTTAAGTCGGGCTCCCATTATGTAGTTCAGGCTGTCTTTGAACTCACCTGCTCTATCTTTCTAACAGCTGGATCTACAGAAATGAAATAGCATGTTTGGTTCTAAAAGTCTTCTTTTGCATTGCATTTTAATACATAAATATATTTTTGTGTCCCTCATCAAGATAAAAATAAAGCCTAAAATAATTGTTATTACCATTGGTAACAGGATTATCTGGCTGTTATTCTGCCTGAAGACTCTGGACCAATCACATAACAGAAAAGATTCTTTAAGTTGGAAATCATGCCCAGGGTCAGTGCATAATATAATATCAGGGCAAATGAATGAGAGCTCTTGATCTCCGCAACAAATTGAAAACTAAAAATCACCTCTCAGAATGAGTAATTTCAATCTGTGTACAGTCCTCTGACTTCTTGATTGGTCCTTCTTTTCCACTAATCTTAACCAGTGGAAATGAAAACAGAATAGCAAGGAGAAAAGGGAGGACAACCACTGTGTCTACATATTAATCCAAACGCACATCACTTGCAGTTCTCATAAAAAGTTATATAAGAAAGATTGTCATCCTTATTTTACAAATGAAAAGCAAAGTCAGAATATAGTGGATGGATTTTTTTTCCCAAAGCACAAAGCAAGAAAACAATAAACCAACATTTTTAGGCAAATTCCAGTCACATTGAACCAGAAGAATGGCATTCCAAAACCTCTCGTATGATTCGCCAACCTCTAGTCCTTCAAATTCAAGGAATAAACTAATCTTTAAATCCTCAACTTAGTCAATAAAGTTTTCATCACACATCAGTATGGTCTGAATGCTTGTGTCCTCACAAATTCATATGTTGGAACTTGATACACAATGTCATATTAGCAGGTGTTGTTTTTAGGAGGTTGTAAGATTTTGAAGGCAAGTCCTCATCAATGGTACTCCCCTCTCTTAAAAGAAACTTGGGGAGCCTCGTACTCTGCTACCATGTGAGGACACAGATAAAAGCCATCATTGAAAGAAGAAAATTCTTAGAAGACAGTGAACTAGTTGGTGTCTTGGTATTGGACTTTCTAACTGCAAATGCATGCTGTTTAAAAATACCCCAGCCTGAGGCATGGTGTTGTAATAACCCAAACAGACTGTGGTTATAGTGTCATGTGCCTGAGGATGAACTGGGATAAGAACATAATCCTGAGCAAAAATGTCCAAGGATAATTGCTGGGGCAATGGGGGATAAGCTCATATACCCTCCTTCTCCATATGTCCTACTAAATGCAAATAAAATGAGGAAGAAAAACACTAATATTTTTGTGGGTAGTGCATATTAATTTGATCAGCTCACACAGGAACTCTGTCATAAATGATAAAAGGATACACATATCCCAAGCAAAGTTCAGGGCTGATGGTTTGATGTTTTACTAGTCATAATCATCACCTGTTATGAGAATAAAGAAAATAGGAAGACAGGAAGTATTTCAGTGTTGAGAAACGTAATTGGATGGAAGTGAAATTTAACCCTGTAATCTAGTCATGCTGCAAAAAAATATTTATTGAACACCTAGGAGATGCCAACACCTGTGCTGATGACTAATAGTTCTAAACACTGGTCTTAGTCACTGCAAACTAACCTGGGTGAACTGAAGTAACCTCTTAGATACTGTGGTTGATACTGATGGAAAAGAGCAGAGAAGTAGCTGCAAGCAAACACAATCTTTCCTTGAGTCTCAGACACTGGTATAATTGGCTTTGCATCCCTTAAAAGCAAGACTTTCTCTGCCTTCTAAGAAGAGCAGTTTTTAACCCCAATCACTCCCTGACTCCATTGATATGAGGAAAATGTCCTCTCCTTTGGCGATAAGAGTTAAAGTCAAAACATTTAAGCCTAGAAAGTGATTTCTGAGCCTGACTTCAGCCTTTGTCACACAACTTCAGGTGTTTCTTTCTTCACAGCATAGAGGACATGCCTATTTCAGTATTTAGAAGTGGGATGACCACTATAGTTCTCTTCCATCCCAGTACATGATTCTTAGGATGCCTGTAATTTTTATTCACTATTTACCTTTTATTAACTGTTAAATTTTGTGAAATTCAGACCTGCTGAAATATTTTTAAAGTATTCTAGAAAGTGTCAGGGACTCTCCTTGACAAAAATACCACTCACCGTGGTAGAGGCGTAGGGATTTAGAAATATAGTAATCTTTATTTTTTATTGGTGTAGGAGGTCCTTTTGTCTTTGTGTTACTTTTATTGGTTAATGAATAAAGAAAATGACTTGGCCTAATAGGGCAAAACTTAGGTAGGCAGAAAAGACAGAACTAAATTCTGAAAGAAAAAAGGCAGTCAGAGAAACGCCATGGATCCACTGGAGACAGATGCTGGAAATTTTCCCGGTAAGCCACTGTCACATGGTGATATATAGATTAATAAAAATGAGTTAAAATAAAATAAGAGTTAACCAATAAGAAACTAGAGCTAATGGGCCAAGCAATGTTTTAATTAATACAGTTTCTGTATAGTTATTTTGGGGCTAAGCTAGCTGGGCGGACAGGATGAACAAGTGGCCTCCCCCTGCAACATTTTATTATATATGATCTTTATTTATATGAAGACACAAATGAAAATAATAAAACGGAGAAACATAGGATAGTACTGGGAGGGAGTTTCAATGAGTACTGAAATCACCCACATTTAATTTCCAACTTCTTAAAATACCCCTGACCCCAGAAGGTAGGAGTAAGACAAAAAACTGCATTAACATGATACAAGGAAATAAACAGACCAGTTGAAGGTTGCAGGCTACATTCATAGTTAAGCATTCTTTTACTTGGGGGAAAAAAAAAAACAAGTCATGCTCACCCCCTAGACCAAAACATTCTGTAGGCAAACCACTCCCTGGGTAGAATCCTATGTTATCTTCTTAAGGGAACTGGAACTTAGTTGAATCCATAGATAAGAGAAAGAAGAGAATCAATCATTCAGAGTTTCAATCATTAGAAAATGTGCTAGTGACCATTTGCAGAAGAGGTAACAAAGACCACAGCTGGGGTTTGGGAACTCAGAGATTAATAGCATACAGATACGCCTGAGAAGAGATGTACACAAAGTTCAGGCAACTGTCTTCTCCTGTTATACCTATACCGGTCATGCTAATCTCACAGATACCATCAGTCCCTAAGCTGGAGCCTGGGAGGCGGCAGTGGACTTGTGGAAATAGTGAGAGGGATGGGAATATTAAGTTTGACTATTAAGCATCCCGGCATCTGTCAGAGATGCTTTGGGGATGCCGGACTTGTCCTACTAGGGCCCAGCTGTCAGCTGAGTCCTCCTGACTTCTAACAGTGAGCAGCTGAGAGGTCAGCAGGGAATGAGGCAGGGAGGACAATGAGATTCCAATGCTATAGAAAGAGGAACAATTGGGATAGAGAGAAAAGAAGCCAAGTGTTTCAGAAATGTGTGGAATGGGTAGCTGCAAGGTGGGAAGAGACAAACATGAATATAACACTAAGATGACTGAATTTCTACAGGGTGTCAGGAAACAATGAGGAGAGACTCGATCCTTGGTTATTCTGCTTAGAAGAGCAAAGATTAGATTGAGAACAGAGAACATGTTCTTTTGTTCCTAACCTTGGGTTTGTCTGTCTCAAATATGGATTTGCTCTGCCAAAGGAGTCTGATCTTATGTAGTTCAGTTGTTCATACTTTTGTCCACTCACTGTGTATTTATTTAGCTCTTGATAAGATCAAGAGTTTGGAATATGTTAGGGAAAGACAACTGTAACCTAATCTTCCTGCCATTGTTGAGCTAGGAGCTTTTGGCAGAGACAGATTTGAAAGCATGGTATTGCAGTTGAATGAGTTAAATGTTCTCTTGGAGGTTTGAGTCAAATACTTTGTGAGGATTAGAAAAGTTAGTAGATCACAAAGAAGGGGAGCCTCACTCTCCTGGGGTGATTGTGCTCAAGAAAGGATCAAAGAAGCTGTCAAAGGCAGATGACTTTGTATCTATCTCATGAAATTTAAGAAGAAATTTAACAGATAAAAAACCAAGTGAAGGCAAGGAAACTTGGTAATTCTAATTTGCTAAAAGACAAAAAGTTTGAGAAATCAAGTAGGAAATACTTGACTAATAAGGCCCTGGAATGTCTAGAGGACTAGCAGATCAGTGCTCGGGTGGATTATTTAAGGCACCTCCAGTGATCAAAATAAAACATTAGTAAGATTATTGTATGGATAAATGTGGAGTTTTTATGTATATTTGTAAGAACTAATAACCCGCCAAGACTCTGATGAGTCATTGCAGGGAACTTTTTCAGTGACATATTTAACATTTTTTTAAAAAGTCTCTATTTATGTCTTCAGAAAGAAAATTGACAACGAAGTGAAGTGCTTGGATCAGGCCTTTTCAGAAAACCAGCAAGGAATAGGAAATCAAGTGGAAGAAGGGTATTGGAGTGGGGTTGCAATTGTGCTACCTAAATTGAAAGGTCCATAGAGACAGCATCTGTAAGGACAACTCTTTTCTTTTTATTCCTAAATCAATTGATTTCCTTGGAGTCCATAGAAGAATGTCTTCTCAAACAGAGAATCTATCATCATACTCATGATGATTGAGAATCTTCTGTCATGATAGATTCTGAGAAATTTCCATGGTCAGATAAGTGGGTCACACTTGATTAATGATCTATGTGTGACCGAAGTCATGCAATCTTATGTTGGAAAATATTAGTAACAGGTTGATAAAGGAGCAGTATGAAGCTGGGATACTGGTTGGGTAGGTCCTAGTCATATGATAATACTTGAGTTTAATTATAATTAAATAAATTTAAATATCTCCTCAGATGTGCCAGCCAAATTTGAAAAACGCAGTGTACTATTGGACAGATTTGGTTGAGAATAGAAGATTAAAACGCAAACTCGGATTCGCCCAACTAAAATGAATGCCATAAAAATACAGATAAGTCTGGCAGGGGTGAGGAGAAAATGAATTCTCACATACTGTCCATAAAAACATAAATCAGTATAGCCATTGTGGAAAACAGTATGGAGTAAGCTTAGAAAAATTAAAACTAAAGGTGCCACTTGACTTAGCAATCCCACTGTACAGATCTCCAAAGTAAAGACATATCTGCACCCCTATGTTTATTACAAAATTACCCCCAACAGCAAAGATATGCTATCAACTAAGGGGTCTAGTAAGAGACAAAAAGATGCAGATAATGTGTTTCATATATACAATAGGATATAATTCAACCATAACAAGAATGGGAGCTAACCATCTGCAGCAACAAAGATGAAACTTAAGGACATTATGCTAAGTGAGGTCATCTAGGTTCAGGAAGACAAATACCACATGTTTTTACTCATGTACAAGCTGAAAAGTCTGATCTTATGGAAGAAGAGAAGAGAATGGTGATTGCCAATAGCACAGAACAGGGAAGAGGAGGGAAGGGGATGGCTATGGGGGTAATGGTGCCATTAGTCAGAAGGAATCACTCCTAAAGTTCTATAGCTCAGTGAGGTAACTAAGACTGATGGCAATTAACTGTGCATTTCAAACTAGAGAGGGTGTTGAGTTTTTAATATAAAGTAATGATGTTTCAGATTAATATGCCAATTTTCCAGATCTAATCATTGTACATTGCATATGTGTGTTGAAATATCACCTTGACTTCATTAAAAATGCATAAAATTACATGTCAATAAAAACAATTAAAACATAATCCAAAAATATATAGGCCCAACGTCCTGAAATCTCCATCCTGATAAGTGTTAGTTGTGCGCCCTGATGGAGGGACACTCTGCCCCTGTACCTCAGACTTCCATGTGAAAGATTCAAAACTGTTACCACAGATAAAATGCTATCATAAGAATTATATTATTTCACAAATGCAAGTAGTAAGCATTTTTAACCCTTGACTAGCATTCAATTAGTATTATCTCTTAGAATAATTATTATCCATATTTATGTTGAAATCTAAGGACATAGACAAAGTTCCAGATCTTATTTAGGTCTTTCTACATTTATATCAGCAAGTTTCCAATAGAGAACATCATTTCACATCCTTAACAGCCTCTCCTTGCCACCCTACACTTCTCCCTCTTTGCTCAATTTCCTTACGCTGTGCAATGGAATCTCCCATCCTGGGAGCCCATGCCTGCCTCTTCCCCATTTGCTTTGCCTGATGCTCACTTTCCCAGGGAATCCAGGTTCCTTAGAACAGCTGCTGCTGCTCCATCTGCCTGCAGCTGCTGCTTGGAAGCAGGGCAACATGTCAGCAGTGCTCCCTCCCAGGACTGATTTTCTTTCTCATTTATCCTTGAAAACCTTGTCGGGCTGTGCCAACTGTGGGCACAGAATCAGCTGCCCCCCCCTCCCCGTGTGTCCCTGATGCTTTTGCTCAGGGACCTTTTGTATCCAGGCTCCAGCTGAGTCACACACTCCAGCCTGTAACCTAATAATTTTTTCTGATGACTTTTGTGAGTATTCAAAACCACTTCTATTCCCATGCGTCACCTTTTCTCTTTGCCCCGATACTGCATTCATCTCTTTCACCAGCCCAGTGTGACAAATATCTCATCCTACTAGGAGGAACTGTAGATGGTGATGAAGGTAATAATGACTACAAATTAGTAATGAAGAGAGTGCCAGGTCTCTTAGACTACATATCATATCAAGTATGACGAGTGTCATAAAAATCACTGAATGTTTTTGTTATTATTTTGCAGGTAAAGACTTTGAAGTTTAGAAAATTATCAAATTTCTCCAAAGTCAGTGACAGTATGTGAAACACCTGGCCCTTATCTAGGGCTTGTTGGATCATCAATCCAGAAATAAATCATGTACCTCTGATGATTATAAGGGAAAGATCCTTCCCCACCTGCACAGTTGGTGAAGATAGTTCTGCTTGTCACACCATAACATAAGTGAAGACATGTCCAGTGATTAAACAGAAAAATTTACCTTGCAACAGAAGTTTTGAAGGGAATGAAATTATACAAGAACTTTTGTTGTGGAATATTACTTTAACTAGGCAAAGATGTATCACATTGACTTATGGTGAGGAATATTACTTTAACTGTGTAAAGATGTGTTCAATTTGTCTATGCTGCATTTGTTTGATGATGTAAGGATTGTGTGTTTAATTATGTAAAGATGCATTGCATTTGTTTCCCCTTGCCTGCCTGAGGTACCAGATTGGTTTAATAAAAAGCTGAATGGACAATAGCTAGGCATGAGAGAGATAGGCAGGGATGATGGGCAGAGAGAATAAATAGGAAGATAAATCCAGAGAAGAGAAAGGAAGAGAGAATGAGGAAAAAGAAGAGGGAGACACTGGAGGTCAGCCAGCCAGGCAACTACAGTCAGCCAGCCAGAAGAAGCAGGAAAAGTATGACATACAAAAAGAAAGGTAAAAAGTCCCAAGGTAAAACTTGGATAAAGAAAACAGATTAAAATAAGAGCTAAGCTTTTGCTGAGTGTTTAAAGCTAATAAATCTCTGTATCATGATTTGGGATCTGGTTGGCAGCTCAAAAGAAAAATATCTGTTGTAAACTCTGAAAACGAAATTTCTGTTTTTCTCCAAACAGGAAATTGCAGTTTGATTATAAAATGCTCATGCTTTCAGAGACTGATCTCCAAATTATGAATCCAGTCTTTGAAATGTGGTTGAGTTATAGAGACTTCAACCTAGAAAAAAAATTAGCTCATTGATTTATGACAATTGAATAAACTCTCAAGAATTGGTGGAGAGCGTAGAGCATGGGCTTAATGGTGGTAATCAAGTTGCTGAAGTATTTGAAGAGTTTTCTCTCTCTATTTTCTCACCACGACAAGTCTATGATGATAAGGTCAAATGACTTTAACTGGACTCATAAGCCACAAATTAATAATAATAATAATAATAAACCTTGGGGCTGGAGAGATGGCTCAGTGGTTAAGAGCATTGCCTGCTCTTCCAAAGGTCCTGAGTTATTCCCAGCAACCACATGATGGCTCACAACCATCTGGAATGAGGTCTGGTGCCCTCTTCTGGCCTGCAGGCATACACACAGATAGAATACTGTATACATAATAAATAAATAAATATTTAAAAAAAAAAAAAAGCCGGGCGGTGGTGGCGCACGCCTTTAATCCCAGCACTCGGGAGGCAGAGGTAGGCGGATCTCTGTGAGTTCGAGACCAGCCTGGTCTACAGAGCTAGTTCCAGGAGAGGCTCCAAAGCCACAGAGAAACCCTGTCTCGAAAAAACAAAAAAAAAAACAAAAAAAACAAATAATAATAAACCTTTAGTCACTGAATTATATTTTCTATGATATTTTGTAACTATGACAAAAACAAAAACCTTACACAATGAATTGTGATTTTTCTGTTGCTCTGAAAACATAACCAGAGACTACACTCAAAGAGGATTGGTTCACAGTATGGCGAGCCCCTAGAATTTGGGCAGCAGGAACCAAAACAGAGAGCTCTTGCCTCGGATACACGGAGGCAGCAGCTGTCTATTTTCTTTTAATAGACTGCTGAGTTTTCCTCCTACCCAGTGAATGATTTAGCCTCTCAGGAAACTATCCAAAAACATTTGATATATTCAAATTAGAGAAATTGGACCCACAATCCTTTCTTCTCATTTTGATTCTATTGCTCAGCTTTCTAAAACTGTGCTGCTTCAACAATGTTTATGTTATCGGCATCTTGCTCTATATTTTTATTTGTACAAAAATCATTCTGAAGAAAATAACAACTCAAGAGGATAGCTAGGGACATGGTTTAGTTGGTAGTGTGTTTGTGTAGCATGTACTAAACCCTGGATTCACTCTCTAGCTCCACATGCTCCAACTGAGCATGTTGGCATACAGCTGCAATCCTAGCACACAGGAAGCCAATATAGATGGTCAGAAATTCAAAGTCATTCTTTGCTGCATAGTGAGTGTGAGGGCAGTCTGAGCTACTTGAGACCCCATCTCAAACAAATAGGTAAGCAAGCAAGCATAATCCTAGATAAAAATCCTAATCACTCCCGTCTTGATTTTTTATGGATTTCTCCCCTCCCCTCTCGGTGTGTGTGTGTGTGCGCGTGAATGCATGCATGCACCTGTGTGTGCAAGAGAACAACTGAAACAGTGCATGCGTGCATGAAGCTCAGGTCATCAGACTTTGTCGCATGCAAGCTCACTCACTGAGCTATCTCACTGTACCACCTTGCTGTAAGTATATTTGGACATTATTGGACAGAGAACAGTGGATAAATTGTGTAATCCCAGCACTCAGTAGCCTGGGGCAAGAGAATCACAATATGAACTTGTACAGAATAGCAAAGAAAAAGAAAGAGCATGGAATACGAAGAATTAGTGGTATCTGTATATAGAGAACTGTACATTTGGGTGAGGGGTACTAAATATTATGTTTAGAAGTTTATTGGGGGCTGCACGCTGTGACAGGACGATCATTTCAGAACTTTTAAATCTGCGTGTGTCTATGGATGTGTGCGTATGAGTCCATATTTGTGTTGGTGAGTACAGGCATTCACTAACCACGGTGCATGCCAGAGGGAGAGCTCGGGTGTCTGACCTTCTCCTCTTGTTGATCACTGTGCTGCATAGGTTAAGTTAGCTGGCCCAAAAGATTCTGGGGATTAAGGTGTCTCTGCCAGGCACCTCACTGTATGAGCACTGAATCTGTAGAGCCGAGTGTATTGCTGCACCCTGCTTTCTGTGGGTTCTGGGGTCTGAGCTCAGGTCCTCACACACGTGTGGCAAATGTGTGGTACCTGTTTATTCATTTCCTTGAGCTAGGGAAGATTTTTGACAATAAGAATAACATGATAAAACATGGTTCTTGCCTTCCTTTAAAGTAGTCTTCTAGGATATAGTGACAGAGGAAAGGAGACATTGCGTATGAGAAGTATTATCACTGTTGGATGCATCCAGATGCGCTGATACTCAAGGTCTGAAACCAGGTCGTTGGACCAGCAAGGGAAAGGAAGCATGCCCAGGATCAGGTGCATGGAAGGCAGACATTCAGATCCTTATTAAGGTTCTTCTCTTTTTCATATCTGGCTCTATTTTACTTTCCCTAGATCAGTTTTCCTGGTACCTTGAGTCTCCTGTATTATTTTCTGTCAGTACCTGCTCGTGTTTTTCTCTTCTTTGTGGAAATCCGAACACCAGGATTCGGTTTTTAATCTCAAGGCATTTGCTAGGAGAAGGTCTAGGTTCTTCCTTCCAGAGTTTCTGTTTGGATGAAAGATTTACCTCAGAGCTGCAGAGAGAGAGGAGCTTTCAGGACTGTCTCTCAGGCTAGCCTGTGACTCTCAGACTAGTCTCTAATCCCTCCTCTAACACAAGGCCCCTCTGATTCCCCCTGGTCCTCCATCTGTCTACATGTGTCCTAGATCTCCTTAGGCAGGGATTAGGTAATTATGCCATTCCCATCAGCATGCCCAGGGGTCTGGCAGGAGGGAAGCTGTAGGCTGGCAGCAGTGGGGTGGGCAGGAGCCAGGGGATAGTCTGCTCCCAAAGCCCCTGAGCAGCTTGCGACTGTGCTTGGCCCTCAGTGGGTCAGCCACGTGCCTGCCTGCTCTGAATCTGGCTAAGCTTAGAGGCCAGCTCTCAAAGGAGAAGAAACACATTAGACAAGGAAGAATGATTGCCATTGTCAAACTGTCCCTCTAGGTCCAGTCCAAGGGGAAGAAATAGCCGCCCCCCTCCCAGTTCCCACTTTCTACCCTACCTCCTCTCTTGGAGCCTAAACTTCCAATTTAGGTATAAAAACTGTTATTGAATGAAAGAGCTGTCTATAGACTTGCCAAAAATTAAGTGATCCAAAAGTATTTCTATTTAGGGTATATTCAAACATACTACACACGCGCATGAGCGTGCATACGTATATGTTCAATGTACATTAAACTATGTTGAAATATCCACATTTTCAAGTGTACATGGACACAGCAGACATTTATATATGCTTATTTCAACTTGGATTCATTTCTATATGAGTCTATACAGAAACACAATGTAAAATTAAGAGCACCTGAGCTGATACTGAGAAATGTGTTTCCTATAAATATTTTCAACAGTCCTCAGCATAGATAGGAGATATTTTCTCCAGTGCTGTAGTCACTAGCAAGTCACCCACACTTCGGTAAATACTGCCTAAGCCATGTGAATAAAAGCATCCCAGACTGAGCTAGGTGGGTCACATACAAAAGAGACAAGGTAATAGGAGGGCCGTACTTGGGAAGGACTTCAGCTGGAGAAGGAGGGGATGAGAGAAAGTAAGAGAGGATGAACATGTCTGAAACACATTCTATACACTTATGGAATTGTCCATAAAATAATTAAGCCCAAAACTAATCCTCAGTACAGAATATGCTTAGGAGTAGTTTAGGATTGACCATATTTGCAATAAAGTAAATGATCCAGTCAACTTCAGTCTGTTTTGGTTTTTTTTTTTACAACTTCGAGAAGAAACAGAAGTTTATCAATTATAGAAATATAACTTTTAATTTAAATATAACTTTTCCATTTGGCCTTTGAGAAATATGTTTTAGCTAACTGGAGACTAAGAATAAGTTCATTGCCAACAAAATCATTTCCTTAAATGACAAAAAATTAAAAACACACCACAACTTAAATAGTTAAATGCCATTGTGTGGTTTTGCAGTTGCTAATCAACTATCTTAAACTATCCCCTAGAGTTTAAAAGGAAGTTAATAATTTGCTTATTTATAAACTTCTATTCAATCATTCTTTTTTTTCAAAATATTTAAATTTGTTGTTCTGTCAGGTAGAAAATAAGCATAAAATGTTAATAGAATGAGTAATGCATTTAACTAAACATCAGGTGTCTAATGTCTAAGCCATCTTACTTTATAGGTAAGATGATGAAAATTTGGAAAGTTTATTAAACAGCACACTTATCTAATCTCTGTCTTGGGAGATCTATCACACATGTGGACAGACTAGGAGGAAAGGGTACTTCCTTACTTATTATATTATTATTATTATTATACTTACTTGTTGTTGTTGTTGTTGTTTGTTTTTGTTTTCTCACTGTGTATCCTTGGCATTTCTGGAACTGGCTGTATAGATCATCCTAGCTTTGAACTCACAGAGATCTACCTGCCTCTGCCTCCTGAGTGCTGGAAATAAAGGCATATACCAGCATAAGTATGTCCCACCACGGCCTTAGTGATTGTTTCTTAAAATTGCCTTTGATTCGCATTTAATAAGTCATTAGTTTCTTGGGCTGGAGAGATGGCTCAGCCGTTAAAGGCTGGGCTCACAACCAAAAATATAAAAATATAAGTCATTAGTTTCTTATAGACACATGCAAACTGTGTATTATGACAATCAAGATGGGGACTTTTCATTATAATCATCTGTTTCCCTGGGTCTACTATGTACACCCAAAGCATTGCTTAGAATTTCCTTTGCTTTACATTGTTTTTGTTAGCCACTTTAGGAAAACAAAGTAGACTTTGAAAGGTTAACTAATTCAAGCAAGCTTATTCCCCCATAAGACATCTAAAATCGTCATATTAATACCCTAACTTCATCCCAGTAAATATATTTTACTTAACCATATATAAAGTATGAATTCACTAATCTAAGACAAATGTGTAAAAGAAAATGACATTATGGTCTGTCTTAACTATAAACTAGTTAACATGCAAATAAAAAAAGGCCTCAGTCTCTTTGTCAAATGCTTTGTGTAATATTTGATCTGTGTGCCTCACACTGCTACTAACAATGTGTAAAAGGACATATTCCCAATAACAACTTAAAAAACAGAATCAAAACCCAGTATTACTACATATTTTTGAGGTGAGCGTATACTGTTGTACACCACTGTAGGCCAGATCAGAGCAAAAAGCTACAACAAGGTTCCTTTCAGCTATACGTCAATTTCTATAAAGTAAGCAAAATTCAAATGTCCTATTTCCTAAATTCAGAAAGTTTGCTTTTAAATATGTCTATTTAAAAGAAAATGTGGTACATTTATGCAACGGAGTACTACTCAGGGGTTAAAAAATACGACATCGTGAAATTTGTAGGCAAATGGATGGAACTAGATAAATAAATAAATAAATAAACAAACAAACAAACATCCTGAGTAAGGTAACCGAGACCCAGAAAGAGAAACACAGTATGTACTCACTCATAAGTGAATATTAGACATAAAGCAAAGGATAACCAGCCTATAGTCTACAACTTCAGAAAAGCTAGGTAACAAGGAGAACCCTAAGAGAAACATGCATGAATTCCCCTGGAAAGGGGAAATAAACAAGATATGCTGAGAAAATTGGAAGCATGGGGGTCAGGGGAGAAGGGAGTGCAGAAGGGGAGAAAGAGGGGAGGAGGGGAGAAGGGAAGGGAGGAGGAGAACTTGAGGGAATGGAAAGGTAAGGACACAGAAGGAGAGCAACAAAAGAGATATCTTGATTGATGGAATCATTATGGCGCTAGCAAGGAATCTGGCATTAGGGCCAGGCAGTGGTGGTGCATGAGGCAGGCAGATCTCTGTGAGTTCGAGGTCAGCCTGCTTTATAAGAGCTAGTTCCAGGATAAGCTCGAAAGCTACTGAGAAACCCTGTCTCGGGAGAAAAAAGGAAGGAAGGAAGGAAGGAGGGAGGGAGGGAGAGAGGGAGGGAGGGAGGGAGGGAGGGAGGGAGGGAGGGAGGGAGGGAAGGGAGAGAGGGAGGGAGGGAGGGAGGGAGGGAGGGAGGAAGGAAGGAAGGAAGGAAGGAAGGAAGGAAGGAATCTGGCACCAGAGAAATTCCCAGGAATTCACAAGGACGACCCCAGTTACGACCTTAAGCAATTGTGGAGAGGGTGCCTGAAGTGGCCTTGCCCTATACTCAGATTGATGACTATCTTAAATGTCATCATAGAAACTTCCTCCAACAACTGTTGGAAACAGATGCAGAGATCCACAGCAGAGCACTGGACTGGGCTGTCAAAGTCCATTCAAAGAGACGGAGGAGCGATAATATGAGCTAAAGGGTCAAGACCATGGTGGGGATACTCACTAAAACAGCTTACCTGAGCTAATGGGAGCTCAGTGACTGTGGCCTGACAGTGGTGAACCAGCATAGGCCCAAACTAGACCCTCTGAATGTGGGTGACAGTTGCACGGCAGGACGGACTGTGGGGCCACTAGCAGTGAGACCAGGATTTATCCCTACTGCATGTGCTGGCTTGGAACACATTCTATTTAGAGGGATACCTTGCTCAGTCTAGATATAAAGAGGGGTGCCTTGGTCCAGCCTTAAACTGATGTGCTAGACTTTGTTGACTCCCCATAAGAAGCCTTATCCTCTCTGAGGAATGGATGGGGAGTGGAGGAGGAGAAAGGTAGAGGGAGCAGGAGGAGGGGAGGAACTGGGAACTAGGATTAGTATGTAAAATGAGAAAAGACTATTTTTTTAATAAAAAAAAAGTTTTGACTAGTTAGAAATAGCAAATACTAGTGTATGGGTTCTGGACAGTCCTAGATTTTGAGGCTGGTTCCAGTTGCCAATACTATATAAATTAAAAGGACCTGCCCCTCCCTTGTTCTCAGGGACCTCAGCTGTTTTCAGCCTATTGTCAGTAACAAAATTAGAAGGAAAAACAGAGTCAGGTGGTGAAGCGGAAAGTGCCAGATGAGGGGAAAGTGAATCAAATAATCTCACACTAACCTTCAATAGGGTATACTAAGGTTTTTCTTTATTAAAAGGAAAACTCACAGATCACAACAAGGAAACAGGAACAGGTGTGGTGAGTGGGAAGAGAGAGGCCTAGTGGGCGCTCCTGTGGGTTTTTTGGTACCTAAAAGCCAAACCCTACATGGTCCAGCCTCTCAAAGACCATTGGCTGAAGGAGGTTCCCCATCAGGGCGGTGGTGGCACACTCCTTTAATCCCAGCACTTGGGAGGCAGAGGCAGGCAAATCTCTCTGAGATTGAGGCCAACTTGGTCTACAAGTGCTAATTCCAGGGCAGCTAGGAGTGTCACACAGAGAAACTCTGTCTTGACGAAAGAAAGAAAGAAAGAAAGAAAGAAAGAAAGAAAGAAAGAAAGAGAAAGAGAGAGAGAGAAAGAGAGAGAGAGAAAGAAAGAAAGAAAGAAAGAAAGAAAGAAAGAAAAAGGAAAAACAGAAGGGTATGTTCCTCATGCCTAAACCTGATCAAAATACTCTTCTGGAATTATTAACAGTTTTAATAAGCATATCAACTCTCTGGCTTAGCTAAGATAGAGATGTTAATCAACTTGCTTAGAACTACATATCCAGTTAGCTTCAGATATAAGGCTGTCTGATTTAACACTCTTAACTAAAGTACTCTATGTACATTTGAACGAGACACCATCTGGACTCCTCGGACATGGATTAGAGGCAAATTAACATTAATATATAAAAAATAAATGAATAGTAACAAATGGTGGCAATCATCTCTTATTAAATATGAGCTAAATACTTTAGGTATGGAATCTCAATTAATTCACCATCATATCCCATGAAGATGGCACAAATAGCATTTCCATGATCTTTCTTATAAATATTGGGGGACATGAGGCTATAAAGTTAGCCAATTGAACAAAGATTGTTCATCCAGTAAATAGCCTAGCTAAAATGAAATGAAATTTGAAATTTATGCTTTGTCAATGCTGAAGCGTGCATGAGCAGCCCATGTATAGTGGGTCTGTTGAACTTGTTCGTATTGGGTTCCATGGTCTAAGTTGACAAGGATGGCTGACCAGGTCTCTTTCTCAAGAGGGCACCAGATCTCATTACAGATGGTTGTGAGCCAATAATTGGTTGCTGAGAATTTAACTCGGGATCTTTGGAAGAGCAGGCAGTACTCTTAACTGCTTATCCATCTTTCCAGCCATGCCGTATATGGGCTGCCCATGCGTGCTATCTAAGGTACTATTATTCAATGTCAAATGTTATGATGCAACAATTATACCATACTATCCTTCAATTACACAGGCTGAAGAAGCTAAGTTTGAACATTTGGCATTTCTATGCTGATGTATTTTATTTTCATATCTCTGATTTTCTAGTAAAGCATCTTTCTTATATCACAAAATTATGAAAATGAAATAATGAAATGGATGTTACCACGAAGAATGGTGGGTACTTTCAAGCAACAACAGACTAAACTAGGGTCTTCCCATCTTCTTCATAAAATACACAGGTCATATCCAATAAAAAAGTTCATATTTTGTGAAGGAAGAGAGTGTTCCTTTCTCAGATTCTGTTGTGGATGTGGTAATTGCTCAGACTGGAATCTTTCTTATAAGATTTCTTATAATCTTGTACCATGCCAAAGATTGTCTCCTTGGAACAACGACAAAGCAAAGAAACCTTGTAACTGCCAAATGATGTGTCATTCAATATTGCAACCTAAATTCTTTATCTTAATTTCATGGATTATAGTATTTTATTATTTAATGATAGCCAGTTGTAACATCACAGCAAAAATATTTTAAATATAAAAAAATCTGATGATATGTGCTAAAATATTAAGCCAATACACAAAACTGCTTACAAGGATATTTGTAAAAAAGGAGAGGAGACGCTATTATCAATGTTTATGATAAATGTACCAAATATTTGCTTCTGTTTGTATAAAACATCTCTGGTAACTATTAACTATTGTATTTAAAACAATGGTGTCTATGTGGAGACCAGGAACAGCAGACAAGAGACAGACTGGAAGATGACATTCCTTTGTACATTTGTTTCTTAAATATTTAAGTTCAAGTCTTTCCTTTGTTAACCAACTTTATTTATATTAATCGTCATCATTATTGGATCCTTTTAATTTGAATTTTATCCGTTTAAGAGGAACCCTTGAAAAATATTAACAAAACAAGATTAAAAATCAGAAGACATTAAAAGGCAATAGCCAAAAACATCCTTCATATTTTTTTCAAAAGTAGGCAAGCCCATTTAAATTGAGGATGCTAGTCAATCCCTCTATGGGCTACCCTCTGTGGCTGAACTAACACCCTAACTGCAAATTTTACAGTTTACTGCATGAGTGATGGAGATGCTTATCTACTAAATTGTGACCTTCCAAATCTTCCAGACAGAAGACATGGAAGAAGGAATACGGAAACCTTCTGCTCTGGCTGAAACTACTGTGCTAGCTGCTTGTCAAACATAAATGCAAAGATTAAATGAAAACTCCAAAAAGACACAGTCAAGTAAAACACAATGTGTAATAACGCCCAAGGCTTTATTGCTACTGAAAAAGGAGAGAAAACATAGTCATTTCTTTTAAATAATTGCTTACTTTTACCTGAAAATGTTCTCAGAAGAATGGATATTATTTGAAGAAAGAGTTCTTTTCAAACATGGTACAGTTCGAAATTTGTATTCGGTTATAAAATCTCTCTTCACAACTCTACAGTCTTGATTCATAGGTATAAATTCTTCAAAGGTATAAACAAAAATTTAACTCTGGTGTACCTTACAGGGGAAAATCTAAAACCATTAAGTTGCATAGCTATTCAAATTATTGCTCCTTTTTATAAAACCATCACAAGCCACCAAGAACTGGTTTTCTCCTTTCTTCTCATTGCAAACTTGTAAGCTACTTTCCCACTGAAGTTTTATGAAGTTGCAAATATATCTGTGGGACCCAAACTTTTGCATTAAAAAAAGATAAATAAGTTAAATAAATAGTGTCTAATAAATAATGCAGATAGCAATTATTATCTGCAAACATAAATGCTACAAACATTAAATTCTCAAAAAAAAAACCCACCACGGATGACTCTATAGGTATCTCCCTTTGCCTATTCACACTAGGGAAATTCAAGGTATGTGTAAGGGGGGATACTGTGGTGGTATAGTTTAAGATCTCTCTACAAATTTTTCAATATATTTATAAGCCAGGGGTACAAAGTGGAGCAAAGTAAGTGCTGCAATAAGATGGACACAAAATAACTTATGTGTGAAGAAATAAATAAAAGCAATAAAGAAAAAAGATGCTTAGTTTGGTAGATAAAATGGAATATGCATCTGTCATTAAAATTGCTCAAATTTATTCCTATAGATGTACCCACTATCGTATAAGCTATTTATATTCTTGGGTAGGGCCTAAATAATTGTTAGGTAAGATGGATCAGGATAGTAAAAATTCACAGAATGAATTCTCTGTAAAAGAGAAACTTGACCAAGCCAGTGTGGATACAAAGAAAAGAGATGTCACATAAAGAAAAATGAATATTCTTCAGACTGATCAAAACTCGTGTTGAAGATACAAACTGGTAAAAGCATTCACATTCACTGACCCTGAATTTTGATTCTCAATTCTAAGTCACTTCTCTTGAAACGTCTGCTATAATATAAAGCAATATTATATCTCAGGAATGAGAACAAGGTAACAATCAGTGGAGGATGTGGAGTGACGATGTGTTGTCAGAATTCAAGCTTGATTAGTGACTGTGGTTCTGGAAAGTATGATGCTGGAGCAAATGGAGCTCCATGGATTTAGTCACTTTCCTTTAAACAGTGAAATTCATCTTGTTTGAGAAAAAATACATATTTTTCTGTTGGCTACATGTTAGGCAGAGTCCCTCAACTTGTGTTAGCTAGCAAGGCAGCCAACCACCATTTTATTACTCTGCAGTGGGAACTTGGCTGTGTTCTGATTCTAGCAGAAGCACCTAGACACTGGCAGAATTCCCATAGCCCTTTAGTCAGGGAAGCTAGGAAATGAACTAACTGATATTTCTGTGTTCCATTGGCCACACAAGTCAGATATTTCACTGTCTTTCTTGCTCAATTCCTAGGACTAAGATAGTTGTTTTTTAAATAGTATCAATCAAAAATAAAATTTATAAAAACGGAGGTGGAGAAGTAGATGGAAGGAGCATAGGTGGGAGGGGAGGAATTGTTAGGAGGGGAGGAAGGGGAATTTTTAGTTGGAATGTAAAAGGAAAAGAAACAAACACACAAACAATACATTTTTTAAAAAGGAAAAGAAGAAAAAGTTTGTGTGAGGTTTCTGTCATGGTTCTGAAATCACTAAAAGTGGTGTGCATACCTTTCAGCACGGCAATAAATAGAACTAATCTCTTAAAGAACATGGTTATTTACATTAATAATCAAGTTGTTATATTAGACTCTGAATGTTATGTTTAGATAGATATAAAGATCTGTCAAATTCACACAAATTTCATGGTCTATAAGCCAACAGACATGTAACTGATGTCTTCCAATTCCATTTAATCATTCCCTTCATGCTATTTCCCCTTATTGCTTTTTAGTTTAAGAAACTTATGAGAGATGAAAGGTATGTGTTGACTTAGAACGGTTGCTCTATGTTTATCAGAAAGCAACAAACACCAGAATTGGAAAGTTACTTGGCATAGCATCCAATGAGTCTTTGGTATCACTGGAGCAGGGTCTTGGTTTTCTATACTATTACCATGTGAACACAAACCACCAAATATTTTCACGTGAGAATCCCAAATACAGGAATTGGTGCAATGTAAGACATTAATGAGAAGGAAGTTATCAGAAATAGGAGATTCTGATTGGACTAGGGTCATTGTGTTTGATGTATATCCAAAGGGTTCTTTTAAATTCTCTGAGGGTTTTACTCAGCCACTAGAAACAGAGAAAATTTCTCCACCTCATTTTCTGAAGTGTTGATGTTTATCTTCCTGAGCTAATCAGTGAAGATAGTATTGAGCTGAGTTCCAATACCATGGTTGGGGTAAGAATCATAGGTCATGTCTATAGGAACATCATAGCGTGAAGTGCCAGCCTGAAAAGGAGTAGAATGTGCATGCCCTGAACTTAGACTTGCGGAGGTATAATGTGGCATGAAGCTGTAGGATTTTTCCAAGTCAGGGGAGCCACCTTGCTTCAAGGAGAAGTTGCCACTGATGCTCAGTGGTGGTGTGAGTGGACCCTCATAAGGTGGGGTACTGCAATCAGGTGGATGGCTCCTAAAAGAAGAATCTTCCAAACTCTTAAATGGTTGAGGTTTGAGATGGAGAAGATGTGTTTCCATATGGCCATAAGGAGGGCTGGGGAGCCCTGGAGACTGATAATTGAAGCTGTGGACAGAGACAGTAGAGTCACAAATTGGAGATTTTTCCTCATGCTTCTCCAAGAGGGCAGACTGAGGTCCCAGTTGGAGGCATCCAGCAACCAGGTTGCTTGTGGGCTGAGAGAGCCCTTTACAGAGCATCTCCACAAATCCCTTGCCTTCAAGTGTCTGACCGGTCTCCAGAACTTCAGACAAGGCCCAGATATAGTTCCTTGCTAGTCGAAGAGTCTCTATCTTGGAAAGTTTTTGGGTTTTAGAGTAGCATGGCATGACTCTTCTAAGGTTATCCAAGGCATCATTCAGACCATGCATCCGGGTCCGCTCTCTAGCATTGGCCTTGACTCTTCGAGCCCTGAACCTCTCCAGGCGTGCTTTGGTCATCTTCTTTTTCTTGGGACCTCTTCTTTTAGGTTTTTCTCCATCACCTTCCTCTTCTTCCTCTTCTTCAATACTGTCATGCTCTTCAGTTAAGGTTCCAAGCATCCCATAAGAGCCTGATCTTCTCTCCTGTTCCTTCATCTCTTTTTGAGAACTCAGACCTTTGTCCATCCAGGATTGTGTGTTGACCAGCTCTACTATATCCTTCGATTTCATGTACATTTTTGCCATTATAGATTCTGGAAAAGGAAAATATAAAAAGGTAAACCCCAAAATACTTGATGTAAATCTAAACTGATGATGGCTCATGCCTATGATCCCAGCCCTTGGGAGGTGGAGACAAGAAGACCAGGAGTTCAAAGTCATCTTTAACAGCATTGAAAGCTCAAGGCCAGCCTCTGAGTTACATGAGACCCTGTCAAAAGACACATAAACTTTGTTTTTATTTCATGATTATAGAGCACATTGTGTTGGGACTTCATATTTCATGATTTCTTTGACCATCTGCTATTTTAAATTAAGCCAAGGCTCAAAGAATTGCCCTAGACATACATCTCTTTACAGTATACTACAAAAAAAAACTAGCATAAAAGAAAAAAATGAATAATCATTGTGGTTCTAGTGTCTGACTTTTTATTATCAGATTATTTATCTTATGGAAATTTTACACAAAAATAACACAAATAAAATCCCAAGCACACATTCTTTCTTTTGTAAATTTATAATGTGAAGAAAAATAGATGAACATATAAATTACTGCTCCAATAGAAAAAAATACATGATAGCTAAAGCAATAAAAGAACTTCCAGAGGTATTACTATCCCTGATTTCAAAATGTAATACAAGGCTATAATAGTAAAAACTGCTTGGTATTGACATAAAAACAGACAGGTTGATCAATAGAATCAAATCAAAGACCCATATGTAAACCCACACACCTATGGACACCTGAGTCAGAGCAGTGTAGGACACTAGAAGAATATGGCTCACAGAATCAACTAATTAAGGTTCATAGGGCTCACAGAAACTGAAACAACAATCACAAAGCCTGCATGGGTCCTGAACTAGGTCCTCTGCAAATATGTTATGGTTGTGTAGCATGTTGCTATTTTAAGACTCCTAACAGTGGGAGAAGGAAGTGTCTCTGACTCTTTTGCCTGCTCTTAGGACCCTTTTCCTCCTACTGGATTGCCTTCCCCAGCCTTGATTTAAGTGTTTGTATCTAGTCTTATTGTAACTTGTTCTGCCATCAGGTTGATGTCCTTGGGAGAGTTGTTCTTTTCTGAAGGAAAAGGGGGAGAGAAATGGAGGGAGGGAGTGGGGCTGGGATGTGTAAAAGGAGGGGAAACCTCAGCTGGGATGTAATAAAAAGTAAAACATAATAAACAAATAATAAATAAAAAATTGCTGAAAGTGAAAAGTGATTTTTAAATAATTATATATAGTATAAGCATAAATCTGTTATTACCAAATAAGATACACATTGAACAGTTAAGCAAGCAAACTGTTCTGAGTTTCTACCGTAAAATAAATGAAA
Organism: Microtus oregoni; assembly: GCF_018167655.1. Taxonomy (NCBI): domain Eukaryota; kingdom Metazoa; phylum Chordata; class Mammalia; order Rodentia; family Cricetidae; genus Microtus; species Microtus oregoni. The sequence continues at coordinate 66,438,747 of NW_024543060.1, forward strand.
AGCTATAGCAATCAAGACTACCTTCCTGTGTTTTCTAGAGATGTGTCACATGCATTTGGCTTGTACAATCCCATATTCCCCACTGACTCTGCTAACAGGTGACTTCGAGTACCTCCTATAAAATAGTACCATCTTGCCTGGCCTGCTTCATGTGCAGAAGAGCCTTGTGTTTCTTCCTAAGCATACTGTGTTCTCTCAGGGCTAAGGGTATCAGACATTCTAGTGACACAGCATCTTGAAGGGACCATGAAGAAAAGCTGCCGCTGGTCATCTATCATAAAACAGTTCTTCCCTTTGCACATGCACCTCACACCATCAGAAAGACCATGGCAACATCTAGATGCAGAAGTCGATAATCTGCAAAAGACCACAGCAACAGCTAGACACAACAGTGATCTACCATCATTGCAACAGCTAGACACAGAAGTCAGTGATCTACTACCATGGCAGTGGCAGATGCAGAAGTCGGTAGTTTACTAAATCTATTCAAGACTGTTTTAATGAAACAGTCAGAAAACACCTAATTAAAAATGAAAAAATGGAACTAATATAAAACAAAAGAGAATATAGTGACTCTGAGCATACCATGGGGCTATTTTGGGTAAACACAGAAAAAACACTTCAATTCACTTGCCTAACAGATACTGTTTGGTATGATTTATGTGCAAATTTTACTATATAAAAATAGAGACTGGTTATTTAGTAAATGTCTTGCATTTGATATTATAAGAGTTTGAACTGTTTTCAGATCATTTGAGTTATTTCTAGGTATACAGTTTACCAGATAAAAGAATCTGATAAACCCACTGGGATATCACAGTTTACTAGCTAGTCTTTGAAACATTAAACCCTCCCTCACCTTTCATTATGAGAAAGGGAAAAACATGATAACATGCCATTTGATCCTTGAAGCTGGAGTCTCCATCCAGTCAATGAATTCAGGGATTAGTGCCTGGAGTTTACAAAAGTATTAAAATATGATTTGAATTGTTTCTGGTAATTGGAGCTTGTTTTCATTGTAACCTCATTTGCCTCCTGTAAATAATTAATGTTACTGAATTGCGAAAACAGCCTAGGTTTCATATTAATCAGCAAGGAAATCATGTCAGCTTGACTTACTCACTTCATAAGGCTTCCTGGGTAAGCAGCTTTATTGAAAACACACATTGGAACCTATTGGTCAACTGGCTGCTCAGGCCAAGGCAGAAAATCCCACTTTTAATATGGATGATGGAGCTTGTGTGCTGAGCTACACTTCTAACTCAGGCAAATATCCAGAGGGAGGGGTAAGGACCTAATTAATTTTCTGTTAAAGTAACACAGAGCTTCGAGAGGCAGGTGCATGCTGAGACTAAAAAGGGCAGGGTGGACTTGGGAAACCCAATGCTCTCGGTGTCATTACAGTAGCATTTGTGTAGCATTCTACAGTTTGCAGCACTTTTACACTCATTAATCTATGTATTCCATAGAGCACACTGTTGAGGGCAATGAGTACAGCCCTGTTCACTTTACAGCCAGCAGAACCATGGGGCCCATCCTCTAAATGATGGACATGTAAAGACATAACAAAACAGGACAGAAAACTATTTCTGATCTCAAATCCTAGGTTTTACAGTCCTTTTCATCATTTTTTTCCCACCAGAGTAAAAGAAAAATACTTTAGCAAATGTAGCTAGATCAGTAGAGCTAAGTCAATGGGCATCAGGCATGACCACTATGCAATGAATGATGGCTACAATGTTCTGAGGCAGCTTTTAACTCTCCTACTCTAGGATTCATTCCTCTCTCAAAGGCTTTCCTTGCTGCTTTTGACTACTCATTCTATCCCTCTTCTGTACCCTTTTCCTTTTCCTCCTCTTCTTTTCCCCGTCTTCATTAGAATCATTGCGTTGCACTGCATCTTGCTGATGTGCATGGGGAGAAGGAAGCTGACAGAGAGGAGAGCCACCTGACCCAGCGGGATCCAAGCAGGGCTCTCTCTTCTGTTCTTGACTTTCCTCACTACCACCTCTCCACATTTCCTAAGCCTTGCTCCATCTTGCTAAATGTGTCAGCAGGCACACTACCAGGAAATAGAATATAAAAATAGAGTTGACTGATCTTTGTCTTTAATGTATTTGGTGATTTTAAGAAGCTGTTTAAAATCATACTGATGATAGGTATACAGGAAAAGAACTTACTGGATTTAGCCAAGCAATGTGAAACAAAAGAAAGCAGTGAAATTTCACCTTTTGTCTTTTACCAACTATGGAGAGAAAAGGGGTTCAGTTTCCTCTGTTTCTATACATACTTGTCCATTCACTCAAAGATAATTCTGTGGGTATACAAACGTGACTTCAAAACTGTGGTGACTAGAATGGATGGAACTTTCGCCCAGAATTTTCAATTCCTGCTTCCTAATCCCAGTTTTATTTTTACATTCTTTTTGATAGTATAAAGATAAGATATAGTTTACATTCTTCTCATAAGATAAAATCATGCCAAAGTAAAATGTTGTAGAACAATATCCATGTGTTTATTTTTGAAATTTTGAAAGTCTATCCTAACCTTTCATTTGTTTACTTCATTCAAAATTGAAATTTCCCCACAGATGAATAAACGCAAGGTATTTGTTAGTGTCTCTTGTTATCTGAATGCCACATCACCTGATTGGTACAGAGGTAAATCTGCTAACTGCTCCATATTCTGCCCTTCTCAGCGGGACTAGACAGCATACACTCTAGAGTCGGATTGACTGCGTCCAAATTTCAATTTTACTACTTACTAGACTTCTGACTTAGACTTTTATCTGCCTTAATGTTCTCCTCCTTGAATGGAATAATAATAGAGATAATTCTCAGCATAAAATGAGTTGACATATTTAAACTTTGGATTAGTGCCAGGTGTCACAAATTCAACCTAAGTGTGAGATATGACTACTCCTAGGTATCATGAGTCACAGTGACAATAGTAGGTACATATAACTATAATCTATGCTTATATGTTGATTTTATGACAATGAAAATTAGTGGTCTATTTTAGTTTTTGTTTTAAAGTGTTTGAAAATTTTCTACTTTCCCTGTATGCCAATGAGGCTAAATATCAAAGGGATGAATGAAGATATCGAGTTCTATCAAATGCCTCTACAGTCAGACATGAAATTAGCTTCCAAATTTTCATTCTGTTTGTATTTGTAGAGATGAGAGAAGGAAGGTTAAAGAGAGAAGATTCTCTCTCATGAAGACATTTGACTTGACATTCATTTTTAGTTACATGTTCATAAAGTTTCTAGTTGAATGCACATATTCTCATCAATTCAGACCCTTTTACCTTTGGTTTTCAGTATGAGGAATACAACTTCTCCACAAGCTCCAGGGAAAAGATGAAGTATCTCACAAACAGAAGTAAAAACCGGAAATCTCCAAAGATAAAATTTTCTATTTTTCTACCTTTAATACTCTCATGGCATCACAAGATTGACAAAGACAACTCAGTTTCAGATCTGAGTGTTGAAAATATGTAATGCATTTCTGGTTTGGTTTGGTTTTTTTAACAAATTAAACTTAAGTGGATTCTCTTCAGAGCAAGGAACTAAACCCAGTGTGGCCTTTATACTGTTAACATGCTATCTCAGAAGTGTCCTGAAAGAAACTTGAAAATAAGATATGCTCTTGTCTTTAAAGTATGAGATGAACATAGCAAAGTTGCTTTAATATTTTGTAGATAGTGTATGGATATGAAAGACTATGGTACTGCCACATAGAGCAGACGGATAAATCATATCAAGTTTCTCTCAATTTCTAGAAGAGAAATTAGCCTTCAAAATATACAGGAAACAGATGCCAATGTGGCTAAAATGTATTGATGAATACGAGATTTTGAGTACAGAATTCTCCTATCTCCCAACATGTGCAAACATGTTCTGATCTTATAAAGTCCATTTTTGTTTTGGTATTAGTATTTGGGTTTCCCCGAACACCTGCATAGAATCTTCCTATTTATTTCCTTCAATAAAATGTCAGTTTTTGAGTTATTTTCTCTATTTAAAAATTTTACTTTCCTTTTTTTTTTCACTTTAAACCTCTTTTGAAAAGAAGTATTTGCCATAGACAATTCTGACTGCACACTATCCATCTGATGCCATAGGCAATCCTGACTGCCCACTATCTCGGCTCATGCAATAGACATTTCTGACTGCCCACTATCATTGTGTCCTTCTACTACATAGGGCTGTCATGGAATTCTTCCTATACTTTTCTAATTGTCATTTATTTTGGAGAAGTTTGATTGAAGAGCGAGTGTAAAGTTTCTATGTGTGTTTATGGTAGACTAGCTAGTATCTTTCCCTTTAAAAGCCCATGGTGCCTGATTACCTCCTGATGATGGGACTCTAAATCAATAGGAAGCAAATATCTAGACTAATTTCTAGAGAATCAAAGGACCACACACACTAAATGCTTTGCTCATAGCTATGGAGCCTGCAACTAAAAAAAAACAAACAAAACAAAACACAAATCAAGGCCTTCACAAGTGGTACTGCATCAAATCAATGAGTAGGCTGGTGGGTCCTTCCTAGTCATGCTTTTATATCTTCAACTGCAAGTCCCCATTGATTAGTAACTATGCATGTACTCTCTCTCTCTCTCTCTCTCTCTCTCTCTCTCTCTTTCTCCCCTCTATGTGTGTGTGTCTCTCTCTCTTACACACACATACATACACAGAGAGGGGCAGCAAGGGCATACTGTACTTCATTGATTTCTATAGCCTCGGACCATAATAGTGAACTTCCTTAGCAGAATTTAAACAATTATTAAATTTTCCCTTCATGTTCTTCTTCACTATATTAGAAACTAAAATGGGGTCATTTGCATTTGTTAGTATTTCTGGAATATATATATACACACACACATATATTTGTGTGTGTATATATATACATATATTTCAGTGGGAAAGTGGCGAGTATTTGGCAGAAGAGGAAAGACACACTTGAACAATCATTTTCTTCTAATTTACAATCTCGAATAGCTGGGGAGGAAACACATTTTCCATTCCATCCAAACTCTTGACAAAGCAAGTGGAACAGCGACGAGAATCTTTGCCTGTGGCCTTCCAAGATCGCCCTTTACTTATCTGATTTCTATTCCGCTTCCTCTCCCTGCACTTGTCGCCTAGACCTCGAGGTTCATCAGCAGAGCACTGAATTGGGCCAATTCTTCAACTTACTTTCTAAGCCACTTTGGGGAAATAGCTAAACTTTTGCAGCTTTTTAGCATTATTAAGATGGAAGGTTGGGCTTCGCGGGGACAGAGGAGTCATTTGCAACCTCTTCTCTTCTGAATCTGTGGGAACTTCACACAGAAACTTTAATACCCGCAAACACCCCCCCCCCCCGCATCGGCTCACCTTAGGCAGTGGAGTTCCAAGATTAAACTCTAATCTGTGTTCTGGAGGAAAGTCAGAGCAGCCAAATCCACCCTAACCAGGCCGATCATGGGAGACAGGGGATGCTTTCAGCCATCCATGTTAAGCCGGTAGCTCCCTCCTAGTGCCTGTTCCTGGTCTGGGTCCCCTGGCTGTGACTTATTCTACTTCTTCCTGAAGTTCTGGTGCATCCCCAGGACGCCTTTGGGCTGGCGCCTCCACCAAAGCTGGTTTCAGGACCTCCTGGCCTTGGTTAGCTCCCGTGAACCTCTCTTTCAGGACCACAGTCTCTGGGCAGCTCCTGTGATCTGACGGGAGCTTCTGACCTGCTGCAGTTTTAATGGCTCTGGCAGCTGACCAGGGCGGGGTGATGTGGCCCACAGGAAAGCCCCTCCCCTTCCCAGCCTAAAGACCCACCTCCTTCACAGGGCTCCTCTGAGGAGGTCCAGCTTTGCCCCTGCGTGTTTGTTTTTGTTTAAAAGAGGAAGGGTCTGGAGAAGGAGGGCTGCTGAAGTTGAGGGGTGAAAATCAAGAGAACTGAAGAAACTTGTGGGTTAGAAAGGTACAAGGCTCTGTTCAGTCGAGCAGGCTGAACAGAATGGGGTCAGAAAACTGGAGACAGACTTGGAGAGCAAGCTAGAAAGGTGGGTGAGGCTGCTGGCCCGCTCCTAAAAAGAATCAAAAGCTAAGAAAACTGCACAGCAAGGGTACAGGATCAGTAAGCGTGTGGGAGCGTTCGCTTGTTTGTTCTTTTCTCAGAGGTTTTGTTTTTGCACCTTGTAGATGCTAAACAAGCACTTTACCACTAAGCTAAGTCCCCTGCTTTTTTCTCAGAGCTTTAAGTGTAAAAGGAGGAAGTCTCTGTCTCCCTTTTCAGCAGAACAAAACATATTCCTGTTATAACCATATTTGCTGTACTGTTGTGTCATGTGACATTTACAAAAATAAAAGCAAGCGTGAAAACCCTTGGCTTTCTGGCTTCAAAAGATAGTTTTAGTACCAGTGTAACTGAAGACTATCTTAGGTCTGAAATAGTTAATATTTAGAACTCTGACACCGGCACATCGTGACTCTTGGCCTTCATAGAAAACTAGGAAAGGAAAATGAACTATCTCCCCGCCCCCCTCAGTTTTTATAGACAACTAAAAATTTTCAGCAAATTTTTAAGGTCCCACTAATATTTTTGTTTTCTTATCCAAGAGTTATCTAATCGGCAAAATAAACCTCATTTTTGGCGTAATTAACCAATACATGTTAGGTATGGCAAATTTCTGGAAAACATCAGAACTTATTCCTCAGCCAGAGGAAGGTTACATATGAGACAGTTTGCCTCCAGATAGAGCAGTCTAATAATTTCTAGATGAATGCATATTAGATGGCTTGGTCTTCTGATTTGTGTCTTTAAAGACTCATCCCTGGATATTAAAATGTTGTTGTTGGACTTGGCACCCTGCCTGTGAGATTTACTGTGGGAGGGGAGGAGTCAAATATTAGCAGAAAGGTGAACATATTGAGACAAAGATGAGGGTGGAGATGGAGCATTGATTCTTCTGACAGATGTAAGGAATTGGACATAAGAGGATTAGCTCACAAAATACATTCAGTTGTGTGTGTGCACGCGTGGTGTGTGTATATGCATGTGCATACTCGTGTCATGGCAGAGGGAGTGCTGGACACTGAGTTTTCTTTATTGCTTTTTTTTTTGTCCCCAGAAAAGTGGGTGGAATCCATTTCACTGGGGTTGCTCTCAAAACTCCTGGACAGTTGTGGGGTTGGCTGTTGAACTCTGAAAGGGCAGGAAGGGGCAGGAAGGGTGTGCAATAGCAAAGGGGAGGGGATGGAGACAGCCTTAGGGAAAGAGAATGAAGGGCATTTGCATTCAGTCTCCTCCCCCGTGTTTCCTAGGCCAGAGGGCCAATCCACAGTCCTTCCCTCTCTCTCTATTGCTTTTTTGTGAAGCTCTGAGGTAACCTGTTAGAACCATCTGCTGAGTAGGGAAAGGGAGACCAGACCAGCACTTAGTTGCTGGCCCACAGGCCTGACACTAGGAACCATTGAGAAAGAAAAGGGAGGCAACAGGCAGATTTATGGGCAACAATCTGTTACAGCCCACCCCCACGCCCCTCTGCCAGGAGACAGACTGATAATCCATCAACCCCACTAATGAATTAATTAGTATTCCCAGTAATCCTGACCCCCAAAGGAGACCTGCCTGTAGGCCTGTAAGTAGAGTAGAAACTGCCTTCTGCAACCAGACACCAAAGAAGAGGGACCAATGTGTGACACTGGCCCCAGGGCACTGGGCTGCAAGCCTCAGACACTGTGGGTAACTGTCCCCAGATGTCCCTCCTTCTCATCTTCTTCTCTGGAGACCACTTGCCTTTGCCGAATTAAACCATTTCTTCCAAACAAATGGGGTCTAAAGGCAATAAATCAGGAAACTATAGAAAGTGGGAGGCTGAGCTTTAGGAAAGAGATTTCTGGACTGACCATATTCACAGTAAAACTTGAGCAGATCTTAAACTTGTTCCACAAGAATTACCCCAGGGAGGGGGACAGCAATGGCAGGGCAGGAGCTGAGGAGAAGGCAAAGGAGACAGTCTCTGATCTAAGGAAGCTCAGTGTTCAGGCCGCAGAGTGATAAAGAGTCAAAATTGTGAACTGGTTTTAAAATGGTTGGTGACTTGAGATACTCCTGAACATGGTCTGGATCAGAGTATAAAGACACTGGATGAAAATAAATAAATAAATAAAAAGGAAAGGAAACATGACTGTTTTTTAGGTGTGGCAAAAGAGAGAGTTTATTGTAGATAAAAGGGAGAACACATCCAGGGGTAGAGACCTCTGGGAAAATTCAAAGTGGACATGGCCCTGAGCCCTGTGAGGAGAAAGGAGAAGGGAGAGAGAAGAGAGGAGTAGATAAAAAAAAAAAGGGGGGGGGGAAGATAACCAAAATGGTTGGATTATAAAGGGAAGGGCAGCTGGGGAGAGGATAGCCCCGCCCCTGGGCTGGAGAAGTTTAAGAGAGGGCTTAGGGTATGACAGCCAGGAAGGTTACCCAACAGATAGGGACTGACGGATAGCAGGGAGAACCTGGTGGCCAGGGCGGCTTTGATATGTTGAATATGTCATGCTAACTTTTAATTTTTCCTAGATTTTGAGCTACGGCTACCCTACTCAGTTACTGTAACTCCACCGCTACCAGCAGAAGTTCTGCAGGAAGAACTGCAGTCTGCGGAAATTCTGTTTTCTAGGACACTGACTCTTTCAAAGCTACAAAGGGAATTTATCTAAACCTCTGTCCCTCTAGAGAACTCAAAATCCAAAGGTTGGGTTCTGAACCTTAGCCTGGGACCAGACCTCATTTGTTTGACAGTATTAATCTGAATGCAATAAAAGCAAGTGGGCTTTCCAGGACCTTGGTAAGGAGGGTCTAATGGCCCAGGCCTGACAAGTAGTCCCCATAGTCAAGAATCAGGGTGGGCCAGGATCTCTGATCTTCAATCTCTCATGTTCTTTCTACCTCTAACATTCAGTACTGCCAACATGGTTGAATATTACAATCATCTTTTGAGGCGAAATAATTCAAAAGCCTTCAGGCTTGAATATGGTTTCAACACTGGTTAGTGACCAGGTCATAAACTTCAGTGGGAGTGTGTCTCCGAACTGGTAATTTGGTCCAGTTTTCCTCTACTCCATTCGTTCAGAGGCTGCGCATCTAAGCATTTGCAGTGTGTGTCATTCTGGCTACATAACGTTACCCGCATTTGCTTAAATCTGCTGAACAACTCTCTTTAAAAACCCCTGTACTCCTTGGCAATTGCTGTCCCCAAAAGTCCTTCAGGATTCACTGGATCGTAGTGATACTATTTACTAATGATGGGACATCAGACAGTATATTTGCTTCTGTACTTCTAAGTTCCGCCCTCTGTAACTGGGGGTAATCAGGCTTGGCTAATGAATTGGCTCTGAAGAGTATAAATAAACAACAGATGGTGAGTTTGCTAACTCCTTAGTAGAATGTCTGACACTTAGCAAGAAACCAGTGAATACTACTTGTTGATATTTTATGTTAAATATTAGATTCTGGTCTTTTATTCCCTAGGGACAAAAGGAGATCTAATATTAGGATCTCCTCTTACAAGATCTGTTTCTGTATTTCTGTGTTACAATAATAATCACACTATATTAATTTGTCTAGTAAATATGCGTTATACAGACTTGCCTAAAGATTAAACTGATAGAGGTATTTTCAAAGCGGAGCTTCCCTCTTCCCAGATGACCTTAGCTTGTATCAAGCTGACAAAATGCTAACTAGACAGCACTCTTAATTTTTAAAATATACAAATATATATTAAATGATGTACATTTTTACACATGCATTCACAACTTGTATAACAGCACATTTTTACATAAAGATACCTCTGCTACAGCATAGAGTTAGACAGTCATCAAAAAAGATTGATTCCGTTTGCATATGCATAAACTAGTCATTTGTAAATTGTGAAAGTAAAATTAGTTTTAGGACATAACTACAATGTATTGTTTTTAAACTGACATTTTCTATTGCATTAGTTACTTTTCTCATTGTTGTAAAATATCCCTGACAGAAGCAACTACAAGAAGGAAGGGTTTGTTTTGAGTCATAGTTTGAGGGTGCAGACCATCGTTGTGCGGACATCACCACAGTTTGAGGGTGCAGTCCATCACTGTGTGGACATCGCCACAGTTCGAGGGTACAGTCCATTCTTGTGTGGACATCATCAGAGTTTGAGGGTGCAGCCCATTGTTGTGTGGACACCATCAGAGTTTGAGGGTGCAGTCCATCACTGTGTGGACATCGCCACAGTTCGAGGGTACAGTCCATTCTTGTGTGGACATCATCAGAGTTTGAGGGTGCAGCCCATTGTTGTGTGGACATCATCAGAGTTTGAGGGTGCAGTCCATCATTGTGTGGACATTATCACATTTGAGGGTACAGTCCATCGTTGTGCAGACATCACGTAACAGGAGTCAGAAGCAGCTATTCACATTGCATCCACAGTCAGGAAACAGAGAGAAATGAACGCTTGCATACAAGTATCTTTCTTTTTTATTGCTTCTCTCTTTTATGCCGTTCAGGGTGTGTGTCATGAGATGGTGTTACCCACATCCAAGGTGGACCTTCCTTGCTTTGTTAAATTGTTTGTCTAACATGCTTGTTCACATACCCAGAGGCTTGTTTCTATGGTGATCTTAGGTTGTATCAAGTTGATAATCCAGGTAACAGTAGCATCTACTCATTAGCTCCCACCAACTCCACCCTGCTCTTCTCAACCCCAGGAACATCTGCCAAGTCTTTTTCGTTTTTCATTTATCAGACAAAATATATTTATAATCTACAAATATGAACCACATATTACTGTCTTTCTTGTTAAGATTACCTTTTATTCCCACAGAAATGTAAAGTAACCCAGTTGAACAAAGACAGGCAAAAATGTACTGATTGCCCCAGTGGTCCTCCAGTGGAATGATGTCTAAAGCAAATGTGGTCTCTTTATACAATGGAATACTGTTCAGCATAGGGAGAGGGATAGGAGTAAAAGGCATCATGCTATGTTAAATAAGCCAGACACAGACAAACACCACCACATGCTCTTTCCTATATGAGAACACATATAACAATCTCATAGAAAAGTAAATCAGAAGAGTGTGCACCAGAGGTGGGGAGAGGGAGAAGACACAAGAGACACAAGCACAGAGAAGAGGTGTGCTGATGCTTCCATGCGCACAGCTTAACAACCTACAATATAATCTGCAATGAGAGGAGAGCAAAAATTCCCAACACGTAAAATGATGAATGGTTAAAAATAAGTTTTAAGAATGATAAATGGCTGAGAAGAAAATACCAACTTAACGATCACATCTTTACCACAGATTCTGACGCGTCATCCTGTATCACCCATTGGCATCATCTGTCAATATGTGTCAGTTAAAAGCAAAAAGGAATTTCTGGAGGAGCAAAAAACAGAAAGCAAATAAAGAAAATTAAGAGTTGATGACACATCATAAGCAATTGTTTTCAATCTTCAGTAAGATACATGTGATGTATTATAGCACAATGTCTGACATTTTTCTTATGAGTGGGTAGGTTAATCCTTTTTAATGATCTTCTTCTTCTTCTTCCTCTTCTTCTTCTTCTTCTTCCTCTTCTTCTTCTTCTTCTTGTTTTTACATCCTGACCACAGTTTCCCCCACACCACTCTAGACACGCCCTATCTCATCTGCAGAGTGTAAGAACACACTTTAATTTGAATTTGAGAAACTGCGATTTTATGACCCCCTCAACCTAGAAAACACATGGTGCAGGTCAGTGGGGATTTTCTGTACAGATACAAAGCTACAACACAACCCAATGAAGAGGTAAATAAAGCAAACACAACTTTCAAATACTTCCAGTGGTCTGTGGGGAGCAGACAGAGCACTGGTCTGTGTACTTGCAGGTCAAAATCAAAACCGTTTCACTAAGGAGGCCCTTGAAGGGTGAAGCCTGGCCCCAGCTCAAGACATCATCTGTTTCATGGTCTTGTCTTATGATTGATGTCTGCCACCGGGTACCACTGCTACAGAGCGAGTTCCTCTGTACTTAATGCCTTCTCCACTATAATGGAAAGACACTCCTAAAACTATGAACCTAAATTAATCTTTCTTACTTGATTTCTGTCGCTTATTTTGGTCATCGTGGCACAAAGTAACTAACGCCTACTTCTACAGTAAATGGTTCTTCAACAATGTTCCAGTGTAACTTTGCTGTCTCTCTGCTCTCATAGCCAGAACTATTTTCTTTTCCAAACATGCTAATGTAAGTATGAGCTGGGAAGGCAGGAAATCAGGCAACACAAAGAACACATTGCTGTGCTTACCCATTAAGACTCAAACTGAGTATGTCAATATATCAGAATTATAGAGAAGGGTAAGGGATAAAATAAATGAGGAAACCAACATCCTCTTGATGAGTCTATGCTACAGTCCTTACATCAGCACTCTGACTAGTTATCATTTTTGAAATACATATTTCTCTGTTGCAGGAGAATTGTCTGTATTCTGTCAATCATGTTATAAATAAACGCTGATTGGCCAGGCAGGAAATATAGGCGGGAAAACCAGACAGGAAGTAGAAATGATGTAATGAGAACAGGAGAATTCTGGGAAGGAGGAAGTTGATTCCTCCCACTCCTGCCCAGACCACCAAAGCAACAGGATGTGAACTGCCCCACTGAAAAAAGGTACTGAGCCACATGGCTAACATAGATCAGAAAAATGGGTTAATCAAGATGTGAGAGTTAGCCAGTGAGAGGCTAAAGCTAATGGGCCAATCAGCTTATAATTTATGGAGATCTATGTGTGATTTTCTTTGGGGCTAAACAATTGTGGGGAACCAGGCAAGACAGAAATGCAAACAAGCAGACTGTTCATGTTATACTCTGTTTCCATGTAGATAACTTTACCTACAATAGTTCTTGTTATAGATGTGATTATTATTACTCTTTGTTTGCTTCTTTGTCTTTTTTTCCTAATCATCGAACCCAAGGCCTTGCACATTCTAAACCATTATTTGATAATAGAACTACCTCCCTAACTCTTTATCAATTTTTAATAGAAGAGAACAAATTTCATTAATTAATTTATTCAATAAATATTTGAGTGTTTCATATGCATCATGGGTACTGGGGATGTATCAGCATCCAATACAGAAATGATAGCTTGCTAAGGTAACAAAACCAAGGAATGAATGTGCTTCTTTTAATGTCTACTCACTTCCATGCCTCTTGATTGGTTTGGTTTTTCTATGTGTCTAAGTGTTTACCTTCATGTATTTTCTGTGTACCATATGAGTACCTGATGCCAGGGAGTCCAGAAAGGATATCAGATTCCCCTTGAACTGAAGTTACGTGTACTTGTGAGTGCTGGGAATTGAAACCGAGTCCCCTGTAAGAGTATCCAGTGTACTTAAACACTAAGTAATCTCTCCATCCCCTTATTTTTATTTTTAATATCTGAGCTCTAAGAGAATATATTTAAATGAAAATTCTGTAACTTAGCACTCCATTCCAGAAACCTACCTATTCCCAGGAGTAAGGTTGTTTATATCAAGGTAAGCCCTTACATCACTATAAACCTTTTCTCTTCTCCTCCGAGCACCTTTCCCCCACCGCACCCCTGTCTCCATTCACATTACATCCAAATTTAGTTGTATCTACAATGCCGTTAAGTTCTGATTTACTGAATACAGTCATAGCTTATACGTGTTATAGACCTATGATTCCCTACTAATGATTTTAATTTTTTATTTTATTAGTGTGTGAACAGTTTTCAGGACTTTGGTATCATTTTTCACTTTGGGTCGAGGCTAGCTGGCTTGTAATCATCTGACCAAATCCCCTACTTCTGCCTCTGATTGCACTATATGAATGCTGGGAATACAGATAGACACCACTGCATGTGGTTTTTATATGGGTTCTGGGGACTGAACTAAGATCATCAGGCTTGTGTAGTAATCATTTTTGAACCATAAATCCCTGTCTCTGGCCCCTTTTTAGTTAGTTTAGAAGTTCTTTGACATTCTAAAACATCCCAACTTGGAGGCTCATTGTAGGGTCTCTTTACTTACGCTCTTTACTGAGGTATAGAACTTACCCATTCCTGGATTTTTTTTTGACTATCGTATTGCCTTCTTTATCTAGGCTGTACAGGATTGTAGTAAAGGGAGTCAGGGGATTATAGGTACAGGTTGGGTTTGGAGGTTACTAGGTAAAAGGAACTGAGATGAGAACTGGGAAAGATAAAGTGGGGAAAATGGGAAATAGAAGATGAAGGAAAAAAAGAAGGGAGGGAGGAAGAAAAGGAAGGAGGAAGGTAAGAAGGGAGAGAGGGAGGGAGGGAGGAAGAGAGGGGTGGGGGAGGGAGAGAGGAAGGGAGGGAGGGAGGTAAGAAGGGAGGGAGGAAGGGAGGGAGGGAGGAAGAGAGGGGAGGGGGGAGGGAGGGAGGAAGAAAGGAAGGGAGGGAGGGAGAAACGAAGGGAGGGAGGAAGAAAGGAACGGAGGGAGGGAGGTAAGAAGGGAAGGAGGGAGGAAGGGAGGAAGAGAGGGGAGGGGGAGGGAGGGAGAAAGAAAGGAAGGGAGGGAGGGAGAAAGGGAGGGAGGGAGGGAGGGAGGGAGGGAGGGAGGGAGAAAGGAAGGGAGGGGGAGGGAGGGAGGGAGGAAGGGAGGGAGGGAGGGAGAAAGAGAAGTCCTTCTTATTCCATTCTGTGAGGTAAGAAGGGAGGGAAGAAGGGAGGGAGGGAGGGAGGGAGGGAGGGAGGAAAGGAGGAAGAGAGGGGAGGGGGAGGGAGGGAGGAAGAAAGGAAGGGAGGGAGGGAGAAAGGGAGGGAGGGGGAGGGAGGGAGGGAGAAAAGGAGGGAGGGAGAAAGAGAGGGAGGGAGAAAGAGAAGTCCTTATTCCATTCTGTGAGGTAAGAAGGGAGGGAGGAAGGGAAGGAGGGAGGAAGAGAGGGGAGAGGGAAGGGAGGGAGGAAGAAAGGAAGGGAGAGAGGAAGAAAGGAAGGGAGGGAGGGAGGGAAGAAGGGAGGGAGGGAGGGAGGGAGGGAGGGAGAAAGGAAGGGAGGGAGAAAGAAAGGGAGGGAGGGAGAAAGAAAGGGAGGGAGGGAGGAAGAGAGGGGAGGGGGGAGGGAGGGAAGAAGGGAGGGAGGGAGGGAGGGAGGGAGGGAGGGAGGGAGGGAGGGAGGAAGAAAGAGAAGTCCTTATTCCATTCTGTGACTCAGAGGGAAAATAGCCCCAGGCTCATCTTCTTGATATTCAACCCCCATCATCATCCCTTCACCCTGATGAACCAGAGTTAGAGCATGAATAAATCTTTAAGGGTTAGCACTATTTCCCCTCAGGCTAGGATGGATTTACCATATTTAAAGGCTTAATTATGACTCTGAATATTTTCTGTGGATGTCAGCTAAAGCCAGACTGTATTCTCTAGGAACCCTCTACAGTATTCTGGGGTTGATGTTGCCACCTGGTATTTGGAACACTGGTGGAGCTTGGCCACGACTCAACCTTGTCAAAACAGCTACTTGGAAGGCTGAACCAGGAAAGTGCAAAGCCAGCTTCCGCTATGAAGTGAGTTCAGTTCAGCTTTATTACTTGGAAAATGGAGTCCTGTGTACAGGTTTTTAGACTCTCAGATACAATTATTTAAAAGCAGGTGCAGGAGGAAATTTGAGGACGATTTGACGAGAGTTGGAGAGTGAAACAGTAAGGCAGTAATGTTAAAAATTTCAGCAGCTGCCAGGGAAGGATAGAGTAAAAGGAGGAGAGGGAGGAGAGGGGAAGGAGAGAGAAGAGGTGAGAAAGACACCATTGGTGGAGGGGCAGGGAGAGCAGGGTTGTGGAGAGAATGCACGTCCACAGTTCAGTTTTAGGGCAAGCAGGCTTAGGACTCGGTCTGGTTTCCATAAAAAATGGAAATAGAGAGTAAGAAAGAAAAGTCATACTTCTTCACGCTAAACTCAGAAAAGTGGGCAGACTTAGTGCTAAGAATCCGTAAGCAACCGCATTGAGTGGTGAGGTTCCTGGGTACACAGATTATATATCACAAAGGATTTTGCTTTTCCTTCCATCTCTTAAACATAGGCCGAAAAAGAAAAAAAAAAAAAACATCGTCCGATGTCTACAGCACAGATTATTGACAGGTCCATTCAGATTAACTTTCTTATTTAGTTTTATTTAGTGCATAGGATGTAGGGTTTTTTAAAACATATATAATTTTTTAAGTTGTTAAGAATGCCATGCTAAGAAATGGCTCCGAAGTTAAGAGCACTGGCTGCTCTTCCAGAAGTCCTGAGTTCAACTCCTAGCAACCACATGCAGAACACTCTATATACATAATAAATAAATCTTGGAAAAATAAAAAGAAAATATCATGGTTTTTTGTTTGTTTGTTTGTTTGTTTGGCCAAAAATGATGTGATAGAGTAAATTAAGAAACATAAATCAGGAAATAGGTAATTCATCTATAAAGTAGCCATGTTTCCCCAGAAGGAAGCAGCATCTTAATGCCTCCAACCAAATCTTGCTCCTACATCAGGTCCTATCCTGTGCTGTTTCAACAATCATTTGGGATGGTTCCTCCTCTAACACCCAGTATTGCAAATTCTAAGGAGAGTAATCATGGTGTTTATTTATTCATTAATATCATGTTGCTATTCACAAGGGAAGGGCCTATATCTAAGAGTCTGCAATCATGATAATAATCTGACCACCTACCTAAGCATTTGGGCAACTTAGCAAGACTTGGTTTCAAAATAACATGACTAGAATTCTAGGTTTATAGCTCATACAGCAGTGCTCCCAGGGCCTGCTGTTATATATGTACAGAATGAATAATTTAATTTTGCTTAGAGTTTTGAAAATGAATTAGACAGCTAAATTCCCTGAGGCCTGAAGATACTGAATCTTAATCTTTCCCTGTCCACCTCAGCCCCTCACTTCTCAATTGTTGTAGAATAATAATTTCCTAAATACCCCCCCACAACTACTTTAAGGCTTCATTCAGGGCATCTCTGTGTCCCTGTTAGGCCCCTCACTACTGTGTGTCCCCTTGCCCCTCCCTTCTTTCTCCTTCCTTTAGTGCACATGTTCCCCAATTTGATTTACTTCTGGACATTGTGTGGTTTTTGCAATGACGGGTCCTCAGAGAGCCCTCAAAGGGAGCCTTCCATCTGTCAGCCTTTTATCTATCATGTGCTCCCTGGCCTGCAGCACTCCCCCCCCCCCCCCCAGCCCCAGCTCCTTCTTTGTAAGCAGATTCTAAGTAAGCTGTTGATTTAGGCAAACTTTCCCTTCCAGACTTTGTCCCATCTCTGCCCTACTTTCTGCCACCCTTACTCAACTTGATTCTGTTTATCTTCTTAAGAAACCTTCAAAATTGTAGAAGTCTGTGAACTTACAGCTCAGTGAAGTTACTTTGCCCTTTCTCGCCTGTGGGGATGACTTGTACTATGCAATTAAGAAGAAACAGTGCATTGAGTTATCAGTAAACTCGGGATTAGGCACACTAGCAGAAGGGAGCAATGGTGCAGAAAATCTGGGTCGGCAGATAATCTAAAATTATATCCTATTTACCGAGTAGTATTTATTCAAATCCATGAGGACACAAACAGGAGTGAAATAGCACATGCCCCAGTTAACAAAGACCTCCATTGTCTCTCGATGGCTACGCACGTATATGAACAATTTAAGTTCAGAAGAAGTTGTACTAGGAATGAGCACATAACAATTTACAGGTCAGGGACTGGGGTTTAGGCTCTGCTTTGAAACATCATGGCCTTTGATTTTATCCCACACACTCAGCACCGAATGTGAAGTGGATGTATATATACATCTTTTATCTTTAAGCTCCACAGTAACCTATTTTACATACCGTGTATAAGTCAGCTTACAGGGAGACATTTATTTAATGTTTTAAAAAGTTATTTTTGATGTTCATTTTGGTGTGTATGTTGTGGGGGGGGGAGTTCAGTGGGGGTTGTGGGAGTTGAGGAAAGTCAGTCTATCTCCTTGTTCTATCATATCCTACTGGTGTCAAAATTCACTGGCATATTTTCTAGGAAAAGTGCGGCATAATAGTGGCAGCATTTAAGATTTTAAGTGTTTGGAATTGTGCTGGGTAGCAAAGCAATCTATGTATCTACCACTTACGTTTTATTCAGAAAATCTGAGTAATTTGAAGGGCAAAAAACGAAGGGTAAAATATACAGTAAGCTTCAATAAAGTTATACCCAAAGGTGACTTTGAGGCAGGATAGAAAGGTGGGGGGAAATTATGGAGCAGAGATGACCTTCGTTCCATGGTTTGGTTGAAGAATCCCTCCAGTTCAGAGTTGATAATCCCCAAACAATTCACATTTGTTTCAGGCCTTTCTCCCCTCTCAGCTGAAAACCTGGAATTTTCTAATTCAGACACCCCCGTTTACAGTAAAATATGTCTTAATTCCCCTGTGTAATCCTAGTGGCTTCTAATTTTACTTTACCTGATTATAATCTCATCCAAGGCATCTCCCCAACTATGCCCTGGCAATGCTGAAGCATGCACAGGCAGCCCGTATATGTCAGTTCTGTTGAACTTGTCCATATTGGGTTTCAAGGTCTAAGTTGGCAAGGACGACCAGGTCTCTTCCTCAAGGGGGCATCAGATCTCATTACAGATGGCTGTGAGCCACCATGTGGTTGCTGAGAATTGAACTGGGGACCTTTGGAAGGGCAGGCCGTGCTCTTAACTGCTGAGACATCTCTTCAGCCCATAGGCATCCTATAATCTCACTTAAATAAAAAGATAGAAACAATAGGGGGAAGTTTCCTTAGCAACCCTTCAACAAGTGACTTGAGAAACACTAATGTGGCACCTATGGTATGTAATTATGACTCTCGCTTGAGAATACTGTGCCCTCACCTGGGCATGCCTTGTTCTTCTCCTGGACATTTCTCTCTCATTTTTAACACACATTTCTAAAGCTTTCTGATAGACAATGACTTTTTGAGAAGCTCATATCCGTGTTCTTATGCTATATTTTCTCCTTGAAGTCCATTTTTTTGTGTGTTTTATTCTTTCCCTGAGTGCTTGTTTACATAAAATTGAAATAAAATACAATAAATTAAAATAAATCCCAATTCTGTTCCACCCTGGTTCAACCTGAAATTCCTTTCTACATCAAAGTCAACTCAGGTTTCTCCTGAGTTTAGGGCCCTGAAAGATTAATTTCTCAGGCTGCTGAGGATGAGAGCATGGAGCTGTCTGCCTCCCTGCCACAGTCAGGGTCCACCATTGGTCCTGTCTCTTGTCTGCACTAAGCAAGCATTCTACTACAAGAGTTCCTTAGTCCCCTTCTAACCTCCTAATATCCATTCATACTAAAGAATATTTGGTCATCTCATTAATTTTAAAACGTCCAGATATTTTGATTAAAAGACTATTTAAATTGTCCTGTGGTAGATCATTGATATTAAAAATAAGCAGTATTTGTATTTTTCCATTAAAACATAAATGGAAAATATTACCAGCTGCCTACCTATCATATTTCCTTTCTGATTATGAAATAAATTGTGATTATGACCACAAAATATATGAAATCCTGATTTTTTTTCAGAAGTTAAGATTGCTGTTTCTGTGGCTGAAACTACTTGGTATATGGGAAGATATAATTTTGTAGACATGAATTTAAGGCCAGGGAGATGGCTCAGCAGGGAGAAGTACTTGCTGCCAAGACTGACAACCCTATTGATTGTCAATCCCTGAAACCCATGTAGTGGAAGGAGAGAACCAGCTCCCAAAAGCTGTCCTCTGATTGCTACACTTTGGTCTTGCCACATATTATTAAGTACATGAAATAAATAAATCTAGAAAATTAAATTTAAAGTGATACTGCATTGTTACCTGATTTCTTCAATTCCATTTACTTATGCAAACTAAAATCCTGCCGTGGGGTGGTCTTTCTGTATACTGTGAATATGCATTCCTGTCATTGGTTAATAATAAAAGCTGTTTGACCAATAGGCAGGCAAGAAAAGGTTAGGTGGAACAATCAAACTGAGAACTCAGATGAGGAGGGGCAGAGTTGGGAGAGATGCCAGCCAGCTGTTGAACAAGCGGGAAGTGTAGAAAATGAGGTAGCAAGCCTTGACCCATGTGGCAAAACATGGATAGAAATATGAGTTGATTTAAATATAAAACCTGGGCTATTTGTTGAGCATTAATAATTAATGTAAACCGCTGAGTAGCCAGGCGGTGGTGGTGCACGCCTTTAATCCCACAACTTGGGAGGCAGAGGCAGGCGGATCTCTGTGAGTTCGAGGCCAGCCTGGTCTACAAGAGATAGTTCCAGGACAGGAACCAAAAGCTACAGAGAAACCCTGTCTCGAAAAATAAAAAAAAAAAATAAAAAAAAAATAAATAAAAAAAAAACCGCTGAGTGATTATTTGGAAATAACAAAGTAACACTTGGCTTCCACGTGGATAAAATATGGTGGTTGGTGAACAGGGAGAACTATACATTGAAATTTCCAGAAAATAATTCATACTTTTGTGAAAGATTTTATTAGGTTAATTGATTGACTAGAACTTTTGTTTTATGAGGATTTGGTTTGTTTTAGAGTCAAAATATTTTGAGCCATAATTAATAGCTTCAAGTAGCTGCTTGTTACCCACCATTATGTGTGACAACTTCCTTGCTATTATATGAACTCTTTTTGGAATGTTTTAGAAGACCATTAGCTTTCAGCAACACAAAACTAAAACTGTTATCAGTATCTGAAACCAGTAACAGAGATTTCTATGCTTTGTTGTAACCTGCTTACTTGCTGCTTCCAACCATGTATTTGAACAGTGCCCTGCATTTTTTACTTTTATTTCTTCTGTAACTATAAAAACTGCACAAGACTGTTAGAATGCTGCAATTATCGTGATATTTGAGGTAACCCGAATCTCTGCTCCTAGGAGTTGGTCATTCACATTGGGCCTAGAGTAAACTTATCTTATTACCTTTGATGTGAAGAAATGACGGACTGGAATGAAGCATATGCCAATTGAAGAATGACAATGATTTTGATCAAACCATCATAATTTTACAGGATTTCACTCATGGGATACCTCTTCAATAATATTTGCTCTGACTCCTTCTCGCTCTGTGTGTGTATGTGTGTATGTGTATGTGTGTGTGTGTGTGTGTGTGTGTATGTGGTGTTTTGCAGGTATGTAAGGTGTGTACATGTATGTGTGTATGTGTATGTGTGTATGTGGTGTTTTGCAGGTATGTAAGGTGTGTACATGTATGTGTGTATGTGTATGTGTGTGTGTGTGTATGTGGTGTTTTGCAGGTATGTAAGGTGTGTACATGTGGGTGTGTTTCCACCTGTGATTAGTGGAGAAGTTGGGAGATAACATTGGCTATCTTGCTCTATTACTCTCCAGCTTATTTTTTGAGACAAAAATCTTTCACTGCAACTAAAGCTTGTCATGACTAGCAACTCCAGGAAACACTTTGTCTTTTGGGTTTTTTTTTTTTCCCTAAAATCTGTGGTTACAGACATCCATGTATCACAGAAAACTGGGTGAGTCCCAGCACAACCCTAAGATGGTACTGGATAATTGAGGTCCCTCTTCTAGTGCTTAGTTTCCTTAACAAAAGAACTGAAGAGTAGACTGAAAGAGAAGCTCACAAACAATTTTTTTTAGAGCTTGAAAGAAAAACCCCAGGGTAAGCTGGCTGTAAATATCAGCAGCCACATACAGGAAGGAAATGGAGAAGGGAAGCGGAGAGAATCCATACCATTTGAGATAAGCTGACTGGAGGTTAGTGACATGGTTGGCAGGGAGCTACCTGGTGGGGAGTGAGACTTCAGAGAAGGTGCAAGGAACCCCATGATAGACCAGCAAAGGTGCACTTGGGTTCTTGCCTGCATCTAAAAGGAAGATACAGGAAAGAAAAGGAAAATTTGTGCCTTTCTTAGTCGGGACCCTGAAACATAGACACATCAAAAGACAAGACACTACAGAAGCCTATGGGATTGTGTTAGCTGGTAGGAGTTCTGGGAGGGAAAAGAACATTATCTAATTAAAGGAATACTTATTAGTCCCATCTCTTTAGCAGGGTTTAAGGTGAACCCACTGTTTCAGAGGTAGTTCAGCTTTCCTTAGGAATGGGTGCTTTATCCAGGTCACTGACCTGCCAAATTGGAATACTAGGTCTCTACCCAAGCCAGAGAGTTTGTTTTCTTGGCAAGAAGAAGGAAATATTGTTCTCTTGATGGACTTTTAATACCTGTATAGCACAATCAAGTGATTAGCTTTTATATGAGTTTGGCATTCAAATACAGGTGCAAAACTTGACATATTCTGTACAAAGAGCAGACGTACCCACTAAGGCATCTTCCTGGCCTCCCAAGTCTCTTGTGCTTACTATGAACCTTGCACAGAAGCTAGGAAGAGGCAGCCATGGATTTCTCTATAGCTTTCAGAGGAGGTGTGGTCATGGCAGGCTGACGGCTTGATGCTTGATTTTAGCATACAATTCATATGAAACCAGGAGTTCAATGCTTTGTTAAAGTAGCCTAGGCAACTCTGCTGTGCCTTAGTTCACATTGCACCCACTTTTAAAAAATAATATATGTTTTTATTTTCTGGGATTTTAATGCAATTACATCATTTCCCCATCCCTTTTTTCTCTCTAACCCACCCTTCCTCTGTTATCATGCAAATTCATGGCCACTTTTTAATTGTTTCACACAAACACACACACATGCGCAAATACACACACACAAACACATACACACATATGTATATAAGCATGAATCCATTTTTTAATTACCTCCTGCCAGGTCCTCAAGCACAGGCCAGTGCAAGTGTCTGAATGCTGTCAGTTATGCCTTTCATGTCTTCATCTCTATTCTCCTGGTCTAGAACTCCTGTTCTCATTTTATTGGTCTTCTGAATGATTTTCAAAAATTTACTTAAAGTTTCCTTTTCAATAAGCATGCCTCCTCTACCTACAGTGCACTTCACACATATTTTATGATTTCTATTTACTTGTACTATTTCACATATTTAAAGCCTGACTTCTCTGATTTTTTTCTTGTGAGACAGTGTTTCGTACAGCTCAGGCTGGCCTTGAACCAGATATAGAGCCAAAATCAGCCTTGAACTCCTAATTCTCCTGCCTCTTCCCTTCAAATCCATTCGTCACCATGCCTAATGACTAAGGCCTTCTTCAAAGCAAGAATTATGACCTTATATTTTCTGTCACCTTCTTGCTAGATACCATACTATAAAAGCACAAGATAAATATTAGTGTAACAAATATTGATGGATATTTTTACTCTTTATTAAAGATAAATTTAAAAAAGAAGGAAACTTAGTCATCATGAAAAAGGGGTAGCTATTTTCTTCCAGCCATAAGTAAGGAAAGGCATAAACTGGGAAGCAGTTCCTGAAAATGGTTTGTAAGCACGCTAATGTGTTTTTCCACGTGAGATAGAAGTAAAGAGTATCCCCCAAGGCTTAGTGGCATGTGCCTGTAGTCCCAGCTACTAGGGAAGCTGAGGTAGGGTTAGCTACTTTTATACACTACAGAATGCATTCAAAGCTAGCCTGAGCAACCCAATAAGACCCTGCCTGTTTCCAAATAAAAAGTTAAGCGAGTGTGGAAAATGTGACTCAGTAATACAGCACCTTTCCCATTAGTGCAAGGCTCTAAACCCAGTCTCCTGTGCAATGATTACTGCAGGGAAAGGGGCACAGGCATGTGACAGAAAGACTGTGCTTGGCAAGAAAAGACATGTTCAGGTGGTGGCTCAAGGAAATGTCTGCTGTCGTTCTTTCTTGGCCCTGCTGAACTGACCACCAGCAGGAGTGTGGTTGGGACAGAGGATCTTTAAGGAAAACTCTATTTTTTTTTTCATCTTGTCCTAGTCTGATTCAAGGGGGCCAGTTGGCCGGGAAGACAATGGCACCCATGCAAGAAGAGGCAAATGTCCTCAGCAAATATTGGTAGTGCTCATTTCCTCTTTATTGGTCCAGTAGCCCAAAGGTTGGGGGAGACAATTCTAACCCAGAAAATATAATTAGTCAGCCTGCTGGTTTGTGTTCTAATTTAATCTGGGCAGCTGGGCCAGGAGTTTGTATTAGCATGACACTGGGAGGTGGAGAATACAATTACCAAGCCAATAGAGAAGGGCAGGAGCAGAGGGTTGCTGAACCCCGTAGGCCGGCAAAGGGGATGCAGTGGGGGCAGGGTGTCATAGAGGGTGAGATTTCCCTTGGGAGAAGGGAAAACGGAAAGAGGCTTCTGACCACGAATCGACAGTGGCATTAGTTTGGTTTTAGAGAAATTATACATGTGTGTGCTTGAGTGTATAGGTGTCTGTGTATGCTTGTGATGTGTGTGTGTGCGCGTGCGTGCGTGCGTGTGTGTGTGTGTGATGGCAGTGCTGCGGTGTCTTGGGAAGAGGATTTGTAACTGAGAACTGGTCTATTGCATGATGAATGTGAGTCTGAGAGTGCGTGGATCCTTCCTGGGTCACCCTGGACCTGGGTTAAGGGTTGTTGTAGCAAGTTATGGTTGAACTGGGGGAGATGCTCTCAGATATATTTCAGTGCATCAAGTTCAAAGTAGAAAGTAGAGTAAGATCTCTGCATACCCGTTGTGTTATTCCTGTTTCAGACAGAATAACTGTGATTTTAAAAAGTATCCCTTAGATTATTTCACCCATATAGAGAAGCCTACAGCTACTAATTTGCTATCAGGGTGTTCATTTTGTGTTGAGCTCTGGCTAAGGGGCTTATGTTTATTATCATATGGAATCTTTACAAAGCCAAACAAGATACTAAATATTATAATCCACCCACTCAATGACTGAGGAAACAGGTTCAGGAAAATAAAACAAAATGTCTACGGTCACATGATTAGGAAATGTGGAAGGCAGGAGCCAAATCTGGGCCGATCTGATTCTAATATTCCAACTATTGCTTTCTCCATTTAACTGTGGGGAACTGGACCTCGTAGCAACAGAGCCATTTACATTAGCAGTAAATTTCACTTAGTGCCAGAACTGAAAATAGACTTCCATCTCATGAGTTTGCTCTTTTGTGGGGTGCCCATAGGAGGATATTGCTTGCCAGACAGAGAGCTGCATATTCAGAAAGAAACAAATGGATACCTGGTTTCCTCACGGTTATGTTAAGATATGGCAGGAGTTGGGACCTTGGAGGGTCGGGTGAGGACCTCGGTGGGTGAAAGAGTGCGCCATGCAGAGAGGGCTTGAGTGTGGCCTTTATATGAGATAAAGGGAATGAGAAAGGAAGAGAGAATGGGAAAGACAGAGAGACGGAGAGACAGTGAGGGAGGAAAGAGGAGAGGAGAGGGAGAGAGGCTGAGACCTGCTTGCCTCAGAGGGGATAGAGGGAGAGAGAGAGAGAGAGAGAGAGAGAGAGAGAGAGAGAGAGAGAGACCACTTACCTTATGCAGAGCCATGGAGCAGGGCCAAGGTGTGCCTGAATACTGACGTTCCTTCCCTCCTTTTTATTAAAAAGGTGAGGGGTTAGGCATGGCAGGTTAAGGGGATGAGGGCGTCGAGTTCTCCAGACTGTTTCCTGCTAATTTGGGGCATGAGGGGACTTGAGACAGTTAGGGTGCTGCCAAGTCCTGGGGTTGCTGACTGCCTCACTGCTGTCCAGTCTCTGTGGAACTGTCCAGTGTCTCTTGGAGGTGGCGAGGTGCTGGCAGAGCTGAGGACAAGGATAAGCTTAGGAAAAAAATATTTCTTTCTTTAGGTCCTGGTGATTGAGGGGGAGGGGTCAAGACCAGGGGAAGTTGGGAAGACTTGTGCTTTTAGGACCTGGTAATTTAGGGATGAGTGCACCTGACCTATTGGGGGTGAATCCACCAAGTCAGCTCCTGGAACTTACAAGAATTCTTTGTGTTTGTGAAAACCTAAATTTAGACACATTAGCACTTTTACTGTTTATAATCTGCACTGAAATTTGTTCCATAGGAAGGCAGTATACTCATGTCAGAAGTGACTGTGACAAGTTTTTTGCATAATGAAAAGTATCTTTTAGATTTATAGTTAGAAAACGACCAAAGAGAATTTAGAATCTTGATCTTTCAGTTATGATAGTGGGAGTACTCTGCCAGAGCTAGATTAATGGCTTATCAGAATTGTTTTGATTAATGTTAAGACTATGGACCCTTGGAGTCCTAATACAACTACAGCACAATGAAACAGAAAAATCTGGAACATGTTTTATTCTTTCAAACATCTCAAATTACTTGCCTTTGTCATCACTTAAGCTTTTTATCCTCAGACCTTTATAACTTGCAGGTACACACCTTAATAACTTGTATGAACACACCTTAATAACTTGCATGAACACACCTTAATAACTTGCATTTGCACACCTTAAAACACCTTCTTAGACCCTAAAGCATTTAGATCCTCACATCTTGAGCTTTGCATCCTAAAACACCTTTTGTTTAAACATGGTAAGAAGTTATGCTGAAATCTGTTTTGTGAGGTGGTCCCTTTCAAACTGGCAAACTTCCCAGCCATAAAAGTGCACCAGAGATCTTGAGGAGAAATAAATTTTACCTGAGTTAAATTGATTTAAAAATGACAGAGAACTTAATTGATTAACTACCTCGACAGCCACCCCAGGGTCCTCCATGGTGGTTAAGGGCAGGTCTCAGGGCAAAGTCTTATGACTGGCAGTGTGCGGTCTAACAGGCTTCAGAAGATCCTGTGGATTAGGAGTTTATAGGAAGACCTGTCTTACTTCCCCTGGGGAAACAAGGCAGTTGATTCCAGTGTCCTGTTGTCCACTGTCTGGAGAGATCTTCACAGCAGTTTAGATAAAAGGCAGTTTTTTTCAGTGACTAGTGCTTTTGTTTGATGAAGAGAGTTATGGATGGAAGCTTTTCTATGCCCATTCATCTTCTTTGGAGGAAATAGGAAAATGGTTGCTGCCAAGAGCTAACCTGTCTCTCTGTTATAAAAAGCCTTTTAAAAATTATATTCCCCAGATCTCTGAGTATCTGAGGCCTCTCTACTGAGTATTATATGAGTTATGACTATAGTATAGGATCTACCTGAAGAGCTGGATCCAAGCTGAGAGGTTGTGGAGGAATGTTTTACCCAGAGTCCTCCAGCTTGACTATAACTGGCTTTAACTTAGCAGGTGAGATTTATACTTGCAAAGGACAAAGAAGAAAAAAAAAAAAACCTTTTGCAATAGAAGCTTAACAGTAAAAACTATCAATAGTAAAGAACAGCTTACAGCAAATATCTAGGTTAGCTTTTGTTTATCTGAAATAGATCTTTATAACCTTAAATTTTTATTACTTTGTAGAATATATTTGAAAGCAGAGTTGAATCACATAGACTGTATGTTGTAACAAATGTAACCATATATTTATCACCATTTAAAAGTACATGCCAATTTACAATATTGGGGACTTATTGCTTACTTAGTCTAGAAGGAGATATAATGAACAGAGCTCATTGGGATTAAGAAACCATTGTGGCTGTTTAAAGCATTTTTCTAGTCGGGCAATGGTGATGCACGCCTTTAATCCCAGCACTTTGGGAGGCAGAGGTAGGTGGATCTCTGTGAGTTCCAGGCCAACCTGCTCTACAAGAGCTAATTTCAGGACAGGCTCCAAAGCTACAGAGTAACCCTGTTTCGAACCCCCCCCCAAAATCTAAATTGTAGCTGAATTTGAGATGCATACATACACACACACACACACACACACACACACACACACACACACACAGAAAGAGAGATAAATTAGCTTAAAAATCATGTGACTAGTAAGAGTGAGGAGGCTTGGCTTCTCTGATTCCCATGTTGCAGACCCAGCTGCAGGCACTGAGGAAAAGGCAAAGATTTGTTACAAGAGAGCTGTTACAAGTGGGTAGGATCCTGTGGCGCTTGGTTAGGGGCAGAACCCCTTGAGTCTACGGATCCTCCCTGTCTCAGTCCCAGTTACCACCCTGGCTGAGTGGAGGTATAGGGGTGGCTGGTCACATGGTCGTCCCTAGCAAAGATGGCGGTGAAGTCATTTGACCTGCCCTTAACCAGGATGGCACCTGCCTACCTGTTGTAAGGCACTGAGAATCCACATGTCTGTTAGAACAGTTGTACAAATTTTAAACGGACCCAAATAACAAGGCAGACATACCAGGGCACACAAAACATACATGTAAAACAGTCAGAATCACATCCGTGTGGCCACACCATTCACGCCTTCTTTCATACATGGAGTAGATAGGAAAGTTCCCCAGCATATGCTGCCAGCCCGCAGTCAGGCCAGAAAGAGGGAACCCCCGACTCCGGGCTGGATGGCATGGTAGCAATTGTGGCAGAGACAGGATAGATAGAAGAGAGAGACAATTTGAACAGGACAGTGAAACAGAACGCTTCCAGGTGGAGGGATGATCCTGACCCAGACGGGCTTAGTCACGGTGGGAGGCGGCAGGAGGCTGCTGACAAGACAGAGTTTAGTGTGGCTGGATCACACACCAGGAATGGGGGACAGACAGAGGAGCAAAGAGAAAAGGGACAAAGAGCAGAGGCCGCACTTCCAACTACCAACCACCAGCAGAACGTAGAGTGAAAATAAACAGCTCTAGGTGGTTTGATTTCTGAAGGGGTGGATGCCGTTTCTGCAACTGAGGTAGAAAAGAAAAGGTCCAAGAGACTGAACTCCAGCTTCCCAGAGGTTCAGCACGGACAGCGGCTCAAGCTGTGTTTGGGTTGTCCCCTACAAGGTCCAGGGGCCATGAGGAATGGGTAGGCACATATGATCATGCCAGTTGTGAAATGGTTGTGATAGACTTTGAAGGGCTTCGGAGCAGCAGAAAAGATGGTCCCAGAAAGAGACATCTGGGGTCACACCCCGACTATCCACTGAGACTGCTGGAGCTGAGCTTGATCCTCATCTGTGTGATGGGAATCTTTGTTCAGTAGGACACCTGGGAGAGAGGCTGTGCAGGTAGCCTGAGCTGCATCACCTTTGTTCTGTCCCCAGATCAAAGCCAGGGCTACAGTTCTCAGTGCATGTGATTGTGCAGATTGTGCTTTGCCTAAGGAAAACATCAAAATCTCTGATGAGAGACTGGGTAGCCTCAGCTGGAAGCAGGTCCACATCCATAACTGATCTACTGCTTTTGTGTGTTAGTCTCAGGGTTCAAAGCTTGCCTGAACCCAGTATCAGGGATTCAGGCAGAATGAAAGACAGTGTATAGGAGCTAGAGGTTCAAAAGGCTCCTTTTCTTTCTCCCTCCCTCCCTTCCTCTCTCCCTCCCTCCCTCCCTCCTTTCTTTTCTCCTTCCCCTCCTCCTTCATAGTTTTATTTCTAAGCAACTTTATCCCAGTAAGCTCAATTTTTAATGATTCCTCATTGAACACACAAAGTCTCCTAAACAGAAGTTGAAAGTTTTATAAGGAACAGAATGTTTATATAGTTTTAAAATATTTAAAAGAGCTCCATAATTTTAAAAGAAAAACCATAAATTTATAGGAGAGAGAGAGAAAGAGAGAGTGTGTGCATGACTACAAAATTCCACAGAGAGTAGAGCTTTCCCATGTTCTTCTTGGTGCTGTGCGCTGAGGCAGATACACACACAGCAACCACCTGTCCAAATCTGATTACATGCACTACGGAGAAATCAGACTGAAGGACACTCTACAACGCCACATCACATTCTTCAAAATCGTCAATTCCGACGTCATGAAAAGTAAAAAAGGACAAAAGAACAGTTACGGACTTAAAAAAGACAAGAGAAATGAAAACTGTATGTAATACATGATTCTGAACACAATCAGGAAGGTGAATTTTTTTGTGCATGTGTGTGCAATGTATTTATGTGTATGATGTTTGTGGGATGGTACTTGCCAGTTGTGAGTGTCTGAGCAGGGCTTAATGTTGAGATATCTTCCTCAGTTGTTTCTCTGACTTCTTTACTTTTGACAAGCTCTCACTGAACCCAGAGCTTGCCATCTGGATTGAGATGGTTATCCTATTAGGTCCAAGGATCTGCCTGTTTCCACCCCCACTCAACAGGGTTGCAGGCATGAAGTGTCCCCAAGCTGTTTTACAAGGACGCTGGGGATCCAAACTTCAGACCTCACGCTTGCCGAGGAACCCCTTTAGTCAGTGATTCGTCTCCCTAGCCCAGAAAGTAAAATTGAATTAAACCTGCAGGTTAGAGTTAGATGGCAATATTGCATCATTGTGAAAATTCCTGATTTTCCTTAATTATAGTTAAGCTATGAAATAGCTAAGAAAATCACTATGCTTGTTTTAAGCTGGATGGTAAGGGGACATAATATCTACAAAATAGCCTCAGAAAGTTCAGGGGGGAAAGTAGATAAAGCAAGGTATTAATAATCATAAATTAGAATGACAGGCATGGAGTTACAACCTCTGTAAGTTTGAAATACTTTCCAAATAACTGGATATTTCCACCAAATTCAGATTCTGAAACAAGGCACTGAGTTCCCTATATCCAGCCTGGCATCATGTCATCTTAGGGCTTACACTTTTCCCCCTGGCAGTGTAACAACTTGATTTTCCCCAAATCTATGCAGCATTTTCCATCTTAGACTGTGCTGTCTCTTAGCATTCTCTTGTCTAGGTAGCCTTTTTGATGTGGCCTTGTCTTTGAAATCCTGTTCAACCCTTAATTAAATATGAGCAATTTAAGAAAAAAAAATCCATTCAGTTGTCAACTTTGCTGCAAATTTGTCCCCTCCAGTTATTCAAATTAGATAAACACACTTGTCTATGTGCTGCAGGAAAGATTCTGCTCTGGTTTAGGTCATCAACATGGGGAATAAGACCTGTGTAATTGTGCTCTTGGAAATGGGTGTCGGCTGCCCCCTGCTGGTCTTGAACAGCACATCAGCCTGAACTTTTCTTTCTGGACTCAAATTTGTAGGAGGGAAAAAAATCTGATAAAAGACTTTCATTTAGTTCATCTGTTGAACACAATAACCATTTAAGAGATTATTTTAATGAGAGTTAATAAAAGTTACTTTCAAGTAGTAGTTGATATCATTATTAGAAGCAAAGGAACTGCAAAGAATCTCTTATGTCATCATTTTCTTATTAAGAAACATAAAATTTGAGGGAAAATAAAAGGGAGCCTGAAGGGCTGGCTCTTGCTCCTCACCCATTCTCTGAACACACACAGAAGAAACAAGTTGAATGAGAGCTACAGGAAATTGGAGTATGTAGGTGTAGGTGGCTTTAAGGTGTTTAGATCGCACATGTAGCCACCCTTTCTTGACTCTGGTCTTCAAAGACCCTCGGGGCAAGCCACAGGGGACAGAGGCTGGGTATGCCCCAGGGCAGTACAAGTGTTTAAGGAAGGGAAGCCACTTTTTAAACGATTTTTTATTTTTTTTTATCCAGTTATTCGGCTTTACAATTCAGTTTCACTTTTTCCGGATGGTGAGTCACTTCCTTTAAGGCTCTGTTCCTGCCTCTGAGGCCTCTTTCTCAAAGCCCAACAAAGAGCTCTGAGCCGGGTCTCCTGCACTGATCCCTCAGAGGAGCTCCTGCTTACTTCTGATCAGAAATCAGTAGTCTCATTTCCTCCAAGGAACTGATGTGGAAGATGGCGTTCTGCAACGCTCCTCCCTCTCTGTCCCGTTGCCCACAGGGTTCTTTCTGCCAGACTTGGAGGGAGTGATGCAGATGTCCTGTTTCCGGCTGAGTGTTTAACAATTCTCATCCCTTTGACAGTTAGGAGTCTGTGTTAACTGCTGCCCACTGAAGAAGGAAACTGCCCTGATCAGCGTATTTTGAAATCTCAGTCTTCAAGGTAATTGTGTTAAAAGACAAGACATTTAAGAAATGATTAGTTCATGAGGATAGAGCCCTTGTGAATTGAATTCATACCCTTGTAAAACCAATTCCAGAGAGCAAACTCTCTCTGACTACCACAGAAAGACGGAGAACAGACAGCCACACATGAACCAAGCAGCAGCTCCTCACCAGAATGTACCCTCAATTTGAGCATGGATTTCCAGCCTTCAGGGTGGATGCAAAATCAATTTCTTTTGCTTATAAACCACCCACTTTATTTTTGTTATAACAGTCTGTTTTATTACACTATTTCTAGGGAGACCTAAACAAACATCTCCGCATCCCAGATAGGGACCCAGGACAGACCAAAGTAAAAGTACCATCAAGGTTCACCATGGTGAGCCAGTGAGTTTCCTTGGGGTTACTTAAAGGAATATTGATAAGGGTTACTTAGAGAAACAGAAAAGACTCAAGAATACCACATCACCAAAACCCCACCCCAGCATGGGTGACGCTCCAGGAAGTGGGAAACCTGGCTGACTGCAAAGCCTGCTGGTCTTTTCAGGTGGCTCCCCTGGTCCCCACCACTTCCAAACAGCTGGACTAGTCTCAGGGTATCTCTCAACAGTTCTTACTGCTTAATAAGTTTGGAGAAAGAGGGGACTAGTGAATCCAGCCTGTTTCAGGGACTTCTTGAAGCCTTTGTGTTGTTTACTGCCTGAGTTTTACTAAGCATTCCTAGGAATGTTCCACTCAACTCTAAAACATGGAGGTCTTAAGAAGCCACCATCCAAGATCAAATGTTTTATCTCAGAATAAATTGCTACACAACATACCCCAACTTGACTAGGAAAGTTTCAATTCTAAAGCCTAATGTTAGTTACTTTGATCTCAGAACAGCCTGTTTTTCTTCCTCCCTCACCTCCTCTCCTATGAGTGGTTACTTTGTACCATGTATGTGGTAAGAAAGCAAGCCTTCTAGAAGCTTTCTTCTAGGCAGAGAGATCAGATTTGAAACTATTGAAGTCCATCAATTTCTCCAAATGGATTTTTTTTGTAGACTTTCAGGTAACCATTCAATCCCCAAATGGCCCTTCTCTACACTTCCATTTCCATCTCTTCCTAGGGCCTTGGGCTTGAAATAAAACACCTTCGAATTCACTTGGAATCTCCATAAGCCCATTGCTTCTGAGCTGAAGGGGCTTGGGCAGAAGAGAGATGGTCCATGGGCCATCAGTCAATCAAATATTGCATGTGAGTATGGTCAAAGATGAAAATGCCAGTATCTAATCCAGAGAAGACAGAAGCAGGGGACTACTTTCCAACACTAACACCCTCAGTCCTACCTCAAAAAAGGGGGGGTACAAAGCAGGGTTGGTGAAGTGACTGAGTATAGCACTATGCACAGGCCTGAAGCCCTGATTTGATTTCCAGATCCTACAAGGTGGCAGAAGAGAACCTAATAGTTGTTCTCTGACACATACACACACACACACACACAGAGAGAGAGAGAGAGAGAGAGAGAGAGAGAGAGAGAGAGAGAGAGAGATGAGCAGTCATTCAGAAAAATAGAATGCTCCCTCTTCCTTGAAGAGACACATTCCAAATATGTTTATAAATATCTCCAAAAAGTTAAGCTTTAAAGAAAAACTCTTGACCTTTTAAAACTTCGTATTTCCCCAATTTATCTGATCATAGTACAGTATAATATTTAAGAGATAATGCTTCTCTTTCAGATGCTTGTGCCCATGAATGTGTACTTGCACATGTCGCGCACCGCGCCCCTGTGTCTGAGCTCTGTGCTCTGGCACCCAGTTCGCGAGCTTCGGGCAAGGGGCTGGAGGTTAAAATACACAGACACACACAGGCAGAGAGACAGCCACACGGGTCACCCTTGAATTCCCCAAGAATGCCCCCTTTATTGTGTTCAGGGGCAGATTATATAGAGATAGCCACACCCCAGCCAAACCCACCAGAAACCACTCTCCTGCCATCAGGAACTCCTGAAGGTCTCGTGCTCAGAGCAGCTGTAGGCACTCAGATCAGGGGATTACAAGAAATTCGGGATCTGGGGTCTCACTGCTCCCAACATGCACATATACACAGATACTTGGAAGGTAGCCAGTATCACAGCGTTAGTGGCCTTACCATCCTGATTTCTGAAAGACTATCTTGTTCCTTAGTTCTGCTGGACTTATCATCTAGACAGAGGAAAGAACCTCTGTGCACTGAGAGGAGGACTTCAGGAAAAGGGGCAGGCAAGAATAGAGGGTCCCACTCCTCAAGATCTTTCACTCCCAGGATGGAAAAGAACAACAGTACCTTGACAGACATATTTCTCATCATAAGAAACCCCTGATGAACTGCCACTGTTCCTCCTCCCCATCCACAGCTACAGCCCAGGCTGGCCTGGGAGTCGCTTCTGCCTCCCAAGGGATAAGATTAGAATCGGGAGCCCCATATCTGGCTCTCCTCCTACTCTGGTCCTTTGATACATGTAGGAATCAAATCATGAAACATCTCGCGTGAGCAGTTTAACGAAACAGACTCCTACACAAAAGAGCTTTTTTCTTATTATAGGAACCCAGCTCTGAATGGAGCAGATGTCACGCATCTGGGCCTGGACAGTGGGGCCCAGCTGCTAAGGCAGCGCAGGGCTGTAAGCAGCAGCAGCTTCTGTATCATGGGGCAGCCTCTCTGGGCAGCTGTCCTGGCTATGCCCCAGGTCTGGGCAACCTTCCAGATGAGCCTTAGCTCTTCAGCTTCAGACTTGTGCCTGGTCCCACCCATCTGTCTGA
This sequence comes from Microtus oregoni, assembly GCF_018167655.1. Taxonomy (NCBI): domain Eukaryota; kingdom Metazoa; phylum Chordata; class Mammalia; order Rodentia; family Cricetidae; genus Microtus; species Microtus oregoni. The sequence continues at coordinate 66,473,334 of NW_024543060.1, forward strand.
TGGGCACATCAGAGCTCAGAATGGTTCGAATGTCACTGCCTACGGATATTATTCAAAAGTGGTGTATATTTGGCTTAAGCGGACAGGAGTCTTGAAAACATTTTCTGTTACGTTTATGATATGTTTTGCCAAATATCTTAATATCTTAATTCTCCATAATAAACCACATTATAGGTATTAACTAATAAAAATGGTGTAGATGCTATATATATATATATATATATATATATATATATATATATATTTTAAGAAGGAAAGCATTTATTTGGCTTAAATAGCACAACTCACAGTCCACTGAGGGAAGCTAAAGCAGGAACTCAAACTGGGTGGGAACCTGGAGACAGGAGTTAAGGCAGAGGCCACAGAGGAGTGCTACTTTCTGGCTTGATCTTCCTTGGTGTGGGAGGTCCTTCTGTCTATGTGTTGTTTTTATTGGTTAATGAATGAAGAATTGTTTTGAGCCTATGGCAGGGAAGACCACAACTAGGCAGAGAAAACTAGGCTGTATGCTGGGAGAAAGAAGGGAGGAGTCAGAGAGAAGAGATGGAGTTACCAGATTCAGACACTGGGAACTTTAGCCAGTAAGCCACTGTCACATGACGATACGCAGATTAATAGAAATGGGTTAAATTAATATAAGAGTTGATGCTATATATTTTAAAGTCAAGAGAATCTTAGTGGATTATTTTACTTTGTCTGAAGAGGACACTGATATTGAGTAAAATCAAGTAATTGGCATATTCTCATATTGAAATCAGGTGTATCTTAATCCAACTCTGTGCTTTTACCTAATTCTATAAAGAATAAAGAAAGCCATCTTGGAACAGCAAATTGGCCATAAGGTACAGCATCAAACCCTTGAGGCATACATACAGATGCTACATACTTTATTATTTCAGTTAGTATATGAGTTTTGTTTATAAACAAAGGAAAAATAAAAGTATTTTTAAAATGCTGACATCTTGAATGGCATCCGCTTCATAAATGTCAAATGACTATATTTTCATGAGCTGTGTGAAAAACATGATCCGTGAAGTCTGTGGTGTTAAATATAGTCAGAGGATGGAGGCAGGGCAGATGAAAGATAAGGGGGCTGGGTATCCGAGAGAGCAGAGGCCTAATGAGTCAGAAGACAGCATGGAGAAACACTGCAGAAAGCACAGTCTTTAACTTGTGTTTCAGCAATTGCTTGTAGAAGAACATTTTTTTTCTTTAAAAAGGAAAGGTCAAGTAGTAATTTTCTTTTTTATTAACCAAATTCCCTAGAAATTACTTGTGAAAAAGATTTAATGAAAAATAGCTGAATAAATTGAAAACAGTTTACCTATTGAAACGTTAAGAATAGCTGTGATAACTGATTCTTTGAGATGGGCATAACTGGCCATTCTAGATGGCCCCATCCCTCTACCTTTGAAATTGTTTCTTCAGGATCATCATCCCATTTTGTACCCAGGAAAACTGAGGCCTACAGATGTTAGCATGCCCATGACTGCAGAGCTACTAAGAGCTGGACTGTCACTCCATGGGCTGATCTTCTAACACAAAAACTATATGATTAAAAAAAAGAAAGAAAGAAAAGAAAAAAAACTATATGATTGGCATTCACAAAATGTTGGCTTTTTGGCCAAGATAATTATTTCTTATTCTGAACAATTACATGCTTTCAAAGGTATCTTTGCCTTTCAGACACCAAATGCCAATATCAATATCCTAATTCTGCAAAAGCTAAAATTTCCTCTTATGTTTCCAGATTTCTAGTTGACATAGCTAATTTTCATACCCAAAACGTGTAAAATGCAACAGTTAAAGAACTTAAAAAGTTTAAATTAAATTTAAGAATTCCTCAATTTTTACAGATAATTTGTAGATGAAAAAACTATTAATGAAGAACAGGAAATGCTGGAATTATAGTAGATTTAAATTTTATCTTTTGTGTATACTTAACATCTATCTTGTAATTTGTTCGACATTTTCATATCTGGCTATAAAAGAATGAGATAGGGTGAAGGTTTAAAGAGACGAGAGACAGAAAGTACAATTATCATTTCCTTGTAGTATATTTAATAAAATAATCTGCAAGAGAGCCAGTGAGGTGGCTCAGTAAGAAAAGGTGCTTGAGCCAGGCATGCCCTGAGTTTGGTCCTCGGAACTCACATGCTGGAAGGAGAAAACTGACTCCCACAAATTATCTTCTGACCTTCACATGTGAGCCATAGCATATGTGTACACACACACATACACACACACACATACACATGCTAAATAAATAAATAAGTGTAAAAATATTAAAATTTTACTCCCATATGATTTATTGATCAGCAGGCCCCCAGCGGTACCAAAAACAATATACACAATTGCCTTTGTTCTTAGTTATCCACTGAAACAATACAGTAAGGCTCTATTGCTGAAGACACCACACCCTTCAGTGGCAAGACACAGAAAACTCAATCAAATGGACCCAGAATCTCACTGATGCTGGCTTTCATAATTCTGGAAGGTTCTATGAAGGCTGATGGGAGGAAAATAAGGCATTAATGGTCTTATCCCGGATGGTCCCTGCATTATACAATATTGGCCTGGCTGGCAGATGTGTTCATTTGGTGCAATAGTGGCAAGACTATGGAATTAATCAATTGTTCTCTAGATAGTCTTCTTCACAGGAGGAAATGTATGCATAATGCTGTAAACATGGACAAAATTCACAGCCTAGGTAAGTCACAGGCCTTATGGGAGAATTTTGGGTGATGCTGTCTGTCTAAATGACTAAGTTATCAAATGTTTCCTATTTGTAGGTTGGTGCTGCTGCTCACAACTTTGGTCAGTGAGCTTCTCAATTGGTAGCAGTTAATGAAGGATACGTTACTGTACAGAGTGTCAAGATGAATGAACTGCAAATGCTCAGTTGTAAATGGGACATCTGCGTCAACTCCATGCCAAAGCTCAAGGACTTCATCAAAGAGGTAAGGAATGTAAGAACCAGAGGATGTGGCAGGGAGGCATGAAATACTGTTCCCTGGACTCTTAAACTCATGAACCCAGTACAGCAATGATTGCCCATTCAAGATCCATAGACAAGACCAAGCCAGATAAAAATTCCAGCATGAAGAACTATTTAGCAGTCTCTGAGCAATGAAAGAGAGAGCCACTTTTCTTTAGGGGTGTGGCACTACTTGAACTTAGTTATCTGAAAGTAAAGGATAAAAGGAGAATATGAAGTTGGAAGGTTGATGTTATGGCTTGGCCCTGTAAGGAGTTGGAGGGTGGAAGATGAAGGATGGATGTGATTCAGATACAGTGAATAAATACATGACATTTTCAAAGAATAAGGAAATAAAAGATGAAAAGAAAATCATGTCCCCAGAACTTAATTTTTTAAGCAAAAACTTCCCTTGGACTTTTCCCTACATACTGTGCTTAACTTGTTTCAGAGGGTTCTCCACTGGGTCTTGAAATGGAATTTGGAACCATGGTGAAAATGAAAGCCAACACACTACATTCCTAAAATTAAAAGAGAATATACATGTAGAAGCAGTTAGATTTAGCAAATGAGAGGAGCGCTTTGTAAAATGATTATTGCGATAAGTATTTATAAGTAAGTGTAGTACTTAATTTCAATTGTCAGTTTAATGAGACTTGGAGTCACCTAGGAAAAGAGCCTCTGGGCATGCCGTGGGGGATTACCTTGGTAAGTTTTTGAGGTTGGAAGACCCACCCACTGTGTGTGGTACCATCCTCTGGACTGGGATTCTGGACTGTATAAAGAGAAAAAGGTGAGTGGAGCACAAGCATCTGTGGCTCTCTCCTTCTTGACTGCAGATGCAATGTCACCAGCTGCATCAAGCTTTTCCTGTGACTTTTCTACTGTGACGGACATCAGTTCTTTCCTTAAAGTGCTTTGATCAAATCCTTTTATCATAGTGACTGGAAAAAGGCAAGTAAGATAGTAAATAACGTTACAAAGAAAGAATAAAATCAGGAGAGAGATGTAGCAGATATCTAGACTGAACAGAGAACCATCAAAGACACAAAGAAAAAGCCCAACAGGAGAGGCTGGAGCAATGGTGGAGGCATGGTCAGTGGTGCTAAATGCTACCTGGGATGAAAATGAAAGAGGGGAACTCTACAAGAGTTCAGTAAGGCTCCCTGAATCTGGGAGACGGCAAACTGAAGCCAGCTCGAGGGTGCAATAGACTTTGAAAGTCCAACTCTTTAAAAAAGGTCGCCATTTCCCAGGATAAGGAAAACGGAACTGGTTTAAGCATAATAAGCAAAGTGTTCAGTAATAAACCTGTGGCCAGTGAGTGAAGACACCGGCTAAACCTGACGACCTGAGTTCAAACCCCAGGATCGACATGGCAGAAGGAGTAGACCCACTCCTTCAAACTGCCCTCTAGCCATAGCATGCATGCTGTGACATGGGTATGTACACACACAATGCATGTATGCATAAACAAATACAAATAAATGCAATAAAAATTGAAAAAAATACATAAAAAATTGCTTTCACTGATAGTATTTAAGAGGAAGCTTCTGGGAATTTACCTGAAAGTGAAAGTTATGAAAATCCCAGGTAGGGAGAAGTCCTCTTCTCTGAGATAACTGTGAATAGATTTTTATGGACAGACGAGTCTCATTTTTCCCTTTGACTACAGGGGTGGATTTTACTTCTAAGTAATTGAAGGGAGACTTTCCCAGATTCCCATCATCCTCAAGTGTGGTAAACACAACAGCAGTCCTCTCAGAGGATGAGTTCCCTACCTATGAGCTTACAGGTAAGAGATGCTTTGCTCTTCAGTCTCTTACGCTAAAGCAGAGGATGTGGGTAGTGAGGAGGCGGGGACAGTGCAGATGCATGTGCAGATGTGTGTGTGTTTTCTCACATCCGCTTCCCCTTTTGAGCTGACAGTTGAATGAGAACAGAGAGAAAGTCACTGTCTTCGATATGAGACAGCCTCACCGTCCACCCCTCTGTCACCACGTCTGAAAAGGGCTCAGGCCCATTTGGAGAACTTTCTTACCTCTGGTAAGTGTAGCTTTTACCTTTGTTTCAGGGTGGGGCTGGTAGTAATAGAGAGAAGGACATGGGTAGGAAAAAAAATCTTGCTTCCAAGGAAAGAGATGTGTCAAGAGACAACCTCCCATCCCTGACTTCGACTCTATGCTTTATCATTGGCCTTACTGAACAAGGATGCCTCACTTTCCCTCCTGATAACCAGATGAGATTGTTCTAGGGTCATGAATCATGGTCTCACTTGATGAGTTGAATTGCTATTTACAAAATTTCATTTTTTTTTTCCATGAGAGCTCTTCTTAGCATCTTGCGGAACTCAAATGTGGGCTCACTTCATTCTATTTCCAACTATGAAAAGTTCTGAAGGACAACAATTTCTGAATGGCAGGTCCCGTTCTAGAGCTCATATCTCTGAATTTAGGAATACCTAAATCTGGATCTTTTTCTTTAGAATCTTCAGGGAAGAGGTGGAGGAAAAAATGCAATGGTGTGTGTGAAAATTATTATGTAGGAGAATTTACATGGCTGGACAATGACAGGCCAGATTTACTAGAGGCCCACGGTTCATATTTTGTGAAAACTAAATTTTTCTTCATATCTCATTCTAAATATGTTTACATCTCTGTGATCTACATAATAACGGGGCTGAAGTTGAAGTCGCCAAGACCCTTTGTTTCAGGGTATCCACCACCCATCTGTATCCTGGGGAGGGAGGAGGCATGGAAATATAATTCACACCAGGCTTTCCCCTCAGCCCTGTGTACTACTAAGGTCATCAGTGGATGGAAGAGGCGAGGTGGCGATTTAGGGCAGAGCCCCATCATGATAAAGGTGTACTGTAGACATGGTTTAATAAGATAATAATCATTTGGAAGCAATGACCAAGGACATACTTGTGACTTGTAGTTCATAAATGTCCTTAATGGGAGGTTTTATGCATTTCAGGGGGAATTAGTGTTTGGAAGCTTGAAAATTGTGTGCCTGAACTTCCGATTCAGCAGATATTCGGCCAGAGTGGTGAGAGCCACAGATCTGTGTTCTCCTATGCATGAAACCATGGTGAAAAGAGGAGAGGCCAGGTTTATTGGTTGATTGCTACTGAGGAATTATCACTGACAGCAAGATGAAGCCATAGTAGGAGGAATGGAAACAGAATTAAGACGTGATTTATTTACAAACACCCAGGTTGTTTAGGGGTTATTTATAATCATATTAATAATTTTCTTCTAACCCCTTTGACCCTCTGAAAGTTAAAATATTTTTCTAGGATGAAGCATTATATAGTGGCTGTGGAGAACCAGCACAATCCTTTTAGGTCTGGGATTCAGATTCTAACAGATGATAAAGAGAAAGTTTGATTCTTCACCCGTAGTGACAGCAAGGGTAAAGATAAAGGCATTTCTTTCTACCTGTAGACCAGTAGCTCTCCTGAATTCCACTTAGGGGTCAAGGAAAGTGACGAACCACAAACACACAGCACTGTGCCCAGACCATGCCCAGGCCCAGTGAGAAAGCCTAAAACACAGATTTAGGCTGAGAAGAGAAGTTTGTCAAATAAACTGAAGGATGAGAAGATTATGTGTATCTACTGTGTAATAAAAAGGGGAAAGATGAGAACAGGAGTGAAATAACTTTATGACCATGAAAACAAGACTTTGAATCAATGCTGTCAATGCAAAGGGATCACTCAGTGGTCAAGAAGTCACTCCACTCATCCTAAACATGTCTGTACGAAGCCATGTCAAGTCAGGGCAAGTTGCTATTTCTTATTCATGATATGTTTTAGCTTACCCAGATTTTTTTTAAATGGTGTCTCTCACACATCAACAGTACAGGATGACTCACTCCAATTATATGAGTTTAATATTTCCCATGGTCATACACAAAACTCACTCACATCTGAATGCTGAAGGAAGAAGAAAGGGAACGAGAGGGAAAGAACTTGGACAGTTTGCATTCAGTATTCAGCTAAGTTAGTTTGTGGAGAGAAGGACATGAAAAAGAAAAGGCCAAGGAGTTACACTGAGTAGGTGACATTTTCTCCTTTTACTATTTCATGAATAACACCCTATTTTTCCACCCCCTGAAACAGAGATTGAAGTGCTCCCGTAGGCCATAAATGTTTCAGATGCTCCTACACCATAAGGGGAAGCTTTGATCCGATGATCTTCCTAGTGGCATATTGAGAAACAGAAACTAGGAATATGGCTATCACTGATCTAGGAAAATAATGTGATGGTCTATTGTAAGTTCTGGGTATTTAGGGTCGAAGAAGGTCAGTCTGGCTTGAGGTTAAGTTTGCTCTGTTCATAGAGAAATGTTGCCTGCTCTGGGATTTCCCCCAGTCTTCTGAATCAGTAAGACTATGCCTGGGCTATGGATGCAGAAATTCTGTTGGGCCACATCATGGAAACTCTATTTCCTTTTTCTCTTTTCTTATGCTTGATCTCACTTTCAGTCCAAATTCACAGGCACTACATGGGGCATAAGTAACATACAAACAGAAAAGAGAAAACTTTCTAGGTTGTGTCTGTGGAAGAAGGCCCACTGAAGACTCATTCAAAACCAAGAGTGGCAGGAAGAAGGCTGTGTGGGAAAAAAAAAAAGAAGAGAGAACACATTTGGGATACAAACTTGTGAGTCCTACTTTCGATCCTCCTTTTTCCTCTCCTATCCTTCCTCCGTCCCTCTCTCCTTCCTTCCCTCCCTTCCTCCCTTGTCTCTCCTTAGTCCTCCTTATGTCTGTCTTGTGTTCTCTACTCTAAAATGAGTGACAAGGATTAGATTTCTCTCTGATCTGGATCTCTGATCATTATATAAGGATAGGTAGTCTTGGGTTAGAAAGATGGTTCAATGGGTAAAACTTCATGAGTACCTAAACTCAGATCCTCAGTACTCACGCAAAAATTTGGAGGTGGCGGTGCACATCCGTTATCAATGTTGAAGTAGCAGGGACAAAAGAATCCCAAGGACTCACTATCTGGCCAGCCTAGCAATTCAGTGTATCCCAAATTTTGTGAGAGACTATTTCAGAGAATGATAGAGGAAAATATCAAATATGGTTCTTTGGCCTCTATGGCTGCACATATGGGTACATGTATCTGTAAATATATACCACACACATACACACACACACACAGTTAGAAAAGACAGAGGCTTTGTTTTATCTCACAGTACCTAACGTGAGCACACCTATTTAACATTTCGGTGTTGCACATTCTAGTGTATTCTGATGGCCACTCCCTTTTCTCCATTCTAATTCTTAAAACTATTGTACTTTTAGAGATTGACATATAGTAAGAGAAAATTAATTGCAATATTGCATATTATTTATTACCTATTTTAATACCTTTAATATTAATACACTTTTAATAGCCCAAAATGTGTGACAATTATCTGTTTACATATTGAAAGCACTTAACACACAGAGAGGTTCAATAATTTTTCCGAAGACTCACAAGTATAAATGGACAGACTATGGTTTAAAACAGGAATATTCTGATTCCAAGGCCCAAGCTCTTTCTAAATTTTCTTCCTGAGTTTCTAAATAACACTCTACAGAAAAAGAAAGACTGCCTACTGTTACTGGGCCTTTAAGAACATCCCCAAGTTGAGCCACATATAAACAGAGCTGATATTTGTCAACTTCACAGTGGTAGGCCCATTTGTTGTATTTAAATATTAAACTGGGTGGGAAGGAAGAGAGAGCAGTAGAGGGAGGGGAAACTGTAGCCAGGATATATTATATGAAAAAGGTCTATTTTCAATACACATAAAAGAAAGAAGAAGAAGAAATGAAAGAGGAGGAGGAAAAGGATGATCAGGAGGAGAAGCAGCAGCTGCAGTCCATTTGGCACATTGTTAATATAACACAACACAGAGAAATGCATCAACCACAATTTCGAGTTTTAAATAAAAATCAAATTTCTCCCTTGGGGGAGAAGGCTATGTTCATAGCGAATTTGTGGTAAATATTTGTTGCTCTTGTGATAGATATTCATTGCTCCAGGCCTTTTGAAAGCAATCAAGCCATCCCTGCTCTTCCCACAATGTTTCCCAGACTGTTCTAAAAAAAAATCCAGAAGCTCAGTAACTAGGCCTGACCTGAACAGGGCTGTGACTATTGTAAACTCTGTTAGTTCAGTCAGTGCCCTTCTACAGCTGCTGCTAAATATTCTAATTCTACAATATCAAAACAATGAAGAATTCTTTCATATAATCCCGAATTGGACCTTGTTGGAAAACTGCCCTGAAAGCCCAAGGGAGGGTTGTGTGTTCCAAGAAAAATCACCAAGATGGAGTCAGGAAGAAAATCATGCTGGTAGCACAAACAAAGCAATACTTTTGCTGTGATTATCACACAGCTAAGTACAAAATGTGTTGGGTTTATGCTATTTCTCCTGTACTAGATTGTAAAATAGAAATCTGAACAGCGTGTCAAGTGGAGAATTTACTAAAATGTCTCTACTTTCCTTCATCCCAGATATTTGGATAGCAATAGGCTACTTTATTATTTCAGTATTTGTGGAAAGATTTTCCAACATGGAATCAGTCCAATGTGACCTTAAACCCAAGCCCTTCAAGGCCCCAAATACCCATCTGTGAATGGGGCATTCTCCCTGAGCTTCAGATGCTAATGATTAGCTCTCAGGTGTTGGTCAGGATTAAGTGAAGTAATTTATAGGAGATATATATGATGATGATGATCTACACAAATCAGTTCCCAGTTATTATTACTAATACCCGCTTCTTTGATTCACCATGTCAGTACGTTGTGAAACTCCAGCTGCTTCTTCTAGAAAAAGGACGGGCAATGTAGGACTGGCAAGATGTTGGTAATGTTCTCAGTTCAGCAAAAATGACACTTTCTCAATTTTCACTACTGCTGCAGTCATTGCTCTTGATGATATCTTATTGGAAGACAGACATTCAGAGTTCTTAAATAATCCTGTGCTCTTAAGCCACAGATGTGATTTCATCCTGACTTCTATAAATTCTGCCTTTTCTATACCCTTCACAGAACAAAGAACATCTTCTCTTGCTCTATTTGGTTGTAGTTAGATTCCAGACCTCCTGGTGGGCTATGGTAAATGATTCAAGGAAAACAGTTCTAGAGAAACATCTAAGGGAAGTGGAAGGACAAAAGGCAATGGGGAGAAACTGTTGTGGGAATTCAGGCAAACCCTGTGTGGCACTTTTCTTGAGTTAGTGGGAAAATGGGAGAAAAGAGATATGCAGGCTTCTGTCTCCACACTGGACACAGTACAGTCAATGTTATAACAGAATCAACATCAAGGAAGATTGTAGAGTTCAGAGAAGTTTTTTTGAGTAGGAAATGAAAATGTAGAGTGGAAAATAATTTTCTAAAGATAGGATAATTTGCTAGTTTAAGCTTTAATCCTTAATTAGACTTGAGTTGCCCTTATGCTGTGTTAACTAAAGCCTGAGAAGAAGACGCCCCATAGCTTCTCTTCACTACAAGGCAGGTAACACACACACGGAAGATCTGACGCTACAGAGAGAGGTACATGCCTCTTCAGTGACATGTACTAGGTGAGTGCAACTTCCCAGCAAAAGTATGACTCTTGCTCTTCAGGAGGTGAAGGGTTTGCTGAGTTACCTCCATTGGAAAAACACCACACCATGTCCTGTTGTTGGGCTCCAGGGAGGTTGTACAGAGAATGGTCCCATTAACACAGACATGGCACACACTCTCTTCTTGAATATAACACAAGCACACATGCTGGTTGCTAGACACTGATTGGTGAGGTGAAATGGCGTGAATGCAAATGGCTGTTTATTTTTTAAGCTTTTACTTTTTATTATCATGGCCATTATCATTGTTATGTGTTGTATGTGTATGGCGTATGTGTAGCAAAGTCAGAGGGCAACCTTCAAAACTCAGCTTTTTCCCTTCTACCTTAGATTGCAGCGATTGAACTCAGGTCATCAAGCTTGTGTGGCAGGCATTCTGACCTGATTCCTGGCTGTGCTCTTTGCCCCTCACCATGTTTCTTTATATTGTGGGAATGCATTTTTGTCTGATGACTCTTGTTGTGACCGGAACATTTCGAATAACCATTTTCATCCCTATCTCTATATTAGACAGGCTCCGTCCAAAAGCCTCCAAAGCTTCACCTTGCTATCTCCGGCCCCATCTGTCATTTCTCTGTAGTATACTCACAGCTGCTGTGTTTATCTGATATCATTTGCCACTTCCTCTAAATTTCCAGAAAGAGTACTTAGTTTTTTATCTTCCAGCAGTATATTTTAATCTTGTTACCATCAACCAGATCCTTCTATTTATTTCTGTTTCCCAATATTGCTACCCATTCTTACAATAGTTACATTTACTACTTTGTGAACAATTCATTATAAACCCAAATATGACAAAGATTAGGGAAAATTAATTTCTATTTAGGTCCCACACCAATGAGCCATATTTGGTATGGTTGGTTCCTTTACATCTTCTCTCTTGAGCTGATTGGTGTGCGGTGTTGGTAGGAGTGGGTGTGAGTGGGTATTTTCACACGTGCATGTACACACAGGCATGTGGAGGCCAGAAGTCAAGGTCAGGTATTCACCTGAATCAGTCTCCATCTTAAATCGAGAGATGGCGTCTTTCACTGATGCTGGAATTTGCTAGACTGGCTGGCCAGAAGACTCAGGAATCCCTCTATGCGACTCTCAGTGTTGGGATTACAGGCTTGTACTATAGCTTTTGCTTTTTCTTATAGGTTCTGAGAATCTAACTTGGGTCCTTTTGCTAGCAAGTCAAGCACTTAGAGGTTAAGCCATATTTCTAGCCCCTGCAATAGTTGTCTTTTAAGGTGAAGAAATAATTCCATTCTCATCCAAATTGCCAGAAAATGACTGCTCTTTGCAGTGGGTGGTAGAGCTTTTAGCTCACTGCTTTCTGCTGCTTGTAATTACAGCCTGTTTTGGAAGCCTTCCATTGTGGCTCCTTAAGCACTGAACATTCTGCTTCCATGCACGCTTTCCTTTAGGTGTTTTCAGGAAGTAGAAATTCTGTGTAAGGATACACAGACGAGGAACAGACATTTCCAGGCACATGGCAGTGCTGTCCTCAGTTATCATCTCTTTTTTCCCAACGTTCTACTCCAAGACACTGTTAAATTTTTTTGGAAGCCGTGAAGCTGAGCACTGAGTATGTCTCTGGTGACTTGTAAGGGGTATAATCACCTAGGACGCACTCATTTATTTAGAGTATATGTTTAGCCAATAGCATGTTTGATTCTGTTTTAGACATTGGAAACACAGCAGTGGACAATCCAAAGAAGCACCTCTTACCCTGGAGCTTATGTTTCAATTAGAAGAGTAAGTAAAACATAAGAGAGATTAATAAAAGTGTAATGTATGTTGATGATAATAACCCAAAAGAAAAGTCAAGCAGAAGAAAGCACACAGGGACAGGGTTAAGGCCAACTGCAGAAGCCACAACTGGGTTCCTGGAGAAAATGGGTGGAGAATGGATTGGGGGCTTTGTGGTTTGAGTGTGGCAAATACTTACAGTGAAAAGGGAGGGGAAAATATGTAAGAAAAACCGTGGCTAAAACAGGTGGAGAGGAAATTAGCTTATTTGAATGAGAGCCTCAAAAATGTGAGGAACATAATCTAGAGACATATCCAAGAGGGTGCAGAGACCTTTTACTTGGCATTCCAGGTAGGGAATCTCCTCTAACAAGGGGCTCCAGGAGGTCTTTGATACTGACAATAAGGTGTCAGAGTACAGTGCGGCAGCCCTTCCTCATTGGGTCGCTCCTCTCTTTCTCTGTCCTTTCTTCTCCCCCCTTTACCGCTCTCTTTCTCTCTCTCCTTCCTTCACTCTCTTCCTCTCATACATTCCTTCCTCATTCCTTTCTCTCTCAACTCCCTCAACCTCCATCTTTAGCTCTCCCTCCCTCCACCATCCTGCCTTTTCCCCATCCTTCCCTTCCTTGCTGACCTCCTTTGAAGTCTTGCTATCCACCAAAAATGTCCTTGTGCACCAAGGATTCCCTGTGATTTATGTGAGGGAATTAAAGAAACAGGCAAGCCAACCCTCTGGTATTTTCTTTTCTGGGCTGGCTGGAAGTAGCCTATTAAATCTTTTGGAAGGCAGAACACACTTGATTCAGGCTTTATGGAGACTTCATGAATTCTGGAGGCAGCTCCATCCTCAATCACCTAATGCCAGCAAGTCTCCTCTGATGACCTTCTCTGTAGCTTTCCTTTGACCTGAGCTTAGCTAGGAATATTGAAATACTGAATATTTCCTAAAAGGCAACAAGGAGTGCAGAGCATAACAGTCTCACAATGCTAACAGCTGCCTTCCCTAGAAGAGAAAACCTGGACTGGGCTTGAAGGGAAGGGTCCAAAATTAGACAGCAGCAATATACATTGTCTTTCCTCAGTATACATCTTATCTGTAGCAAGACAAAGCAACTAAAAAAATTTATTGCACTAACGGAACATTTTATGCTCAGGATGTTCTTTTTAAAAGTAGCTGTTTTAGTGCCTGAGTCTTTGGCCATCTCACTAATGAATCCTAGAAGAAGGCTCTTGAAATCTCTATATTTTTCTCTTTTATTTTCCTGGATCTATACAATTCAAAATATAACACCAAAGATGAGGCTATGCATGGCGGCTCCAGGGAATAGAAAAATAAAATCTGAAAGCCTTGTTGCAAGCCTACTAGCTCCTGGTGGAGGGATGTGGCTGTAACTGGGTGTGCATTAATGCCTGCCTTTCAAGACAGTTGAGTGATGCCTATTGGAGCAACTGAATGATTCGATTTATTCTTCTCAGAATCTGTGCCTAGAGGCATTAGTATATATTTTGAGGAAGAATGTAGAGGTGCCAGATGAACTATTACTATATGGACTGACAATTGCATTGACAAGCTGAGTAAGTAACTCATAGTCAATGTGGAAATACAAGTTCACAAAACTAGAAAGTGACCACTGAGGAGGCATGGTCTGTTAATTGCTTAAGACAGTAAGTTCAGTGTCTCTTTGTTTGTATTATAGCTTTTTTCTTCCTGGGAAAAGAATGTATCAAACTGAAAACCAAATAAATCCAGAAACAAAATAAAATGTAAATTTTAAGATTTTGGTGAGTGTGTATATGAGTAGCATGCATGCATGAATGCATGTGTGTGTGTGTGCGTGCGTGTGTGTGTAGAGAGTATGATCAATAGAAATGCCTTCCTGAATCTCTCTTCACCTTGTTTTTTTTTCTTGAGAAAAGGAGAAAAAAAAAAAAAAATTTCCACCTCCTCCCAGCCTCTCATTTCCCTCCCCCTCCTCCAACCCTTCTCCCCCTCCTCCCACCTTTTTCCCCCTCCCCCCACTCCTTTCCACCTGCCTCTCCAGTCCAAAGAGCAGACAGGGTTCCCTGCCCTGTGGTAAGTCCTAGGTCCTCCCCCCTCCGTCCATATCTAGGAAGGTGAACATCCAAACTGGCTAGGCTCCCACAAAGCCAGCACATTAAGTAGTATCAAAACCCCGTGCCATTGTCTTTGGCGTCTCATCAGCCCTCATTGTTCGCCATGTTCAGAGAGTCCAGTTTTATCCCATGCTTTTTCAGTCACAGTCCAGCTGGCCTTGGTGAGCTCCCAGTAGATCAGCTCCACTGTCTCAGTGGGTGGGTGCATCCCTCGTGGTCCCGACTTCTTTGCTCATGTTCTCCCTCCTTCTGCTCCTCATTGGGACCTTGGGAGCTCAGTCCAGTGCTCCAGTGTGGGTCTCTGTCTCTATCTCCATCCATCACCAGATGAAGGTTCTATGGTGATATGCAAGATATTCGTCAGTATTGCTATAGGATAGGGTCATTTCAGGTTCCCTATCCTCATCTGCCCAAGGAACTAACTGGGGACCTCAGCTTGGGCACCTGGGAGCCCCTCTAGGGTCAAGTCTCTTGCCCACCCTAAAGTGGCTCCCTTAACTAAGAATTGTGGTTCCGTGCTACCCTGTCCAACCTTCCTTTATCCCAATCATCCTGTTTCCCCAAGTCCCCCCCTCCTTCCCTTCTACCTTTTCTCTCCCCATCTCCTCTTACCCCCATCCCACCCCACCCCCAAGATCCCAATTTTCTCCCCAGCAATTTTGTCTACATCCCTTAGCCAAGAGGATAACTATATGTTTTTCCTTGGGTTCACCTTCTTATTTAGCTTCTTTAGGTTCACCTATTGTAGACTCCGTGACCCTTATTTATGGCTAGAAACCAATTATGAGTGAGTACATCCCATGTTCCTCTTTTTGGGTCGGGGATACCTCACTCAGGATAGTGTTTTCTATTTCCATCCATTTGCATGCAAAATTTGAGAAGTCATTGTTTTTTACCGCAGCGTAGTACTCTAATGTGTATATATTCCACACTTTCTTCATCCATTCTTCCATTGAAGGGCATCTAGGTTGTTTCCAGGTTCTGGCTATTACAAATAATACTGCTATGAACATAGTTGAACAAATGCTTTTGTCATATGATAGGGCATCTCTTGGGTATATTCCCAAGAGAGGTATTGCTGGTTCCAGGGGTAGGTTGATTCCGAATTTCCTGAGAAACAGAAACACTGACTTCCACAGTGGTTGCACAAGATTGCATTCCCACCAGCAATGGTTGAGGGTACCCCTTCCTCCACAGCCTCTCCAGCAAAGGCTATCCTTGGTGTTTTTGACTTTAGCCATTCTGACAGGTGTAAGATGATATCTCAAAGTTGTTTTGATTTGCATTTCCCTGATTGCTAAGGAGGTTGAGCACGACCTTAAGTGTCTTTTGGCCATTTGAACTTCTTCTGTTGAGAATTCTCTGTTCAGTTCAGTGCCCCATTTTTTAATTGGGTTAATTAGCATTTTAAAGTCTAGCTTCTTGAGTTCTCTATATATTTTGGAGATCAGACCTTTGTCTGTTGCGGGGTTGGTGAAGATCTTCTCCCAGTCAGTAGGTTGCCTTTGTGTCTTAGTGACAGTGTCCTTTGCTTTACAGAAGCTTCTCAGTTTTAGTAGGTCCCATTTATTCAATGTTGCCCTTAATGTCTGTGCTTCTGGGGTTATACCTAGGAAGGGATCTCCTGTGCCCATCTGTTGTAGGGTATTTCCCACTTTCTCTTCTATCAGGTTCAGTGTGTTCGGACTGATATTGAGGTCTTTAATCCATTTGGACTTGATTTTTGTGCACGGTGATAGATATGGGTCTATTTTCATTCTTCTACAGGTTGACATCCAGTTGTGCCAGCACCATTTGTTGAAGATGCTTTCTTTCTTCCATTGTATACATTTAGCTCCTTTATCGAAAATGAGGTGTTCATAGGTTTGTGGGTTAAAATCCGGGTCTTCTATACAATTCCATTGGTCGACTTCTCTGTTTTTATGCCAGTACCACACTGTTTTCATTACTGTAGCTCTGTAATAGAGTTTGAAGTCAGGGATGGTAATGCCTCCAGAAGATCCTTTATTGTATAGGATTGTTTTGGCTATCCTGGGTTTTTTGTTTTTCCATATAAAGTTGATTATTGTCTTCTCCAGATCTGTGAAGAATTTTGATGGGATCTTGATGGGGATTGCACTGAATCTATAAATTGCCTTTGGTAGAATTGCCATTTTTACTATGTTGATGCTCCCAATCCAAGAGCAAGGGACGTCCTTCCATTTTCTGGTATCCTCTTCAATTTCTTTCTTCAATGCCTTAAAGTTCTTGTCAAATAGATCTTTCACTTCCTTGGTTAGATTTACCCCAAGATATTTTATGCTGTTTGTGGCTATCGTGAATGGTGAAGCTTCTCTGATTTCCCTCTCTGCTTCCATATCCTTTGTGTATAAGAGGGCGACTGATTTTTTGGAGTTGATCTTGTATCCTGCCACATTACTAAAGCTGTTTATCAGCTGTAAAAGTTCTTTGGTGGAGTTTTGGGGGTCGCTTATGTACACTATCATATCATCTGCAAATAACGAAAGTTTAACTTCTTCCTTTCCAATTCGAATCCCCTTGATCCCATTATGTTGTCTTATTGCTATTGCTAGAACTTCAAGCACTATATTGAAGAGGTATGGCGAGAGTGGACAGCCTTGTCGTGTTCCTGAGTTAAGCGGGATGGCTTTGAGTTTCTCTCCGTTTAATTTGATGTTAGCTGTTGGCTTGCTGTATATAGCTTTTATTATATTTAGGTATGACCCTTGTATCCCTAATCTCTCCAAGACTTTTAACATAAATGGATGTTGAATTTTGTCTAATGCTTTTTCAGCATCTAATGAAATGATCATATGGTTTTTTTCTTTCAGTTTATTTATATGTTGGATTACATTGATAGATTTTCATATGTTGAACCAGCCCTGCATCTCAGGAATGAAGCCTACTTGATCATAATGGATAATTTTGCGGATGTGTTCTTGGATTCAGTTTGCCAGTATTTTGTTGAGGATTTTTGCGTCGATATTCATGAGTGAGATTGGCCTGTAATTCTCTTTCCTGGTTGAGTCTTTGTGCGGTTTTGGTATCAGAGTAACTGTAGCTTCATAAAAGGAATTTGGTAATGACCCTTCTGTTTCTATATTGTGGAATACATTAAGGAGTATAGGTATTAGGTCTTCTTGGAAGTTCTGGGAGAATTCCGCATTGAAACCGTCTGGTCTTGGGCTTTTTTTGGTAGGGAGGTTTTTGATAACAGCTTCTAATTCTTCGCGACTGACAGGTCTGTTTAGATTGTTCACCTGGTCCTGGTTTAATTTTCGTAAATGGTATTTATCTATAAAAGTGTCCATTTCTTTTACATTTTCCAGTTTTGTGGCATACAGGCTTTTGTAGTAAGATCTAATGACTCTCTGAATTTCCTCTGTTTCTGTGGTTATGTCCCCCTTTTTATTTCTGATCTTATTAATTTGCGTATTCTCTCTCTGCCGTTTGATTAATTTGGATAGGGGTTTATCAATCTTGTTGATTTTCTCCAGGAACCAGCTTTTTGTTTCATTGATTCTTTGGATTGTTTTCTGTGTTTCTATTTTGTTGATTTCAGCCCTCAGTTTGATTATTTCCAGTCTTCTACTCCTCCTAGGTGAGTCTGCCTCTTTTTTTTCTAGAGCTTTCAGGTGGGCTGTTAAGTCTCCAATGTTTGCTTTCTCTGTTTTCTTTAAGTGGGCACTTCGTGCTATGAACTTTCCTCTTAGGACTGCTTTCATAGTGTCCCATAAGTTCGAGTATGTTGTTTCTTTATTTTCATTGAATTCAAGGAAGACTTTAATTTCTTTCTTTATTTCTTCCTTAATCCAGGTATGGTTCAGTAGTTGACTGTTCAGTTTCCATGAGTTTGTAGGCTTTCTGGGGGTAGTATTGTTGTTGAATTCCAGCTTTAATCCATGGTGATCTGATAAGACACAGGTGGCTACTAATATTTTTTTGTAACTGTGTAAGTTAGCTTTGTTACCGAGTATGTGGTCAATTTTCGAGAAGGTTCCATGAGCTGCAGAGAAGAAGGTATATTCTTTCCTCTTTGGGTGGAATAATCTATAGATGTCTGTTAAATCCATTTGCTTCATTACCTCCATTAATTCTCTAATTTCTCTGTTAGGATTCTGTCTGATTGACCTGTCCATTGGTGAGAGAGGAGTGTTGAAGTCTCCTACTATTAGTGTGTGCGGTTTGATGGCTGCCTTGAGTTTTAGTAATGTTTCTTTTACGTACGTGCGTGCTTTTATATTAGGGGCATAGATATTCAGGATTGAGACTTCATCCTGATGAATTGTTCCTGTTATGAGTATAAAATGTCCCTCTCCATCTCTTCTGACTGATTTAAGTTTGAAGTCAACTTTGTTAGAAATTAGTATGGCCACAGCTGCTTGTTTCTTAGGTCCATTTGCTTGATAAGCCTTTTCCCATCTCTTTACTCTGAGTAGGTGCCTGTCTTTGTGGTTGAGGTGTGTTTCTTGTAAACAGCAGAATGTTGGATCCTGTTTTCGTATCCAATCTCTTAGCCTGTGTCTTTTTATAGGTGAGTTGAGCCCATTGACATTAAGTGATATTAATGACCAGTGGTTGTTAACTCCGGTCACTTTTTTAGTAGTAGGGTTTGTGTGTTTCCCTTCTTTGAGTTGCACTGGTGAAGGGTCTCTAGATGTCTGAGTTACTGTGGTCATTGTTGGACTCCTTGGTTAGTGATTTTCCTTCTATTATTTTCTGTAAGGCTGGATTTATGGCTACGTATTGTTTAAATTTGTTTTTATCCTGGAAAATTTTGTTTTCTCCATTTATAGTGAACGAAAGCTTGGCTGGATATAGTATTTTGGGCTTGCATCCATGGTCTCTTAGTTTTTGCAGTACATCTATCCAGAACCTTCTGGCTTTCATGGTTTCCATAGAGAAGTCAGGTGTAAGTCTGATAGGTTTACCTTTATAAGTAACTTGGCCTTTTTCCTTTGCAGCTCTTAATATTCTTTCTTTAT
Organism: Microtus oregoni; assembly: GCF_018167655.1. Lineage (NCBI taxonomy): Eukaryota > Metazoa > Chordata > Mammalia > Rodentia > Cricetidae > Microtus > Microtus oregoni. Next base: position 66,492,777 of record NW_024543060.1, read on the forward strand.
TCTGTATATTTTGTGTTTTGATTATTATATGGCGAGGGGATTTTTTTTTTCATCCAGCCTATTTGGGTTCTGTATGCTTCTTGAACCTTCATAGGTACATCTTTCTTCAGGTTGGGAAAGTTTTCTTCTATAGTTTTATTAAGTATATTTTCTGGACCATTGAGCTGCACTTCTCCTTCTTCTACTCCAATTATTCTTAGGTTTGGTCTTTTTATTGTGTCCCATATCCTGAATGTTTTGTGATGAGAGTTTGTTGGACTTGCTGTTTTCTTTGATCAATGCGTTTATTTTCTCTATGTTATCCTCAGAATCTGAGATTCTTTCTTCTATCTCTTGTATTCTGCTGGTTATGCTTGTTTCTGTAGTTTCTGTTCGTTTACCTAGATTTTCCATGTCCAGCCGGCCCTCTGTTTGTGTTTTCTTCTTTGCCTCCATTTCAGTTTTCAAGTCATGAACTGTTTCCATTATCTGCTTGATTGTTTTTCCTTGGTTTCCTAGGGTATCATTCACTGATTTACTCAATTCCTCGAACTTTCTGTTATACTTCTCATCCATTTCTATAAGGGCGCTTTTTATATGCTGTGTAAGGGTGTCAATCACTTTCATGAAGTCAATTTTTTCTACTTCTTCTTGATTAAGGTGTTCATATCCTCCTGTTGTGAGGTCGCTGGGTTCTGGTGGTTTCATGTTGTTTTTCAGATTGTTGGGTGAATTCTTGCATTGGCGTCTGCCCATCTCTTCCTCCCAATACTCCCATATGGATCTTCTTTTACAGGATCAGGTCTTCTTGCCCACTGATGTACCTTCCCAGTGATGTCACTCCCCAGTGATGTTTCTCCTGGTGTCCAGATCAGATCTCCGTGCTGCTTGGTTAGCTCGCAAACAAAGGGCCCACCCTGCTTGCTGCAAGCAGGCTGTGGAGACAAAGGAGCTACCGCCCTCCCCTTTGCCCTACGCTTGGGGTTCTGTCCCAGCACCCAAGCAGGCTGAGCAGGGAGGTGCTATGCCGCCAAAGAAGGGAGGGAGGGAGGGAGACAGGGGGTGGGGGGATCTGGATGTAAGCTGGATGGGATAGGAAGAGAGAGGAGGTATCGGGCAGTATAGCCCCTGTAGGATGACCAGGAAGTGTAGGCGGTCTGAGTTCCCTGTTCCCGGCTGCCGCAGCACTCACTCACCACAATGATGTTTCTCCCGGTGCCCAGATCGAAACTCCGTGCTGCTTGTGTAGCTCGCAAACATAGGGCCCACCCTGCTTGCTGCAGGCAGGCTATGGAGACAAAGGAGCTACCACCCTCCCCTTTGCCCTCCCGATTCGGGTTCGGTCCCAGCGCCCGAGCAGGCTGAGCAGGGAGGTGCTATGCCGCCAAAGAAGGGAGGGAGGGAGGGAGACAGGGGGTGGGGGGATCTGGATGTAAGCTGGATGGGATAGGAAGAGAGAGGAGGTATCGGGCAGTATAGCCCCTGTAGGAAGACCAGGAAGTGTCTCACCTTGTTTTTTGAGATAGGCTTACAACTTTCTTATTTAGACAAAAGGGAGAGGGGCTGTGGGAACTTCTTCAGCCAATAGCCTTTAAGATACCAGACCTCTTGGGATGTGGTCTCTATACTATAAATGCAGCCGTTAAGCTTGTATGCTCTCTCTTGGCTGCTGGATTTGGTTCCTGCTCGGCATTTGTGCAGAGGACTGTGATCTGTGTGTCTACCCCTGAATAAAGAACCCTTTATTATACTCAAATTTAAGTGAGTATGGGATTACTCTATAGCATCTATCTTCATCTGCTGCCCATGTGAATCCCAATTCCATGCCTACTAGGATAGGCCCAAAAGGCCCAAAAGGTCTGAGGCCCAGAAGGTCTCCACCCCCACATGCCTGGCTTGATTTCACCTACTAAGTGGTTTTTTGCCAAAACCCCACCACTGTGGAGTTACCGTACAGCAACCTGGCAATTTCCCTGGCTCATGCATGCCCCCCTGTGCCACTTTCCCAGCTGTGTGGTGACTTGCACACTTTCCAAGTTTCTGTTCCCTGCTCACAAGCTCTGGCTTCCTTGATATTCTAGCCATCAAATTTATTTAATTGCTCTTAATTTGTCACACAAAACATATTTGTCAGTATTTAAGCAGACGCCAATGTGGAACTGAGCAGGACTGTTTATGCTATCGCTGGTTGCTTCTCTCTGCCGCTATGTGGTGACAACACCTGTTGGCAAATAAAGATTATTACATCTACAACAACTTACTAAAATCTCTTAACGGAGGTAACTTTATTTGATTAAAAAATAAATCAATAAATTTGAAAGTTATATAATTGCAGATAACTTTAGCATCCAGGAATTTAATAACCTTTTTGCTTATACTATGGATGGTATTCTGCAAGGTTTATATGGTTTTTCTGATACATCCATTTATTGGATATTGGGACTTAGCTTTGTTTTTCATATTATATCCTTAAGAATTAAGAGAGCCAAGAATCAGGCACTTTAAGAAATGATACAGTCTTTACACACTAATAATGAACAGCAAGCTGACAAGATTAATACCATTGAAAAGAAAAAGTTAGCTAAAGAAATTAATACCATTGAAAAGGATAAAATTAATTTGACAGACAAAATTCAATCCATGTTAAAGAGTACTGAGAAATAATCTGAAAGAACTCATTGAATTTGACTGTTGAATTTGACAATCAAAATCTGCTAAAAAGTTATGATAAATGCGCAGATAGAATATTTCTCCAGGAAGGTTATCAGCACATCATCCTAATGATATCCAAGAATGAGAAGTTATGCTTAATGGAAATTTTTCATACTTTGGTATCATATGTGCAGAATAAGAACCAGAGGCTAAATGATTCAATGAAAGCACTAGAATTATATGCAGGTCAAAAGATTTGGGCTTTACAAAAGGCAGTGGTAAAATGATTTGAAATGACTGAGGAAATTATCAGAGCTGATGAGCAGGGAAAGAAGGTTCAAGGACAGGATTTAACATCACCAGTACATGTCAGAATCAGAGATGACTTATCCAGGATTTTAACCATCAAGTTCTAAATGGACAAAAGGATCCAAAGATTGTAAATGAAAACCTATAGGTATGAGCGATCTAAAAGAAATAAAGCAAGCAGTAGTATCTTATGGTTTGCACTCACCATTTGTTAACAAAATGGTAAAACATGGGCTTCAAGCAATAAGGCTACCTACCCCACATGATTGGCCCTAATTAGTCTCAGCAGTCCGTGGAGATGGAACTCAACTGCTATGGAAATGCTATTAGTGAGAAGAAGAAAAAAATTAGAACAACAGGGAAAAGCAAAAGAATTTGTGTCTTTCCAAGATAAAAGGTGAGATAAATTATTGGTGAGAATATTTATATTGACCCACAGGATCAAGCTCTTTATGATAAACACATCTTGTCCCTATGAAATGTGGAAACACAGCAGCCTTAAATGCTTGGGACAGAATTCAAGCATGATGAAAAAGAAAGGAATCTTATATTATGGTTAAACAGAGACAAAGAGAACCCTTTCATTACTTCTTACAAAGATTAACCAAGGCTGTACAAATAGGAGTAACAGACACAGAAGCTAGACAAGTACTTATTGAATCTCTGGCTTCTTAAAATTCCAACTTAGAATGCAAAAAGATACTTAGATCTTTAAAGGTTAGATCAGCACCATTGGATTAATGGATCCTGCATACAGTGAACATTGAAACATTTGACTATATTACTGAGGCTTAGGTAGGAGAAGCAATTTCCAAAGTTATGAGAAGACATCAAACTGCCAAATGTTTTAACTGCGGTAGAATAGGAAATCTGACAGTGGATTGTATACAAGGAATTTCTAGAAATAATGTCTTCTCTGGGAATGGCAAGAATAGAAACTCTCAGTGTTCTGGATTATGCAGAAGATGTGGCAAAGGCCAATTGGATCAACAGAAGACAATCAAGGCAACCTGATACCCTCAGGAAACCCCTTGTGGAGCCTCTCTCAGGCCCCAAAGTCAAATGTGGTCTAGTCATTCCCAGTTAATGTGGAGAACATACCCCACCAGGAAAATTTTAAAAATCCATTGTCTGCTGTAAAAAAACAAAAAAACAAAAAACAAAAAAAAAAACCATACTGTTCTGGATGATGGAATAAACATTGAGGATGAATCAAAAAATTCCAATAGGAAATAGGAAGCATAATTTTTAGACCTCTATAAATAGTAAAAGACCAAAGCTAAGAGTGTATATAAATAACAACATAATTGAGGGATTAGTGGACACAGGTGTTGATGTAACTATCATTATTCCAGAATCTTGGCATCCGAATTGGCCTCTTCAAGAGGCAGATATTCAATTCCTAGAAATTGGAACTCTATCTCAAGTGAAACAAAGCAAGAGGTAGGTTGAATGCATAAGGCTAGAAGGACAGAGAGAAAGGCTGAGGCCATATGTGGATAATATTACAGTGAATTTGTGGGATTGTGACCTGCAATGGAATACCCAGATTAAGATGTTTTGCAGAAGGATATTATAGGGTGCTATAAACAAAGGTCAACAACTATTCAGGCTGTACAAGAACACACAGCAACTAGCAAATCTTCAGAGGTATCATGGCCCAACCTTTAAAAAAGTTAGCTAAGAAACAAATATGGGTTAAACAATGGCTTTTAACAGAAGAGAAACTGCAGACTTTAGAACAGCTGGTCCAGGAGTAACTAGATGTTCACCATATTGAAGACTCAACCAGAATTTTTTTATTGAATGTATTTTTATATGATTAATGTTTAAGTTTTCCACAATGAACAATAAATTTTTCTGCAGTAATCTTTGCAGTTTCCAAGAAGAAGATGAGACCCCAGAACAATGATTCTACCTCATTGGTATGATGTCATGACATTTTTAGCACTACTTTAAGATCAATTTTGGGTGCCAGCTGCTCAAAATGATTCCCACTTGGCTAGCTGAAATGGTGCACCTTCTTACAATGTTCTGGCCAGAACTTCAGAAAAACATACCAAATATTCAGAGACTATTTGCAATTATTCCAGAAAGTAATCTTGAAACTTAACCATCATTTTAGTTTTACAAAATCCCATAGAAAGAACATTGCCCCCATGACAGCTGGAAGCAATTCTAGAATACAACCTCCCCTCTCCCAACAAAGTTTGTCCTCAGGGTTAGGGACATCAATTATGGGTTCATTATAACTGGTATAGGGTTGGGGGTTGGGGTGGAAATTATTTAGGCTCAGGGATCTTCTTTGAAAAAAAGGGGAGAAATTGTATGGGTTAATAAGTAGATTAGTGTGAGTGTATTCACACTAATAATAATAGGGTGTTATAGAATAAATACTTGTGAGCTATTATTTGAAGACCATTTATATTTGTATAGATTCTTGTATATTGATACAAATTCAAATTATGTTTGTTATATTGAATATGCTTCTATTTCTGTTTACAATATTTGTACACCTAGGCAAAGTTCTTTTGTTCATATTATATGCATGCATGTATATATATCTACTTAAGACATTTTGTACATTGATACAGTTTTAGGATATATTTATCACATTTCAGTATACATTTCTACCTCTGATCCAGATACTTATACATCGTTTGCATTTCAAGGTCATTGTCCTCATTTGCTGCACAGTTCCTTAAAGATTATTTAATATTCTAATATGAGCCCTTACTTTTTAAGCTATAGAAGTATTAATAATTATATGTCAATGGTCATACATGTTTGTCACATATAATTAGACTAATCAAATTCTTTAGATACATAAAGATTGAGCGGCGGGGCTGCATCCCCGGCACCCCGGCTACCTGGCTAGCTTATGCCCTGAAATAACAACACACAAACTGTATTCTTTTAAACACTGCCTGGCCCATTAGTTTCAGCCTCTTAACCCATTTCTAATAATCTATGTAGCACCACCAGGTGTACTTACCAGGAAAGATTCAGCATGTCTAACCTGGTGGCTGGCTGCATTGCCGTCTGCCTCAGAGAGCAGAGCTATCGTGTCTGCCCGGGAGAGGGGAGCATGGCGTCTCTGCTCCAGAGAGCAGAGCTGTCGAGTCTGAGCTCACTTCCTCTTCTTCCCAGCATTCTGTTCTGTTTACTCCTCCCACCTATGTTTTAACCTATGAGGCCAAGCAGTTTCTCTATTACTTAACCAATGACCTTCCTCCATCAATTATATTCCACATAGATAGGTAATCTTTAACAACTTCAAAGAACTATAGAATATGGCATTTAAAAAAACTTAGGGTTCTGTTGACATGAGACATGATTGCTCCTGGCAGCACCAATCTATACCTGAGAGAATGTTGGGCATTTAAGACGCTCCACTTGGAGCTTGTTTTCTTCTTGGTAAAACTGCCCTTTGGGCAAGGAACTGCCAGTGCCTTGACCACTGACAAAGCACATGGTGTCTGAACAGGACAAGCAGGATACAAGAAAAAAGACTTCCAAACCTTACCAGGGCAGACTAAGATGGTTCTGAAATTTTTCCTGCCTCTGAAAATTATCTGTCAGTTACTCTAGGCCTTAGCCAAAGTTGGTTGCTCCAACATTGCAAATCAGACTTTGGGTGATTACCCGGGTAACCAGTTGTCTCTGTCATTTGCTGCACATTTTGGAAGTTGCTTGATTGTACTTCCTGTTTACTCAAGTAATATTATTTCCTCTCATGTTTTTGATGGGGCTGAAGACTAGATAGCCATAGTTATTTTCCTCTCATGACTTTGCCAAGCCATTTCTAATACAAGCTTAGACTCCTTAGGAAAGGATAATTATTGAAACATTTAGCATATGTTTGTTGTTTGATATTGTTTATACTGGTTGTAATTTTAATGTTTATACTTTATATTTGTTCTTATTGTATACAGTTTTGCATTCAGCTTAGAATTCTCTTATTTAGACAACATGGGGGCATGCTGTGGGAACTCCTCCAGCTAATAGACTTTAAGACACCAGCCCAGTCATGGTCTCTTATACTACAAATGCAGCCATAAAGCTTGCACACTCTCTCTCTCAGCTTCTGGATTTGGTTCCTGTTCTCCATTCACGCAGAGGACCATGATCTGTGAGACTACTCCTGAATGAAGAATTCTTTATTATACTCAATTCTGAACTAGTATGGGATTACTTTATAGGATCCATCTTCAATAGGGTTTCTCACGGAACTTAAAGCTAACTGATTTGACTAGGTTGTCTACCCAACAAGCAAACTTCAGGGAATGATCCTACCAGTTGTATCCATAGCTAGGATTATAGATCTACCCCTATACTTGGTTTATATGTGGGTGCTGGGAATTTGAATTCAGGTCTTCATGTTTGTGTGCCGGGCAATTAACTGACTAGGGCATCTCCTCAGTCCCTCAAATATTTTAGTTGCAATGGTAAGTTTTGAGAAGCAAAAATTTAAAAATAAAAAAAAAACAATTTTTAAATACAATTTAACAGGGAGATGTCTTGAAACAGGGAGATGTTGAGCTGTAGTTTAGATTCATCTGCCTCAGCCTTCTGAGTTCTAGAGCTACAGGTATGAGCTAACAAACATGCCTTAAGAAAAGTGTTTCATTGGGTTCTCCTTATTTAGCTTCTCTAGGATCACTAATTATAGGCTCAATGTCCTTGGTTTGTGGCTAGAAACCAAATATGAGTGAATACATCCCATGTTCCTCTTTTTGGGTCTGGCTTACCTCACTCAGGATAGTGTTTTCTATTTCCATCCATTTGTATGCAAAATTCAAGAAGTCCTTGTTTCTTACTGCTAAGTAGTACTCTAATATGTATATATTCCATACTTTCTTCATCCATTCTTCACATCGCAGACAATGAGGACTACTGAGAACTCAAGAACAATGGCAATGGGTTTCTGATCCTACTGCACGCACTGGCTTTGTGGGAGCCTAGGCAGTTTGGATGCTCAACTTACTAGACCTGGATGGAGGTGGGGGTTCCTTGGACTTCCCACAGGACAGGGAACCCTGATTGCTTTTCGGGCTGAGGCGGGGGGGGGGGGGACTTAATTGGGGGAGGGGGAGGGAAATGGGAGGCGGTGGCGGGGAAGAGACAGAAATCTTTAATAAATAAATAAATTAAAATAAAAAAAACAAAAAAAAGAAATGTGTTTCAGTTACCATGAAAAATAAAGATACCTTAAGTTGAAAAAGTTTCCTCAGTGGCCTCAAACTCCTGTGATGTTTGAAGCTTTTAGACTCACTGACTTGAAAGCCTTGACCTGGTACTTAGATTTTTCAGGGCATTCCCTTTTTTTGGTGGTGGTAGTGGATGGGTTGAAACAGCAAATGGCTATGCATAATTTCTTTCCCAGTTAGGCAAATAGAACAGACTCTCTGTACAGACAGAAAATTGGGAGTCACCTTGATAGGAGTGGATTCTGAATAGAGGGTGAAAGATTTTCCTTGTTTTTCATCTTCCAGGAGGGTGTCAGTGTGGTGGAAAGGCCTGAAAGTGGCCCAGGACCATGGAAGCATCAGTGCTGAGCCCCACATCCTGGGAGAAACGAAGAGCATGGTTACAACAAAGTCGTAACTGGCAAACCCAGGTCCTGGAAGAGGAGGCTGCAGCTGCCCTGCAGGATGCACTGGATCCCGAGCCTTCCAGCTTGGATGATGTTTTCCAGGAAGGTAAGAAGCTGCTGGACATCACACAGATATCCTCTGTGTCTTTCAGAAGTCTGCAAAGGCTGGAAAGTGGCCTCAGTTTAAAGTAGGACCTGACAGAGGCTCATTTCAAAGAGTGTAAGGGAGAGGTGTAGTGTAATATGAAAAACGAATTATGTGAGGAAGAGGGAGGCATATGTTTAGGAAACAGGAAGGAACACATTCGCACCATCGTGAGAATCTTCTGTGAGAGTCAAAGGAAGAGAGTTTGTTGGGAATTAAGTTTACTTGTGTAACAAGACTACATACAGTCTATGCCCCGATTCAGGCTGCAACTCTGGCAACTGTGTGACTGTTGAGAAGTCTCTCTGAAGATTCTTTGCTCAATGAAGCAGTGGTTTCTTTCTCACATACCCATATTAGCTGAAGTACAAAGAGAAAGACCAGAAATGTAGGCTGAAACAAAAACTTTTGGACACATAAACCCATCCTTTTTTATTTGTCAGAAAACAAAAACCTAGGGCTGTCCTCTTCTGATATTTCCTTCCTTCCTTTCTTCCTGTATCCCTCCCTACCATTCTTCATTTCTTTTTTTTTTTTTTTTTTTTTTTTTGCAAAGGAACCATCTCTATTGCCAATCTTTGGGAAAAGAAAGCAGAAGCATGGTAGCCTGGACACTGGGAACTTGCCATTTTCTGAGGTAGATAGAAGAGAGGCAGAGGCAGGAGACATATACATCATCTTTACATATGAATGCATCCCTTTCATATCTCCCCTCCATAGGTAAAAGGAGCCATTTTGTGGCTTTTGTGAAGATAGCTTGCTGAATGCCCTGAGTTGTTTGAGGCGGTGTGCTTTTTTTCAGTTTCACAATAACCAGTGTCTGCTTTTTCTAGGAAATCCAATCAATAAGATTGAGGACTGGCTGCAGGGCTGTGGGTAAGTTCTCAAGCAAAGATGTGGCTGGTGGATGGCTGTGATGGTGGACACAGTCCTTGTGAACTCAGAGACAGGAAAAGAGTGAGAATCAATTTGGTGTGCAGGCATGATGAAGAGACTTAGGTCTTGGATCAGTTGGTGATCCAGGCTGTGAGTCAAATGTAACTCAGAACTGAGATACAGTTCAACTGGTTGAGAATCCATGATAGGTCTGGGATAGAGCTAAGAATAGACAGAAATTGGCCTCTTTTTAGAAGTCCAGGGATGAGTGACAGCCCCCACCCACTCGCTTTTCCCATTCTGATTGCAGTTTTATGTGGTGTGGCAAAAATGAAAGAGTTGGAGGTGGACCGTTCCTCCTCAGTAGCAGAACACAGGAAAGGCTCAGGGACTTCAAACCCGTGAAGAGTTGAGAGACTTTAAGATAGTATTACCTCTTTTCTTGAAAACAATTTACTATATACCACAAAGAAGCCTGCAAACTTGCTTACTTTTGTTCTTGAAGGGTAATTTAATATATTTATGTAGTATATACACATATTTTTAAATATAATACGATTCATCTGTAATATTACTTGTATGTATATTTTCAGGGAAAATCTTTGGATATTGGATCATGATATTGGAAGACAATTTGTTGTGCTCCTTCCCAGGAAAAACTGTTTTCCCCACTCTCAGCATTCCTTAGTTGGTCTTTATGTACGGTTGAGGTTTCATGGGCTTTCCTCCGTCTTTAGCATGTCTATCAGTGTCCTTGTTCAATCCATGCTTAGACAGTCATGTTGATGAGGCTTTATGTGTATAGCTTCTGGCAGTCATAGAAGACACAATCTTACAGAAAGCTCCCTGTTCCTCTGGCTCTTACAATCTTTGTGCCCCATCCCTTAGGTGTAGATGCTGTGTTTAGTGATATTAGTTAGGACTGGGATCCAAAACTCTGCATCTTTATTGGTTGCAGTTTTCTGCAATAGTCTCCATCATTTGCAAACAAGAGTTTTGTTGATGAGACTTGATGATTATACTTATGGATATAAGGACAAATAATTAGAGTGTAAGTAGAGATTATGATGATTAAGTAAAGCAATGATTGTAAGTTTTCCTCCACAATCCATAACTTCACCAGCCCTAGGTGGCTGGATAGGTTTCCAGTACCAGAGATGATTTCCCTCTTGTTGAGCAGTCTCATGTCCAATTACAGAACTATTGAATACTGCTAAGATATGTGTGCCACTACTGTATTACTAGGGTTATCCTATAATGCTGGTCCTTGTGGTTCATATGCACCATAGCTGTGGAGGAATGTTGGTTGCTTTTCATCCCTTGAAACTTGCTTGGCACCTTATTGTACCCAGCTCTTACACAGATTACTTTGCTTACCAATTTCAGAGGAAGGGAATTTGTTTTGTTTGTCAAACTGGTGCTGTTTCTTACTATCTGTTATGCTGATTTCTGTTTTTTAAGATGGTGGATGATTGATAAGGCATCATTATAAAACCTAAAACTGTCTAACAGGAAGCAGTTTTTCTGTTTCCTGAATGATGTGATATTCAAATAAGAGTTTAGGTGCTAGGAAAGTGAAGGGATGTGGGTAGATATGGTGAACTGACAAAAAACTGAAAAAATGACCTTTGTATATGTTATATAAAAATTAGGACGTCAAAAATGGAAGGACCTCCCTTGCTCTTGGATTGGGAGGATCAACATAGTAAAAATGGCAATTCTACCAAAAGCAATCTATAGATTCAATGAAATCCCCATAAAAATCCCATCAAAATTCTTCACAGATCTGGAGAAGACAATAATCAACTTTATATGGAAAAACAAAAAACCCAGGATAGCCAAAACAATCTTATATAATAAAGAATTGTCTGGAGGCATTACCATCCCTGACTTCAAACTCTATTACAGAGCTACAGTATTGCAAACAGCTTGGTATTGGCATAAAAACAGAGAAGTCGACCAATGGAATCGAATAGAAGACCCTGACTTTAACCCACAAACCTATGAACACCTGATTTTCGATAAATGAGCTAAAAGTATACAATGGAAAAAAGAGAGCATCTTCAACAAATTGTGCTGGCAAAACTGGATGTCAATCTGTAGAAGAATGAAAATAGATCCATATCTATCACCATGCACAAAACGCAAGTCCAAATGGATTAAAGACCTCAATATCAGTCCGAACACACTGAACCTGATAGAAGAGAAAGTGGGAAGTACTCTACAGCACATGGGCACAGGAGACCACTTCCTACGTATAACCCCAGCAGCACAGACACTAAGGGCATCATTGAATAAATGGGACCTCCTGAGGCTGAGAAGCTTCTGTAAAGCAAAGGACACTGTCTCTAAGACAAAAAGGCAACCCACTTACTGGGAGAAGATTTTCACCAACCCCGCAACTGACAAAGGTCTGATCTCCAAAATATATAAAGAAATCAAGAAACTAGACCGTAAAAGGCTAATCAACCCAATTATAAAATGGGGCATTGAGCGGAACAGAGAATTCTCAACAGAAGAACTTCAAATGGCCAAAAGACACTTAAGGTCATGCTCAACTTCCTTAGCGATCAGGGAAATGCAAATCAAGACAACTTTAAGATACCATCTTACACCTGTCAGAATGGCTAAAATCAAAAACACCAATGATAGCCTTTGCTGGAGAGGCTGTGGAGAAAGGGGTACACTCACCCATTGCTGGTGGGAATGCAAACTTGTGCAACCACTCTGGAAAGCAGTGTTTCGGTTTCTCAGGAAATTCGGGATCAACCTACCCCTGGACCCAGCAATACCACTCTTGGGAATATACCCAAGAGAGGCCTTATCATACAACAAAAGTATATGCTCTACTATGTTCATGGCAGCATTGTTTGTAATAGCCAGAACCTGGAAACAACCTAGATGCCCTTCAACGGAAGAATGGATGAAGAAAGTATGGAATATATACATATTAGAGTATTACTCAGCAGTAAAAAACAATGACTTCTTGAATTTTGCATACAAATGGATGGAAATAGAAAACACTATCCTGAGTGAGGTAAGCCAGACCCAAAAAGAGGAACATGGGATGTACTCACTCATAATTGGTTTCTAGCCACAAATAAAGGACATTGAGCCTATAATTCATGTTCCTAGAGAAGCTAAATAAGAAGGTGAATCCAAAGACAAACACATAGGCATCCTCATGAATATTAACCTTCATCAGGCGATGAAAGGAGACAGAGACAGAGACCCACATGGGAGCACCGGACAGAAATCTCAAGGTCAAAATCAGGAGCAGAAGGAGACGGAGCACGAGCAAGGAACTCAGGACCACGAGGGGTGCACCCACACACTAAGACAATGGGGATGTTCTATTGGGAACTCACCAAGGCCAGCTGGCCTAGGTCTGAAAAAGCATGGGATAAATCCGGACTAGCTGAACATAGCGGACAATGAGGAATACTGAGAACTCAAGAACAATCGCAGTGGGTTTTTGATCCTACTGCACGTACTGGCTTTCTGGGAGCCTAGGCAGTTTGGATGCTCACCTTACTAGACCTGGACAGAGGTGGGCGGTCCTTGGGCTTCCCACAGGTCAGGGAACCCTGATTGCTCTTCAAGCAGATGAGGGAGGGGGACTTGATCGGGGGAGGGGGAGGGAAATGGGAAGCGGTTGCGGGGAGGAGGCAGAAATCCTTAATAAACAAAAAAAGAAAAAAAAAGCAATCAGGCAAAAAAAAATTAGGACGTCAGATATTGTCAAATTCTAGCTATTAGATCACTAGGAAGTAATAGATATCATGGCATCAAAAACCTCTATTCTAATAACATATTTCCCCAGTTTTGCTTCTGTATTTTTTTCTTATTTTGATAAAGACTGATGAACCATTACAAAACCAATTTCAGGGTATGCAGCCTTAACAACAGTAGCACGTTTAGGAAATACAACATACGGCAATCTCAGGCCCTCATCACTCCTTCTATGAACCTGCCAGTCAAGGAGTCAGAGCCTAATTGTCTTCAGTGTGAAAGCAAATTCAGTAGTGCTAATTATCACTGGAAAATTATATGAACATGTGGGAGATATTTGAAGAAAGGCATGAAAATGTAATTTTTTTTCTTTTGGTTTTAGAGACACTGAGGAGGGACTTTCTGAAGAAACAGGGCAATCCAACTGCAGTGGTGAGCTGCTCTAGTTTCTTTTTTTTTGGATGCTGTGCAGGTGTGTGTGTGTGTGTGTGTGTGTGTGTGTGTGTGTGAGTGTATGTGTGTGTTTACACAACTATATTTATGTGTATGCTTGAGATTATGAGTGTCTTTAGTTTCTGAAAAATACCATTTGTTTGTTAGAGAACAGTTTAGAAAGTCCAAAAAGAAGTGCTACCACAAAGGAAATGATTCTAATATTCATAGATTACTACTATTGGAGAAGAACCTTGTGAACTTTGTGAATTTATATTTGTGTGTCCCTAAGGGTGGTCACACACCTGCGTTTGTTAACTACTTGGCAGAAGATTGTGTGCATGGTTATGATTATGTGTGGCAAAGTACACAGATAAATTACACATGAATGTATATAATTCTTAATCAAAATATAACTGTGATTGCTGACATAAAGCTGGGAGAATATTTGTGAACATAAAGATATCTAGCATGTTTGTGTAGTTATATAAGTCATGTCCTTGGACATGTTCAAGTGTGCATTTGTGTGTGTGTGTGTGTGTGTGTGTGTGTGTGTGTGTGTGCGTGTATTTGTATTATGTTCTGACTTTATTTTCTGCAATTTTTCTGTGACGTTTTTGGCAGGGTACTCTAGCCATGGAACTAGCTTTGAAGATGACTTGAGTCTTGGAGCGGAGGGTGAGTGGCACAGCTGTATGAGGTTGGAATCAGTGCAGACGGATCATGTGCTATGATTTAAGACCACGGTGAAGCAGAAACTTAATGAAGAATCAGAGTCATCTTGGGTTCTTCTGGATGGAAAGAATAGTTTGGTTTTCTTGTTGTTTGTTTGTTGTGAAATGGGATAAACACAGAAAGTGTTCCAGATTTAGAAACATTTCTTCACCTGCCTGTTATGATTTCTGACAGTCTTTTTATGGTGGTTGAGGAGACAATATCAAAGTACCATAAAATCTGCTATATATTTTCCTTTGTGATTTCTTTCTTTGTTAGCAGTCCAAAGAGCCAAAGAAGTTTGAGAGCTTCTTCCTCCTCTTCTACTCTATCTTCTTAATATTGGGTATCAGATCCAGTGATTCATTCTGCTAGGCAAATGCTCTATCACTTGAACTATATCCCCATCCCTAAGAAGTGGTGTTAAGGGGTAAATTTTGCTACAGAGGATAAGGGTTTAAATAAAAGATAGAAGAACTATCTCTTTCCAGTATCTCCAGAGACTTGTAAGAGACCCATATGATGGGCAGGAACAAGACCCTAAAGATCTGAGTGACCCCCACGCTTAGGTCAGAGAGTTCCTTGACTAGATCTCAGTTACAGATTGTAAGTTCAGACTACAGGCTGGGTGTTTACTTGACATGTCCACTGCGCTTCTTAGGCTGTGTTAGATGATACTGAGATTCCCAAACTCTGTACCACTGAGCTGGCCTGCAGTAATAACAGAGGTGAAGAGTGGAGCTATTTTATGGCCTAAGAAACAACACAGGTGTTTTTAATTTTCTTTTTAACTTGTTTTTACCTTTCTGTTCCTATCCAGCCACGCTACTAGCCACCAATGGAAACCTCTTCTCCAGGTAAGTATGATGTGTAGACTGTTGAAATGGTGTCTCCCAAGGAGACAATAAACTGGAGGAGGTACAGAATCAGAAGTTTTAAACAAAGAGCTAAAGATACATGGCAAAGAGGAAGGCTTTCTAAGCATCAAAGGAAGGCACAGTCCTCTGCATAAGAAAAGTATACCCAGTAGGGGGAACTTGAGGCCGGGTATAGATTAGAAACTAGAGCTGAATGTCATCCAACTTTGATCTCTGCAGGAAATTCCTCCAGACACCCAGGCCTTGTCAGTTACTCGATCTTGGCTGTAGTTTGGCTTCCAGCAGCATGACTGGTGGAACCAACAAAACCAGTTCAAGGTAAGTAGAAAAGTTTGGAGGGTTAAGTTCATTGAGGGATAAAAGGCTGTGGAGAATGAGCTGAGAGTCTGCATACCAGAGCTTTGATGCATTGTCTAGGTACAGTCAAGAAATATGATGATGTTTGTACCATGATGAGGGAGGAGTGTAGAGGAATATTCATCTCAGAGATGGATGCTGTGTATGATGCATAGGAACCTTCTTCCAATGAACCTGTACTCCAAGAGGTATAGTAACAATATTATCACAGTACCTAGATGTATAATAGGTGTTCAGCAAACAGTGTGTATTATGTAATCAACTAATTTGTTGATAGAAGCAATGCAAGGTCTTGTTCAGTCCAGGCATTGACTGTATAGAACTTGCAAAGATAAAGCTGAGTTTGTCTTGAGGGTCTCAATTATTCCACAGAATGGACAAGTTACACATGCAAATAAATCTAAAACAAGTTAGAAAGTGATAAGAATTAGTGGAATATAATGAGAGTGTCAAAAATTTGGGGACTAAGTTTTAATTTAAGTCATAATACTTAGGCTTAACATTTTACTTCCACGGGGACTAACCCTACATACGTGGAACTCAATTAAATGGGAAGGTATAGAAGTAGGATTCAGATATTAAATTAGTCAGTGTTTTCTAGTGAAACAGAACTTATATTATGAATATTTCCCTATATAAGGAAAGGGTGTTTATTAGAATAACTTACAGGCTGTGGTCCAGCTAATCCAACAAAGGCTGTCTATTAATGAAAAGTCCAAGAATCAAGTAGTTTCTCAGTCCAGGAGTCTGGACATCTCAGCTGACTTCCAGTATATTTTGGAATCCCAAAACTGTAATGCTTTGAAGGAATGAGCTTGCTAGGGAGTCAAGAGCAGACAGGCAAAGAGAAAAAGTTTCCTTATTCCTTGTGTTTATATAGGATACTAGCAGAAGGTGTGGCCCAGTTTAGAGGTGGGTTTTCCCAGCTCAAAAGATATGGATTAAAGGTGTGTCCTTCTACCTCAAAGAACCAGATTAGAAGTAGGTGTTCCCACTTCAAATTAAGAAATAAAAAAGAAACCCTTTTCACAGGTATGTCCCTCCATTTATGGACTTTAATTGATTCTAGATGAGGTCAAGTTAACAGCCATGAATAGCCATCACAGGTATCTAGATTTTTTTAATGATTCTTTTATTTTTGTGATTACATTGTAATTAAACCATTTCTCCTTATTTTTACTTCCTATAAATTCCCCCAGATACAACTCCTGTGTAAATGGAAGTTTCTATCTTGCCTGGTCCCACAGCCATTCAGTCCCATAGAAACACACAGACCCTTATTTTAATTATAAACTGTGTTTGATCATTAACTCAGGCTTATAACTTGTAACCATCTCTTACAACTTAAATTAACCCATAATTCTTGTCTGTTTAGCCATATTGCTTAGTGTATTTTTTAAATAAGGCATGCTCATCTTCTTTCCTTCCCATCTGTCTGGTGACTGACTCTCTGCCTTTCCTCTTCCCAGAATTCTCTTAGTCTGGTCATGCCATGTATCCTTCCTGCCTTGCTGTTGGCCACTCAGCATTCTATTAAACTAATATGAGGGACAAATCTTTACAATGTAGAATAGTATTATCCCACAACATCCTTGATCTCTTTCAAATTCACGACACCTTTTATTTTATTAATTGTCGTTGTGTGTGTATGTGTATGAGCTCCTAAATGCAAATAAAATCTGAATAATGTCACTTCTGTGTATGTTTTCAGGACAGATTATTTGATGTTGGTTAACCAATTCGTATGTCCATCCTTGTGAAAGACTATTTCTCCTGTTTTCGGCATTCTTTAGTTGCCTACAGTTTTTGGGTAGGATTCAGGACTCCTGGGCTTCTCTCCATCCACGTTTATTATTTATCCATGTTTATTATTTATCCTCCATTCATGTCTATTGCTGTTGTTCAGCTTCTGTTTAGGCAACCATGTAGGTGAGACTTTATGTAACTTTTGACATTCCTAAGGGACAGAATCTCACAGAAAATTCCATGCTCCTCTAACTCTGAAATGTTTTCTGCTCTACTCTGAGTCTTTAGGTATAGGAAGTATGTTATAGATACATCAGTAGGGACTGGGTTCCAAAACTCTGTATTTTGATTGGTTGTGCTTGCCTTTAACTTCTTCTATTGCAAAGAGAAGTTCCTTGATGAGGCATGAGGACTGTACTTATTTGTGGGTATAAAGATAAATATTTAGAATTCAGTTAGGGGTTGTGCTGGCTTAGCAAGGTGATTCTAACACTCAGCTCCTGAGCAAAGATCAAGCAAATCTGTTTCAGTAACTCATAGATGAGGAAACCTACAGTGGTGGAGATAAAAAGAACATGGAGCTGGAAACACAAGAACAGGTTTAGGGACTTCACAATCCAGCTGCTAATTAACAAAATGGTCCTGGTTTTGACTAAAAAAAATAAATTCTACCATCCTTTCTGAAAAGAATGATAGTGATAGCCTGGACTTCACACACCTTGCTTCCACTGTTGAAACATAGTTATTGAAAACAGGTGTCAAGTAGATTCAACATGGTTCCAGAAGGAGCATATATGTGATGAGAGTAGGGGTAGTACTTAGTCTTCTGTGAAATAGCATTTCTCTAGATGAACAAATGTCAGAAGGAGGGACACCTCTCTAAATCGGGTATTGAATGTACCTAAGTTCAAAATGAAACTATAAGATCTATGTTCTTTATGCACTAATTGTTTAGTTGTCTCACACAACTTCTAAGGCAAATACAGTGACAGACAAACTGCAAAGCACCTGGCAAATCCAGATATATGGCAGCCTGCAATTGGGAACTGACAAGTTAGCAATGTAGGCATATTTCTTTGACTCTATATTGCTCTTCATTTTCAAGGCATGTCCATATTTTTTAAAATTTGTTTCCAGCTGTACAAACAGCTCAAAGCCCTAGGCTAACAGCTTTTTTATAAAGATATCTGGGATATACTCCCCATGCCTCAGACACAGAAATGAGGTTCAAATAGTAAAATCTCTTTTCAACAGAGAAATGCCCAGGGTAGAGTATAGAGAAATTCCCAGGAAATAAATGTTAGTCTTGATAATATTATTAAATATTGTCCTTGGTACTGCTCTGTTGCTGTGAAGAGAGACCATGACCAAGGCAACTCTTATAAAAGAGAACATTTAATTGGGATCTTACTTACAGTTTCAGAAGTTTAGTCCATTATCATGGAAAAGTTTGGCAGCATACATGGTGCTAGATCAGTAGCCCGGAGTTACATCCTGATCCACAGGCTGAGAGAGAGATCCTGGACCTGGCCTGGACTTTTGAAACCTCAAAGCCCCCCTCCCCCATTAACATGCTTCCTTCAACAAGACCACACCTCCTAATCCTCCTAATCTTTTCAAATAGTAATATTGCCTGGTGATTAAGTATTTAAATATATGAGCCTGTGAGGGCTATTCTTATTCAAACCAACACAGATATTATGAATTCATGTTTATCTCCAAATTGTCTTATGTACCAAAACGCTCTTTCTTTAGCATCTCAGAGATCTTGGACCAGGTACAAGAAGATGCAGAAGACGTCCTCTTCAGTCTGGGCTTTGGCCATGAGGACCACAAAGATACGTCTCGTATCCCTGCAAGATTTTTCACCAACCCCTCTCAGGCCAAGGGCATTGACTTTCAGCTCTTTCTGAAATCTCAGATGGAAAGGATTGAGATGGAGGATCCCTGCCTGATGCTGGCCAGTGAGTGTTACTTCAGCTCCATCCATGATCTTCTCCCTTACCTTCCTTCCATTTGTAACATGGCTCCACACCCTTTTCCTCTTGGTTAACTTTGTCCTCTCCTTGTTCCATCCTCGTTTATATTTTTCCAAAAATGGAGCGCTATGGTGTCTGCTTTTTCTCTTTTGAAGAAACAGTCTTCAGGAAACCTAGGGCCATGAATGTTTTGCTTAGGTCTTTTGTCCTTCCGCTGAATCAAATCAGCATAAAACCCTCATATCTTTATCCCACTTTAAAATCTGTTGGGGTTATTTTACTGGCAACTGGGAGTTTTCAAGCCAAGAAAGGAGTCTCTAGGTGCCTTGATTCTATATTGGAGGATCACCAGTGGATCAACTGGTACCTCTCTCTGAAATTAGAGCTCTGGGGAGGGTTTTGAATGAATATATTAAAAATGTGATTTGCTGATGAGCCCCTCAAGTCACAATCTTCATTCCTTGTATTCAGGCCGCTTCAAGCAGGTGCAAACACTGGCCGTCACTGCAGATGCTTTCTTCTGTCTCTACTCCTATGTATCTAAGACACCCGTCCAAAAGTTCACACCACCCAACATGTTCTGGCCTTGTGACCCAACTGATATGCCATCCATCAGGATTCTGGATACAGAGCCTGAACCCCACTCACCCAGAGAACGTCTGCGGAAAGCAATCTCTAAAATGTGCCTGTATACAGGTTCCCGAGATCGCCTGGCACCATTTCACAACAACCCCAAAAGAAACAGTTTGGACCAAGTTGTGTGGGAAGTGATGGACAGAGTGAAAGGAGAAAAGCTAGGTCTCCAGCAAGGCTCTGGAAATGGACAAGTCCCTCAGGAAGAGTCTGTGTCTCCAGTACAAAATACGAAGCCGTCCACTTCTCCTTTTTCATGTGTTTTTTGCCCTAAAGAAGAAACACGGAGAGACAAGTGCTGTGTTCATGCTCTGGACAGAGCAGGTCCACAATGCAATACAGACTCTACACAAGTAAGAGAGCTGTGGGGTCTACAGGCCATTGAGGAGAAGCCCTACTCGGATGAGAATGAGAGTTCATGGGGAAGGAAAAGCAAAGTGAGAAAGAGCCTATTCCAAAGTCCTCCCTCAGACAAGGAGATTAAATCACTGGACTTGTCCGTCATCCAGAAGAAACAAAAGCAGAGCCAAACCAGACATGAGCTACACCAATCTCTAACTCAGCAGCTTGGGAGTGCTTCTGACTTGGAGCAGGTGAGTGTCCTGGGGGTGAGGGAAAAGCAGGACGTGAATAGCTCTGGATTTTTGCTCAGAAGATAAAGGGGTAGTGATTTGCAAAGCAAATCCATTATCTTGTTCTTATTGGACAAAATAAACCCAACTTGAGAATATTCAGAAACTTTTGTTAAGTGTGCTAGTATAGACATAGAAAAAGAAAGAGCTATGCTTTCTTAAGAGGTTCAGTTTCTCATGAAACATGTATGCACTGATGATTTTTAGTGTTTTTCATATAAGTGAAATTGAATACTAGCTATATACAAAGCTACAGATTATTTAATAAGGTGTGTGTTTTATATACATAGGGAACCATTAAGATCTAGACATCCAGGTTTCAAACCCAGAAGTTGTATCCATTTAGCTGTGGGTGGAGCTTCTTCCTAGCCTGCACTTGGCACCCTTTTCTTTCTACATCTGGTATAGTTGGAACCATAAAGGATTTCTCACATACTTTTGTGAACTCTGCAAATGATGTAGCTAGTACAAGCCCTTTCCTACACAATTAGCCATTCATTAATCATAACATGGACCTATAGATACATACTGATGTGAAGAGGTTCTTGCAAGAACAGACGGCAAACAAAACCAATACAGGTCTAGGCAAACAACTTAGGGTGTTTGACAAGGACATTTTGTGATTCTAGGTAACCAGAGTCTTCGAGAGGGGATATTCAGGCTTCAGATACTGCCCTATCTATTTTTGCCTGTTCTTTCCCCTGTGGACCATCTAAAGCTGAGCATCCCTTTGACCTTGATGTACAGATGGCACTGACATCAAGTGTCAGGATCACTTGGAAAAGCTTTCAAATCCTTGCCACACGAAATCTGTGCTCATTTATGATAAAAGTCAAATGCATGTTCCCACTCATTGACATTATATAAATCATACCTGACCACCAGATGTCTGACACAGCACAAGAAGGATGCTTCTGGAACACACTCAGTCCTCAGCCTTCTTTTTTTAACTCCTTCCTACTCTGGACCTTTCCTTGCCTTGCTCTGTCTGAGTTATGAGGAGATTTTGTTCACAGGTACAAAACAACAATGAAGAAGAGGAGGAGTGTCACTTGCCCACCAGAGCCGGGCACCCCTACTTCTACCACACTTCCCTTGGAGAAGACTCAAGAAGTAAGTTGGCCTGTGTGTCAGTGTTTCAATATGCGGACACATCCTCTCCCCAATGAGAATGTATGACTATCAATAGCAGAACTTACCTACCACACAGTACAATAGCTATTTTTTTCTTTTTTTATTATTATTATTTATTTATTTATTAAAGATTTCTGTCTCCTCCCCATCACTGCCTCCCATTTCCCTCCCCCTCCCCCAATCAACTCCCCCTCTTTCATCAGCCCAAAGAGCAGTCAGGATTCCCTGCCCTGTGGGGAGTCCAAGGACCTCCTACCTCCTTCCAGGTCTAGTAAGGTGAACATCCAAACTGCGTAGGCTCCCTCACAGCTAGTACGTGCAGTAGGATCAAAACCCAGTTTCATTGTTCTTGACTTCTCAGGAGTCCTCTTTGTCCGCTATGTTCAGCGAGTCCGGTTTTATTCCAGGCTTTTTCAGACCCAGGCCAGCTGGCCTTGGTGAGTTCCCGATAGAACATCCCCATTGTCTCAGTGTGTGGGTGCACCCCTCGCGGTCCTGAGTTCCTTGTTCATGCTCTCTCTCCTTCTGTTCCTGATTTGGACCTTGGGGTTTCAGTCCGGTGCTCCAATGTGGGACTCTGTCTCTGTCTCCTTTCATCGCCTGATGAAGGCTAAAGACGCTTAAAGTTATGCTCAACTTCCTTAGCGATCAGGGAAATGCAAATCAAGACAACTTTAAGATACCATCTTACACCTGTCAGAATGGCTAAAATCAATAACACCAATGATAGCCTTTGCTGGAGAGGTTGTGGAGAAAGGGGTACACTCATCCGTTGCTGGTGGGAATGCAAACTTGTGCAACCACTTTGGAAAGCAGTGTTGTGGTTTCTCAGGAAATTCGGGATCAACCTACCCCTGGACCCAGCAATACCACTCTTGGGAATATACCCAAGAGAGGCCTTATCATACAACAAAAGTATATGCTCTACTATGTTCATAGCAGCATTGTTTGTAATAGCCAGAACCTGGAAACAACCTAGATGCCCTTCAATGGAAGAATAGATGAAGAAAGTATGGAATATATACATATTAGAGTACTACTCAGCAGTAAAAAACAATAACTTCTTGAATTTTGCATGCAAATGGACGGAAATAGAAAACACTATCCTGAGTGAGGTAAGCCAGACCCAAAAAAAGGAACATGGGATGTACTCACTCATAGTTGGTTTCTAGCCATAAATAAAGGACATTGAGCCTATAATTCATGATCCTAGAGAAGCTAAATAAGAAGGTGAACCCAAAGAAAAACAAATAGCTATTTTTTTAATTCCACAGATGGAGCTAGAAAATAGTTCTCTTAGTGAGTGGTGTTCAGTTTGTGTATATACCAGAACATCCCGAACGTCTTGAAAAATTGCAGATATCTGGGACTTGGTTCACGGTTTCTTTCTCAGTAGATCTGAACAGGCCAGACAAGTCTGATATGTTTGGATTCTGAAATTTAATTATTCTGAATGACTTCAGGCTTGTGAGGGGGAGCAGGGTTTCACGGACATCTTGGCATTTTCTTGGGTGAGGCTGACACCTGGTGGACAAACAGCATAGAAGCAAAACTTTGTGTTTTAGAGCAGGTGTCTGCTAAGAGGACCAGGCTCCGCAGTGTGCTTCACGGTTTTTCCATTTAAAATCAGTGAGCATAGGATTTAACTTCCTTTCAGATTCTGCTTGATATGCCTGGGTTTGAGTAACCCTCGAATGAGAGTTTGCTGTTGGTGAAGTTTAAAGACATAAAGAATTTTGATAAAGCTGGTGTTTTTTTACTATCTGTAATGAATTGTTTAAAAAGATGACCCAAGCCGGGCGGTGGTGGCGTACGCCTTTAATCCCAGCACTCAGGAGGCAGAGGCAGGCGGATCTCTGGGAGTTCGAGGCCAGCCTGGTCTACAAGAGCTAGTTCCAGGACAGGCTCCAAAGCTACAGAGAAACCCTGTCTCGAAAAAACAATAATAATAATAATAAAATAAAAAGATGACCCAAACCTTCCCATTCCATGTGTCTTTGTACTGTCTGTTTTTTTTCACCCATTAAATGTTTTAACTGATTGAGTAGATCTTATTTCCTGCCAACGTAACACAATTTCAGCAGGAAGGCTAGGCATTCTGTTTATTTTGCATCCTATGTGTGTAATTTTTAAAAACTGTAACATATCTACAGTTAGGATTAATTCTATAATTTATATCATTAGTCAAAATTTTCTTTTAATTAATATGTGTTCACATGCAATATCAAATAATTTTGAATCTTGTAAGAGACAACTAAATGCAATGACATGCAGTAATTTTAAAATGTATTTAAAAATCTCAAGAAAATGAAACCAAAATAATTTAAACATTTCTCTCCTATGACTACCTGGGAGAACCAGAAATCTGTTCTGCGTTTGTTTTAGTCTTGGAGTGTTGGTTTTCCAAAGTCTTTCCCATGTTTTTTTTTCT
This sequence comes from Microtus oregoni, assembly GCF_018167655.1. Classification (NCBI taxonomy): domain Eukaryota; kingdom Metazoa; phylum Chordata; class Mammalia; order Rodentia; family Cricetidae; genus Microtus; species Microtus oregoni. Next base: position 66,517,002 of record NW_024543060.1, read on the forward strand.
TCTTTCTTTTTTCTTTTTGAAAATGGAGGGTTTTTTTCATACAAATTATCTTGATTATGGTTTCTTCTCCCTCTGCTCCTCCCAGTTTCTCACCACCTCCCTTCCCGTCTGGATCCACTCCCTCTTTCTGTCTTTTATCAGAAAACAACCATGCATCTAAAAGATACTAATGAAATAAAATAAGATAAAATAAAAACAAACACGTCAGAATAGGACAAAACAAGCGAACATGAGAAAAAGAGCCCAAGAAAAGTCATAAGAAACAGAATAGATACAGAGACACACTTGTTTGCACACTCAGGTATCCCATAAAAACACATAACTAGAAGCTATAAGATATACACACTGTGGTGGAGGGAAAATTTTAAAAATAAAAATTAAATTTAAAAAAGAAAAATTTCCAGCATGACATTATGAGACAAGGAATCTCCCAGCATGCCATTGAGTATTTTCTGTTAGCCATCTACTGCTATGAACGTGTCCTACCCTTAAGAGTATTTTGTTTCCCCAGTGAAATGTTTCCAAAAGAGACATAAATTACCACTCTTAACCTGTGTCTCTCACTCTTGAAGAGATCACAGGTGATTCAGAAGTTGCTCAGTGCTGCTGAGATTGACATCTGTGTGATGAGTGTGGCAGGGAAATAGACTGATGGACACTGACTAGACCTCACTCCTACCTCTTTAAGGACATAAGGATGGTAGGATATGCTAGCAATATTCAACTGGCCACCCTGTTCAGATGAAGAATCTTCATTGTCCAGCCTTCTAGGGTAACAGAACTTAAAATCTACCCCTCCCCAACAATTTACCACACAAAAACTCTAGGGGCCAGAGAGAAGTGAAAGTGGAGACCTATTGTCCAGCCTGTTTCATGGGCCATGTTCTCCTGGATTTTCTTATCCTTTTGTCTCCTACAATCCTTCTTTCCCCTTTTTCATTGGGTTCCCCAAGTTCTGCCTAATGTTTGGGTGTGGGTCTCTATATATGCTCCCATCAGCTTCCACAGGAAGCATCTCTGATAAGCATCAGTGGACTAGACAGTGATCTATTCAGTTCTGTTCATCACCGAAGGAAGTCAGGACAGGAGCTCAAACAGGGCAGGATCCTGGAGGCTGAAGTTGATACAGATGCCATGGAGTGGTGCTGATTACTGGCTTGCTTTCCCTTGCTTGTTCAGCCTGCTTTCTTATAAAACCCAAAATTTCCATACGAGGGATGGCACCACCATTGATCACTAATTGAGAAAATGCCTTACATCTGGATCTCATGGAGGCATTTCCTCAACTAAGACTCCTTGTCTGATGACTCTGGCTTGTGTTAAGGTGACACACAAATCCAGCCAGTAAGCTGACCACTCCCACAGGCTCTGGGCCACCATTTCCCTTACACATCTTGCAGGCAGGACAGGTGTTGGTTCAAGCATAAGCTATCCCTTGTGTGATTGATCTTAACCATTCTGACAGATGTAAGATGGAGTCTCAAAGTACTTTTGATTTGCATTTCTCTTGCTTGGCATCTTTAGCCTCCTTTTTCCCCAGGGAGAGGTAAGTGCACTATCCACCCACCTGCAATCCCACGGTGCAGGACAATCAGATGCAAAAAGGAGTCAAGTCAAATCAGGAACTCAGTCTATTACTGTGAGTGCCAGCTTATATAGATTAGGTGACATGCTGTGATGGGGGGGGGGTGCCTCCAGCCAATGAGAGACAGCCAAGTCCTCCCTCTGGCTGGAGGGACATCTACCTAGATTTTGCTGTCTCATCTTCACTCGATTCCCTCAAACTTGAGCCAGGCTTTTCTCTGTCCCACAGGCCTCAAGGTACAGGCCCTGAGATAATTTTTGGCCCAACATTCCCTCAGTGCTAAGGATATTGAACATTTCTTTAAATATGAGAAATTTTTCTTAAAGAAACATTCATTGGTGGTTGAATACATGAATGATTAGATTCAACTCATAGTGCAGTATTAAGGGTAGTTTCATGAATTTATTGATCAGTGTTCAGTAATTTACAAACAGGGATAAATATAAATTTTGCAGAATATCAGAGCTATAAAAAGCATACTTCAAGTATAAACATAAGAGCTTTTAAATATTAAAGAATAAGTGGCCAACTCTTCTTGGAATCTTTCCTTATTGTAAAAATAACAGAAACTTTAAGTCACATGACTATTGTAGCTGCTGTTGCTATTGCTGATAAATTTAAATATTACTTATGGCAGTGAGAAACGAATCCACAGGTAAAATATAAAGAGTACTTCCAACCTTCTGTTACTAAGCTTATCTCAAAATAGATACATATTACATTTCTTTTGAATTACCATCACAGGTTCTCTCGACCACCAACACAGCATGACCTGACAACAGTGGCTTCACGGAAGAGCCAAACTACCACCTCATCCCACAATTAAGTTGCACCATCCTCAGCAACCAGCTCCTGATCTTTCCCAAGCCTCTTACACTAGGATGAAGACCGGACAGAGAGAATTAGACAGTACATCCTGATGCTGGTGTAATTGGATGCAGAGAGAAAGACTTCCAAGTAACATTATTTCTGTATGGGCTGTTTTTTTCTCCTTGGCGGATGCTACTCACATGATAGGGATATGGGCAAGCTGAACAAAGACTTGCTTTTCTAAGCTTTGACACTGACAAAGATAGAAGACATATGAGTGGTCATCTTCAGGGACAGTGGTTATTCCTCAACGCTGTTAAAAGTCCAAAGCTACAGGAAAGAGAGATTCTAACTTCATGTTCAAAAACTTTGTGTGCTTTCCTCTGGACCTCGGCTCATCCTTAAGTATTAATTAAATTCCTGCTGACCTTGTACAACATCAGAGTTTTAACTTCTTTTCGATGATTTTTCTAAAGATATATATATCTTTGGAATATTTTTCTTAAACACACTTCCTCTCTATTCCAAATTTCTGTGCCCTCCTAGAAAAAACAGATGACTTAGCCTCAGGGTCCTTTATTTTGTATTATGTAAAAGACAAACAGAGAGAGAGACAGAGACAGAGAGACAGAGATAAAAGCAAAATTTCCTGCTGGCAGAGAACAATTCAAATAAAAATAACTTCTAAATTGTATCAGTTTTGTTGTTGGTAGTTGTTTAGTTTTGTGTTTTTAAGACAGGGATGAATTCAAGATTTGTTCCATTGTATAAAATGAGAGGAAACAGCTCACACTCACACAGTCTCGTTCTGAGATTTCAGGAGATAGGATCGCAATTTCAGACGAGGTAAGAGCCAGTGGCTGGCTGTTTTGCTTTTAGGATCTTCAGGCAGTATTTATTTATTGAAATACAATTGAAATGCCATTACACCTAAGTACTGGGAATATAGGAATTTGCTGCCACACTGGGTTTGTGATGTGTTTGCAGAGGTAGTTAACAGCTGTGCATGTCTTTGGCCGGGGGGCAAGGGATATCTTCTCAGAAAGCACCATGTAAAACCAGTGTTCTGTTAAGTGGTCTAGAATACCCTAGGCACTTTTTTCAAACTAGAACATTTGTTCAATAATAAAAAAATATATGTTTCCATAAGTAGATCACTTCATTGTTTAATAAATTGAAAAAGAATACAGAAAAGAAAAGGGAATTTTTTAAACATTTTGAAGAAAATCATGATCTTGAGGGCTAGAGAAAATAAATTATACCAAGTAAGAACAGAAATAAGTCAAACACAGGGGCAGACACAGACTACGTGTAGTTATCTAGTGACAGAAAATTTCTTTTGTATCCCAAACTAAATTGTAAGTTGAGGAATAGATGAAGAGGGAGAGAAAAGAATTAATTTATTAGCCTCTATGGGTGAAACCAATTTGAAAAAAGATTCCGTGTTTACTTTATTACCCAAATCCTTACTTTAAAAATCTTTACCCAGTCAATCACACCCTGGGCACCATAGTATCGTAATTATCTGGAAAACCTAGATGCAATAAGCACCCCTCACTATGGACTACTAACCACCTCAATTTTTGCCCTGTTTTGTGTTATACATCTTGCTCAGCTATAATCACTTTAGGTTGATGTCAGTAATATATGATTTTTCTTTCCATAGATGTATTTGACCCTAAATCAAGCAGATACATTTCCAACTGCTATGTATTACTGCTGGCAGTTTCAGAACACACCTGGTCTTGTAGATAACACCTAAAATGGTAAAAACAAAACAACGCAACCCTTTTTTTAAGGGATCCTTCAGTCTTCAAATTTTTGGTTCAATACTAGGTAGTAAGAGGTGGCACCAATGGGCTGAGAGTTTTTACCTAAGTAAATGAGAAGTAAGCAACTTCCAAAACTCTAGAAATGGCAGAGATATCTCGCTGCCTGGACAGTCATCCAAAGTTCTACTGTACCGTTGGGGCATCCATCTTCAGCCTACAGGCCCATAGCATCCAGCAGACATTTCCATGAAGCAGGAAAATTCAAAGACAGCTCAGTCACTTTCTTTTGTGTCCTGCGGAATGTCTCGCAGACTCTTTCATGAAGCAGGAACCCCAAAGGATCATCTCACCTTTAGGCAAGTTCAGTAGTCCCCTCTCTGCGGGTTCTCTGTGTCCAGTTTATGCAATAGTCCAGGCAAGAGCAATTTCTTACCCAAATGGCTATCAAACTCCATAAGGAGCCTCTTCAATGCCCATCTTCTTCTTGAAGTAGATTGGTGCTGCCATGTCTCATTGTCATGAAAAGCCATGGCTACTTTATTCCTGACCCCAATTGAGCCCACAGATGCTCCATAGCTGGGAGTTTGCACCGGCAGCAGGGCCCAGGAAGCCTCATTCTAAAATGGCATGGCCTTTTTTTTTTTTTTTTTTTTGGCTGCTGAGTCAGGATATTGTCTCTGCGGCACGCCACCCACAAACAGCAAAAAGCTGTGTTAAACTCTCTCTCTCTCTCTCCTTTTTAAGCCCTCTCAGGTTTTACATGGAGTTAGTAGACCACGTTGGGCAGCCACTCTGTCGTAATGAGGAGCAGCAGGCTGCATCCCCACCACCCAACTAGTTTGTACCCGAAATAACCACACCAAATTGTATTAATTAAATTACTACCTGGCCCATTATTTCTAGCCTCTTATTGGCTAACTTTCCCATATTAGTTTAACTCATTTCTAATAATGTGTATTGCCTCTTGACTGTGTCTTACCAGCATGAGTCTAATCAGGGTCCGTCTCAGGCAGGAGAATCATGGCGTCTGCCATGCTGCCTTCTTCCTCCCAGCATTCTATTCTGTCTACTCCGCCCACCTAAGGGCTGGCCTATCAAAAGGCCAAGGCAGTCTCTTTATTTAACCAATGAAAGTAACACATAGACAGAAGACCCTCCTACACCAGTTTTTATGCCAATAGCCGGCTATTTTCATTACTGTAGTTCTGTAATAGAGTTTGAAATCAGGGATTGTGGTGCCTCCAGAAGTTCCTGTATTGTAGAGAACTGTTTTGACTATCCTGGGTTTTTTTTTTTTCCATATGAAGTTGAGTACTGTTATTTCAAGGTCTTGAATTTTGCCAGGATTTCGATGGGCGTTGCATTGAATCTGTAAATTGTTTTTGGTAAGATTGTCATTTTCATGGGGAGCCTTTCCATTTTCTGGTGTCTTCTTCAATTTCTTTCTTCAGAGATTTAAAGTTCTTGTCATACAGGTCTTTCACTTGTTTGGTTAGAGTCACTCTGAGATATTTTGTACTATTTGTGGCTATTGGAAGGGTGTTGATTCTCTGATTCCTTTCTCAGCCCATGTAGCATCTTTATAAAGGTGGGCTGCTGATATTTTTGAGTTAATCTTGTATCCTGCTACATTACTGAAGGTATTTATGAGTTAGAGGGGTTCCCTGATAGAACTTTTGGGGTCACTTATAAAAACTATCATATCATCAGCAAATAGGTCAACTATTTCTTTTCCAATTCGCATCCACTTGACCTTATTTTGTTGTCTTCTTGCTCTAGCTAGAACATCAAGAACTATATTGAATAGATATGAAAAGAGTGGACAACCTTGTCTTGTTCCCGATTTCAGTGGGATTGTTTGAGTTTCTCTCCATTTAGTTTGATGTTGGCTGTTGGTTTGCTGTATATTGCCTTTATTATGGTTAGGTATGTTCCTTGTATCCCTGCTCTCTCCATGACCTTTATAATGAAGGAGTATTGAATTTTGTCAAAGACTTTTTCAGCATCTAATGAAATGATTTTTTTTCTTTCAGCTTTTTATATGGTGGATTACATTGACAGATATTTTATATGTTGAACCATTCCTGCATCTCTGGGATAAAGCTGATGTGGTCAAGATGGATGATTTTTCTGATGTGTTCTTAGATTCAGTTTGCTAGTATTTCACTAAGTATTTTGACATCAATGTTCCATGAGTACGATTGGCCTGTAAATCTCTTTCTTAGTAGTATCTTTGTGTGATTTAGGTTTCAGGATAACTGTAGCCTCATGAAAAGAGTTTGGTAATGTTCCTCCTGTTTCTATTATGTGTCCAAGTAGCATGGTGAAGAGTATTCTAGAGTAATTGGATCAGCATGTGGATTAGAGAGGGGCCTCCAGATATAAGAATCAAAATGCTTACTAAAGAAGCAGCCATAGGGGGCTGGAGAGATGGCTCAGTGGTTAAGAGCATTGCCTGCTCTTCCAAAGGTCCTGAGTTCAATTCCCAGCAACCACATGGTGGCTCACAACCATCTGTAATGAGGTCTGGTGCCCTCTTCTGGCCTGCAGACATACACACAGACAGAATATTGTATACATAATAAATAAATAAATATTTTTTAAAAAAAAAGAAGCAGCCATAGGTATAAGCCAGGAGATCCATGAAAAGTTTTGAAGCCTCCTATCCCGTGATGCTAATGCCTGCGGTCTGATTCTGATTCTTAAAGCACAGACAGTTATCTTTTTTTGACTCTGTCACCTGACTGGACTGGCACGCCTATTCCCATCCCCTTGGTGAAAAATACAGCATCTAAAGTGTTTATCTAGCAGATACTGACCTAGGCAAGCCCTGTGCCCAGATTTTGAATTGAGGGAAGAACTAGGCACACATCATACTTGTCCTCACAGCAGTTATAGGAAGTCCATCATGCTGACTGGAACACAATTCATGGTGTGGTGAGCTCTACAGAAAAAGTGTCAGTGGTTATGGGAGACAAACATAGTGACAATCCTGTGAGGGTCCCACCCAAGCCTTGGAGTATACATTGGAGTTAGCCAATTTACAGACGTTGAGAGAATGAGGCAGGATGGAAAGAAAAGCAATGAGGTGAGGTCTAGAAGCAAGAGGAGGCTGAGGAAGATTTGTAAAGCAATGCAGAGCTGAAGCACGATTAATAAAAACCCAGAGAGAGAACATGGGGTTCAACCTGAAGATCCGAAGAGCCAAGCAGCCAGCCACTGGCTCTTACCTGACCTAAGTCTGAAAATTGTGATCCTGCATCCTAGAATCTCAGAATGAGACTGTCTGAAAGTTGTCTTCCCTGTCGCATATTCCTCTCTAGGGCTGGGATTAAAGGCAAACACCACCCGATTTCTATGGCAACTGGTGTGGCTACTAGGATTAAAGGTGTGTGTCGTTGTGGCTACTGGGATTAAAGGTATGTGTTACCATAACCTGGTCTTATAAGACTGATCAGTGGGACTGTTTTACTCTCAGATTTTCAGGCAGTCTTTATTTGTTAAAATACGATTGAAGGTTCAATGTGGCTGGCTTTATGTTGAGGTCTTTGATCCATTTGGACTTGAGTTTTGTGCACGGTAATAGATATGGCCTGTTTTCATTCTTCTACATGTTGATATCCAGTTATTCCAGCACCATTTGTTAAATATTCTTTCTTTTTTTCCATTTGATATTTTTTGCTTCTTTGTCAAAATCAGGTGTTCAAAGGTGTGTGGATTAATATCCGGGTCTTCTATTCAGTTCCATTGGTCCTCCTGTCTGTTCTTATGCCAATATCAGGCTGTTGTCAGTACTGTAGCTCTGTAGTAGAGTTTGAAGTTGGGGATTATGATGCCTCCAGAAGTTCTTTTATTGTACAGGATGGTTTTGGCTATCCTGGGTTTTTTTCTTTTCCATATGAAGTTGAGTACCATTCTTTTGAGGTCTGTGAAGAATTTTGCTGGGATTTTGATGGGCATTGCATTGAATCTGTAGATTGCTTTTGGTAAGATTGCCATTTTTACTATGTTAATCCTGCCTACCCAAGAGCATGGGAGATCATTTCACTTTCTGGTGTCTTCTTCGATTTCTTTCTTCAAGGATTTAAAGTTCTTGTTGTACAGGTCTTCTACTTCTTTAATTAGAGTTACTCCAAGATATTTTCTGCTATTTGTGTCTATTGTGAAGGATGTTGTCCGGAGGGACACAGCGGAACTTGGACTTTTGATTTTTGTGACCAGAGTTTCCCCTTATAATAAGTGAAAATATAATTGTTTATCTTTAAGCTAGTCTGGTTATTTCCTGAATAGAGCTAACTACTATAGTTGGAACCTGGTTTATGGGGCCACTAGGATCTCTAGCGGTTCTGGCTAGCAGCATTCATTTGGGCATAGAATTCCCCCACAGCGGCCCTGATTAGCCGCTACCACCTGACTTCCGAATCCAGTTTTTTCTATGCTGGCGGAAGCTCAAGCAGTGCAGGCAGAGAGACATGTAGGGGGATGAGGTAGAAAAGGCTGAGGAGCTCATGCCCAGTGACTGTATATATGCATGTTTCTACCTTGGTTTAGAACATTTTGTATATTGATACAACTTTGGGGGTATATTTTCATATTATTATAGGTCATGTTTGTTGTACATACACTTAGATCAATTAGGTTCTTTAGATACATAGAGATTGTATTCTGTCTAGATAGGTAATCTTCAACCACTTCAAGGATCTGAGGAACATGGCATCTAAATAACTTAGGGTTCTGTTGACATGAGACATGATTGCATCTGACAGCACCAATCTATTCCTGAGCGAAGGTTGAGCACCGAAGACACTCCACTTGGGACTTGTTTTCTTCTTGGCAAAACTGGCCTTTGGGCATGGAACTGACAATGCCTCCACCATTGACAAGTTACATAGTGTTCAGAAATGGATAAACAGGACCTTCAAATCTTGCCAAGACAGGGTAAAATGGTTTTGAAATTTTTTCTGCTTCTGAAAATGGTCTGTCAGTTACACTAGGCCTTAGCCAAAGTTGGTTCCTTCAACATTGCAAAACGAGACTTTGGGTGATTGCTCAGGTAGCTAATTGTCTCCAACATATATTGCTCACTTTGGAAGCTACTTGATTGTACTTCCTGCCTGTTCAAGTAATATTAGCTCCCTTCTCAGGCCTTCAATGGAGTTGAAGATTAGATAGTTGTAGTACTGTACTGTTACGATCTAGCCAAGCCATTTCCTATATAAGACTTAGACTCCATAAGATAGAATGTTTATTAAAACATTTAGCATATGTTCCTTGCTTAATATTGTTTATGCTGGATGTATAATTATACTTGATATATGTTCCTAGTGTATATAGTTTTGTATTCAGTTTGGAACTCTCTTATTTAAACAAAAAGGGGAGGTGCTGCAGGAGCACATTCTGCTCCTTCAGCCAATAGCCTTAAGATACCAGTCCAGTGGGGTGTAGTCTCTTATATTTTCAGAATCAGCAGGAACCGTGCACTCTCTCTCTTGCATCCAGCTCCCATTCCAGCTGCTAGACTCTGTTTCCTGCTTGCAATGAGAGGACTGTTGTTTGGGATGGCGATCTGTAAGTTTTTTTCCCCCAAATAAATAACCTTTTTTATTATCCGTAATTCTTAACCGGTGTGGAATTGTTTTGCGGCTTCAGTGAGGAATATACCATGATTGGCCTGGACAAGGTGATCTTGAGAATCTTCTGAGTGAGTTCAGCTGCTGTTTGAGGGATCTGCAGAGCCAGAGCTTGGCCAAAGAAATGGGGGCTGTCCCACAAACCCTTAGGGAGAACAGTCCATGTAAGCTGTCTGGAAGACTGGAAGTCGGGGGGGGGGGGGGGCGGGGGGCAAGCAGGAAGTATGAGTCAAGGTGTAAAGGGACAGTAAAGAGGGCATCTTTTAGGTCTAAAACAGTAAAGTAGAAGGTGGTAGGAGTGACATTAGACAGGAGATTATATGGGTTGTTAACCAGAGGGTGAACAGGAATAACTGCCTCATTTATGACGCAGAGTCTTGAACCAAGCACTAAGCACCAGAGGGCTTGTGTACAGAAAGAACTGGCATGTTGCAGGGTGAGTCAATAGGAATTAGAAGTCCTTGAGATATGAGATGGGTGATAATAGGGTGGATTAAAGGGACAAATACAGGGAACATATGAAAGTCCTCACATTTACAAGTTTCCCAAGGAGACAGGTGTTCTAAGATACAAGGCTTTACTCTCAGAAACGAGGCCATAACTCAAAGAGGTGGTGGGCATTAGGGCTGTGCCTGCTTACAGAGGCAGAGATAAAGATGGAATATTTGCTTTACATTGTACTTATAGCTAAAGAGAGATAGAGATCTAAGCTGCAGGGAAGGGTTACAGAGGCCACATTAAGAGCAGATAGTACAAGAGGTTTATTGGGGGAGGGAAGACTCAAAGAGTGAAATGACATGTGGATAGGGGACATGAGAGATGCAGACAGATAGACAGAGAGAACAGGGAAAGATAGGAGGAAAAACACAGAAGAGGTATGAGACACAACTCTGCCTGGCAGCCACTTTTAAAGAATGCACTTGTCGCATAGCTGACAGAGGAAAAGCACCTGGAGACAAGTGATGATGTAACTGCTCTGATGGGAGAGGCAGGCTGCTGCCCAGGTGGAAACTAAAAGTCCTGTAGAGTCATTTGTTTGAATATGTCTCCTAAAGGCAGTGGTACCATTAGGAGGTGTGTCCTTGTTGGAAGAGTGTGTCACTATGGGGATAGATTTAGAGGTCTCCTATGCTCAAGCTACACCCAGTGTGGAAAAGTTTACTTCCTGTTGCCTGTGGATCAAGACATAGAACTCTCAGCTCCTTCTCCAGCACCATGACTGTCTGCATGCCACCATGTCCAGCCATGATGATAATAGAATAAACCTCTAGAACTGTAAGCCAGCCCAAATTAAGTTTTTTTTTCTGTATAGGAGGATCCCAGGTCATGATGTCAGCAATAGAAGACTGACTGAGACAGGAGGTGAGAATATAGCAGATGATCATGTACAGATCTTTCACACTCACATCCTGTACTAGTGGGAACAGAAGATGAACTTGTTGGGAAACTTTGTCTGGTTTTTGAATGACAGGTCCCTGGGTTATTAGGTACCATGATAGATGTGATGTAGCAAAGAGGACAAACAGTTTAGAGAATGGAGTGAGCTGGAATTCCAAATGCATGTGGAGATATCATCTTTAACACATGGAGACATCACCTTTAACAGGAGCCAAAGCTCTTCAATCAAGCCAGAAAGAAAATAGCAGCAGCCCACCAATAGTTTTGGTAACTTGGAAGGGAGAACTTTGCACGACATTGCTTCTTTTCTTTCAGTGTATGAGGCCCTAGGTTTCTTTAAATATACTTAGCCTTTCACAGTTTTACGCACACATACAATGTACTTTGTTCTTGTTCCTCCCCAAATTCTTCTCCTATCCCCTTCCTCTTCTCACTGAGCTCCTTCCCATCAAGCCCTCTTCTCACTTAAGGACTTTTGTGTATGTGGGCCTGCAGCATAAGTACTTGCATTTCCTTGGGTGAGTGTTAATCTCTTGAGCAAGGGAGATTACCAGTGACTAAACCCCTGAGGGATGGAACTCCTCTCTCCCTCTCACCCTCAACAACCATTACTGCTGAAAGCTCCTCTGGGAGGGGTGGAGCCTCATACACTCCTCCCTCAGCCAGGCTGAAATGCTAATGGGACTAGCAGAAAGCTGTTGCTGCTGAGAATGTCTGTGTCTAACAGCCATGTTATATGCATACTACAGCATTTCATAGCAAACCTTCAATCCTCTTTATAGTACAAACACTTCAAATGATTTGGAAAAACAAAGTATTTCATAGAATATAGTATGGTTTGGAGTTAGACCCATATGGCTATTAACTGAATAGATATTAAAGCCTTGGATAAGCTTAAAACAAGGACAAAGTAAAAGATAAGAGTCTAAAGAGTTGCCATAAACAGTTTGTTAAAGGATGAAATGATATACTACTATATGTAACTGCAACAAGGTAACAAATTTTCCTTCTTAACACTTAAACCATTATCTTGAGGGTCCCACACAACAATCTGCACTGGCTATGACTTAAGTGGTGGCATTTTCAGGGAAGATGAAAGACAAAAGTGAGGGACAAAAGGGACGGCCACAGAATTTGTTCAGATCTAGCCAGCTTTATTCTGTTAGACCGAGGGGAAATTACTGAGAAAGAATTTCCTGAGAGTGCATGTAAGATGTCTGCTCTTGCAGGGAACCCAGGTTCCTTCTGAACACAGCATGGTTTACACTCATCTGTTCCTCGTTCTGGTGCCCTCTTCTGGCTCTTAAGGGCACTGATGCATGTGGTACGTGAATGTGGAGGGAAGACATCCATACACGTAGAACAAAATGCAAAAAAAAAAAAAAAAAAAATCTGTAGCTTTTGAAGCCAAAAACAAAGAATTCTAAAATAAACTATGATGTTTCTCATGCCTCAAAAATGCTGGAACAACACACAGGGATCTGTCTGTCACTGTAGCAATGTCTTCATGTCTGCATGACTGGAGGATGTCATGTTGTAGGAATAACTGTGTCAAGGGTCTATTAGGGACAAAGGACCTTGGTCTGTTTACTTTTGAATATTACACCAGCAATATTCAGCGGGTTGCATGTAGATGGGAGTGTAGGCACAGGATATGTGTAGATGAGGATGTAGCCAATGGCTATGTGTAGGTTAGCATGTAGGTTCTGGCTAAATGTAGGTGAGTATGTATGCCGTATTAAGAATACCTAGTTGATTTTTCCACCCAGAGACCACATATAAGAGTAAGCACACACAAGATTTGCATCAAAAAATCATTTAATGGTATTTGAAGTTTTTCACAATGCACTTAGATTTGCTGATCCAAGCTCATCCATCTCAGAGTTAGTTAATATGCACGAAGCTACATGAAGAAAGTCAAGGGCTAACACAGTCACCCATCTCTCTGGAATACCTCATGATCAGCATGTGAGGATTCTCCTAAGGATTAAAGCAGCCTGACTATGACCTAAGAATTTGTATTTTAAGTGGTATAAATGGGACCGTTCTCTACTTTTTGAAAAGGTCACACATTTCATGACAGCAAGTTTCTAAGCTGAGGCTGTCTCAGTTCTACGCACTCTGAGTTCTGTTCCCTTAAAACCAAACGTGCCCCACACAGCGGTGTTCTAACTGACTACGTGCTGGAGTTACACACAAGGCCTTGCAGCTCATGCAGCCGCCATTTTACCCAATATCGAATTATCTCCTTAAGAATTTGTTGTCTGTGTATTCAACAATGGAGATTAATTATGATGGAACGTAATGTAAATGATATCATAGGTGAAGAATTTACAGATGTGTATGATGATAAAGTGTTTGACCAGTGTGACCAGCATCTGCTCCATTAGCTAACCAAAGAATGGAGGTTTTCCTTAAAGCAATGAGCACATAAGGTAGCAGTCAGCCACTTAGGAAATAGGCTCCATTTTTCTGCTGTTCCTGGTTTAACCTGATTGTTTGAAGGGGAAACCAAGAAAGTGTGACCTTTCCCATAACTACTTCTAGAGCGAGAAAGAGAGAGGATGAGCTGAAGTGGAAACGCACAGCGGTTAGACTCCACAGTCCTTGACGTACTTGGAGAGATCTTGGTTTTGACAGTGGGTTCTCCATGCCACCCTGTGGAGAAAATGAGACAGGGGAGAAATGGTTAAACTCCTCTCCTCTGTCACACACCTACTCTAACCTTGGGGAGAAACAGTGTACCCGTGACACTAATGGTGATTGTTTCTGGGCCAGGATCTAGTGTGAAACACAGCTACAGCTGCAGGCAGAAACGGCTACTGAAGATGGAGCTGTGTCTGCAGGGCAGTTTATTCCTCCTGAACCTGAGCAGAGCACAGGATGATCAATGTCATTGTGATGTCTCAGGAACAGAACAGTAAGTAGCTCACTCTATGGAGGGTTAAGAAGAGAGTATTCATGTATATAGGATTCTCAGAATTCAGAGAAATCCCCTAAAACTAATGATGTAGAGACAGGTCCCAGCAGTGCCTGCAGTGCTCAGAATGACACTTGGGCCTCATTAAGGCTCACTGCCTAGATCAACAGAACCCACAGTTTCCCCTTCCCAAGTTCCCACATACCATGCTTTAACGCCTTGTGGGTCCCTCACAACCCGCTTTGCACACGTGATGGCTTGAGTGATGTCATCCTGGAGCAAAACTGAAAGACAGGGGTGGGGAATGACAAGGACGGTTAGAGAACCCATTTAGTTCAGATCCAGGCAGCTTTCTTCTGTGACACTGAGCAGTGAATACAAAAAAATGACATCACAGCTGTCCATTCATATGTGATTATTGGAGAGAGTCCCTCTTGTTTCCATCCACTTGACATGGTATAAGCCATTTTATTTCTCATTTCTCAAGACCCTGGGTGATGGAATAGACTTGAAAGTAGAGTGGTCTTAGAATTCCATCACTGATAAAAAGTAGAGAACATATTGAAGTAATGAAGAGTTACTGGAGGTTGTATGACTGTCAGCTACCATAAGAGAAGTTCCTCTTCCTTTACACACTGGAAATTAGAACATGCTAATAACAGTCACCTGGGTCTACCATTGGAAAATTCATCCTAAGAAAACAGATACTGCACAGATGACTCAGTGACTAAGAGCCTCTTCCAGATGACTTAATTCCCAGCAGCCACATGGTGGCTCTTTAGTGTCTGTAATGCTTGTTCCCCAAGATAGAAAACCTCTTCTGACTTCCACAGGAACCAGGCACACAAGTGACACACAGTCCTATATGCAGGCAAAGCACCCACACACATAAAGATATGAATGAAAACAATGCATAAGCCTTGTGTGAATAAACCTCTTCCCAGCAATTTATAACCAGTAAAATAAATGGAGTCAGGTGCTCTTAGACTCAAGACCTGAGGCTATCAAGATAACTCAGACTAAAGACACTGGTTGAGCCCCAGGATCTTGAGTTCTACTCCCAGCAACCATATGGAGGCTCATAACCATCTATAATAAGATCCTCAGACATCTTTTGGAATGCAGGTAGAACACTGTAACTATAATAAATAAACAATTTTTAAAAAAAAGTTTCTATACTTGTGTGGTGTTTTCAATGTAGAGAATATTGCTATTGAAACTTTATTCTCTTTTTAAAATGAGAATTCAGGTCAATATTTGTTACCATGAACATCTCTCGAAGCTATGCAAGTATAATTTGTGTAAAAATAGGAAATCTTTACATGTTTCTATGTGAGTACATATCTATGTTATATATCTCTACATTAACCTACAGAATAGATGTATAATCTAGAAGAGTATTTTCCAGAGGTTTCCAGGTATATGAACTCTCTAAGCAGTCAAACCAGGAGTAATATTCCTCAACCCCCGTAGATACTAATCCCTTTCAATGACTGTAGATGAGTCTACAAAACACTTTTGCAGATAGGCTAAGGAGATGACAAAAATATTCCACCATCTGTTCTCTTGAAAATTTTTTTAACAACAAAATTTAGCAGAGTAGGAATTAATAGTTCACTGTTTAGTCCCTGGCTAAAATGTACCAAGTCTTGGGTTCACTTCCCACACTGGAAAAATAGAACGACATTGGCTGATTAAATTCATGCACAGAAATTGCATATTACTTCCACCATGGTATGAATTCAAGTTCTTCCATCCCAAGCCTCCATCCTGATATTAACCCTGTGTGCCCCATTTCTTGTTGATAAGATGTTTCTTCTTAAATACTTAAATCTATGTTATTTTATTTGATGAGATCCTAGGAGTGAATTGTTTGAATATGCAAACTAAAGCTTTAAAACTTAATTTGAAATTAGTAATTTGCTCTAAGATCTCTCAACATGAAGAGCACATCAATACATACCAAAGAAGCCAGTTGGACAAAATGTCAGGACTCCATAGTACCCTGTCATATGAGCTTTATTATAGTAATATCTTCATTTCTATATGCTACAAATCCTTATAATAAAATCCATTAGGTAAAAAGGGCCATACAACAATATCTATAACTAGTCATAAATAAACTGTTAGAATGGAAATCTTCAGAACAAAACACCAATAAGGCCACTTACAATTATTTGTTGCATATATATATATATATATATATATATATATATATCCCAGAAACATTCATGTTATAAAATAACAATGTTGCAAATATTTACTTTTATTAATTTTAATTGTGTGAATGAGTAAGTGTATGTGAGTATAGGTTTAATCAAACGTCAAGTTTTAATGATAACAACTATTTATTTTTAAATTTTCTACTACTTTAACATGTGTGTCTCTGGTGGTATGTGCACCCGTAAAAATGTACATGTGTCTATTATAATGTAGAATTCAGAGGACAGGTACAGGACCTGTTCCTTAGAAGCAGTCCCCATTGTTTCTGAGATAAGGTCTGCCATTGGAACTGGCTTACAGATTAGGTTATGCTGGTTGGCAAGTGAGGTCCATGGATCTGCCTGTCTCAGACTCTGCTGGCCTGGTCTTACAAATGCATGAAAGTCAGAAAAAAAAAATAATGATTATCTTGAAATTTGCGGACAAACGGGTGGATCTGGAAAACATAATATTGAGTGATGTAACCAAGACCCAGAAAGACAAATATATATACTTACTCATATAAAGTATGAGTAAAGCACAAAAAAAAAAAAAACAACCTACAATTCACAACCCCAGAGAACCTAGACAATAGGGAGGACCCTAAAAGAGACTTACGTGTATCTAACAAGAAGTAGAAAAAGACAAGATCTGCTGAGTAAATTGGGAGCATTAGAATAATTGGAGAGGTGAAAGAGAGGGGGGAGAGGGAGGGACAGATTGGAGAAAATTAATAGCTCAATAAAATCTATTAAAAATGAAAATACAATGATTTTATTGCAAAACAAAAACAAATGCATTTCAACAAATTTTTATGTGGAGGCTGAGGGTAAAACCTTGATTTATGGGACTCCTGTCTGAGCTGTCTTCCCAGGCAGTATTTGGTTTGTAATTCAGGGATTTTGAGGTGGAACCCAGGCCCTCTGATTGGTAGGCAGGGCATTCTATCAGCACACTATGCTCTAAGTCTACTGTCTCCCTTGGCTAATTTCAATGTGAATGACAATGACTTTCTAGCAGTCTAGACAGTCTGCCCAGGTTCCTGGTGTTTGCGTCAGTGCTGTCTCCTGCACAGAATCTCTGCTCTTGCACCTAGGGCAGGTGAGCTGTTTGCTCTCTGAACTAATCCTGCCATGTCTTACCGCTGCAGGATATCCCACAGGCGTTCACTGCATTCGGGGTTTTGCCATCATTGCACCAGTATTTGCTATTGATCTGAAATATCCCGTAGTCGGTGCTTTGGCCTCCAGGGTTGTAGTTTGTAGCCTTTGTGTTAAAGTTGCTCTCGTGTTGAGCCAAACAGACCCCTAGAAAGAAAAGAATATTCATCAGTAAGCGGCGACACCAAATGATTTACACTGGATACCAAATTAGCTTCTTCTCTTGCTGTGTTTTACAAGTGATCTATTTATAACTACAAACATATGAATAAAATATAAAATATGATACTACAAGTTCAGATCAGGTCTGGCTGTGTTCCTCAGGGAAGTCTCTGGTCTCAATGATCCTCCTGCCTCTGCCTTTCAAGTAGGTAGAACTGCTGTCCTTGCCAGCCAGTGAAAAATTTCAAGTGCTCCAAACCGAATCTAGTTGAAGACAAATCGATTTACACTGAGAATAAACAGGATAAGGTCCTTTCAAAATATTTGATTATATGAAACAGACACAGTGGTACACAATTATATTCCCAGCAGTGGTTAGGTAGAGGCTGCTGACTCTATATGGATTTGAGACAGCCTGGTTTACATAGCGAGTTCTAGGCCAAACAGTGCTATAGAATGAAACCAGTCCCCCTGCTTCCGAAAGTAAATAGCCATTTCTTCCACTGTTTCTCCCTCTCCATCTATTCTCAAAATGCCTCTGCCATAAATAGATTATAAAGCATAATTAGGCGAATTTGATACATTAATATCAAATTACATATGCTAATAGAAGATTTCCTATGAGAAAACTAAGGATTTCCAAAAATAATGCTCTAATAACCAAAATGAATTTGCATGTTAAATTAGAATTCTTTTTCTTTCTCTGTGGCACTAAGTATCCTAGATTTGCACAGAACATGCAATCTCCTGTCTCAGCATCCCATTGCTTGAATTCCGTGAGTATGTAGCCTCACAAATGGTTGATGAGAATATTGAAAGCAATTAGAATAGAAAAGGCTATTCTGCAATCCAATCAAAGTCATACCTCCATCAATCTACCCATACATCTACCCAACCATGTATCCAATCATTCATCCATCCACCCGTCCATTCATTCATCAAATCTTCCATTTGTCCACCCCTTCATCCACACGTGCATCTCTTAGATCACTTGTTCACAGACAATTAGTTATTGAGTAGTATATCTACTCTAATCTAATCTACAAACCACACTAGTTATAATGTGATCATGGGAGTAAGCCACGAACAAGTTTTCTTCATCCATGTCCTCCACTGTGTAGGATGAAAGGCCATCTCAGAGTGAAGAAGCACACTAAATCATTGCATCCACAGTGTCCGACATCATTTCAGCAGCCTCTAGGGGAAATCGGACCCCTCTGTTCAGCAGAGGAAGTTCAAAAAGCTTGAAAACATTTCTCTAAAACTCTCCATACCATAGTGAAAGACATGAAGACAAATGCCAGTCACTCCAGCTCTGAGTCCTCCCTTGTATTCTCAGCCTCCTGTGGACTTTCGAGTCTGAAGCAACCTGAAAACCCGGTGACGCTCTAAGAGCACCTCAGGTTCTATTGCCTTAGCCTGGCACAGATGCCCCCTCCCGTGCTCTCCTCACCCCAGTGTCTGTGATGATAAAGACAAATGCTGGTGTTTTCCATCAAACCAACAACAACAACAAAAAAAGAATTTATATCTTTTTTTTTAATTCTTTTTTTTTCCATTTTTTTTATTGAGAAAAGGAGAAAAAAAAAAACAAGTTTCCACTTCCTCCCAGCCTCCCATTTCCCTCCCCCTCCTCCCACCCTTCTCCCCCTCCTCCCACCCTTCTCCTCCTCCCCCCACACCTCTCCCCCTCCCTCTCCAGTCCAAAGAGCAGTCAGGGTTCCCTGCCCTGTGGTAAGTCCTAGGTCCTCCCCTCTCCGTCCATTTCTAGGAAGGTGAACATCCAAACTGGCTAGGCTCCCACAAAGCCAGCACATTACGTAGGTTCAAAACCCCGTGCCATTGTCCTTGGCTTCTCATCAGCCCTCATTGTTCGCCTTGCTCAGAGAGTCCAGTTTTATCCCATGCTTTTTCAGTCACAGTCCAGCTGCCCTTGGTGAGCTCCCAATAGATCAGCTCCACAGTCTCAGTGGGTGGGTGCACCCCTCGTGGTCCCGACTTCTTTGCTCATGTTCTCCCTCCTTCTGCTCCTCATTGGGACCTTGGGAACTCTTATATCTTAAGCACTATAAATGGGTTAGCTCTAAGAAAATACTTTTTCGAAATGTCACACACTTCACGACAACAAGTTTCTGAGCGGAGGCAGTCTCTGTCCTACACACTCGGAGTTCTGTTCCCTTAAAAACCACACAGGCCGCACACTGTGGCGCTAGCTGTCCGGGTGCTGGGTCCACACACAAGGCCTTGGAGCTCACACAGCTGTCATTTTACCCAAAATCAACTTGTCTCCTTAAATATTGGTTGTCCTTGTATCCGACAAGGGAGAGATGAGATTAATTCCGATGAGATTTACTGTAAATGACTTTATAGGTGAAGAACTGATGCAGAGAGATGTGTGTGATGATCTAAGTGTTAGAGTCTGTCACCAGCATCAACTGCATTGCTAACCGAAAAATGGAGGTTTTGCTTAAAACAATGAATACATTAGTCAGAATTATGCCTCTTAGGAATATGTCTTCATTTTTCTCCAGTTTCTGTTTAAAGCCTGCTTGTTTAAAGAGGATACCAAGGAACTGTGACCTTTCCTCTAACATCTAGACAGATGCAGAAAGAGCTGGAGTGGAAACACACAATGGTTACACATCACAGTTCTGAACACATGGGCTGAGACCTAAGTTTTGACAATGGATTCCTCATGCCGCCCTATGGAAGAGCGTGAGACAGGAGAAAATGGTTAAAATTGTATCCTCTGCCACACACATACTCCAACATTTGGGGAAATATAACATTTTCACTTATGGTGATTGGGTTGTATTCCAAGATCTAGCGTGAAACCCACTTAAAGCTGCACCCAGAAAGTGCTGGTAAAGTATGTCTACATGGCAGTTTGAGCCTCTCCAAACCCTTAGCAGAACACAGGACGCTCAATGTCAGTGTGACATCACGTGCACTGTACAGTTAACTGATCTACAGGTAGTCTGGAGGGCTGACAAGGGAAGTAGTCATGTACTGGTTTCTCAGAAATTGGAGAAATTCCCTAAAACTAATGATGTAGATAAAGGCCCCAGCTGTGTCTGCAGGGCTCAGACTGACACTTGGGCCTCATTAAGGCTCACTGCATAGATTAACAGAACCCACAGTTTCCCCATCCAAGTTCCTACATACCATGATTTAACGCCTTGTGGATCTTCACAACCCTCTTTGCACAGTCCATGGCTTCAGTGATGTCATCCTGGAGCAAAGCGGAGAGACAGGAGTGAGGAATGACCAGGACTGCTTTAGAACCCATTTTCAGTTCAGGCTCAGAGAGCTTTCTTCTGTGACACTGAGCAATACATGCAAGAAATTATTTTCCGAGTGTCCGTGTATCTGTGGTTATGGATAGATTGTGATTGAAGACATATCCTCTTGATCCTATCCACATGACACGGTATACGTCATTTAATTCCGCATTTATGAAGTCCCCGGGGGCTGGGATATACCGGAGTGGTAGAGTGTTCTTAGGATCCCAGCAAAGAACACATTGTAGAAATGAGGAGGCCCTGGAGGTGGTGGCACTGTCAGCTACCATGAAAGAAGTTCCTCTTTCTTCTCACACTTGGAAACTGAACATACTGGAACTGCCACCTGGGACTGCCATGGAAATTCATCCGAAAGAAAACAGCCACCAGACAGTGATGGTGAACATCTTGAATCCCAGCACTTGGGAGGCAGAGGCAGGTGGATCTCTGCGATTCGAGGCCAGCCTTGGATATGAGTGAGTTCGAGGATATACTTCAAAGAGAAAAAGAAAGCCTGTCAAAATAAAAAAAAAAACATAAAAGAGAAAGAAAGACAGGCAGGAAGGAAGGAAGTAAAAGAAGAGAGAAAAGAAAGAAAAAATAAAGGAAAAAAGTAAGAAAAAAAGAAGAAAAGAAAGAAATTAAGAGGGGAATGAAAAACAGGGCCTGGACAGATGGCCCAGTATCTAAAAGCACTGGCTGCTCTTACACAGTACCCTCAGGCAGCTCTAACTGTCTATAACTCCAGTTCTAGGAGATGGAAGCCTGGCTTCCACAGGTGTCAGGCACACAAGCAGTACACAGTCCTATATGCAGGCAAAACACCCACACACATAAAGATAAAAATACTTCAGGAAAACAATGCACAACTTTTATTTGTGTGTGAATAAAACTCTTCCTAGCAATTTATAGCCAGTAAAAGGAAAGGATCCAGGTTCTCTAAGACTCAAGACTTAAGTGTAGTGTTTTCAGCATACAGAACACTCCTACTACAAGTTTAATTCTTCAAAATAGAATTCAGGTCAGTAGTTGCTACTATGGATGGAGTTTTGAGTAATGACCATCTTGTGAAGCTGGGCAAGTATAATTTAATTTGTGTGTAATTGTAAAATTCTTACATGTTTCATTGTGAGTACATATTGCATGACATAGCTCTACATAAGCCTACAGCATAGATTTCACTCTAGAGGAGTGTTTTACACGGGTTTCCAGTCACATCGCCTCTCTGAGCACCTAGTCAGAAGTGATATTCCTCTTTGCTTCTAGTTTCTAATAAGTATCCATGACTGTAGATGAGTGTACAAAATGTTTCACGATTTCTCTCTCTCTTTTTTAACAACAATTTTAACAGAGTAGGAATTAATAGTCCACTATTTAGAGCACTTGACTCAAATGTCACAAGTCTTGGGTTCAATTCCCACATTGAAAAATAGAACAGCATTGAATAATTACATTCATACACTAAAAGTTATATGTTACCTCTATCATGGCATGAGTTCAAGTTCTACCATCTAAGTCCTCAATCCTTATAAACCTTGTTTGATTCTCATTAAAAATAAGTTTTATCTTAAATACATAAATTTATGTTAATTTGGATCACATATGTTTGTCCACAAATTAGATTGTTTGAACATGTGAGCTAAAGAGTTTAAAAACAAAAATGATATTAGTGATTCACTCTAAAATCTCTCAATACAAAGAGTACATCAATACATACACATAGAAGCCAGTTGGACAAATGCCATTGACTCAGTGGTAATATCTTTATTTGCATAAGTTAGAAATCATTTTAATTAAATTCATGGTGTGGGAGGACCTTCTGAATATGTGTTGTTTTTATGGATTAATAAATAAAGAAACTGCCTTGGCCTGTTGATAGGGCAGAGTAGAACAAGGCAGGGAGAGCTATACTGAATGCTGGGAGAAGAAGGCAGAGTCAGAGAGAAGCCATGGAGCCCTACCAGAGACAGATACCAGAACTTTGCCTGGTAAGCCACAGCCTTGTGACAATGCACAGATTAACGGGGATGGGCTAAATTAATATGTAAGAGCTAGCCAATAAGAAAGTAGAGCTAACAGGCCAAGCAGTGATTTACTTAATACAGTTTCTGTGTGGTTAGTTCGGGTCTGAGCTGCCTGGAAGCCAGACACAAACAAGCAGCCTCTTCCTACACCCTCCCATCTAACCACCCATGAATCCACACACACAAATCTCTGCTCACTCATTAGTAGACAATCAGTTATGAGTCTTAACTGCCTTAATGCATCTGAAAAGCTCACTAATTACAATGACATGGAGGGAGTAAGCCACGAACAACTTTTTGTCATCCCTATCTTCTACTGTGCAGAATGAAAAGCTGTCCCAAAGTGAAGAAGTGTACCAAATAATTTCATCCTAAGGTTCAGGATACCTCATTTCAACAGCAATAAGGGAAAAATGGGATCCATCAGCCCCACATAGCAAGTTAAAACATTTGAATAAATTTTTCTCAAAAGGTCAATGATAAGAGAAATGAAGATAGATACCATACACTCAGGCTCTCAGGACTCAAATTCTGAATACCTGAGTCCTCCCATGTGAACTATTTTCTCAGCACCCTGTGGACTATTGAATATGAAGCAATTGGAAAACCTAGTGACACTCCCACAGCACCTCGGGCCCTACTGTCTTAGCCTGGCACAGATGTCCCTTCATGCCCTCTCCCCATTATCTTGATATGGTGGAAAAGACAATGCTGATGTTTTTAATCAAATTAAGTCAAACACACAAAAATCCTAAATGCTTATTGACCGAAGCTCCTTCTCTGCTCACTCATGGCTTCCTTGTATGTGTTGTATCTGGATGGGTCAAAATTTACAGTTTGCTAGGCTTATTCCCTTATAAGCATCAATTTGATTTCTTTTCAGAGTTCTTGAAAACTCACAAGGTTCATAGACCTTGGCATGGACAGTGACAGAGAGCAAGAGGAAATCAGGGTGAGGAGAGCCTACATGTTGCCCAGGAATCAACTCACCAGCTGCCCAGAACACCCAGGTCCCAGCATTTAAGTGTCTTTAAACCCCTTTCATCTGCAAGTGGTTTGGGAGCTCTACTTTTGGAGGTTTGTGCAAAGCAGGAAGTTCTTATTGATCCAAAATGTAAAAGTATTTTTTATTTTCACTTAATGTTTGAACAGAGAACTTCTGGTCTATAGAGAATGATGAAATGATACCATTTAAAGTCTTGGCTCATAAAGTACCAGGCGATAACACTCCTTGAATTCAGGGAGCCCATATTATCTTATCTTCAATGTGACCAACATGAAAAAGTGTTTAGGTTTTACAGCTAAAAATAAGGTGTGACCATAAACCAACAGCCTCTTAAAATTTAATTGTTTTGTCTTTATTTATCATGTTCTATAGTCTTTTTCACTTCAAATTATCTTACATAGACCTTCCCACAACACGAGTTTCTTAGTATTTACCATCATATGTTATTGTTTTGCTTAGGCAGTTTCCTTTTCTAGACTCTTTCATAGTATTATAAATTTTTGTACTGTTGGAAACTAGTGGTTTGGGTTCTTTCTGAGACAATGTCTTACCGTGCACTCCTGGCTGGTCTGGAAATTTCTATGTATAGTAGGGTGTACTTGAACTCTTCTGCCTCCTGAGTGCTAGGGTAAAGACAGGTGCCACCAATCTCAGCAACCAGATGTTTTCCTTTTAAGTTATTTCTTTAAGTCCTTTTCTAGCCTAAGCAAAGTAATAGAAGATTAATATACTAGCTCTCATTTGATATAAAAAAGCAGTAACTTAGCCGGGCGGTGGTGGCACACGCCTTTAATCCCAGCACTCGGGAGGCAGAGGCAGGTGGATCTCTGTGAGTTCTAGGCCAGCCTGGTCTACAAGAACTAGTGCCAGGACAGACTCCAAAGCTACAGAGAAACCCTGTCTCGAAAAACTAAAGAAAAAAAAGCAGTAACTTAAAAAGCCTGTGAGCTTTCTGGTCTACTCCCAGAGTAACAGTTCAAACCAGTGCTCTGTATCAATGCTTTTCTATCATATTTCTTTGGCCCACCAGTCCCCAAATAATGACACAGAGACCTATTATTAATCATGATAACTTGGCCTTTAACCTAGGCTTGTTCACAACTTGCTCTCACAGTTTAAATTAACCTGTTTGTTAGTCTACATTCTGCTGTGTGGCTCTTTACCACTCCTCTGTAGGTCCATCTCCCTCCAAGCTTTGATGGCTTCTCCTCCCATGACAGATGCTAACCTCAAGTTTTTCTCTCTGCCCATAAATCCTACTCTTCTCTCCTGCCTAGCTACTGGCCATTTAGCTCTTTAATTAAGCCAAGCAGATGCCCTAGGCAAGTGAGGCAAAACACAGACACATCTTTAATTAGTGTAAACAATATTCCTAATCAGTTGTGGGCCAAATTGGGATTTTTCTTTATTCATCTTCATAGCTCAGTGAAGCAGAGTCACATGAAAGTTATGGCAGTGAGGAGAGTTATCTCCTCCCTAGGGAAAGGACTTGGTCCTGACACAAAGATGGAAACAGTGATGAACTGGCATCCCTTGTGTCCTAACGAGGTGACTTCAGGAAAACATTCAGCAGGCTCACTACCCAGGCAGTGTGAGGAAATAACTGAGGGCCTTCCATATCAGAGCTGGGCCCTCGTTGTTTTTGATGGCATTCAAGACCAACCCAATAGTCAAGAAACCCAGGTACTACCACTACCGTTTTGGACTGCACCCATGTTGTGGTTTAAAAGGAAATGGACCCCCAAATGAGTATCACTATTGGGAGGTGTGGCATTCTTGGAGGAAATGTGTCGCTTTTGGAGTGGACTTTGAAGGTCCCCCATGCTCAAGTTGCTCTCAGTGGTACACTCTACTTTCTATTGCCTGCATATCAAGATGCAGACAGCACCATGTCTGCTGGCATGCTGCCATGCTCACTGCCATGATGGTAACGGACTGAACAACTGAAAATGTACCCCCCCACCACCAAAACAAATGTTTTTCCTTCATGAGAGTTGCCATGGTCATGGTGTCTCTTCACAGCCATTGAAACACTGACTAAGGCAACCCATAAATCAATATTTTTAAGTATAAATAAATCTAATGTAAACAACTTTCCTATCTTTCACACAGGGCCTTGTCTTCCTCTCTCCCAACTCATTTAGATGTTAAAGCATAGAAGTCACTAGGAAGCAATGGGACTTTAAAAATGAAATGGACCCAAACAAACACATCCAACCAAGTGTTGCCTTCAGAAGTCATCAGCTCATGAACCTGTGCACATTCCTTAATACAACGCAACCAGAACTACACAGCAGCAGAGCCAGAATAACCTTAGGAAGGAAACTCCAAAGTCATACAAAATTCCAACTTTATTGTCAACTCTATTTCCACTAAACGAAGTTCCACTCTCTTTCGCCTTAGATAGTGCCAGGTTTGTCTCCAATTTTGAGCTGCTATTCAAAAATCAAGAACAATGCTACTTTTATTGTCAGAATAATTTTGGTTCTTTTATATGTACTGACATGTTTGGGGAATTCAAAATGACAGAAACCAGATAAAAATCACTAGCTGTCATATGATATTTTTTTAAATAATGTTACTTGCAGTTAGCTGCTGTGGAATGTATTAGAAGGGTGAATGCAAAAAAAATGATATTTTGAGAAACAATTGATTTTTCCTAACTATTGTACTCAAGGCCAATAAATATTTGTTGAATAAAAAAAAAAGATGATCACTATCTCCTCTGTGCCTGTCCTAAACCAGTGTTCCAGGACACACAGCTATTATTTATACACCTTTGTGCACTCTGTTGACTAAATTGATTTTTCATTACAAACATGTGAACAGTTATGAACTTGTGCTCTCTTGTAGGTTGAATTGGTAAATATTTACTCAGCATCCATAGGCAAGCCACTATCAATAATCCAGAGTGACTACCTCAAAGGCCAGTAGAGATTCCAATCTCAAAAGTTACTTTTTCTGGTGCAGGATTTTAGAGGCAGTGACAATATTTAGTTATAATTTTTGTTTCATTTGAAGTAGTCAGCAAGCGACTTAAAAATACAACAGCAAGCAGACATGATTGGGGATAGAGATTCCACTCTCCTATTGTAGAAGATACACATTATGACATTTTTGTTGGTTGTTTAGAGATCCCAGAAAGTTTTGTTGTATTATAATGGAAGAGAATGCACAAGGTGCTCATAATTAATACTTTATTAATCTTCTTTGCAAAGATAAAGGAAATTATGATGAGCATTGTGGGCTTTAGACTTCTGAAAAAAGAAGTTGACTATGGGTCTGCCAGATATTTGACTGTGCCCTCGCTGAAAACCTGTTTCAAAGGCCAAGGCTTTGTCACAATGCATGATAGTGTATAAAATACACTTGGAATCTGTGTTTGAAGAAGTGCCCTGGACACAAGGCTACAACTTTCTCAATTCATCTAAAAATACAGGGAAAAGGCAGTAACAATGAAGAAGCAAAAAAGATGTAACCCATATATGAAGAACAGAAATTTGAGTTTTGGGGAAACAATCCCCAAGAGTCCACTGAAGGAGAGATCAAGGAAAGACAGTCTGGGTCTCACCCTCCAACGAGGAAAATAGTAAGAGAAAACACTGCGTGGCAGCCCACAGACACCAGGACAGATTAGAAGGTTGCCAAAGAAGTCATTTCAATGCTTCACTCTTCTTTTCCAAGAGGGAGACACTCCAGAGGAAGAGTGGAACAATCAACTCTTTGGAGAGGATGAACTGGACACTCAGGATTTGAGACTCAAGGCTCAGTAGATGGTCTGGGATGTATCTCCGCGGTAGAGTGCATTCTAGCACAGGTAGATCCCCAGCTGCTGGAGTGTGACCCTCTCTTCCAGGCAGAAAATGATCATCATCTTGGTGTAGAGAGATCACCTGCTGGCCTTGGTAATGAACAGAGTCAACTAGTAAAGAATAGGCAGGCAATGATAATAGGATGTCAACACTTCTAGTAGGTAGAGGAAGAGAGAATCCATGATCCTCATCATGGACTCCAGCTATTACACCTTTCTGCCTTTTCCCAACTGCTAGTGATTCTGGGTCATTATTGAATATACTATACGTTAGCTGGGAGGAAAACTCCATGATGAACTTCCATGCTGTGGCCATTCATGATGGGTGGGAAGTCAGTGATGCAGGTAGCTGTTTCTCTTATTTCTGACTCTTTAAGAAATATCTCCTTTATGTTCTGTACCTAAACCCACTACACTCCTTGCCTCCCTGAACTGAACTTTGGTGAATTGTAACTTTGATCTATTGTTGGTGTCCTATATGAACACGTGGACTTTTGTTCTTATCCTTTAAAAAAGTTATAGAAACACCAGTCCAGGGACAGAGTGGTTATAATCAGAGTTATAATGTCATAATACAAATTGTTTGATAAAATAAAATCCTGCATTCTGAGCCATAAGCCAGGACCCATTTCTACCAACCCCATCGAAGCAACTTGAGTTCCCCCAGACATAACTACCTCCAGGGAGGACTCGATATGGTTTCTGTCTGTGGCAATCATCTCAAGAAGGAGAAAAGACATTTTTATCCTAATACTCATGATTACCTTTGAAGCAGTCAGTTCTACTCATTTGCCTCTGAGGTCTCTGATTTTCCAGTCACTTAGTCTTTAGGGCTGTATAAAACCAACCAAAAATCACCACACACTATCCAAAATTACTATGAAAGACAGGTCAAAGCAATCATTTAGAAAGATTAATTCAGAAAAAAAGATGCTCAGGAAATACAATAAAACATGACCCATAATGTGTATCTTATAGACAAAAGAAGAAAATCACATGCATGGAACAAGTTGTCTGAAAAAGCATGGGATAAAACCGGACTTGCTGAACATAGTGGACAATGAGGACTACTGAGAACTCAAGAACAATGGTAATGGGTTTTTGATCCTACTGCACGTACTGGCTTTGGGGGAGCCTAGGCAGTTTGGATGCTCACCTTACTAGACCTGGATGGAGGTGAGTGGTCCTTGGACTTCCCACAGGTCAGGGAACCCTGATTGCTCTTTGGGCTGATGAGGGAGGGGGACTTGATCGGGGGAGGGGGAGGGAAATGGGAGGCGGTGGCGGGGAGGAGGCAGAAATCTTTAATAAATAAATAAATTAAAAAAATAAAATTTTTATAGAGAGAAAATATAAATTATATTATAAAAGAAAAATGCAATTGCATTAGGAACATTTACTATGAGTGCTAAAGCATGTTCTACAACCCACGTCTACATGAGGCCCAGGGCAAGGACAAGAATCTTCCTGAAGGGGACATAGCTGTTGGGTAAAGAGAGCACACATTGCTCTATCTCAGAGGTCAAGAAGCTCAGGGGAGGAACCTACCGCTTCTGGATGTTGACCTCAGCTTCAGCTATAACCACTGAATGTCTGCCTCAGGCAGAGACTGGACTTGCTCTGAGGTCTCCCCTCCTTGTTGGTTTTAGTATTTTTGGAGTTTGGTTTGTTTGTTTGTTTTTTGACTGTAGTTTCTTGAGACACTTGTAAATTCCTGTACAGGAAATGTAGTTAGTTTTTGTTTTTGTTTTGAATTCAGAAAGAGAATTACCACCTTTGCACTTGATAAGCATTGTGGCTCAGAACAAGATGACAAATTAGAAAAAGAAGGTGAAATTTCCATTTACGATTAACAAGCTTACTCCCACTCACATAGTCAAAATAGATTTCGTTCTTCTGATTTGAATGAGAATGAAAACGGGGAGTGAGATGATCCCTGGGAATCCAAGGCATTGTACTCCTTTCTTTTTCTTTTTCTTCTGAACCATCTTTCTGGTTTCTGCAGTTCAGAACCCTTTGGAACTGTGAGGGCATCTTCGGAGGTCTGTTTGCAATTATCCTCTAGAATGAGTCGTATTAAACTAGAATCCATAGGGCCACTCTCTGAGCTTGTATCTGAAAGATTGCTTTCCCTTTTGTATTAATATGAAAATGGCAAGAGAAGTTGCATAAAATTGCAAATTTCTAACTGTTTTGTCCCTAAACACACAGACCGTCTTAAGCAGCTGCTTTTTGCCTCCTGGGTCAGGGGACTTCTTGTGAGTGCAAGCAGGAGGTCTTAACCCTAACCCAGAAATGGTATTTTGGCAGTCCCTGTAATGCCTGAGTTGCTAGCCCAGAATTTGGGTGTGTGAAAGTCAAAACCAGTGTATTTGGTTTGAAGATTAATGATCAATTTCTGGCCTCCAAATAACCAATGTCTCTGAGTTGAAAGTCCTACTCAGTGAAAATTAGGTAAAAGAAGGCAGCAAATTTCCTTCCAAAGTCTCCAGACACAATCCCATCTCTGGACATCACCTTCAAAGCTATAGACCTCAGTTGGCCTTTTTATCAGGAAACAGTTTAACACTGACAGAAATGACAGCTCAGTATATTCCAGAGGCCTGAGTAAACAGTGCTATTTCTACCACACTGCCACCATTGTGCCAGTTTCTAACAAACAAAACAAACAGAGCCCAACTAAAGGTTACCGTGTTCAAAGCCGTGAATGATGCCACAGCCTAAGCAGCAAGAACCTAGTTGGCCTCTGCTGTGCATTTGCCCCAGGCACATGAGAGAATTCTCTGCTCCTGGTACTGCCTGCACTCATCCTCCCTGGGGCTGTCCTTCTGCTGTTTCCTTCTTCCTTTTGTTCTGTTCCACCTGGTCTATTTATATTACTTAAAACATGATTCTAACCTCTTGTGTCAGTCTGTAAGCCTGGAGAGAATGTTCCCAACTGATCATGAGGTATTCGGGACTAAGTAGTGACTGTGCTAGCCCTTCACTTTCTTAACGTAGCTTCATGCCTTTAACTAACTCTGAGTTGAGTCAGATGTATGGGCAAAGAAAGGGCGTTGCGAAAACTATAAATAACCATTAAATGGTTTCATTGCAGAACTCATCTTTGTATACTCTCACATGCTCTCTCTGGGGAAATGTTTATATATTGGAAAAATCTACATGGCACTCTTAATAGGACCTGCATGCTCACCAGAGCTTAACCCATACCTATATCACCTACACATAAGCAAGTTCTATGTCCTCACCTACACGTGTCGACTGCCTGTCCCCTCATCTACACGTATCCCGCTGAATATTTCTGGGGTAATATTCAAAAGCAAGCTAACCAATATACCTTGTTCCTAATAAGCCCTTGAGAAAGTTATTTCCACAGTATGAAATCCTCGTGTAGACATGAAGACATTGCTACACAAGGCTAGAGTGACAGCCATTCCCTGTGTGTTGTTCTAGCGTTTGCTGCGGTCACTTCCTTTCTATCTGTCCCTCTCCCTCTCTGTATCTATGATGGATTTCTGAGGCACTTTAAAGTGCATTAGAAACATGATATTTTAGATTTAAATTCATTATTTTCGACTTTAAAGCTACAAAGTTTTGTTTTTTCCCCCATTTATTTCATGTGTATGGATGTTTTAACTCCACATGTGTGCACCACACGCATGAGTGCCCTAAAATTCTTGAAGAGGACACCAGATCCCCTGGAACTTGATACCCAGAAGGGTGCAAACTATGCTGTATTCGGAATGGAACCTGGGACCTCTGGAAGAGCAGACATCTTACGTGCGTCCCTACCAAATGCTTTCTCAGTAATTTTCTCTCGGCCTAAAAGAATAAAGTAGGCTAATTCGGAACAGATGCTGTGACCGTCCTTCTGCTCCCTCACTCCTGTCTTTCAGCTCAGTGCACATGACAGCACTGGCACCATCGCCTGTACAGAATGTTGTGAGGGACCCACAAGTCATGGTTTATATTTTATGAACGAAAAATTGATATCTGTTGCAGATACATGGAATATATCACTTCATCCTTGAACAAACTGTGCCAACTGACTGAGGGTCTTACTCTTTTATATTGTCCTTGTTTTAAGCATATCCAAGGCATTTAATATCCAGTCAATTCATAAGAATATCGTGGTCTAACTCCAGACCCTGTTGTATTGTGATGAAATGTTTTCCCAAAGCATTTGAAGTGTCTGTGTGTTCTAAAGCTGATGGGAAGGGTGATATGAGATGCTACCTTTTAAAAAAACATGACTGTGAGAGCCATAAATTCTCAGGAGAAGTGGCTTCCTGTTCAAGATTGGGTCTGTTAGGATTTTCTTCTGGTGAGGGAGGGGTGTGTGAGACCCCACCTTTCCCAGAAGGGCTATCAGCAGAAAATGGTGGCTGGGCAGAAAGGGAAAAGGGTAGCCTTCCTCAGTGGTGTAGCCACTGGTAATTGCCCTTGCTCAGGTGAGTAATACTCACCCATGTTAGTGCAACAACCTAGGCCGTGCGCACACATTCACAAAGAGGCCAAGGTTGACACTCAGTGTCTTTCTCAGTTGCTCTCCACATTACACTTTGAGGCAGGGTCTCTCACTAAACAAGGAGCTCATCATTTTGAATCGTCCACTGGCCAGCTTACTATAGGAATTCCCTGTCTCCACACCCCATGTGGGTGGCTTTCAGGCTGAGCACCATGCCACACAGCATTGTACATGGGTTCTGGGTAATAACCTTTGATCCTCCATGTTTGCACAGAAAGAAGTATCCGCTGAGCCATCAGCCCAGTCCCAATTTTGAACTGAGAAGGCAGAGGGACACAGGGTCTCGGGCAGCAGATTTCAAACTGGATACTTACCCAAAGATAACCTTGAACCTTCTGGTCCTCCTGCTTCTATGTCTTGAATATCGAAATTATAGGCTTGCAGCACCATTCCTAGGTTTATGGGGGTTTAGAAGGCATTCCAATGCTTTGTGCTCACTAGGTAAATATTCTACTGCCCCAAACCCCAGTTAAATATTCATTAATATTTACTGATTATCTCTAGGGTAAGAGTCTAAATCCTACCGTAGTTCAGGTCTTCAGTTTGCGGTGCAGTTTCCTCCAACTGCATTTTCTCCCCAGACTCCTGCATTGCCTTACACGTCTTCCTCAACATCTTCTCGCTGCTGCACCTCACTGCACGAAGTTCTGTTCCCATCCTGCTCCACTCCCACAACGTTGTAAAATTGTGTCATTGTTTGGTTGCTGGAGGTCTAAGGAAATATGACAAAAAGACTTGATACACACAGCTCTATATTAAGCTGTTCACGGTGTGGACAGAAAGTTCACAGGGCTTTAAAGTCACTGTTTTATATCAAATGATGACCAATGTATCGGTTTTTTATTCCTTTGCTTATGCTCAGAAAGGACTTAAATAAGTAATTTAAAAAAAGAAAAAAAATACCTTGTTGCTGTGCATGGTAGCACATATGTTTAACCCCAGCACTCAGGAGGCAGAACAGTTCAAGTACACTCTACTCAATAACAATTTACAAACCAGTCGGGGTTGCACAGTGAGGCCTTCTCACAGAAAAAAAACCCAATACACTGGTTTGTCACAATATAAAATTTATAATACTATCAAGAAAGTCTACAAAAGGAAACGAATTAAACAAAGATATATAATGATAAATACTAAGAAATCATTTATGTGGGCAGGTCTATGTGAAATAGTTTGAAGTGAAAGACACAATACAAATGGTAAATACACAGAAAACAATTAAATTTTAAAAGACGTATGATTTATAGTCACGCCTTATTTTAAGCAGTAAAGCATAACTGCTTTTCTCTTTATATTGATCATATTCAAGATAAAATAATATGGGCTTCCTGTTTAGGAGGATTGCAATCTGGTTCTCTGTGAGCCAAGTCTTTACACAGTCTCATTTCATCATTGTCTATAGGACAGAACATCTCTGTTCAAACACTGGGAGAAAATAAAAATGATTTTCAAGTTTATGGATCAATAAGAATTTCCTGCTTTGTACAAAGTTCACAGGGAAGATCCCCCAAACCACTAGAGGATGAAGGGAGTTAAAAGATGCTTAAATACTGGTGTTGGTTTGCTCTGGGCAGCTGTGGAGTTGATTCCCAGGCAAAATGAAGGCTCTCCTAGCCCTAGGGTTCCTCTTGCTTTCTGTTACTGTTCAGGCCAAGGTCTATAAATGCTGCACATTAGTCAAAATTGTGAAACAAAATGGATTGGATGGCTACAAAACAGCCTGGCAGACTGTAAGTCTCTTAGAATAGCAACCCCTACAGAACAGGTGTAAGAAAGCAATGAGTGAGCAGAGCAGGTGTGGATGAATGGATGGACATTCATTCATTGGATTCATTCATTGATTGGATGAATGAATGGATGGGCGTATGTATAAATGTTTGGATGGATGTGTGGGTAGATGTATGGGTGAACTGATGAACGTATATGACTGGATTGCAGAATAGCTTTTCCAATTCTAATGGTCTTGCTTTCAATATCCTCACCAGCCATTTGTGGTGCTACACACTCATGGAATTCAAGCAATGGGACGCTGAGGCAGGAGATTGCATATTCAATCTCCTGTAAAAGTAGGATACTTAGTGCCACAGAGAAGATAAAAAAAAAGGTTTTAGAGAATGATATGTGGGGAACTTGGGAAGGGGAAACTGTGGGTTCTGTTGTTCTATGCAGTGAGCCTTAATGAGGCCCAAGTGTCATTCTGAGCACTGCAGGCACTGCTGGGACCTTTGTCTACATCATTAGTTTTAGGGGATTTCTCTGAATTCTGAGAATCCCGTACATGAATCCTTCCTTCTCAACCTTCCATAGTATTTGTAGAATCAGCTAACTGTTCCGTGCAGGAGACATCACATTGACATTGATCATCCTGTGCTCTGCTCAGGTTCAGGAGGAATAAACTGCCCTGCAGATACAGCTCCATCTTCAGTAGCCGTTTCTGCCTGCAGCTGTAGCTGTGTTTCACACTAGATCCTGGCCCAGAAACAATCACCATTAGTGTCACGGGTACACTGTTTCTCCCCAAGGTTAGAGTAAGTGTGTGACAGAGGAGAGGCGTTTAACCATTTCTCCCCTGTCTCATTTTCTCCACAGGGTGGCATGGAAAACCCACTGTCAAAACCAAGATCTCTCCAAGTACGTCAAGGACTGTGGAGTCTAACCGCTGTGCGTTTCCACTTCAGCTCATCCTCTCTCTTTCTCGCTCTAGAAGTAGTTATGGGAAAGGTCACACTTTCTTGGTTTTCCCTTCAAACAATCAGGGTAAACCAGAAACAGGAGCATAATGGAGCCTGTTTCCTAAGTGGCTGACTGCTAACTTATGTGCTCATTGTTTAAAGCAAATTTAACAGATTAGGAATTAATAATCAACTGTTTCGAGCACTTGACTAAAATGTCACAAGTCTTGGATTCAATTCCCACACTGGAAAAACAAACCAGCATTGAATAATTATATTCATACACTAAAAATGACATATTGCTTCCATCACGGCATAAGTTCAAGTTCTACCATTCAAGGCCTCCATCCTGATTAATCTTGTTTGATTCTTGTTAAAAATAAGTTTCATCTTAAATACATAAATCTATGTTATTTTGGATCACATAACGTCTTTGAACTTGTAAACTAAAGAGTTTAAAAACAAAAATGATATTAGTTATTCACTCTAAAATCTCTCAATACAAAGAGTACATCAATACGTATACATAGAAGCCAGTTGGTCAATTGCCATTGACTCAGTGGTAATATCTTTATTTGCATAAGTCAGAAATCCTTTTAATAAAATTCATTCCATAAAAAACCTACAACAATATCCGCAATTACCCCAAGTAAACAGTTAGAATGGAAATCTTTAGGAGAAAACCCCAGAAGGCCATGTACAATTAATTGGTAAATATGCCAAAAACTTTCTTTTAT
The DNA here is from genome assembly GCF_018167655.1 of Microtus oregoni. Taxonomy (NCBI): domain Eukaryota; kingdom Metazoa; phylum Chordata; class Mammalia; order Rodentia; family Cricetidae; genus Microtus; species Microtus oregoni. The sequence continues at coordinate 66,552,700 of NW_024543060.1, forward strand.
TATAAAATGACAACTTGTTACAAATATCCTTTTTTATTAATTTTAATTATGTATCTGTGTATGGAGTGCATTTGAGTATAGGTTAAAAAATACTCCCACCAGGTTTTAATGATACCAGTTCTTTAATTTTTAATTATCTATTAATTTGACATGTGTGTCTTGGTGTGGTGGTATATGCAGCAGTGAACCTGTCCATGTGTGTGTATGTATCCAGAAGTATGGGGATAGCCCAAGGAGCTGTTCCCTGGAAGCTGTCTGCATTGTTTCTGAGACAGTGTCTGCCATTGGAACTGGCTTACAGATTAGATTGTGCTGGTTGACCAGTGAGCCCCATGGATCTGCCTGTCTCTGACTCCCCAGTGATGGTCTTAAAAATGCATACCCCCAAACTCAATTTTTATGTGGGTGCTGAGGGTCACACCTTGGCTTAGGGGACTCTGTCAGATATTTGACTATGCTCCTCAGTGAAAACCTGCTTCAAAGGCCAAAGCTTTCACAATACGTGAAAGTGTATAGAATACACTTGGAATCTGTGTCTGAAGAAGTGCCCTGGACACAAGGCTCCAGCTTTCTCAATTTATCTGAAAGTACATGGAAAAGGCAGGAACGAAGAAGAAGCATAGGAGATGTAACCCATACATGAAGAACAGGAGTTTGAGATGTGGGGAAACAATCCCCAAGGGTCCATCGAAGGAGAGATGAAGGAAAGACAGTCTGGGTTTCACCCTCCAATGTGGAAAACACTAAGTGAAAACACTGCGTGGCAGCCCACAGATACCAGGACAGATTAGAAGGTTGTCAAAGAAGTCATTTCAATGCTTCACTCTTCTTTCCCAGAGGAATTATGGCACAATCAACTCTTTGGAGAGGATGAACTAGACACTCTGGATCTGAGACTCAAGGCTCAGTAGATGGTCTGGGATGTATCTCTGCGGTAGAGTGCATTCTAGCACAGGTAGATCCCCAGCTGCTGGAGTGTGACGCTCTCTTCCAGGCAGAAAATGATCATCATCTTGGTGTAGAGAGATCACCTGTTGGCCTTGGCAATGAGCAGAGTCAACTAGTAAAGAATAGGCAGGCAATGATAATAGGATGTCAACACTTCTAGTAGGTAGAGGAAGAGAGAATCCATGATCCTCATCATGGACTCCAGCTATTATACCCTTCTCCCTTTTCCCAACTGCTAGTGATTCTTGGTCATTATTGAATATACTATATGTTAGCTGGGAGGGAAAACTCCATAATGAACTTCCATGCTGTGGCCATTCATGATTGGTGGGAAGTCAGTGATGCAGGTAGCTGTTTCTCTTATTTCTGACTCTTTAAGAAATATCTCCTTTATGTTCTGTACCTAAACCCACTACACTCCTTGCCTCCCTGAACTGAACTTTGGTGAATTGTAACTTTGATCTATTGTTGGTGTCCTATGTGAACACGTGGACTTTTGTTCTTATCCTTTAAAAAAGTTATAGAAACACCAGTCCAGGGACAGAGTGGTTATAATCAGAGTTATAATGTCATATGCAAATTGTTTGATAAAATAAAATCCTGCATTCTGAGCCATAAGCCAGGACCCATTTCTATAAGCTGCATTGGAACAACTTGAGTTCCCCCAGACATAACTGCCTCCAGGTAGGACTCAATATGATTTCTGTCTGTGGCAATCATCTCAAGAAGGAGAAAAGACATTTTTATCCTAATACTCATGATTACCTTTGAAACGGCCAGTTCTACTCATTTGCCTTTGAGGTCTCTGATTTTCCAGTTAGTCACTTAGTGTTTAGGGCTGTATAAAACCAACCAAAAATCACCACACACTATCCAAAATTACTATGAAAGACAGGTCAAAGCAATCATTTAGAAAGATTAATTCAGAAAAAAAGATGCTCAGGAAATAAAAAAAAATGACCCATAATGTGTATCTTATAGACAAAAGAAAAAAATCACACGCATAGAACAAGTTTTTTTTAAAAAAAATATTTATTTATTTATTTATACAATATTCTGTCTGTGTGTATGTCTGCAGGCCAGAAGAGGGCACCAGACCCCATTACAGATGGTTGTGAGCCACCATGTGGTTGCTGGGAATTGAACTCAGGACCTTTGGAAGAGCAGGCCATGCTCTTAACTACTGAGCCATCTCTCCAGCCCCTGCATAGAATAAGTTTGATGCTAAATTTCTTTCTTTCTTACTTTTCTTCTTTTTTGCCCATAACGTAAGTAATTTATTGTATCTTCAGAACACTATAATATAGACTCCTGTCGCAGAAAAGGGTCTTTCGGGCGGGAAACTGTCATCCAAATGCGTGCTGCTCACTTGTCATTTTTATACATGGCCTGGTTTTTCCTCTTGGACTGCTCAAACTCTTGGCTCCCCCAAGTGTAAATCAGAAAAAATGCTACAAATGGTGGCGCCAGGCGCAGGATGCGCTCGCGGGTGCAGTGCAGCACGTTGTGGATGCCTTGGCTGAAGTAGTTCCGGAAGGAAGGCGAGCTGCTCAAAGGGTGACAAGCTGTAGGAGATCACGTGAGGCATCCACCTCAGATTCTGGAATTTGCAGCCCATGTTGGCAGCGGCCCTAAGGAGGGAAGATACAAGCGTGGCTTAGGCCTGCAAGGAACTCCCACTGCCCCCTGATGCTAAATTTCAATGATATAATAAAATAGAATTTTTATAGAGAGAAAATATAAATTATATTATAAAAGAAAAATGCGATTGCATTAAGAACATTTACTAGGAGTGCTAAGGCATGTTCTACAACCCATGTCTACATGATGGAGGCAATGGAGGGAATCGTCTGAAGGGCACATAGCTGTTGGGTAAAGAGAGCACACATTGCTCTATCTCAGAGGTCAGGAAGCTCAGGGGAGGAACCTCCTGCTTTTGGATGATAACCTCAGCTTCAGCTATAACCACTGAATGTCTGTCTCAGGAGGAGACTGGACCCACTCTGAGAGAGATACCCTCTTTGTTTTAGGTTTTTGGAGTTTGGTTTGTTTTTGTTTGTTTTTTGACTGTAGTTTCTTGAGACACTTGTAAATTCCTGTACAGGAAATGTAGTTAGTTTTTGTTTTTGTTTTGAATTCAGAAAGAGAATTACCACCTTTGCACTTGATAAGCATTGTGGCTCAGAACAAGATGACCAATTAGAAAAAGAAGGTGAAATTTCCATTTACGATTAACAAGCTTACTCCCACTTACATAGTCAAAATAGATTTCGTTCTTCTGATTTGAATGAGAATGAAAACGGGGAGTGAGATGGTCCCTGGGAATCCAAGGCATTGTACTCCTTTCTTTTTCTTTTTCTTCTGAACCATCTTTCTGGTTTCTGCAGTTCAGAACCCTTTGGAACTGTGAGGGCATCTTCGGAGGTCTGTTTGCAATTGTCCTCTAGAATGAGTCGTATTAAACTAGAATCCATAGGGCCACTCTCTGAGCTTGTATCTGAAAGATTGCTTTCCCTTTTGTATTAATATGAAAATGGCAAGAGAAGTTGCATAAAATTGCAATTTTCTAACTGTTGTGTCCCTAAACACACAGACCGTCTTAAGCAGCTGCTTTTTGCCTCCTGGGTCAGGGGACTTCTTGTGAGTGCAAGCAGGAAGTCTTACTCCTAACCCAGAAGTGATATTTTGGTGGTTCCTGTAATACCTGGGTTGCTAGCCCAGGTTTTGGGTGTGTGAAAGTCAAAACCAGTGCATTTGGTTTGAAGACTAATGATCAATTTCTGGCCTTTAAATAACCAATGTCTCTGAGTTGAAAGTCCTACTCAGTGAAAATTAGGTAAAAGAAGGCAGCAAATTTCCTTCCCAAGTCTCCAGACACAATCCCATCACCTTGGTTTAATCAAAGCTATAGTCTGACCTCAGTTGGCCTTTACATCAGGAAACAGTTTAACACTGACAGAAATGACAGCTCAGTATATTCCAGAGGCCTGAGTAAACAGTGCTATTTCTACCACACTGCCACCATTGTGCCAGTTTCTAACAAACAAAACAAACAGAGCCCAACTAAAGGTTACCGTGTTCCAAAGCCGTGAATGATGCCACAGCCTAAGCAGCAAGTACCTAGCTGGCGTCTGCTGTACATTTGCCCCAGACACATGAGAGAACTCTCTGCTCTTGCTGTGACTGCACTCATCCTCCCTGGGGCTGCCCTTCTGCTGTTTCCTTCTTCCCTTTGTTCTGTTCTACCTGGTCCAAGTATGGGTTCCGCACTGATGCTCTGAGAAGTTCATCAAGGGCCGCAGAAAGAACTGTTCTCTGCTGTTTACTCTGCTTCTCTCTGTCCTCTTTCTTACTCTAGGTCAGCAGGTTCTTGTGTCTGTCCTTCTCTTCATGGCACCATAGCCATGGGTTGTGGCGATAACTGTTAGATAAGCATGGTGGTTAATATGACAGATGCTGAGATGTATTCCAGGTAAGCAGGCAGTATTGATAATGGCTGCCACCACAACAGGGAATCCATCTCAGGATGGATTAGAAGGAGGAGTACAAGGATCACACAGAAGTTCTTACTTTTCCAAGTTTCCTGAGGGGCTCAGTGTTCTAAGATACGTGACTTTACTATCAGAAATGAAGCTATAACTCAAGGGTGTGGGTGAGCATCAGGGCTGTGCCTGCTTGCAGAGGCAGAGATTAAAGAAGGAATATTAACTTTACACTGTTCTTATAGCTAAAAAGAGATAGAGACCCATGTATTGGGGAAGGTGTGGCTGCTTTGTCTTACAGTGACCATGTGAAAAGCAGCAGGCCATGACCTAATATTCCCTGCTTTGGTTACAGTATATGAAGGAAAGAATTCCACAGGACAGAAGGCAAAGGGTGTGGGGGTCCACAGATAGGGTCATTCCCCCTAATGTAACTTCTTCCAGTTGGATTGCCATGCTGTGGGGAATCACCTCCCTCCTCACCTTCATTCTGTGCTCATCGGATGCCGGTGCTTGGATAAAAGGCTGGAATCTGTACTCCTGCATTAGGAGACATTATACATAAGAGTCCAAATGGCATGTTAAACTGTGCTCTAGATTAATTGGATCAGCATGTAGGTTAGACAGGGGCCTGAGATATAAGAATCAAAGCGTTTATTAAGGGAACAGCCATAGGTCCGGTGTCGCGACCTCCTCGACCAGCATGGATGACGCGACACCGGAGCTCTTCTTGCAAGCAGTTTTATTCAGGACTTTTTTACAATTGTAGCTCTCTCTCTTCTCTCCCCGGGCAAGCCTCTCCCAGCCCTTAAGTAGGCCTGGGCTACCAACCCTGGATAGCCACGTGGGCACCGTCCATTGGTCCACGCATATGCAAACAGCTTGTGATCATCGGGTGATGATCGCAAGAGTCCGGCCTTAGCCAAATAAGGAGTTGTTTGTCAGAGAGCGCTCACCTTTGGGATCGTGGAGGGCGGAAGCCAGCGCCATCTTTAAGGTGCGGCTCCACGCAGCTCTTTATACTTAGATATAAGAATCAAAGCGGGGCTGGAGAGATGGCTCAGAGGTTAAGAGCACTGACTGCTTTTCCAGAGGTCCTGAGTTCAATTCCCAGCAACCACATGGTGGCTTACAACCATCTGTAATGAGACCTGGTGCCCCCTTCTGGCTTGCAGGCACACGTGGAAGGAATGCTATACACATAATATAATAAATAAATTAAAAAAAAAACAAAAAAAAAATAAGAATCAAAGCGTTTATTAAAAGAACAGCCATAGGTATAAGCCAGGAGATCCACTAAGAGTTTTGAAGCCTCCTGTCCAGTGACGCTGATGCCTGTTGTCTGATTCTGATTCTTAAAGCACAGTTATCTTTTGATTGTCTTACCTGACTGGACTGGCACAACTATTCCCAGCCTGTTAGTGTGTAATGTAGAGCCTAAAGTATTTATCTAGCAGCTACACTGAGCTAGGCGTGCCTTTTACCCAGACTCCGGGTTGAGGGAGGACAAAGGCACAGAGCATCCTTCTTGTCCTCACAGCACTTATGGGAAGTTCATCACACTGACTGGAACACAATTCATGTTGTGGTGACCTCTATAGGAAGAGTGGAAGCATTTATGGGAGGCAAACATGTGGTAATACTGGGAGGGAGGTACCCCCAAGCCTTAGATTATAAACAGCCCGTGTTTCATGCTAGATCTTGACCCAGAACCCAGTCACTGAGGGAGGGGTATGTGAGACCTCACTCCTCCCAGAAGAGCTATCAGCAGAAAATGGTTGCTGGCCAGAGGGGGAAGGAGTAGCCTTCCTCAGGGGTGTAGCCACTGGTAATTGCCCTTGCTCAAGTCAGTAACACTCACCCATGTTAATGCAACAACCTAGGCCGTGCGCACACATTCACAAAGGCAGTATTGTGGAGGCCAAGGCTGACACTCAGTGTCTTTCTCGGTTGCTCTCCACATTACACTTTGAGGCAGGGTCTCTCACTAAGCAAGGAGCTCACCATTTTGGATTGTCCCACTGGCCAGCTTACTCTAGGAATTCCCCGTCTCCCTACCTCATGTGCTGGGATTTCAGGCTGAGCACCATGCCACATGGCATTGTACATGGGTTCTGGGTAATAACCTTTGATCCTCCATGCTTGCACAGAAAGCAGTTTACCTGCTGAGCCATCAGACCAGCCTCAGTTTTGAACTGAGAAGGCAGAGGGACACAGGGTCTCGGGCAGCAGATTTCAAACTGGATACTTACGCAAAGATGACCTTGAACCTTCTGGTCCTCCTGCTTCTCTGTCTTGAATGTCGAAATTATAGGCTTACAGCATCATTCCTAGGTTTATGGGGGTTTAGAAGGCATTCCAACGTTTTGTGCACACTAGGTAAGTATTCTACTGCCCCAAACTGCAGTTAAACATTCATGAATATTTCCCTATTATCTCTAGGATAAGAGTCTAGATCCTACTGTAGTTTGGGTCTTCAGTTTGCGGTGCAATTTCCTCCAACTGCATTTTCTCTCCAGACACCTGCATTGCCTTACACATCTTCCTCAACATCTTCTTGCTGCTGCACCTCACTGCAAGAAGTTCTGTTCCTATCCTGCTCCACTCTCACAACATTGCAAATTGTGTCTTTAGAAGTTGGAAGTCCAACAAAATATAACAAAAAGACTCGATGCACACAGCTCTATATTAAACTGTTATTCAGGGTGTGGACAGAAAGTTTTCAGGGCTTTAAAGACACTGTTTCTTATATCAAAGATGACCAGTATATTGGTTTTTCCTTTGCTTATGCTCAGAAAGGACTTAGATAAGTAACTTGAATGTAAAAAAGAAAAAAAAAAAACCTGGTTGCTGCTCATGGTAGCACATATGTTTAAACCCAGCATTCAGTAGGCAGAACAGTTCAAGTACAGTCTACTCTAATAACAATTTACAAGCCAGTGAGTGTTGCACAGTGAGACCTTGTCACAGAAAAAAAAAACCAATACACTGGTTTACAACAAAATACAATCTAGAAGTCTAAAAAAGGAAACTGATTAAGCAAAGACATATAACCATAAATACTAAGAGATTATTTATGTGGTAAGGTCTATGCAAGATAGTTTGCAGTGAAAAAGACAATGCAAGATGGTAAATACACAGAAAACAATTAAAATTTAAAAGATGTGTGACTTATAGTCACACTTTATTTTAAGCAGTAAAGCATAACCGCTTTTCTCTTTATATTGGCCATATTCAAGATAAAATAATATGGGCTTCCTGTTTAGGAGGATTGCAATCTGGTTCTCTGTGAGCCAAGTCTTTACACAGTCTCATTTCATCATTGTCTATAGGACAGAACATCTCTGTTCACACACTGGGAGAAAATAAAAAATTATTTTCAAGTTTACGGATCAATAAGAACTTCCTGCTTGGAAGTTCACAGGGAAGATCCCCCAAACCACTAGAGGATGAAGGGAGTTAAAAGATGCTTAAATACTGGTGTCACTTTGCTCCAGGAAGCTGCTGAGTTGATTCCCAGGCAAAATGAAGGCTCTCCTAGCCCTAGGGTTGCTCTTGCTTTCTGTCACTGTCGACGCGAAGGTCTACACACGCTGCGCATTTGCCAAACTTCTGAAAGAAAATGGGATGGATGGCTACAAGGGAGTCAGCTTGGCAGACTGTAAGTCTCTTCTTACATCAGCACCCCTACAGAACAGGTATAAGAAAGCGATGAGTGAGCGGCGCAGGACCCAGAGACAATAAGCTTGTAGGATTCCCGTGTACTTGGCTTGATTTGATGGAAAACACCAGCATTTGTCTTTATCATCACAGACACTGGGGTGAGGAGAGCACGGGAGGGGGCATCTGTGCCAGGCTAAGGCAATAGAACCTGAGGTGCTCTTAGAGCGTCACTGGGTTTTCAGGTTGCTTCAGACTCGAAAGTCCACAGGAGGCTGAGAATACAAGAGAGGACTCAGAGCTGGAGTGACTGGCATTTGTCTTCATGTCTTTCACTATGGTATGGAGAGTTTTAGAGAAATGTTTTCAAGCTTTTTGAACTTCCTCTGCAGAACAGAGGGGTCTGATTTCCCCTAGAGGCTGCTGAAATGATGTTGGACACTGTGGATGCAATGATTTAGTGTGCTTCTTCACTCTGAGATGGCCTTTCATCCTACACAGTGGAGGACATGGATGAAGAAAACTTGTTTGTGGCTTACTCCCATGATCACATTATAACTAATGTGGTTTTCAGATTAGATTAAGGCAGTTACTACTCAATAACTAATTGTCCATGAACAAGTAAACCGAGAGAGCATGTGTAGATGAATTGGTGGACAGATGGATGACTGGATGAATGAATGGATGGGTGGATGGATGAATGATTGGATAGATGGTTCGGTAGATGTATAGGTGGATTGATGAACATATGATTTGATTGGATTGCAGAATAGCTTTTCCTATTTTTGCTTTCAATATTCTCACCAGCATTTGTAGTGCTACACACTCATGGAATTCAAGCAATGGGACGCTGAGGCAGGAGATTGCGTATTCTGTACAAAAGTAGAATACTTAGTGCCACAGAGAAGAAAAAAGAGTTCTAATTTAACATGCTAATTGACTTTGGTTATTATAGCATTATCTTAGGAAATCCTTAGTTTTCTCATAGGAAATCTATTAGCATATGTATTTGATATTAATTTATCAAATTTACCTAATTACTCTCCATGAGTCTATTTCTGGCAGTGGGGTTTTGAGGATAGACAGAAGGGGGAGAAACAGTGGAAGAAAGAGCTATTTTATTTTAAAGAGCAGGGGGAATGCTTTCATTCTATAGCATTGTTTGGCCTGAAACTTGCTGTGTAAACCAGGCTGTCTCAAACCCATGAAGATTCACAGCCTCTACTTAACCACTGCTGGGAATATAATTGAGTACCACTGTGTTTGTTTCATATATTTGAATATTTAAAGGACCGTATCCCATTTATTCTCAGTGCAAATCGATTTGTCTTCAAGTAGATTTTGTTTGGAGCACTTGAAATTTTTCACTGGCTGACAGGACAGCAGTTCTACCTACTTGAAAGGCAGAGGCAGGAGGATCATTGAGACCAGGGACTTCCCTGAGGAACACAGCCAGACCTGATCTGAACTTGTAGTATCATATTTTATTCATATATCTGTCCTTATAAATAAATCACTTGTAAAACACAGCAAGAGAAGAAGCTAATTTGGTATCCAGTGTAAATCATTTGGTGTCGCCGCTTACTGATGAATATTCTTTTCTTTCTAGGGGTGTGTTTGGCTCAACACGAGAGCAATTTTAACACAAAGGCTACAAACTACAACCCTGGAAGCCGAAGCACCGACTACGGGATATTTCAGATCAATAGCAAATACTGGTGCAATGATGGCAAAACCCCGAATGCAGTGAACGCCTGTGGGATATCCTGCAGCGGTAAGACATGGCAGGATTAGTTCAGAGAGCAAACAGCTCACCTGCCCTAGGTGCAAGAGCAGAGATTCTGTGCAGGAGACAGCACTGACGCAAACACCAGGAACCTGGGCAGACTGTCTAGACTGCTAGAAAGTCATTGTCATTCACATTGAAATTAGCCAAGGGAGACAGTAGACTTAGAGCATAGTGTGCTGATAGAATGCCCTGCCTACCAATCAGAGGGCCTGGGTTCCACCTCAAAATCCCTGAATTACAAACCAAATACTGCCTGGGAAGACAGCTCAGACAGGAGTCCCATAAATCAAGGTTTTACCCTCAGCCTCCACATAAAAATTTGTTGAAATGCATTTGTTTTTGTTTTGCAATAAAATCATTGTATTTTCATTTTTAATAGATTTTATTGAGCTATTAATTTTCTCCAATCTGTCCCTCCCTCTCCCCCCTCTCTTTCACCTCTCCAATTATTCTAATGCTCCCAATTTACTCAGCAGATCTTGTCTTTTTCTACTTCTTGTTAGATACACGTAAGTCTCTTTTAGGGTCCTCCCTATTGTCTAGGTTCTCTGGGTTGTGAATTGTAGGTTGTTTTTTTTTTTTTTGTGCTTTACTCATACTTTATATGAGTAAGTATATATATTTGTCTTTCTGGGTCTTGGTTACATCACTCAATATTATGTTTTCCAGATCCACCCGTTTGTCCGCAAATTTCAAGATAATCATTATTTTTTTTTTCTGACTTTCATGCATTTGTAAGACCAGGCCAGCAGAGTCTGAGACAGGCAGATCCATGGACCTCACTTGCCAACCAGCATAACCTAATCTGTAAGCCAGTTCCAATGGCAGACAATCTCAGAAACAATGGGGACTGCTTCTAAGGAACAGGTCTTGTACCTGTCCTCTGAATTCTACATTATAATAGACACATGTACATTTTTATGGGTGCACATACCACCAGAGACACACATGTTAAAGTAGTAGAAAATTTAAAAATAAATAGTTGTTATCATTAAAACTTGACGTTTGATTAAACCTATACTCACATACACTTACTCATTCACACAATTAAAATTAATAAAAGTAAATATTTGCAACATTGTTATTTTATAACATGAATGTTTCTGGGATATATATATATATATATATATGCAACAAATAATTGTAAGTGGCCTTATTGGTGTTTTGTTCTGAAGATTTCCATTCTAACAGTTTATTTATGACTAGTTATAGATATTGTTGTATGGCCCTTTTTACCTAATGGATTTTATTATAAGGATTTGTAGCATATAGAAATGAAGATATTACTATAATAAAGCTCATATGACAGGGTACTATGGAGTCCTGACATTTTGTCCAACTGGCTTCTTTGGTATGTATTGATGTGCTCTTCATGTTGAGAGATCTTAGAGCAAATTACTAATTTCAAATTAAGTTTTAAAGCTTTAGTTTGCATATTCAAACAATTCACTCCTAGGATCTCATCAAATAAAATAACATAGATTTAAGTATTTAAGAAGAAACATCTTATCAACAAGAAATGGGGCACACAGGGTTAATATCAGGATGGAGGCTTGGGATGGAAGAACTTGAATTCATACCGTGGTGGAAGTAATATGCAATTTCTGTGCATGAATTTAATCAGCCAATGTCGTTCTATTTTTCCAGTGTGGGAAGTGAACCCAAGACTTGGTTCATTTTAGCCAGGCACTAAACAGTGAACTATTAATTCCTACTCTGCTAAATTTGGTTGTTAAAAATTTTCAAGAGAACAGATGGTGGAATATTTTTGTCATCTCCTTAGCCTATCTGCAAAAGTGTTTTGTAGACTCATCTACAGTCATTGAAAGGGATTAGTATCTACGGGGGTTGAGGAATATTACTCCTGGTTTGACTGCTTAGAGAGTTCATATACCTGGAAACCTCTGGAAAATACTCTTCTAGATTATACATCTATTCTGTAGGTTAATGTAGAGATATATAACATAGATATGTACTCACATAGAAACATGTAAAGATTTCCTATTTTTACACAAATTATACTTGCATAGCTTCGAGAGATGTTCATGGTAACAAATATTGACCTGAATTCTCATTTTAAAAAGAGAATAAAGTTTCAATAGCAATATTCTCTACATTGAAAACACCACACAAGTATAGAAACTTTTTTTTAAAAATTGTTTATTTATTATAGTTACAGTGTTCTACCTGCATTCCAAAAGATGTCTGAGGATCTTATTATAGATGGTTATGAGCCTCCATATGGTTGCTGGGAGTAGAACTCAAGATCCTGGGGCTCAACCAGTGTCTTTAGTCTGAGTTATCTTGACAGCCTCAGGTCTTGAGTCTAAGAGCACCTGACTCCATTTATTTTACTGGTTATAAATTGCTGGGAAGAGGTTTATTCACACAAGGCTTATGCATTGTTTTCATTCATATCTTTATGTGTGTGGGTGCTTTGCCTGCATATAGGACTGTGTGTCACTTGTGTGCCTGGTTCCTGTGGAAGTCAGAAGAGGTTTTCTATCTTGGGGAACAAGCATTACAGACACTAAAGAGCCACCATGTGGCTGCTGGGAATTAAGTCATCTGGAAGAGGCTCTTAGTCACTGAGTCATCTGTGCAGTATCTGTTTTCTTAGGATGAATTTTCCAATGGTAGACCCAGGTGACTGTTATTAGCATGTTCTAATTTCCAGTGTGTAAAGGAAGAGGAACTTCTCTTATGGTAGCTGACAGTCATACAACCTCCAGTAACTCTTCATTACTTCAATATGTTCTCTACTTTTTATCAGTGATGGAATTCTAAGACCACTCTACTTTCAAGTCTATTCCATCACCCAGGGTCTTGAGAAATGAGAAATAAAATGGCTTATACCATGTCAAGTGGATGGAAACAAGAGGGACTCTCTCCAATAATCACATATGAATGGACAGCTGTGATGTCATTTTTTGTATTCACTGCTCAGTGTCACAGAAGAAAGCTGCCTGGATCTGAACTAAATGGGTTCTCTAACCGTCCTTGTCATTCCCCACCCCTGTCTTTCAGTTTTGCTCCAGGATGACATCACTCAAGCCATCACGTGTGCAAAGCGGGTTGTGAGGGACCCACAAGGCGTTAAAGCATGGTATGTGGGAACTTGGGAAGGGGAAACTGTGGGTTCTGTTGATCTAGGCAGTGAGCCTTAATGAGGCCCAAGTGTCATTCTGAGCACTGCAGGCACTGCTGGGACCTGTCTCTACATCATTAGTTTTAGGGGATTTCTCTGAATTCTGAGAATCCTATATACATGAATACTCTCTTCTTAACCCTCCATAGAGTGAGCTACTTACTGTTCTGTTCCTGAGACATCACAATGACATTGATCATCCTGTGCTCTGCTCAGGTTCAGGAGGAATAAACTGCCCTGCAGACACAGCTCCATCTTCAGTAGCCGTTTCTGCCTGCAGCTGTAGCTGTGTTTCACACTAGATCCTGGCCCAGAAACAATCACCATTAGTGTCACGGGTACACTGTTTCTCCCCAAGGTTAGAGTATGTGTGTGACAGAGGAGAGGCGTTTAACCATTTCTCCCCTGTCTCATTTTCTCCACAGGGTGGCATGGAAAACCCACTGTCAAAACCAAGATCTCTCCAAGTACGTCAAGGACTGTGGAGTCTAACCGCTGTGCGTTTCCACTTCAGCTCATCCTCTCTCTTTCTCGCTCTAGAAGTAGTTATGGGAAAGGTCACACTTTCTTGGTTTCCCCTTCAAACAATCAGGTTAAACCAGGAACAGCAGAAAAATGGAGCCTATTTCCTAAGTGGCTGACTGCTACCTTATGTGCTCATTGCTTTAAGGAAAATCTCCATTCTTTGGTTAGCTAATGGAGCAGATGCTGGTCACACTGGTCAAACACTTTATCATCATACACATCTGTAAATTCTTCACCTATGATATCATTTACATTACGTTCCATCATAATTAATCTCCATTGTTGAATACACAGACAACAAATTCTTAAGGAGATAATTCGATATTGGGTAAAATGGCGGCTGCATGAGCTGCAAGGCCTTGTGTGTAACTCCAGCACGTAGTCAGTTAGAACACCGCTGTGTGGGGCACGTTTGGTTTTAAGGGAACAGAACTCAGAGTGCGTAGAACTGAGACAGCCTCAGCTTAGAAACTTGCTGTCATGAAATGTGTGACCTTTTCAAAAAGTAGAGAACGGTCCCATTTATACCACTTAAAATACAAATTCTTAGGTCATAGTCAGGCTGCTTTAATCCTTAGGAGAATCCTCACATGCTGATCATGAGGTATTCCAGAGAGATGGGTGACTGTGTTAGCCCTTGACTTTCTTCATGTAGCTTCGTGCATATTAACTAACTCTGAGATGGATGAGCTTGGATCAGCAAATCTAAGTGCATTGTGAAAAACTTCAAATACCATTAAATGATTTTTTGATGCAAATCTTGTGTGTGCTTACTCTTACATGTGGTCTCTGTGTGAAAATTGTTCATCTATTGGAAAAATCAACTAGGTATTCCTTTTTTTGTTTTGTTTTGTTTTGTTTTTTGAGACAGGATTTCTCTGTAGCTTTGGTACCTGTCCTGGAACTAGCTCTTGTAGACCAGGCTGGCCTCGAACTCACAGAGATCCGCCTGTCTCTGCCTCCTGAGTGCTGGGATTAAAGGCGTGCACCACCACCGCCCGGCTTAGGTATTCTTAATACAGTATACATACTCACCTACATTTAGCCAGAACCTACATGCTAACGTCCACATAGCCATTGGCTACATCCTCATCTACACATATCCTGTGCCTACACTCCCATCCACATGCAACCCGCTGATTTTGCTGGTGTAATATTCAAAAGTAAACAGACCAATGTTTCTTGTCCCTAATAAACCCTTGACAAAGTAATTCCCACAACATGACATCCTCCAGTCATGCAGACATGAAGATATTGCTGCAGTGACAGACAGATCCCTGTGTGCTGTTCTAGCATTCTTGAGGCATTTTAAAGTGTATGAGAAACATCATAGTTTATAAAAGGTATAGGTTGTTTGTTTTGTTTTGTTTTTTTTGCATTTTGTTCTACGTGTATGGATGTCTTCCCCCCACATTTATGCACCACATACATCAGTGCCCTTAAGAGCCACAAGAGGGCAGCAGATCCCCTGTGAATGAGGAACAGATGAGTGTAAACCGTGCTGTGTTCAGTAGGAACCTGGGTCCCCTGCAAGAGCAGACATCTTACATGCACTCTCAGGAAATTCTTTCTCAGTAATTTTCCCTCGGTCTAACAGAATAAAGCTGGCTAGATCTGAACAAATTCTGTGGCCGTCCCTTCTGTGCCTCCCTCCTGTCTTTTACCTTCACTGTAAACGACACCTCTCAAGTCATCGCCAGTGCAGACTCTACTGAGGGAGTGATTTAAGTTTTAAGAAGGAAAACTTGGGGGGCTGGAGAGATGGCTCAGAGGTTAAGAGCATTGCCTGCTCTTCCAAAGGTCCTGAGTTCAATTCCCAGCAACCACATGGTGGCTCACAACCATCTGTAATGAGGTCTGGTGCCCTCTTCTGGCCTTCAGACATACAGACAGAATATTGTATACATAATAAATCAATAAATATTTTAAAAAAAAGAAGGAAAATTTGTCCCCTTATTACAGTTACATGCAGTAGATCACTTCATCCTTTAACAAACAGTTTTTGGCAACTCTTTAGAATCTTATCTTTAACTTTGTCCTTGTTTTAAGCTTATCCAAGGCACTTAATATCCATTCAGTTAATAGCCATATGGGTCTAACTCCAGACCATACTATATTCTGTGAAATACTTTGTTTTTCCAAATCATTTAAAGTGTTTGTACTATAAAGAGGATTGGAAGGGGTGCTAAGAAATGCTGTCTCCTGGATATAACATAGCAGTTGGACCAATAAATTCTCAGCAGCAATGGCTTTCTGGTAGTTCCATTAGCATTTCAGCCTGGCTGAGGAGAAGTGTATGAGGCTCCACCCCTCCCAGAGGAGCTATCAGCAGTTAATGGTTGTTGAGGGTGAGAGGGAGAGAGGAGTTCCATCCCTCAGGGTTTAGTCACTGGTAATCTCCCTTGCTCAAGAGATTAACACTCACCCAAGGAAATGAAAGCAACACTCTCTTATACTGCAGACACACATAAATAAAAGTCCTTAAGTGAGAAGAGGGTATGATGGGAAGGAGTTCAGTGGGAAGAAGAAGGGGATAGGAGAAGATATTGGGTAGGAACAAGAACAAAGTACATTGTATGTGTGCATAAAACTGTGAAAGGCTAAGTAAGTTTAAAGAAACCCAGGGCCTCATACACTGAAAGAAAAGAACAATGCTACATAATGTTCTCCTGTCCAAGTTACCAAAAGTATTGGTAACATCCCTAGGCTGCTGCTATGTTCTTTCTGATTTGATTGAAGGGCTTTAGCTCTTGTTAAAGGTATTGTCTCCACATGTATTTGGAATCCCAGCACACTCAATGCTCCAAACTGTTTGTCCTCTTTGCTACATCACATCTATCATGGTACCTAATAACCCAGGGACCTGTCATCCAAAAACACACAACGTTCTCCAACAAGTTCACCTTCTGTTCCCACTAGTACAGGATGTGTGTGTGTGTGAAAGATCTGTACATGATCATCTGCTATATTCTCACCTCCTGTCTCTGTCAGTCTTCTATTGCTGTGAAGAGACACCATGACCATGGACCCTCCAATACAGAAAAACACTTAATTGAGACTGCCTTACAGTTTCAGAGGTTTATTCTATTATCATCATGGCTGGGCATGGTGGCATGCAGGCAGATATGGTGCTGGAGAAGGAGCTGAGAGTTCTACATCTTGATCCACTTGTAGTGACATACACCTCCAAAAGAGCCACACCTCCTCCAAAAAGGACATGACTCGTAACGGTACCACTGCCTTTAGGAGACACATTCAAACACATGACTCTACAGGACTGTTAGTTTCCACCTGGGCAGCAGCCTGCTTCTCCCGCCAGGGGAGTTACATCATCACTTGTCTCCAGGTACCTTTCCTCTGTCAGCTATGTGACATGTGCACCCCTTAAAAGTGCCCACCAGACACTGTTGGCTCTCATACCTCTTGCTCATCTCTCGACTGTCTTTTTCCTCTTGTCTCCTCCCTGTCCTCTCTGTCATCTGTCTGTCTGTCTGTCTGCATCTCTCATCTCCCCTCTCCGCCATGGCCCTTCCCTCTTTGACTCTTTTCCTCCCCCAATAAACCTCTTGTATTAACTGTTCGTAATGTGGCCAATGTAAGCCTTCCCTGCAGCTTAGATCTCTATTCTCTTCAGCTATAAGAAGAATGTGAAGTAAATATTCCATCTTTAGCTCTGCCTCTGCAAGCAGGCGCAGTCCTGATGCTCACCACACCCTTGAGTTATGGCCTCGTTTCTGTGAGTAAAGCCATGTATCTTAGAACACCTATCTCCTCCGGAAACTTGTAAATGTGAGGACTTCTATGTGTTTCCTGTATTCGTCCTTCTAATCCATCCTGAGATGGATTCCCTGTTGTGGTGACCACCATTATTGAAAGTACGTGTTTTCCTGAAATCCATCTCAGCACCTGTCTTATCAACCACCATCCTTATCTAACAGTTATCTCTAGAGCCCGTGGCTGTGGTGCCATGAAGACAAGGGCAGACACAAGAACCTGCTGGCCTAGACTAAGAAAGAGGAGCAGAGTAAACAGCAGAGAACAGTTCATTCTGTGGCCCTTGATGAACTTCAGAGCATCAGTGTGGACCCCATACATGGACCAGGTGGAACAGAGCAAAGGGAAGAAGGAAGCAGCAGAAGGGCAGCCCCAGGGAGGATGGGTGCAGGCAGCACCAGGAGCAGAGAATTCTCTCGTGTGCCTGGGGCAAATGCACAGCAGAACACAACTAGGCTTAGGCTGTGGCATCATTCACAGGTTTGTAACACGCCAACCTGATGCTGAGTTTTGTTTGTGTTTTGCTAGAAACTGGCACAGTGTTAGCAGTGTGATAGAAACAACACTGTTGCCGGGTGTGGCAGCGCACGCTGGTAGGATTTGCTGAAGGAGGCAGAGGCAGGAGGATCACGAATTCGAGGCCAGCCTGGGCTACACATATTATAAAAAATTTAAGAGAAAAAATTATAAAATTAAAAAAAAACAAAAAAAGAAAAACACTGTTTATTCAGGCCCCTGGAATATGTTGAAACATCATTTTGTCTGTGTTGTTTCCTAATGCAGAAGGCAACTGGAGTCAGACTATTTAATCTGAGTCAGCTCAAATTAAAGGTAGGTGATGTTCAGAGATGGAATGGGGTCTGAAGACAAGGAAAGGGAACTCTCTGCCTCTTTATATCTTATTTTCACTGAGCAGGCATTCCAACTGCAGAGACATTGGTTACTAAAAGGCCAGAAAGTGATCATTAATTTTCATATGAAAATATACTGGTTTTGGATTTGACCCACCCAAATTCTGCGCTGTTTCCTAGCAACCCAGGTATTACAGGGACTACCAAAATGCCACTTCTAAGTTACAGTTAAGCCCGCCTGCTTGCTCCCACGAGAAGTCACCTGACTCAGGATGCAGGCAGCAGCCTAATAAAGTGGTCTGTGTCCCTGGGATGCCGCAGTTAGAAAGTAGAAGGCCATTTTTATGCAGTTTCTCATGTCGCGTTAATTTTACTATTAACAGGGATGGAGAGATGGCTCAGTGGTTAAGAGCATTGCCTGCTCTTCCAAAGGTCCTGAGTTCAATTCCTGGCAACCACATGGTGGCTCACAACCATCTGTAATGAGGTCTGTAATGAGGTCTGGTGTCCTCTTCTGGCCTGCAGGCATACATGCAGACAGAATACTGTATACATAATCAATCAATAAATAAATAAATATTAAAAAAATTTACTATTAACAGAAAGCAGTGTTTCAGAAACAAACTCAAAAAGTGGTCCTATAGCCGGGCGGTGGTGGCGCACGCCTTTAATCCCAGCACTCGGGAGGCAGAGGCAGGCGGATCTCTGTGAGTTCGAGACCAGCCTGGTCTACAAGAGCTAGTTCCAGGACAGGCTCCAAAACCACAGAGAAACCCTGTCTCGAAAAACCAAAAAAAAAAAAAAAAAAAAAGTGGTCCTATAAATGACAGTGACACAAGACTGAATCAGAGGACCCTGCAAACCAAAGCACCGAAGATGTCCTCACCGTCCCGCGGGGTTTTTGTACTACAGAAGCCAGAAACATTTTCATAAAGGAAAAATAAGTGTAGTATAATGTGTGGGGCTCCCAGGGACTATCTCATGTCCCCATTTAAATCAGAACAAGCAAATCTAAATCGCCTATGTGTAGGAGTGAACGTGTTCATCATAAATGGCAATTTCACGGCAGTATTGTTCTAACTCTTGAAACCTGTCTCTGAGCTTCAATTCTTCTTGAGCGTGGAGGCAGTAATGGTCTTTCTGAATTAAAGACAGAGGGAAAGACCACACCGCATTCCCTGTGCGGGAATTGCCAAATGTCTCAAGAAGCTTGTCAAAAAAATAAATAAAACATAAACAGGGGAACCCTCAGAGTAGGTCCAGTCTCTGCCTGAGACAGACACTCAGTGGTTATTGCTGAAGCTGAGGTCATCATCCAGAAGCAGTAGGTTCCTCCCCTGAGATAGAGCAATGTGTGTTCTCTTTCCCAAACAACTATATGCCCTCCAGGAGGCTTCTTGCATTGCCCTGAGCCTCATGTAGACTTGGGTTGTAGAACATCTCTTAGCTCTCCTAGTAAATGTTCCTAAGACACTCACATTTTTATTTTATAATAAAATTTATTTTTTCTTTTCTTTTTTTTTTTTTTTTTTTTTTTTTTTGGTTTTTCGAAACAGGGTTTCTCTGTGGCTTTGGAGCCTGTCCTGGAACTAGCTCTGTAGACCAGGCTGGTCTCGAACTCACAGAGATCCGCCTGCCAATTTTTTTTGTTTATAATAAAATTTATATTTTTCCCTCTAGTGATTTATTGTAGCATCGAAGTTGTTCCAAGCATGTGATATTTTCTTCTGTCTATAAAATACACATTACAAGCCATGTTACACTGTGTTTCCTGAGCTGTTTTTTCTGAGCTCTTCTTTCTAAATGTTTACATTGAATTGTCTCTCATAGTAATAGAGTTGGGAAAGTATGTGATCTTTGGTTGATTTTACATCTCTACAAATCCTCGACCGGCTCTCTCCAAGGACAGCAGCAGTCGGGCGCCTGCGCAGTGTACGGCTGAGGTCGTTGCGCTTGCGCACGCGCCGCCGTCCCTCCCCACCCCCACCCCCCCCACCCGCCACACACACCCCTTCCGCTCCGCTCTCCCACCGCGGGGCTGAATGGCCGACCGCGCCGCTGTGGGTGTGGAGGAGGCAGTTCGGCGCCGCGAGCCCAGGTGACTCGCCCATCTCCAGTCTGAACCCCTCGGCCCGGGCGACCCCGCCGGCCTGAGCTCTTTCGTGGCGGCCGCGGCTCCTTCCCTGGGACAATATGTTTAAAAGAATGGCGGAATTTGGGCCTGACTCCGGCGGGAGAGTGAAGGTCAGTGCGCAGGCGCGGCGCGGAGGCCGCCGAGTCCCCTCGGACGCTCGGCTTTCCGGCTGGCCCCGCCCCGCTCGGCGTTCATTGGGCCCCGAGTCACCCGTCACCGCCTTCCGTCCCGCGGAAAAACAAAGATTCGGGGTTTGGTTGGGACAGTCTGTGGCGCGGACAGAGCTGGAAACCGCGGTGCCCAGGCTTATCATTCCCGACGTCGTCAGAGAAGCACTTAGCTTCTTTCGTGTTTAGTGGATGTGTGTCCCCATCATAATGTTGGAGATTGTGACATTTAATTCCCACACGTTTGTTTTAGCATCTAGCATGTATTATTGATAAGGGGTGGAGGTCAGAGCACAACTTGCGGGAGTTGGTTCTCTGGGGCCACCGTGTGCGTGGGTCCTTGATGCCAGTCTCTGGTCCTCCAGGCGTCGTTGCCCAGTGTGCCATGTGTCCAGCTCGCACTCTCCCACCTTCCTGCGTCACTGGTTCCTGATGCCCCTTCCCCTATTAACTCTTTATAAATACATTACAGGAATTTTTTTCTTCTCAAAAGAAATCACATTGGCCGGGCGGTGGTGGCGCACGCCTGTAATCCCAGCACTCGGGAGGCAGAGGCAGGCGGATCTCTGGGAGTTCGAGACCAGCCTGGTCTACAAAGGGCGTTCCAGGACAGGCTCCAAAGCTACAGAGAAACCCTGTCTCGAAAAACCAAAAAGAAAAAAGAAAAGAAATCACATTTATACCATCTACTTAGGTTTGGTTTTGTTTTGTTTTTTTTTAAATCTTTTTGGTTTTTCGAGACAGGGCTTCTCTGTAACTTTGGAACCTGCCCTGGAAACTAGCTCTTGTAGACCAGGCTGGCCTCGAACTCACAGAGATCCGCCTGCCTCTGCCTCCCGAGTGCTGGGATTAAAGGCCAGCGCCACCACCGCCCGGTTTTTATAAATCTTTATCAGCGCCATATTATTTTTATAGTACCTCAGCCGTAGTGTCTATACATCCATATCTGTTTGAATATTAAATGTGAAGTGATAATTCCTCAACACTCTCAAAGCCACTGAAACGTAATAGGAGAAAGAGATGCCAGGTTATGTTTGTGTTAGTATCAGAGGCTTCATTGATACATTTGCCTAAGCTAAGAACTTGAGCCGACTTTGAAGTGATTACAGAACAAGGGGTCAAAGTGAAAACTTGACTCTGCACATGTCCGTGGCAGCCACAGTGCTGTCAGTGGGACTTGCCACATAAAAGCTGCTTGCCTTCTCTTGAACTGACTTGAAATCCCTTTTACTAAGTTTACCGATTGTTTGTTTATGTGGGTACGGGCATGCTCCAGCATGGGCGTGGAGGTCAGAGGATAGCTTTTTCTCCTGTTCCGTGAGTCCAGGGGACCAGGCCCTGGGCATCAGGCACAGTGGCAGGTACCTTTTGCCTGCTGACTCAGAATTGTCTGTAGGCACACAGGTTCTGATATAGTTAACTGTCTGGCTGTGGTTTAACGTTTTTCCGCCAACTTCCTTTTTCTTTATTCCTTGCTGTTGACTACACTAATATGCTCTCTGTCCTTTGGGTATTTCTATTATTGGACAGACTGTCTCAGATCTATGTGCAAAACTTAGTATTTTTAATAACAGCTTTCCTATCGTAACCTGTCGGTACAGCCTTTACCCCCAACCAGAAATGAGGAGAGCACCCTAAAACTGAGCACAGCTGTAGCGGACACGCTCATAGCTGGCGTGCTTCATGCCTTCAGAGGCCACATTTACTATTTTTGCCATACTTGCTTTCATTAATATTTACTGTAACATTTATTCTTAATTCCGTTTTTTGAGTCTCTTCCTAAGCATCTTGAAATGGAGAGTTCGACTTCCGAGTTGTAGTTCTGTCTTGTGTCATGAATATTAAACCATTGTGTTAGTTTCTCATTGTTGTAACAAAGTACCTGAAAGGAACCATTCTAAAGGAGAACGGTTTATTTAGGCTCTAGGCTTCAGAGGTATCATAATCCTAACGCCTGAATCTGTGCAGCTCTCACCACAGAAGCCGTGGACAGAAAGGGGCACTGGATCTTTTGGTTTAGTTTTATGCAGAGGTCAGCAGTTGGAGAAGGCAGCAGATAAACACCCACCATACTGCCTTCCATTTCCTCTATAGCCATTTCGGTGGCAGGGGAGCAGGAGAAAGGAAGCCCATCATTTTGAGCTTAGTTTTGCCCCTCTGGTCAAGTGGTCAGCCATGTTTCTTCTTACCATTCCTTGCATTCTTCCCTGTCCTCTTGAAGTGCCGAGTCTAGTTAAGTATCTGCTTGATGGAGGAAGGTCATTGGCTAATAAAGGAACTGCCCTGGCCCATTTTATTGGTTAGAGGATAGGTGGGAGGAGTAAACAGAACAAAATGCTGGGAGGAAGAGGAAGTGAGCTCAGAGTCTCAACAGCTCTCCTCTCGGGAGCATACGCCTGAGAGAGACACCATGCCCTGCTCCCGGGATGAAGCTCCGACCCAGGATGGACATAGGCTAGAATCTTCCCGGTAAGCGCACCTTGGGGTGCTACACACAGATGATTAGAAATGGGCTAAATTAATATGTGAGAATTAGCCTAGAAGAGAATGGGCCAAGCAGTGATTAAAAGAATACAGTGTCTGTGTAATTATTTCAGGGCATAAGCTAGCCGGGCAGGCGGCTGGGGTGTTGGGGACGCAGCCCCGCCGCCACCCTTATTACTTCATCTGCTGGTGTCAACCTTGTCCTTTTCCAGAAGCTTCTAGGCCGAGGGACTTAACTCAGAACCACCATCATCAGCACACATACCAAACATTTAGTAACATGTGCAGATCCCTTTTTACTATACGGAATACAAATGTGTTTATTATACAGAATATAAAATGCCCCTATTTGTCCCCACTGTCCTCCATCGGTTTCTACCTGTGGTCATCTAGCCCACTATAGACTGAGGCAAGGCTGAACATCATGGCAGGGAGCACACAGCAGAGCAAAGCTGCTGATCTCTGTAGCTGGGGAAGGGATAGGGGAGCCACCAAGATGGACCCTTTAGAGACCCAACCCAAGTGGCCTGCTTGCTCCCACAGAGCTCCACCTCCTAACAAGACATTCAGCCGTGAGCTCATCAGTGAACTAATTCATTAGTGCCCCTGTGAGCCAGACCTCTCAGTGGTCCTGGCTGGGGACCAAGTTTTCAACAATAAGCCTTTTGGGAGGTACTTTATATCCAAATTGTAATTTACATGCTGATGACAATGGAAAATGTTTGCCCAAAATCCTCTCATGAACTGTCTGGGTTTTTGTGCTGTGCTTTGGTAAATACTGCCGTAAATTAATTTAAAAGACGTTTACCTGCAAGCGATACCAGTCAAACTGTATTCAGTATCTTAGCGTTTAGGTTTGTGAAGACATTGTTTTTCTTTAATCAAATATTCATGTGCCTTACCTACATGGTGATGTAGATGACAGGGTTCAAGCCATCATTTAAGCCGTGGGACAACTCAGCGGGTAAACAACTCGGCGGGTAAAGGCACTTGCATTCAGGCCTCAGGACCCGCATGGTGGAAGGAAGAGAATCTCCTCCTGCAGGCCGTCCCTCCTCCACATGCACTGCACACTGCAGAACGTGCACACAGATGCACAGAACAGCAAACGCTTCTATTATGTGGGGGCTGGAACCAAACCTAGTCCTCTGCAAGAGCAGCAAGAGCTGCAGCTGCTGGACCGTCTTTCCAGTGCTCAGATGGGAAGGCTGGAATTAATTTGATACTTGGCTCTTGTGTTAACTTGAAATGAGTGTGAAAATGGGTTGAAGATATCTCTGTCCTAACTAAACCCTTAAGCTGTTAGACGCTGTTCCCTAAAACAAGTTGCCAATGCTCATAATATTTATTCAGGTGAGGTAAAATATTGATTTTAAACTTGTTTTCTTTTAGGGGGTTACCATCGTTAAGCCAATAGTCTATGGTAATGTTGCCCGATATTTTGGGAAGAAAAGAGAAGAAGATGGACACACCCACCAGTGGACAGTATATGTGAAACCATATAGAAATGAGGTATGCATTTGTTTTTCTATAGTTATTTTGAGGTACAGTTTGTTTACTTGACCGTAAATTATATAATTCTATGTAGTAACTTTCCAAGAATGAAGTGGACCCATTTTAGAATTCTCACTTCACCCCATAATTCTTATCTTCATTTAATTAATTAATGTAATTCAAGATGTTTTCTGATCGAGGTAAGAGGCTAGAGAGATGACTCAGCAGTTAAGAACAACTAATACTCATGGAGTGTGGTCTCCAGCACCCACACAGGACAGCTCACCAGTATCCATAATTACAGCCCTGGTGGTCCAGAGGCTCTGGGCTCCTTGAGCACCTAAGAGCACATTTTCAAGCACGAGCATTCACACACACATACACACATTCACACAAACATGTACACATATGAACACGCATTGTAACGGCGTAAACGAATGCAGACAGATTGTAAAAATATATATACAGCTTTAATAGACTTACAGAACCACCGTTCCCACAGAGACCAGGAAAGCAGAAGGGACGGCTGGGAGCACGCTCGCCAAATTTATAGGCAAACATTAGCCCGAGGCGAACACACCCCCCAAGGGGCGGGACTTATCCCTACAACGCATTCATACATACACATATGAACACTGGCTGTTATTTCGTTTGCTGTGCTGGGAGAGGAAATCAAGCATGCTTCCTGAACTACATCGCTGCCCTTTCTAAACACTTGGTTCTGATGTGGGGTCTAGCCATGTTGCCCAGCCTGCCCTCAAACTCACTCACCCTTCCTCAGCTTCTGGGTCAGCTAGGCTTACAGGTGTGTCTCACTATGCCAGCTAACCCTTGCTTTGTTTTAATTATGTTCTGTAAACTTCAAGAAAAGTATATTTTACAAAATTGTATGATATGCTAAGTGAGTTTCCATTGGAGCACTAATTTCTCTGTTTTAGGATATGTCAGCGTATGTGAAGAAAATCCAGTTTAAATTACATGAAAGCTATGGCAATCCTTTAAGAGGTATGTTACAGTTTTTGGTTCATCATATATGTAATTATAAAAGGAAAGGAACTACATCAGTAATTTACAGTTGTTTCTTTTTCTTTTCTCTCCAGTCGTTACTAAGCCGCCCTATGAAATTACTGAAACAGGATGGGGTGAATTTGAAATAATCATCAAAATATTTTTCATTGACCCTAATGAAAGACCTGTGAGTAACATTAACCTTTGCACATAGAGAGTAGAACATTTAGGGAATGAGCATGTGTTATACTTACCAAATAGCTGCTGTGTCCTTGCTCTCCGTGTACACTTAAGTCCTAGTGATCTCGCCCTAAGTTAAAATTTCCCTTATTATTTAGGATCTTTGAGTTTAGAAAGAAACTAAAATTTCTGAAGGTGGTGGGGGTGGCGCTAAGGTCCTGGCAAAGCTGAATGTAAACAAACCTTTCAGCCCCAGCGGCTCCGGCTGGTTAGTCTCAGCGCCTTCAGATCCTTCCAGCCTGAGTGAGCCACAGAATAAGACCCTGTAACAGGAAACAGAAAGATAGGAGAATTGAAAATGGGCATGGTGAGGAAGCCCCAGTGACCTCAGCACTCAGGAGGTGCAGACCGGAGTTCAAGGTTATCTGCTACTGCTCGTCTCAAGGAGACAAAGACGGAAAATGCACAGGGAGGTGGTGGTACAGGCCTTTAATTCCAGCGCTCAGAAGGCAGAGGCAGGTGGGTCTCTGTGAGTTCAAGGCCAACCTGGTCTACAGAGTGAGTTCCGGGACAGCTAGGACTATCACACAGAGAAACCCTGTCTCAAAAACACAAAAAGCAGAGTATCCTACCTGCCCGAAACCAAGTGATTCAGGAGTCAGAGTCAACCAGGCCTAATGGGATATGGGCCCTTCTGGATGTATAGGGCACCTTCCCTATCGATGTAGACCCCGCGAGGCCATGCTCGTTGTCATGACGCCACCTTCAGTGCCACCTCTGTCTTGGTATCCGGTGATAAAGGAAGGTCAGCAGGACTGCCCACCCCATGACCCTTCTCTATTTTTCTTTTTCCAAAAAATTTTTACATTTATTTATTTGTATGTGTGGCGTGCACACACGGTTCCATCCTGTGCTCTCGGGATGCAGACGTGTGGCGTGCACATAGAATCTTGTGCTCTTGGGTTTTAGACACTCAGACAGTTGTTGTCTGTCCCAGGAATTATTAAATACATCTTGAACGTGACCACATAATTCACCTTCCCACTTAAGATAGTCTGCTGCTGTTTTCGCCAGGCCCTGGGGATTTGCCTTCTCCCCTCACACACTCACCCCCCAAGCTAGGAGTAAACCCAGAGGCTCATACTCCTGAGCTGTAGTCTGAACCTAGGAAATGCCTTTTGCTTTTTTTTTTTTTTTTTTTTTCGAGACAGGGTTTCTCTGTGGCTTTGGAGCCTGTCCTGGAACTAGCTCTGTAGACCCAGCTGGTCTCGAACTCACAGAGATCCGCCTGCCTCTGCCTCCCGAGTGCTGGGATTAAAGGCGTGCGCCACGATCGCCCAGCTTGGGAAATGCCTTTTGACAGGAGGGTATTTCCAGAGAAGGCGGGCATCTGTAAGTTGATTTCATCTGTTTAAATTTAGTGGCAGATGTGTTCATTTTCCTCTACAGAATATACTTCCTGTTTTGTGGTTGTTTGGAAGAACCCCGTTTCCTTCCAGTGATTTTAGCTGACCTTGCGGGAAGCTCTGTGGCCTCTGGATGGGTTTGGGCCGTGAGTTGTGCAGCTTTGCCAGCTCCCGACTGGTGAAGTAATGGGTCATGTGCTGCCGCGTACAGCTTCCCCTGAGGCCTCACAGAGCGACACCTGTGTCTAAGTTACCTGCCGGCTGTTGGTGTGCCCCTGGGAGAGTATCTGGCTCCCACTGGAGATTTTAGTATATTAATTATTTTTTAGAAAACTATCTCCTTCCCCTCCCCACAGTCTCATTATGCAGCCCAGACTGCTGACATAGAACTCAGAAACACTCCTGCCTCAGCCTCCCGTGTGCTGGGATTAGGGGTATTGTCTACCACACCCAGCTGCAGATCCTTGTTTCCAAGGAGATTTAATATTCACAGAAAACTATTTAAATTCCCATGCTGTTTGGGTATAGTTACTCTCTAGAGATGCTTGCATAAACCCTCACCCCTCTGAGATGTGGGCAGACGGTTACCTGGTAGAAAACCAAGCACAGAAAGTTTGGGGGATTTGCCACTGAGTCACAACTGCAGCAAGGTCTGGAATTTGATATATTTACTAATTCCATCCCATAATTAGCTAAAGACATGACAAGGTCAGCCAGGCCTAGTGGTGCATGCGTGTAATTCCAGCACTTGAGTAGTGGAGGCAGGACTATCAGCAGTTCAAGGTCTGCCTTCTGCTAGTGAGTTTGAGGCCAGCCTGGGGGGTCTCAGAACTCAGAGAGAGGAGAGGGGGGGACGGGCGGGCAAGAGGAATGTTTCAGGTGTTGATGGGCGCCCTGAGAAGATGACCCCTGCTCTGCTCCACAGGTGACCCTGTATCACTTACTGAAGCTCTTCCAGTCTGACACCAATGCAATGCTGGGCAAGAAGACGGTGGTTTCTGAGTTCTACGACGAAATGGTAGACTTCATAATGAGGGGGCTTTCTAAAACCCTTCGGGTATGGTGTGGGGGTCAGAGTACAGCTTTGGGAGTTGTTCTCTCCTTCCTCTGTGTGGGATGGAACTCAGCTCTGACGCTTGGCAGCAAACACCTTCACCTGCTGAGCGTTCTGGCCCGCTCCTGCAGTGAGTTTTAAAAGCACTTCAGTTGGAGACCTTTGGAGTTATTGGTCTTTTTTTTCTCATTTTATCCCTAAGATATTTCAAGACCCAACAGCAATGATGCAACAACTACTGACCACGTCTCGCCAGCTGACGTTAGGAGCCTATAAACACGAGACTGAGTGTAAGTGCTTCAGTGTCTTCTGTAATGGTGAAATAATTGTTCATTAGTGGCTTTTTTAAGGTAAGTTCCTTAGCAGTTAATAAAACAAGCTGGGTATTACCATAGATGGCAGCAATGAGCTAAATAAAGGAGCAGTCACCAGTATTTCCTGTGCCTCTTTAGGTGATAGATGCTTTAACTGTAGTTGTTCTCTTCATCCTCGGAATGCCCGAGTTTTAACTGTCATGTGGTAGAAGGAATGAAGGGAGACTCAGAAATAGCTGGGGTTAGGCAGCAGGGAGTGAGGGTATGTTTGAACTCAAGTCTTTGCGATTTCAAAGTTAGCTTTTCTCACTCTACCTTGCTGCCTGTTAGTGATTCACGTGTGTGAGAACAGCTGCCCTTGGCCAGCAGCAGTTACCGAAGGCTTCCACAAGATGGCGATGTTGGCTGCAGGCAGGAGTTTTTCTTTGTCAAGAGCATACCATACTAGCCAATTGGCATGTTTAAGCAGATGTATATCAGTTTGTAGTTAAGACATTTATTTGGTAATTTTTGATGTATCCAGAGAATTTTTTTTTTTTTTTTGGTTTTTCGAGACAGGGTTTCTCTGTGGTTTTGGAGCCTGTTCTGGAACTAGCTCTTGTAGACCAGGCTGGTCTCGAACTCACAGAGATCCGCCTGCCGCTGCCTCCCAAGTGCTGGGATTAAAGGCGTGCGCCACCACCGCCCGGCTCCAGAGAAATTTTTGCTTTTGCATTGCTGGGGTTTGGATCCAGCACGTCACCTAAGCATACACTACCACAGACAACAATCCAGCCTCTAGACATTTTTAAAAAATAACATTCTTTTGTTAACATAAATAGTTGTAGTAATAGTTAGTAAAGCATTATATATCACACCGTATTCTAGGTACTTTCTTCACATTGGTTCATGTAAGATCTTCTGGACGGAGTTGGGGAGGTGGCTTGGTTGGGGAGGTACTCATGCACAAAGACCTGAGTTTGGATCGCCAGCACCTGTGTAGATGCTGGGTATGGTGGCATGTGCCTACAGTCCAGGAGCTGGTGGCTCAGAAGAGGACTTCACTGGGGCTTGTCGGCCAGCTGTTCTTGATCAGTCAGTGAGCTCCAGGCTCGGTGAGAGACCCTGTCTCAGAACAGTTAGAGAGCCATGGAGGAGAACTCCAGAAGTTGCTCTCTGGCCTGCACACACACGTGTGCACACTGCACACAGTCTTCTCTACAAATATCGTTTATGCCATAGATGAGGACGTGAGTATAGAACTGCGTCGTGGTTAGTAGAGCCAGATTTCAAACTTAGACAGTTTTGCTCTTTTTTGGAAAAGCGAGAGGCTCATTTTGGTGATATGATTTCGCTATGTAAGTTGCATCTATGAATTAGTTAAGAATATTTTGGGTTGGTTCACCGGCATTTCTTGGGTTTGTATGCCCCTTAGTCTGAAGTACTATGTACTAGAGATAAACAAAGAAATAGTGTCTCAAAGCCTTAACTATGAGTTGCTGTAATTTAGTTTTTCTAGAAAACAGCTTGGAGCCTCTGTCAGAAGTTTAGACTCCCTACCCTCCCAATCCACTGTGTCCCATGTTCTGTGTCCTAAAGTGTCCCCTCTCGTCCTGGAAACAGCAGCCCTGAAATGCTGTCTGTTCCTCTGTGCTACATCTCAGCACTGGAGGGACCAATTCACAGCTCACGTATTTTCTTCAGTCGCAGAACTTGAAGTGAAAACCAGAGAAAAATTAGAAGCTGCTAAGAAGAAAACAAGCTTTGAAATTGCGGAGCTTAAGGAAAGATTAAAAGCAAGTCGTGAAACTATAAATTGTCTAAAAAATGAAATCAGAAAACTTGAAGAAGATGATCAGACAAAAGACATATGAGTGACTGGAAGTAAGTTCAGCCAGAAGCAGGCGGGCGCCGCAGGAGGACGGACCTGGTGCAGGTGCTGTGATGTTCGTGGGGAGCCGCGTGGGCGTTAGCCAGCCGTGATTTCAGCAGTGAAGTCCCAGTACTCTGCCTGCTCAAGTCTTCCCTGGACGGTCCGTCTGTTCTGAGAGTCGATGCTGTGTGGCATTCTATGATGAAGCACAACTTTTAAAGTTTTTATTTTGCTGTTGTTTTTTAATTAGGACTATAGTTTATTTTCCTTTATGCAGGCATCCAAATTTTGTTACAATGTCTAACGTGTACATATTTTATACTTCGTGTGTATTAGTACTAAAAAGAACTAGTGTATGTATTTAATTCCTCTGGGTCCTACCTGCCCCATTCTACCTCTTTTGTGGACAATGTATCTGGTAAGGATTCAATAAATGTACTTTCCTGCAGCTATGTCTGCCTCCTGTGACTTCTCCAGGACTTTTCCACCATGTAATTTTAAATAAATATTTGGGTTTTTTTCTTTCTTGAGAATCTCATTCAGTGTGTCTGATCGTATTCACCCTCACCTCCTCCCTTAGCTCCCCAGATCCACCCGACCTCCCTGCTTCCCCAACTTCATTTCCCCTTTTTCTTTTTGAATTTAACTTATCAACTCCAGATTGCTCTCTGTATGCTTCTGGGAGTGAAATCTTGACACATCCTTAAAGAAAACTGACTCCCTCTCCCCCAAAGCCCTCATCTGTCTAGAGCTCCTCAGTCCTCCTAACACCTAGATCATGATACAGCAGTTCACAGAAATGACCCGGAAGTGACACCGATGAGAGGCCGGAGAGCCAGGCCCTTTCCAGAAGATGAGGTAAGGTCTGTGTCTCAGTGTGTCGCGGTGAGCAAGAGTGAACCACCGTGATCCTAACGTAAAAATGGATGGTTGAAGTCTGAGCTGTTTTGTTTTGAGACAGGGTCTCACTGTGTAGCCCTAGATGACTTTGAACTCACAGAGATGGGCCTGCCTCTGTCATCCAAATTCTAGGATGAAAGGCTTGTACCGGCTCGGGGATTTTTGACATTAGGGGTGGTTGGGAGTGCAAGTGTATGATAGCACAAGAGGACTTTCTGGGGTCCTTGTTGAGGCAGGGTCCCCTGTTTCTGCTGCTGCACTCCAGGTTAGCAGGCCTGTGAGCCTCCACAGGACTCCTTTTCTGCCTCCCACCCTGGGATGGAGATGTGCCCCACCACATCCAGCTCTGACTATGACTCGGAGGGCTCAACGTGGGTCATCAGGATCACACAGCTGGCCTTAAGTCCAGATGTAGGTCTTGCTGGACTTTCTGATCTGGTTTTTTTTTTCCTTTGGTTGCTTGTCTTGTTTTAAGTTTTAGTTACTTTTAATTAATCTTTTTTTTTTTTTTTTTTTTTTTTTTTTGGTTTTTCAAGACAGGGTTTCTCTGTGGCTTTGGTTCCTGTCCTGGAACTAGCTCTTGTAGACCAGGCTGGTCTCGAACTCACAGAGATCCGCCTGCCGCTGCCTCCCGAGTGCTGGGGTTAAAGGCATGCGCCACCATCGCCGGCTTAATTAATCTTTTTTAAATCCTTAAAAATGTAAGAGATACTCAATGACATCCTAGGTGGTAGTAATCTCATAACACACTGCTTGCAAATTCCCACCTGACGGGCCCTCCTCCACCCACGGAATTTTGCTCACTCTCTCTCTCCCTGTCTACCTTCCCTAGGCTGTCTGTTCTCTATCTTCAACAAAGCTTCATTGCTCCTTAGTAATTCCTTAGTGGATCATTATGGTTTGAATTTTTTTTTAATTTTTTTTAAGATTTATTGATTGATTTATTATGTATACTGTGTTCTGCCTGCACATCAGAAGAGGGCACCAGATCTCATTACAGATGGCTGTGAGCCAGTGGTTAAAAGTACTTGTTACTCTTGTTAAGGACTTGGGTTTAGTTCCCAGCACCCACATGGTGGTTCAAAACCAATTGTAACTCCAGTTCCAGGGAATCCAACACCCTCGTCTGGCCTCCACAGGCACCAGGCATGCACGTGATACACATCCATAAACCCAAAACTCTTGTACACATAAATCTTCTTTTGAAGAAGGAAGAGACTCCCTGCAGAGGTGGCGTGTGTGCAGAGTCCAAGCAGGCTGTGGCAGCTAGCAGCTTGGCAGGACAAGCTTCTGGAGAGTTCCACTCCTTGACAAAATATTGGTTAAAAGGAGTGCAGCTAAGACTAACCAAAGGGGGCATAAGGTTCCAGAAAAATCTCAAGGAAAAGCATTGCAAACGACAGCAGTTGCCATGGGATGGGGCCCTAAGGAAAGGCTGGCGCAAGCCAACCAGTCAGTGAGAAAGTTGGAGACAAAGTTCTCCCAGACCACAGAGGCACCAGAGTAGTTCTGGACAACACGATTATTTCTGACTTAGAGACGGTGACATTCTTGGAAAGTATGTGGACTAAAGTCACTGTTGAAATGGTGGCTTTTAAAGCTGCCCGAACCACCAACATTCTGAACTATTTCATCGCGTAAATAACTTCCAAGTCTCCCTTTTCTAATGAGCCGATGACACCCATTGTCTCAGAAGCTTAGTTTTGCGGCACTGTAACACACATTCCCGAGGGAAAAAATGTTAAACAAACCAAACCCTTCTCTGGCGAAGCAGCTTGGGCTCAGGGAAACTGTGCTATCCCTCTTTAAGCCTGCCGTGCCTGAAATGGGCACTAACGGTTTTCCAAATTCCAGTGCTGTCTCGCGTGCACACCGCTATTACCAGATGCTGAGGAAGCCCATGCTTCAAGCCAAGCCTCCTAGCTGGCCCCACGCTCCCTCCTGCTTTGGAGCTCAAGATCCAGGGATTGTTCCGAAATCCAAGACTTCGGGATGTGGCACAAATGTGTTTGTTTCATTGAGGCTTTTAAGTAGCCAAGCTACTTAAAAACGATTATTTTTATTCTTAGGAGTGTGTCCCTGTTCGTGCATGTGTACACCACTTGTGTGTTAGGTGCCTTTGGAGGCCAGTTTAGGGTGTAACTGTAGCTGTATCTGCAACTCCCCTGGAGTTGTGAGATTCCATGTGGATGCTAGAAATGGAACCTGGGTCCTCTGAAATAGTAACCTCCGCTTCTAACCACTAAGCCACCTCTCCAAAGTCTCAGAATTTCCTTCCTGCCCTTTGCTTTGTTTTGTTTTCCAAAAGGGGAAGACAGGGTTTCTCTGACTGTCCTGGAACTCACCCTGTAGACCAGGCTGGCCTTGAACTCAGAGATCTGCCTGCTTCTGCCTCCTGAATGTGCCACCACTGCCCACCTATGCCCCATCTTTTGAGTTGAGGATACAGGAACTTTTTCTGAAGAGACCCAGGCAGTAAATATCTGTTTTTGTCTGTTGGGGACCTCTGCTATTGTGTGAAAGCAGTCCCACACAGCAAATGCATGCAACTATGCAATAAAAACAGCTTTATTGACACTGAATTTGAATAACAATTTTTCATGTCAAAATATTTTCCTTCATTTGTTTTAACATTGAAAACTAAATGTAATAAGTGATATATATTACACAGGAATGTGTGTGTGTGTGCGTGCGAGAGAGAGAGAGAGAGAGAGAGAGAGAGAGAGGGAGGGAGGGAGGGAGGGAGGGAGGGAGGGAGGGAGGGAGGGAGGGAGGGAGGGAGAGAGAGAGATCATCCACTATTCACAGGCCACAAATAAGATTAGGCAGCTAGGCTTGGCCCCAGGGCTTGTTTTTCACCGGTACTGGGACATGTTGACCACAAGAGGGCGATATACGCTTTCCCATGGAATTCAGAGTTTGTGGCTGGGCTCTTGGAAATGTCCTGAGCAGATGCGATTAGTCCAAACTACCCTACCTAAAAAAGGGATTGCTTAGAGCCTGTGGGATGGCTTAGAGGATGAATCAGACTGACCGAGTTCAGTCCCTAGGAGAGAACCAACTCCCGTATGTTGTCCTCAGACAGACAGATAAGCATGCACACGCCACACGCACTTCACCGCACCCCCGACACACGTGTGCGCGTGTGCGCACACACACACAAAATAAATAGATGTAAAAGGAAATGTCATGGAACTCTGAAGAATCATGAAGCACAAGTACACCGGCTGATTTTTTTCCAGTGGAACATTACTGGAGACTTGCCCTCACCCGCTAAGACATTGCTTCTTCCTTCCCTCTGGGGCCCACGCCATGTTTATCTGACCCTCAGGATCCTTTGGTGGAACTTTTTGGGTTTTTTTTGTTGTTGTTTATTTGTTTTTTTGAGATGGGGGGGGTGGTCTTGGTATGTAGCCCAGGTTGGCCTTGAACTCAAATCTTCTTTGCTGACACCAGCCGGTGCACCTAGCTAACTAAATTCCTTCCTCCCTCCCTCCCTTCCCCCTCCCTCCCCCCCTCCCTTTCCCCTCCTTACTTCCTCCCTCCCTCCCTCTTCCTCCCCTCCCTCCTCCCCTCCCTCCCTTCAGTCCTGCTCACTAGCTCCATCTTTTCCAGCATCTTTTTCTCCACTGAGTCTATAAATGTTTAATTTATTTTATTAGTTATTTGGGGTTTGGTTTTGTTAGAGACAGGGTCTCATGTAATCCAGGCCTAGAACTTGATAAGTAGCAGAGAATAGCTTCGAACACTCCTGGCCTACAATCACAGGTTGTATTACCACAAACGATGGGTAACTTTAAATTTTTCCAAGTGTCTACCCTGAACCGGCTTTTAAGGAATTCTCGCTTATCCGTGGTTGTAAGCAGTATTTTATCCTAATCATTCGAAGCCTACATGCCTACGCTAAGCTCCAGACTAAATTAAATCACTTCTAGATAATATATCTGGATATTCTGCAGTCACTTTCATCAGAACATTCCTGAAGCGTAAGTCATCTCCTATTTTAGTCCTCCTCCCTCGCGAGCACCCCATCCTGGCA
Source organism: Microtus oregoni (assembly GCF_018167655.1). Lineage (NCBI taxonomy): Eukaryota > Metazoa > Chordata > Mammalia > Rodentia > Cricetidae > Microtus > Microtus oregoni. The sequence continues at coordinate 66,587,909 of NW_024543060.1, forward strand.
CACACCAGTACCTTGTTGTCTGTGGTAGACAGCACCCCTCCAGCACAGGCTTCTCGGGGGAGAGTTATAAACCTCGCTCACAGAAATGGGTCCTGTGGCCATACTCATATTGTGTGCCCCTTCTGAGTTTGGATTTAGGGCATTTGTAATCAATCCTGGCCTTATCATCTTTTGGGATCATTGTCAGGCACTATTGTTGCCCAGCTTAGGGCTGGTGTGTCTCTGTGCTCGGAGAGGAGGGTTTGGTGGAGGGGCTCGGAGTGTGGGCTCCGGACTGAGACTTCAAAGTCTGAATGATGCCTCTGTGGCTGGCTTTGTGACCCCAGGCGAGTTATTTACTTAGCTTCTCCGTGCCTCAGTTTGTTCATGCTTAAAGTGGGCATAATTATAGTGACCTCATAAAAGATCAAATAAGATGATGTATGCTAAGAACTGGACATAGAACTTAGAATGCAAAAAAGTAAGTGTGTTGTTTTTCAAACGGCTTTATTAGAGTTTAATTTATATATTGTTTCGAGCTCACTTGTGTCTCCTCCAAAATTTGTATGTTGAATCCCAAGCCCCCAGTACCTCAGAATGTAATTGTATATGAAGATTAAGCATTTAAATATGTAATCAAGCTAAAATGGGGTCATTAGATTAAAGTGGGATCTAATTCAATATAACTGGCATCCTTTATTTATTTAGTTAGTTTGCTTTTGAGACAGAGTCTCTCAATGTAGCCCTGACTGGCCTGGAGCTGACTATGTAGACCAGGCTGGTCTCGAACTCACAGAGACCCACCTACGTCTGCCTCCCAAGTGCTGGGGTTAAAAGTGTGCCACCACAACCAGTAGTGGTGTACTTTTAATTCCAGAAATTCAAGGAAGGCTGAGGCAGGAGGTTCAAGGTCAGCCCTGGCTACAAAATAAGATCCTATCCAAAAAAACAACAAACCCAAAACGAAAACAGTCAGAAAAAGAAGGAGGAATGAGAGGAGGGGAAGGAGAAAGAAGTAAGAGGAGGAAGAAGAAGAAAAGAGGAAGAGGATTTGGAATCAGACACGTGCAGGAGACGGTGGACCGCAGACATGGGGGACATGGCTGTGTGCACCCAGATAGACCTGGGACAGGCTTTCTTCACAGCTTTCCGAGGGAGTGGGCCTTGCTTGCACTTTCTGCCTCCAGGGTTGCATAAGAATAAATCGGTGTTGTTCAAGCCACCCAGCGCATGGTGCTCCATCAGCTCCAGCAAACTGGCACCTGCGCCATAAATATCGCCCACTTGATGTACAATTCAGGGATTCTGTAGTAAACTTAGAATTATATACAACCATTACCACAGTCTAATCTTAGAATATTTGCATCGCCTCTAAAAGAAACGTTGCGCCTATTTGCAGCCCCGGCCCGTCCACCCTCAGCTCCGGGCAAGCATTGCATTCCTTCCTGTCTATACATCTGCCTTTTCTGAACATTTCTCATAACTGTCTGTGACGGTTAGCAAAGGTTGCACTTCAGAACCAACCCACTCCATGCCTTCCATCTCCTTAAAACTTAAAAATAACAAGCCCAAGTTGTAAGCTTTGTGGCTTCTATACAGTTATTCCATCCTATTATAGTTTCTTTGCAATATATGTAAGAGGAAATGTATATGGGCCTCGGAAGAGCTGGGATGAGGATTGAGATACTCAAGTCCAAAGGTCTGCAAGATGGCCCAGGGAGTAAAAATGCTGGCCATTGAGCCCCATAATCTGGATTCTATCCCTGGGAGCCATGTGATGAAAGGAGAGAACACTGACTTCTGCAGGCTACATACACACACACACACACACACACACACACACACACATTTGTAAAGAACAACAGAGAGTTGGGTGGTAGTGGCACACGCCTTTAATCCCAGCTCTCGGGTGGTAAGGGCAGGCAAATCTTTGTGAGCTCGAGGCCAACCTGGCCTACATAGTTTAAAAATAATTTTATGGTGGGGGTCACCACAACACGAGGAACTGTAGTAAAGGGTCACAGCAGTAGGAAGGCTGAGAACCACTGACATAGTAGGTTCGGGGTTAGCCAAAGTGACACAGTTGAGATCATGTCCAAAAAGGAAAAGAAAAAGAGAAATAACCACTGTAGCCAGGCACGGTGACCCTGCGTGGCTGTTTTTGCAGACCACAGAGGTGAAGTAAGGGGTTCGGCAGCCCAAGGACACCTTCCGCCACAGGTGGAATTTGAGGCCTGCCCTGGGGTACCTGGACTCTGTTTCTAAAGCAAAACAGCATCAGTATCCATGGTGAGGCCTGAAATATCAGCTGTTCCCTGAGCTGTGTGTGCACAGCAACAGCTAAACGAGACATTCTGTCAGGACCACATCTAGGGGGTCACAGCCCGGACAGCACAGGGTCCAAATGGCCAAGGACAGTGTTGAGGACACACAGAGAGGCACAACACAAAGTGTCTGTGCTGGCTAGCTCTTAGCAATTTCACACAAGCTCGAGTCGCCTTGGAAGGAAAAAAAAAAATCCTCCTTTGGAAGAATGGCTCCCATCAGTCCAGCCTAGGGAGAAGCCAAGTCATTTCTCTTGACTTGTGATGGATGGCAAAGGACCCAGCCCGCCATGAGCAGTGCCATCTTCGGGTAGGAGGGAAGGAAGGTAGCCGAGCATGAGCTTGGGAGCGATGTCAGCAGTGTTCCTCTGCGGCCTCTGCTTCACTTGCCGCCTCTAGGCTCCTGCCCGAGTCCTTGCCTTTGCTTTCCTCCATGATGTAGACTGTGACCAACACGTCCATTAGACCCTCCACAAGTTGTCAGGGGGACAGAAAAACTAGGACCGCTTCTTTTGTAGAAAATGAATTTTTCTTTTTTTTTTTTTTTTTTTTTGGTTTTTTCGAGACAGGGTTTCTCTGTGGTTTTGGAGCCTGTCCTGGAACTAGCTCTTGTAGACCAGGCTGGTCTCGAACTCACAGAGATCCGCCTGCCTCTGCCTCCCGAGTGCTGGGAAAATGAATTTTTCTAAAAGGTGACCTCATCTAGCCCAGCCGGTTTCAAACTTACGATGTAGTTGAGGACAACCTTGGATTTCTGACTTTCTTGCCTCCACCTCCCATGTACTGGTTGAGATATAGCCATGCGCCACCATGCCCAGCTTATGCAATACTCAGATTTAACCCAAAGCCTCATGGAGTCTGGTCAAGCATGTTACTCACTGATCTACATTCCCTACTTATAAGAGAAGGCTGTTGAAATAAAATCTTTCCACAGTACTATATCGAACCACGGCTGTGAAAACGTTTGCTTTTCTCATCTAGCAAGCGTGGCATCCCCGTAGTAAGCTTCAAGCGACATAAACTAGGAAAATGTGTAGTGATATATGTGTAGACGCAGATGTTCGCGCCAGACTGATTGATGGTCAACTGACGGTTAGTCCCTGACCAGAGGTGCCAGGAATGGGTTTGCATGGCTTTGTATTTATATGGCTTTCTTTTTCAAAGAAATGTTTGTCCCGGAGTTTTGTCAATAAATTGATAAATAAGTTGATTGTCAATTTGTCAAACAGTCAACAAAGTGGCAAAGAAGAATGTCTTTAAGGAATCACAGTGAGCGGGGATAAAAAGTCTAAGAAATCACACCTGCATCCATTCCTTTCTTAATTGCTGTGATAGACCTGACAAGAAGCACCTTCAGGATGAAGGATTTACATTGGTTCATACGAGAAGGCCTAGGCTATCACAGTGAGGAAAACATGGCGGTACAAACAGCTGCCGGCTCAGGTGACAGGAGACAGCAAGAGACTGTTTGTCGACTTCTCCCCTAAGAAGTGGGGTTTGGCTATAAACCTCAAGCAGAACTCACTTCCTCCAGGTAGGTCTCACCTGTCTCCCAAAGGTTCCAGATCCTCCCCAAATAGTCCCACAAGCCTGGGAACGAGTGTTCAAGAACATGAGCCTATGGGGGATGTTTTCCAGGCAAATTACAGTGCCACCCAAAGTCTTGTAGGGTGTATGCAGGCATTCACAAAGAGGAGCAAAGGGGTGTCTGTATGACCTGAGCACAGCTTCATATGCAGAAGGGACAGCATCTAGACACTGCAATCAGGAAGACGGAAGGCAGGGGACATGGGAACTGTTTCCTGAGCTGGCTTTGAAACTGCCATTTGGCATTGATAGTCCCTTTAATTTATGTGTGGAAGAGTGCTTGTCTTCACACATGTTACGTGCACCGAGGTGCTTGTGGACCCAAAAATTTGAGTCGCAGATAGGTGCTGGAACTGAACCTGGGTCCTCCGCAAGGGCAAGTGCTGTAAACTGCCCAGCCCTCTCTCCTCCCATCTTCTTCTTTCCAGCCAGGATCTCACTAGATAGCTCTGAATCCACAAAGATCTCAGCCAGACAATGGTGGTGCACGCCTTTAATCCCAGCACTTGGGAGGCAGAGGCTGGTGGATTTCTATGAGTTCAAGGCCAGCCTGGTCTACAAGAGCTAGTTCCAGGACAGCTAGGACTGTTACACAGAGAAACCCTGTCTCGAAAATAAATAAGTAAATAAAATGCAAAGATCTGCCTGCGTGTCTCCCAAGTGTGTTGGGATTAAAGTTGTATACCAGCATGCCTGGCTAATCTTTCCAATTTAAGTGCCCACAAATCCTATGTGCGCAATAGTTGTAAACCATAACTTAGTATCAAACACTGAATACAGGTATGTGTTACATAGTAGCATTTTAGTTAACACTGGACTGCATATAGCATGGTATCCCATAAGATTAAAATGTAGCTAAAACATTCCTAATGATGTCATAGCCATCCTAATGATAGGACTCAACGAGTTACTTGCTCACTAGTGACAAGACTGTTCTGCTAATAGTACCAAAGCATAACGCACACAATAATGTATGAGCAGAGTATTCCATAATGATAGAAACACATTAGGTATTTACTAGACACAACTTTTTATAGTAATTTTACAGTGTATTTCTTCTCATTTTTGTTCCCTCCTGAGATAGGATCTCCTTGTGACCCAAGCTGGCCCTCCAGTTGACTATGTAACCAAGGATGGCCTTGAGCTTCTGTTTTATTCTGCCTCTGCCTCCTTTGTGCTAAGATCACAGGCCTGCAGGATCATACCCAATTTTACGTTGTGCTGGGACTGAACCCAAGGACTTTGTGCATGCTAGGTAAAGATTCTCCCAAATAAACTACATCCTAACCCTCCTTTTCTACACACACACACACACACACACACACACACACACACAATGCTTAAACTAGGAATGCCTATAATTCTGATATTCAGAAGGTGAAGCAGGAGAATCTCTTGTTAAAAGCCAGACTGAGCTACACAGTAAGTTATAGGTTGGCTTGGGCTAGGCAGTGAGACTGTTATCTACAAATAAATAAATCTCATATCAAATGACCGATGCCTATATCACGTTTTGTGGTGTTTGAGAAAAGCACCTCATGACACATCTTTCAGAAGACATCCCTGTCATCAGGTGATGGGAGTGTCGCTATACTTAGGGTTGGCAGGGAGAGGGACCATTTCACAGCAAGTGTGACCCCAATGGCCTAAACGGGAGAGCCGCCTCTGTCTTTGCTAGGGAAGGCCACAGCTACGAACGCGAAGGCTGTGCTGTGTGTGAGCACAGCAAAGGAAGCCTGGGTGCAGAGACAAGAGCAGATGTGGATGGATGCTGACGGGAGGCGGCTGAGAAATCTCTGTGGGCGGGGGCTGGCCAGGGACCCCAGCAGGAATGTCAGCCGTTGATGCTGTGAGCCCTGCTGCCCCAAGATGGCATCTCCCACTCTGAGGAATCCGTGTGGAGCGTACAACGGCTTGAAATACATTTTTAGAAGGTCAGTTCACATCTGTTTTCTATTTGTCATGTTTTGTCAGCACTTCTGTGAGAACAGAGCCATTACACCAGGCCAGGAAGCCAGAGGCAGCCAGATCCTGCAAGCCTGGCACCTCCCAGGTCCTTGATCGGTGCCCCGCCCCCCCCCCCCCCCCCCCCCCCCCCCCCCCCCCCCCCGCTGCCACAGCCCCCAAAGGAAAAGAGCTGAAAATGCCGATATACCCTCCAGTTCCACTCTCAGTTTCTGCCATGGTCACCGACTCCCTTGCAGACTGCTTCCAAGAACAAGCACAAGGAAGAATTCAAGCCTGTCAATCACTTGTTCTCCCTTACCACCGATCAAATCCACGACAAACAACTTAGAGGCCTCAATCCTCTGATGTGTTTATCATCTGGCAAGCAAGAAAAAGAAAATTCCCCTAATTTTTTTTCTTTCTATTTACAGTCTTCTCTAGCCAGGAACCTGGAGTCTGTCCAAGAGACGCACGGCAAAGCAACCAGCTTCAGGAAAATCCCCAAGCTAAGCAACAGCAACGCCGCCGAGTCGAGCTTATCAGAGTAGAGATTTCCCAATAGTGCTTATCTTGAAGCATTTATCAGGAGCAAGGAGAGCTTGCCGTAGATCTGGTTCAAAGGGCAGCTGAGCAAGCAAGCTGGGTCACGTTCCCCACTTGTCTCCTTGAGTCCCCCACGACCAGGCTGACTTCAACGGGGTTGATTTGAAATTACAAGGCTTCCAAGACACTTTAGTCCTTCATGGGTCAGTAACAACAAACTTCCAGGGCTTAATTTTAATTTGATGGATGTATTTCATGAAGCACGCAGGAGTACAAGGTCATCCTTGGCTACCAGACACACGAGAGTCTTCTCAAAACAAAACAAAACAAAACAAAACGTAAAGCAACATTTGGTATTTGGCGAGAGACAGACAGTACCCAGTCTGCTTAAAGCCAAAGGAACTAGCATCATGGGTAAATGTTTCTGAGGTATCTGAACAGATGAAAAATGATGACCTGGATTAGGAGTCTAGCCCATTTGCTGTGCTTGCCTACGACGCACAAAGCTCTGGTCTGCTCTCCAGCACCAGATAAAATGGGGTCTAGTGCTACATGCCTCCAATCTTAGCACCGGCAACATGGAGGCAGGCAGATTGGAAGTTTAAGGTCCTTAGCTCTGGAGAAAGTTTGAGGCCCTGACTGGAGAAAAAAAAGGAATGGCTAGTTATCATTCCTAACCTTCCTTGTCAGGAGGCAAGCATTCTGTGACCACGAACCCTTTGCTCTTCAAGTCTGATGACCAGTGCTTTGTGTTATGGTTAGAAGTAGGCTGGAAATGAAGGAAACACGCTACTGGTCACTGTCATGTGCAACACGTCTAGGATTGCTCATTGGTCCTGCTGGAAAACACAGCAACTGCTAGTTATATGAAAACAGTCCCCAGGGAAGACACCGGGGCTTGGTTTAATATTGGGTTTTTTTGCATATTAATATTATGCAAAATATTAATATTTCTTAATATCTCCCCTACACACACACACACACACAACCAAACAGAACACCAAAAGCGTCTGCAAGCAGACGTGCCTGAAAAGAATCGTTGGTAAGACCTCGTTTCAGGGTACAGAGAGCGTTCAGCTAAGATAGATAGCCACGTGAACCAGTGAAATGAATTATATTTAAAGTTTCTGGCTTTCTTGTTTATCTTCATCAACCAAGCTAGCTATATTCTAGAGATGAAATCGAAGATCTTTCTGGTTGGAGGCAGATGCTGGGGACTGTCTTGGAGCAGAGAAGCCCTTCCCCTAGGGAGTGCAGTTTTGGCAGAAGATGGCAGGCTTCTGTTCAGTGAACAGAGGTTTCCAAAGCTAAGTCACATTGGAACTTCAGATCCTGCGTTCGTGAGATGCACAGGATGGTTTGCCAGTTTTCAGATCTACATCGCATCTCAATTGCCGACTTTCTATCCTTTGTTTTGCTTCCCTTCTGGGGTGCTTGAGGTTGACCCATGAACCCCACACATGCTAGGCAAGCATTGTATAACTGAGCTACACCCCCAACCCTGCATCTTTTTTAAAAAAATGTCAATAATATATAAATGTTCCTCTAAAACATTCACCTGTCAACAAAAGGATGTATGTATACTAGGATTGACTCTTACTTAACTATTTTGGTTTGGTTTGGTTTATTGAGACAGGGTTTCTCTGCAGCTTTGGAGCCTATCCTGGAACTTGCTCCGTAGACCAGGCTGGCCTCGAACTCAGAGATTCGCCTGCCTCTGCCTCCCAATTGCTGGGATTAAAGGCGTGCGCCACCACCATCCAGCTTTACTTATCTGTTTTATACCAAAATTAAAGCCAACATCATCTAAATACATTTGGGATGACCCTTCAACACATTATCTTACCATCGTTATAACTGCCTGGGAGTTATCTTAAAGCTGGATGTGATGGTTCAGATCTATAATCCCAGTATTTGGGAGGCTGGTATAGAGGACTGAAGGGAGTTTAAGGCCAGTCTGAGATGTATATGATGAGTTCCAGCCTAGCCTGGGCTACAGAATGGAGCCCTGTCTCAACAAAACAAAACAAATAAATAATGTTTTCCTCCAATTATTTCCTGCCCATCTCTTGAATGTCCAGTTCAAATGCCACACCCCCCTTCACTCACGCACTGTAGGTCAATATCCCTGAATGAAGCCTCTCTATACTTCACATGTATTTCCAGAGTTGGCAAGATGGCCCAGTGGGTAAAGGTGCCTGCTGCCAAGCCCGACAACTTAAGTTTGATCCCTCGTCTCTGGAATCCACGTGGTGGAAGGAAAGAACTGACTCGGGAAAGTTGTTCCCTGTCCTCCACATACACACACGTAACAAAATTATCTATTGTGCTCATTATCCTTCTCTGTGATGTTTGCCATGCTTACTAGTTTGAATGAGAGAGGGGTGGGTGGCGTTATCAGTTCAGGTTTGAGACGGACTTCGTACGATGCTGAAAGGACCTCCCCATCACAGAAAGGCAGACTTGCAGGAATCAAAGACGGCATGAAGCAGGCAAGCATACAGAGAGCTGCCCTGGTCCATCTTTTCTATGGGCGACAGTGGTGTGGACCGGGTGGTCTCCCTGCTGTCGGAGCACTTTCTGAACTTCTTTGCTCACCGTTGCAACCTGTCACATCCTTGCAAACACTTGAACTGTGATCACATGTGTGATTAAATCCCTGCTTTTCAGTGGGAGCTGCTGTCATGAATTCCGCAGGTGATTTATGAGTTATGAGGTGTATATGCTGGGGAGGTTAATTTGGTCGACTTGATTGGCTAGGAGAGCCTATGGGATTAGTGGAGCACACTTCTGGGTGTGGCTGGGATGACGTTTTCAGAGACAACTAAATCTAGAGGACTCCGACTTGCTGCATGGGTTAATCCCTTGACAGGGTCTTTTTTTTTTTTTTTTTTTTTTGTCTAAAAAGACTGACATCTTTATTTCAAAGTAAATTGCCTGATTTTGTTGTTGAGCAAAGGTGGCATTGCATATGCTAGGCTGGTTTCAGTCCAGTTTAAGCAAGACTCACAAAACATGATCTTCCTCCCAACTGTTGGGATTACTGCTGGTGTGCCACTGAGAATTACCAATTCTAAAGAAACTGACCCAGGAAACATCCAATGGATCGTGTCTGCTATTCGAGCTGCCCGTTTTAGAAACCCTCGCTCTTGGGGTTTGGTCTGTGGTGCTGACGACAGGCCAGGAGTGTCCCCAGATGTAAGACAGTAAAAGGGCAGATGGCCAGATGTGCATTTTAGGGCTGGGAAGAGAACAAAGTGCTCCGAAAGGAAAACTGGAGATTCTGCAGAAAGTGGTCCAAGGGCAGGTGAGAGGCACAGGACTCTTGGCCCTTTAGGTGGGAAGGATGTGATGGATTTCGGAGGAGGAGGGTTTTGGTGGATGAGAGAAGATGAAGGGCTTGACGTGAGTGTACGAGTGAACTCGAAGACGCGGTGGTTGAGCTCTCTCAAGCCCCCACTCCCAAGGAAGGAGGAGTAGGTTGTATGGGAAAGACTGAGGCCACGCACGCATATTCATTTCGTCAACTGTACCCTATGCGTGTCCAAGGGCAATGGCATTAAGTTCATCATGAGAGACAGGGTAGAGTCTGCAGTTGCCAGAGACAGCTGTGACATGGTGTCTTGCACATCTGTATGCATCCGCTGCATGTGCTGCATGACTGCACGAGTTAGTATCAACACAGCAGTTAGGACCTTTTCTCACAGCATCTAACAGGACCAGAGAGGCAGCAGACCCCATGACCTTCACCAAATCCACAGACCCCATGACCTTCACCAAGTCCACAGACCCCATGACCTTCACCAAGTCCACAGACCCCATGACCTTCACCAAGTCCACAGACCCCATGACCTTCACCAAGTCCACAGACCCCATGACCTTCACCAAGTCCACAGACCCCATGACCTTCACCAAGTCCACAGACCCCATGACCTTCACCAAGTCCACAGACCCCATGACCTTCACCAAGTCCACAGACCCCATGACCTTCACCAAGTCCACAGACCCCATGACCTTCACCAAGTCCACCTAAGGAGCCGAGCAGCGAGACTAAAGATAAACTATTCTCGGCGGGTGGTGGTGGCGCACGCCTTTAATCCCAGCACTCGGGAGGCAGAGGCAGACGGATCTCTGTGAGTTCGAGGCCAGCCTGGTCTACAAGAGTTAATTCCAGGACAGGCTCCAAAGCCACAGAGAAACCCTGTCTCGAAAAACAAACCCAAAAAGCAAACTAAAAAAAACCTATTTTCTAGAAATATGAGATGTTGGAAATCATACTTCAAGATATTTTAAATTTTTATGTGTATGGATGTGTGCCTGCTGGCACTGTCTGTGCAGCTCTTGCGGGTACCTTTGGAGGTCAGAAGAGAGTGTCACGTCTCCTGGAACTGTAGCTACAGATAGCTGGGAACTAGGAGCTGAACCTGGGTCCTTTGTGAGAGCAGCAAATGCTCTTAACTACTGAGACATCTCTCCAGAAATTATACTAGAAAGAAAGAGAAGGAAGGAAGGAGGAAGTGGTTGGGTAGAGGTGTAGTTCAATAGTAGTGTGTACTTATCACATGCAAGACCCTGGGTTTAAGTTTCAGCACCAAATAAAACATTAGAAATTGATGTCTCCTTTCAAAATAAAGGAGGATCCAGGGCCTAGGCCATGGGAGGTGGTAAGTAAGGAGGGTTTGAAGAGTTCCCAGAGCTTGGAGGCAGTAAGTAACAAATCAAAGATCTACCTGGAGTTGAGAGCACGCATCTGGAGGGATTTTTCATTTAATTAACATTTTAAATTTTCCGCTATTTTGTGGGTACGTTCTTATTGTCGTTGTTTTGAGACAGGATCTCCCCTGGTATCCCAGGCTGGCCTTGAACTGTCTTCTAGCTTCAGGCTCCAAAGGGCAGGGATTATAGGTGCTCACCACCACACCCAGCTTGCTCAGCATTTCCAAAGTGCCTCCTGCATTCCGGACACCAAGCTAAGCCCTCGGGATTTTCTGTTAAATGGAAAAAGATGAAGAAATAAGCAATTGCCACAGGGCTGTAAATGCCATACAAGGGTTATTAGCGGGACACTCACTATTGGGAAATCAAAGGAGAGGCATTCTGCAAGGCTTGCTAGGAGGAGGTGTTAAAGTTTGTGTTTAGAAGAAGAGATGTACATGTTAGGAAGCTACTGGGAAAAGCCCAGAGAGTCTCTCTCTCTCTCTCTCTCTCTCTCTCTCTCTCTCTCTCTCACACACACACACACACACACACACACACACGTTGTCACGTTGTGTATATATAATATATATGATTTATACATTATGTATTATAATTCATATATATCATATTTATCACTGGAGGTTAGGACCAGCAAGACGCACCCTTGGAATTTTAGCTAGTTCCATGGATCTGAAACAGAGTTGCTCCTGGCAGAGCAAGTGAGGATGAAATTGAAAAGTTGACATGAGGGAGGGAGCATGAATGGTCTCGAGAAACCTGGACTCAACCTATGGACAAGGAAGGGCATGACCGTAACGTCATCAGTTTGTCCGAGGAGGTGCACTGGCCGGAAGCAGGAACATTAAGAGGGAAGCCGGTCCTGATGTGCAGTTATATGCTCATCAGCAGCTAGCTCTTAATGGATTGAAGTGAATCACGTCACTCTTAAATCTCTTTATCCTATGAGTAATCCAGGGTTGTACAGCCATCTTAGCCCAGTACGTGTAATGGGTGCCTACAAGACACTTCCCGTAAGTGCTTCTATTTTGAAAGAAAAAATACAGAAAAAGAAAGCTTCGGTTGCTCCCTTCCTGTTTTTGTTCTCTGTAAAGATGTGACAGTTAGAGCTACAGCAACCCTTTTGGGATTACAAGGCAATCAACCTAAGAATGGAAGCTGGAACAGTAAAGATGGCAGAACACAAGATGGACCATGGCTCTTGGGGACACTTTTAGTTTCCAAAATATCTTTGGAATGGCCTGCCTTGAACTTCCCAAGTTATTATGAATACTCTTAATGTCTTAAACCATAAGGAGTTAGATTGTCATTGCTCATAATTACTGAAGTACCTTATCTGTGGCCATCAGAGAAGTCTTTTTTTTTTTTTTTTTTTTTTTGGTTTTTCGAGACAGGGTTTCTCTGTGGCTTTGGAGCCTGTCCTGGAACTAGCTCTGTAGACCAGGCTGGCCTCGAACTCACAGAGATCCGCCTGCCTCTGCCTCCCGAGTGCTGGGATTAAAGGCGTGCGCCACCATCGCCCGGCCATCAGAGAAGTCTTATAGGCCACCTTGGAGCAGGGTCCTAGTGTGTAGCTCTGTTTCCACGCGCACAAGGGATGTACCATCTTGGGTCCATCTTCATCTCTCGCCATCTCTTCCAGGTCTCATCTAGATCTCAATAAGGTATTTTACCTGCTCATGCTCCTTTCTTTGCAGCGCTGCACTCTCCGAGACAGAACTCACTGCTCTCATCCAGTGTCCCAGGCTCAACACTTAGTGTACTAAATTAGTATTGATCACAAGCCACTGATTATTATCAATCAAAAGTCTTGCCTTTTTTTTTTTTAACTGACAGAAAGACTGGAAACCAATAGACTCTAATAGTATTTGAGATAGGAGAATCAAAACAACAAAGAGAACATTAGACGTTTTCTTCGAGTTCTGGGTGCTGAAGCCAGGGCTTCACGCATGCGAAGTGGCGATTCTACTGCTGAGCTAAACCCACTGCGCCCATGTATTGTACTGTGTTCTATGCTTCCCCAGGCTGCTTTGCTGGCTCCTGAGTAGGATACTAAAAGAGTTGCTCTTGCCTGGCGGTGGTGGCGCACGCCTTTAATCCCAGCACTCGGGAGGCAGAGGCAGGCGGATCTCTGTGAGTTCGAGGCCAGCCTGGTCTACAGAGCTAGTTCCAGGACAGGCTCCAAAACCACAGAGAAACCCTGTCTCAAAAAAACCAAAAAAAAAAAAAAAAAAAAAAGAGTTGCTCTGGTGCCTATGGCTCCGGGCTTGAGGATAAGCTCTGGCAAGGCCTCCATCCCACCCACGCAGCTAGAGTTCCAGCAGAACCTGTTCTCCCGACTGTGCGACCTGGCAGGTGATATCTTAGCCTCTTCCTCCCTTCAGGACTCAGAAGCAACAGTGTGCCTTAGGCCAAGACTTCCCTGGTGTCTGCCTGGAGGGCGTCTCAGCTTATAATGTTTGGCAGTGTCTAAGGGTTTCCCTCCTGTAGGGTCTTCTTTGACCAGATCTACTGCAGGAGAACCAGCACATTGCCCTCCCTCTTGCTCGTGGGTAGATCTGCTCTTGCATGGACTCCGAAGAACTGGCGAGTGTTTCCGCTGAGCCGTCTCAGGAACCTGTCTCGGGAACTCCTACCACGTCGCTGGGTCTTGGCTCTGCTTCCGTCTATGACTGATTTTTTTATTATTCACTTTTGCTGACCTAGAATTGTAACCTTTCCCTTCTAGTAAAACATTAGCATAGACTCTTGCCTCAACCTTTGTTTTCAAGAACAAAAGAAAGAATAGCTATTGTTCAGAATCTGTGCGTGTGTGTGTGTGTGTGTGTGTGTGTGTGTGTGTGTGCATGCCTCAGCAAGTGTGAAGAGGTCAGACCATAGCTTTGTGGAATCAGGTGTATCCTTCCCCTTCGTGTAGGTTCTGGGGATTGAACTCAAATCTTCAGGCCTGTGGAGCTAGCGCCTTTATTTGTTGAGTATTCTCACCAACCCCCAGATCAACCACTTAAATTATGTATTTGCAGATGCTTCCTCAGTTTAAAACCTTTTTGAAGGTGAGAGTTGTACGTGCCTAGAATCCTGCACTTGGGAGGCTGAGGCAGAGAAGTGTAAGTTTGAGCCCAGGTTGAACTATCTAGTGAGTCACTGTCTCCAAATTAGCGAGTAAATAATAAATAAGTATTTTATTTATTTATTTATTTATTTATTTATTTATTTATTTTTGGTTTTTCGAGACAGGATTTCTCTGTAGCTTTGGAGCCTGTCCTGGAACTAGCTCTTGTAGACCAGGCTGGCCTCGAACTGAACTCACAGAGATCCGCCTGCCTCTGCCTCCCGAGAGCTGGGATTAAAGGCATGCGCCACCACCGCCCGGCAAATAAGTATTTTTAAAACTTCCTTTTCAAAATATAGGCAGCAAGGGATGCCAAAATGGCACCGAATCTTTGTAATGTTGCTTGTTGAATTAAGCCATTATTAACAATAAGGTATTTCTTAGAAATTAGCACTGATATGTGCCTGTGGTCTCAGCTACTGGGAGGCAGGATCACCCAAGTCCAGGACTTTGGGACCAGCCGGGACAACATGGTGAGACTCTAAAAGAAAACGTGTCCATTTAAAAACCCTCTTTACGATCTTAAAGAAGGTGGAATAAAGTCTCAAGGGCATGAGGCAAACAAGTAGGATCAGCAAAAGTTTAATTGTCTTTGACTTTCAACATTGAGATGCCAGTTTGAGTTTGATGGTAGTGTCTTTAAAGAGTATATTTCTCAATGCGCCAAGCCTGTGTTGACAAGTTTTTTGAAGGCGTGTTGGAAGAATAATTGACACGTAATTATTTTTTGCTTGATGTTTGGTTTATCTTAATGCCATCTAATATCAATAAAAATTACAGCAAATGATGAGTGTCTGGGTTCTTTTCTCCTGACAGACGTGAAATATTATGCGCTTTTAAGCGTTATTCTGTTTAGCATAGAGATGTCTTTTTGCTGCACTTGGATTTGTTTCCTATTGGATACATTGAGGAATTCTACAGCATTAACAAAGAAATCCTGAGGGGGGAAATAAGCCTTGAATCCTAGCGGCAGCATAACTACCTTGAATTTGTGAATGTCTCTGTCTATAAGAGGCTGGGATTATTAACAACAATAAATTAAAGGCACTATCAAATCAAGATACTAACTATAAAATCTTATTTGATGTAAGAAACAGACGCCAGATTTCAGCTGATTGTTTAGTGGTCTAGAACAGTGTCATGGAAGCACACTGAGAAATAAACTGCTTAAAGACAGTGGTTCTCAACCTGTGTGTCGCCACCCTCTGGAGGTCAAACGACCCTTTCACAGGGGTCCCCTAAGATCATCAGAAAAGCAAATAACTTAAACTATGATTCATAAAAGTAGCAAAATTGCCAGGCAGTGACTCAGTTGTTACCCTAAGAACAAGAAGGATGAAGAAAGCCTTTGGGTTTATCTAAAAATGGGTCCTTCCAAAACACAGGTTCTCCCACTCCAATTCCTAGCAATCATAGACTAACAAGGTCTGGAGACTAGTAGGGAAATGGATAAAGGAATGGAAAGAAGGAATAACCGGGCTAGAGAGATGGCTGAGAGGTTAAAAACACTGGCTGAGTCCAGAGGTCTTGAGTTCAATTCCCAGCATCCATATGGTGACTCACAACTGTCTGTTATGAGATCTGGTACCCTCGTCTGGTGTGCAGGTGTATATGCAGGCAGAATACTGTATACATAATAAACAACCTTTTTTTTTTAAAGATTTATTTATTTGTTATGTATACAACATTCTGCCTTGATATATGCCCGCACACCAGAGGAGGGCGCCAGATCTCATTACAGATGGTTGTGAGCCACCATGTGGTTGCTGGGAATTGAACTCAGGACCTCTGGAAGAGCAGCCAGTGCTCTTAACCTCTGAGCCATCTCTCCAGCCCTAAACAACCTTTTTTTAAAGAAGAAGAAGGAGAAGAAGAAGAGGAAGAGGAAGAAGGAGGAGGAGGAGGAGGAGGAATAACTCTGCTTCTGCTCAGACTTTGGACATCAGGTAGTGGGCTGCTGTGATTGCGCTGCCTTTCTGCCTCTCCCCGTGGAGTTCAGCAGGAAAGTGAGGTGCTGACACACTCATTTCAGTCTCCACAAACAGTGAGAGATTAAGCTTGTGTTGTTCTAAACCTAGCAGGGTACGGTGTGTTAGTGCCGTCCTAGGAAATGGATGCCGACATTAAAATAGAGATTCCGGGGTTGGAGAGATGGCTCAGAGGTTAAGAGCACTGGCTGTTCTTCCAAAGGTCCTGAGTTCAATTCCCAGCAACCACATGGTGGCTCACAACCATCTGATCTGGTGCCCTCTTCTGGTCTTCAGGGATACTTGCAGGCCGAACACTGAATACATAATAAACTAATAAATAATAAATAAAAATAAATAAAAAAATAAAAAATAAATAAAATAAAATAGAGATTCTGCCTCCAATTACTCTCGAGGCTTTCCTGACCTGGGATAGGTGACTCTATCCCTGGAGAACTCCCCGAGGTGCTGACGTGCCTGCTAGGGGCGGAAACCCCTTCCAGGAACAAGCTATCTTTTGTCGCATAAAACCAAACCAACTGTACCAGAATACCAACTTTCCTCAGTGATGCTGGTCTCTTAATCACTGCTAATTTCTTAGCTGCCCCAGACGTGTGAGTAGAGGAGAGTTTAATGTCAAAATGACTAAGGAGCAGTAAGGTACTATAGGTCGTCAGCTTAGCTGGTAGATAAGAATACTAAATACGGAAGCAGTGCTCTCGTCCATGTTCAGCCTTGTCACCATTCTTCCATGAGCCTGTAGAAATCTCTGGCTAGAAAGCCCTGAGACCGAGAACGGATGGTTGTACTGGCTGATTTAGTGTCAACTTGATACAAGTTAGTCATCAGAGGAAGGAGCCTCAGTTGAGGAAATGCCTCCTTGAGATCCAGCTTTAAGGCATTTTCTCAATTAGTGATCAATGGTGGAGGGGCCAGCCCATGGTAGGTAATGCCATCCCTAGGCTGATGGTCTTGGGTTCTATTAAAAAAAAAAAAAAGGCTGAGCAAACCAAGTAGAGTAAGCCAGTAAGCTGCATCCCTCTGTGGCCTCTGCATCAGTTTCTGCCTCTAGGTTCCAGCCCTGCTTGAGTTTCTGTCCTGATTTCCTCCAATGATGGACTACGATATAGATGTGTAAGCCGCACAAACCCTTTCCTCCCCAACTTGCTATTTGGTCTTGGTACTGGGTTGCAGCAATAGGAACCCTAAGATAAATTAGTACCGGTGTAGTGCGATATTGCTGTGTCAGACCTGACCAGATTTTTGGGACGATTGGGGAAGAACTTTGGAACCATTGAGGGTTGAGAGTCCAGTGTGATCTTCTGTAGGGAGCTTGGAAGATGAGAAGGTTGAGAGCAGTGCAGAAGATGCAGGCCTGGCTTGTGAAGTTTCAGAGGGAAGATTAAAGACTCTGTCTGGCACATTTGCTCTTTTGATTTAAGCTTCTGTGGTTCTGGTTAGCCCCGGCTGAAGAGTCAGCTGTGATTAACAAGATACCAGAACTACTGAAGTGAAACCTTTGCATTACTAGGACAATTGATGCTGGGCAGCTGGAGCTAAGAAATTAGCAGTGACTAAGAGGCCAGCATCACTGAAGAAAGTGTTTCCTGAGAGGACAGAGAAGCCATGTTTCCAGAGGCAGCCAAGGTCATAGCTCATGTTGGCAGCAAGACTTGGGGATATGTCAGAGTCGCTCAGATGATACTGGTTTAGAAGGTGTGAAGGGGTCACAGAGAGCAGCTGAGGCTTGGCACCGTGAGAGGCCAGGAGAAGCCATTGGTGAAGGTAGAGTCTCAGTGGCAGTTGAAGACCCAGGACTGATAGGGTCGTGCAAGGAAGTTGAGGCTTGACACCACGAAGAGAATCCATGAGAGGCTATGGGTGAAAGTGCAGCCAGCTGCAGCAAGCAAGCCCAGCAATTTGAAGATGGATGCAGTTACTGTTGAAGCCTGCTTCAGCCAGCTACCATCACAAAACAGTCTGAGTCATGAGGCTTAAATCACAGAAATTTGTTCCTTCACAGTCTCTCAGACTGGGAAGTCCAAGCCTAAGAAACCAGCTAATTCGTTCTTGTCGAGAGCTGTCTTCCTGCCATGCAAGCAACCACCTTCCCATTAGGGTCTTAGTATGACAGGGGCCTGAACACTGCTCTCTTCCCCTAATGCAGTTAGATTAAGACTCCACCCTTATTACCTTACGTAGCTTCAGCCAGTCCCCCTCAAAGGTCCCCTTTCCACCTATAATTATCGGGGGGGGGGGCTATTTTCAACATTTAAATTTGTTAGTGGGAGGTAAGGACACGATTCAGCCTATAGAAAACTGTAAAATAGGGCTGGAGAGATGGCTCAGAGGGTAAGAGCATTGCCTGCTCTTCCAAAGGTCCTGAGTTCAATTCCCAGCAACCACATGGTGGCTCACAACCATCTGTAATGAGATCTGGTGCCCTCTTCTGGCCTGCAGGCATACATGGAAGGAATGCTGTATACATAATAAATAAATAAATATTTAAAAAAAAAAAAAAAAAGAAAACTGTAAAATATTTAGCTAATACAGACTAGATCAAAGACACTCATGCATGAATATAATAGGCGCAGTGGTTTAATGTCTGTTTTAAGGGGTGGGGAAGAAGCAAAGGAAGCTTATCTTTTCCCACCACTTCTTCCTCCTGTACACCCCAGTAATATCACATTCCAGTCCTCTGTGGTTACCCAGGGATGTCTCGGAGGAAAGGGGACCTTAGTTTATGAGATAAATCCAACTATGCCAGAAGATTAATATATTCTGGGAGAGTGTGCACAGGGCTTAATTTAGGTTTCTTCCTTAGTGTCTTGCTAAATCCTTTTTCAGTTAGCAAGATAACTCTTCATGCAGGGGGCATAAAAAAAAACACCTCAGAACTTGTATCACCTTAGAAAGATACAAAGTGGGGGCTGGAGAGATGGCTCAGAGGTTAAGAGGTCTTCCAGAGGTCCTGAGTTCAATTCCCAGCAACCACATGGTGGCTCACAACCATCTGTAATAGGGTCTGGTGCCCTCTTCTGGCCTGTAGGAATACATGTAGACAAAATAGTGTATACATAATAAATAAATATTAAAAAAAGGATACAAAGTGCTTCCAATTGCATAACTAAGTATGTATATATTCATATATCTTATGTGCCTGATATTGTGCTAAATGATTTCTAGAGCCATACCAGTTGATATAGCCATCCTTCCTGCAACCCCATGAGCCAGAAAACTGAGGCAGTGTTAAGTCACTTGCCCAAGGTTGTACATCTAGTAGGTGCTCAAATGCTACCTGACCCTCACAACAGGACTTCAGAGTCCCTATCTTTCACCACTCCGCTCTGCTGCCCGGTAAGGAATAGCACCAGCTTTAGGACTTTGCTGGGATAGTGGCTGGACTAAGAGATGATCAAAGTCAGTGGAAGATGATGATGCAGGCAAGCAACTACAGTGTAACTACAGTGCAACTACAGTGTAACTACAGTGCTTAAAGTGCAACTACAACAAGCAACTACAGTACAAGATGCTTAAAATACCCCAACAGAGATACAGAGTCAGAAAGTTATCATGGGAGATCACTTCTGTTGGGTTAACTATCTTTTAAGCTGTTAGTCTCCAAAGACTTTAATGGCCACATAGCAACAGGCTGTGTCCAACGTAAACATAATTTGCAACGGGGTGAGGTTGCAACAGTACAGGGTATACCACATTAACCTAATCTCTCCTGCACCCGTGGGAGGAGGTGCACACTCTCTCTGGTCACACTCTGCCCTTCTGAACGCAGAACTGGTTGCCCCGAAGTTTTGTCCCCAGGGCAGAAAAGGAAGATTGTATTCCTTCCCATTGCTCCTGCTCACTGAGCCCCTGTGAGCCCCAACAAGGGGCTCTTCTTAGGCGGATGAATAGATGTGTAGAGAGGCAAGAGGCCAGGACTTATGGGCTCAAGGATCTCTAAGATTTATTGGAGCTGCTGGTTAGAGCGCTGCTGTTTTCATGAACTGGACCAAAATGCTCTCACACCGGGCTTTCACCAACTAAATAAATAGCCTCAGGTGTCCACTGACCTAAGGGGACCTGCTTGTAGTTTGTATAATTGCCAAACCACTCACTGGGGCCTTGACAGATGAGTCCTTTAGGTTTCAATACGAAGTGAGAATATATACCCAAAAGAGAGACTGAAGTCTTTCTTTCCTTTTTTTTTTTTCAATATGTTTGTATATTTATTTGTTTGGAGACAGGGTCTCGCTCTGTAACCAAGACTGACTTTAAACTCCCAACAAACCTCTGGCCTCAGCCCCCCAGGTGCTGGCATTAGAGTCATGTACCACCGTGCCCAGCAGAAACAAATGCTTTCCAAAAGAGAAATACAAATTCCCCTTTTCTTGACCTTTCGTCGGTTCTCTTCTATTGAGTGCCCACTCTGCACTAGGAATCTTTCTGGGAGGTGAGAATGCATCAAGGAGCCAAGCAAAGATTCACGCCCTGTTGGACATTAGACTCGAGTGAGTGGAGGTAGATGATTAGCCAAGGACTAGTGCTGTGTCTTAGGAGGTGATATACATGTGATGGAAAAAAAAACAAACATAGAACAGAATAAGGAGGATTCAAGGGGCCAATTCCGACCTTAACATAATCGCCAACATAGGATCATTGAGAAGATGATGTTTGCAAAAGAATTTAAAGGATATTTAGAGGATTTGCCAAGTGATTATCTGGGGAGAGATAAACTAGACAAAGGAAACAGCAGGAGAAGGGAATGCCTGGCATGTTTGAAGGAGACTAGAGCAGAGATAGGTCGGGGCCAGAAGGATCCAAGGATGTGGACCCGTAAGCATTTAAAGAGACTTCTCTTTGTACAGTGTAGGACTTGACTATTCAACCAGGAAGTTGCCAGTAGAAGGGCAACTGCTGCGTTGCAAGCCGACTCTACGAGAGCGAGCGGGTGACTAGGAAAATAGAACGCAAGGACTGCAAATGCTGCAGACAGAGCAAGCTGTGGGAATGGCAAGTCTCCAGGCCAGGGAGAAAGGGCATTGTAGACCCAACTGCGGGCGTTATTGACATTCAGATGGTATTAAAGTCAAGGGATCGAGTAAAGGCAAGAGATTCCCTTGAGTCCTGGTAATACTGAGAAAGGAAGACACCAAGATGTAATGAGTAATGGGGCAGGCAGAAAGTACAAATGCTAAATTCTTGAAAACCAAGTGAAGAAAATGTCCCAAGAGAAAGGCAAATGGCCACCGTATCCAGTATCACTGAGAAGCCAAATTGGATGAAAACTGAGAATTGGTCATTGGATTTAAGCACATGGAGACTTAGCAAATGTTTCAGGACAAAGGAGGCAAAGCCAGAGTAGAACAGATTGACAGGTGACTGGACACCCTACATGATGTGTAAATTATATCACCATGAAGTTGATCTTAAAGCTCAACACAAAGGGAGGGCCATAATCAAACAGCCAAACTCTGGAAATAACATATAGATTCAGCAATAAAAAATGAGTTTAAAATCATGATGTGGTTATTCTGTGGGTTTCTGTACACTAAGAAAGAATCAGCGAGTATAGTCCCAGGGTCAGACAGGGCACCAGGCCAATGGGTCATTTGCTTACCTATTATCTTTAGTTGGTTTTGTAAGCAGAGCTGTGGTCGTGATAGGCTTTATGGCTCACAAAGCTTAAAGTATTTACTATCTGACTTTTATATATAGTTTGTATATATAGTTTGTCAATCCCTGGTCTAGGGCAATCAGAATGAATCAACAATTGCTGTTTGTAACAAAATGGATCAGTGTCTGCAAGTATTAACGTTGAGAGCACGAAGCAGTACAGAGCAGAGTCATCCCTGGATGCCCAGTTGGTGAAGTCTCAAAACCAAAGATGTTCTGACAGTGCTGGAAATGGTTTCCCTGGAACTAACGGCAGAGCAGCCTTGGGAAGTGTCCCTCTCGGTTGCCGGTGATTATCCGTTTCTTGAGCTAAGGGTAGGTGACCAGGAAAGTTCACTCTGAAAAAAATTAATTGAGCATTTAGGACTTTGTACACATCTCTAAATATCTAAATAAGATTTACTAAATTTAGGGGGCTGGAGAGATGGCTCAGTGGTTAAGAGCATTGCCTGCTCTTCCAAAGGTCCTGAGTTCAATTCCCGGCATCCACATGGTGGCTCACAACCATCTGTAAAGAGGTCTGGTGCCCTCTTCTGGCCTGCAGACATGCACACAGACAGAATATTGTATACATAATAAATAAATAAATAAATATTTAAAAAAAAAAAGATTTACTAAATTTAATCCCAGCACTTGGGAGGCAGGGGCAGGTGGATCTCTGTGAGTTCGAGACCAGCCTGGTCTATAGAGCTAGTTCCAGGACAGGCTCCAAAACTACAGAGAAACCCTGTCTCGAAAAACTAAAAAAAAAAAAAAAAAAAAAAGATTTACTAAAAATTAAACGTGCCAAGGGGAAAACAGAGTGAATTTTTGTTGTTGTTGTTGTTGTTGTTGTTGTTGTTTTTCGAGACAGGGTTTCTCTGTGGTTTTGGAGCCTGTCCTGGAACTAGCTCTTGTAGACCAGGCTGGTCTCGAACTCACAGAGATCTGCCTGCCTCTGCCTCCTAAGTGCTGGGATTAAAGGCATGCACCACCACTGCCCGGCCAGAGTGAATTTCTTTCATGAAGTTTTGCTGCAGGGGAAGAAAACTAAGAAAGACAGCATACAATAGGGCAAAAAAAAATGGGTGGGTAGGGAAGTGAGGGTATATCTGTAAGGAGCTGGGAGAGGGACTGGACATAATCAGAATACACTGCATAAAATTTTCAAATATATAATTTTTTAAAATATTTATTTATTATGTATACAATATTCTGTCTGTGTGTATGTCTGCAGGCCAGAAGAGGGCACCAGACCTCATTACAGATGG
The DNA here is from genome assembly GCF_018167655.1 of Microtus oregoni. Classification (NCBI taxonomy): domain Eukaryota; kingdom Metazoa; phylum Chordata; class Mammalia; order Rodentia; family Cricetidae; genus Microtus; species Microtus oregoni. The sequence goes on from NW_024543060.1 coordinate 66,611,007, forward strand.
TTGTGAGCCACCATGTGGTTGCCGGGAATTGAACTCAGGACCTTTGGAAGAGCAGGCAATGCTCTTAACCACTGAGCCACCTCTCCAGCCCCCTCAAATAGCTAATTTAAAAAAGAGAATTTGGTAAATACTGATAAAATGCTGGGGAAATTAGTAGGATGTGTTAATGTATTGATGGAGGTTTGGAAAGATGATGCAATTGCTAAAATGCTTGCCTCGCAAACATGAGGACTTGAGTTTGATTCCCCAGAAGTCATGCAAAAATATCTTGATGTGACAGCTTCCACTTGTTATCTGAGGAGACAGAGACAAGGAGAACCCTGGGATTTGCTGCCCTGCCAGCCAAGCCAAAATGGGGAGTTCGGGTCAAAGAAACCCTGTCTCAGAGGGAGTTGTTATTATTCCTGAGGGTGACATCTGTCTGAAGCTGTCCTCCAAACAACACACACAGACACATACAGAAGCGCGCGCGCGCACACACACACACACACACAAGCATTTTAATTGAAAAATTGATGGATAAAGAGCTGAAGATTTAGGAAGGAAAGACGAAACGGCTAGAGGGATGCCCCTGAGTAGGGTGGACGGACGGGCGGGCGTACTGTAGCGCAGCAGTGGTTCAGCTTTGACGGGGCATAGAAAGGTCCGTGAAGCCAGGTGTTGTTCTTAATTCCCGTTTGTCCTATGGGGTAAAGACGATTACGCAGGGAAAAGACACAGACACGCGGCGGTACCACGTGGTAGGTACACTTTTTAATGGGAGGGGAAAACACACTAGGAAAAGTGAAAGGAAGGGACAAAGGGAAGGGTTAAGAAGGGGAGGGAAGGGACGAACTCGTGGCTTGTCCTTGCTTTTAACAGAGGATGCAAAGGCTTCTGGGAAATGTGTCCCGCGCTTGCCGTCCAGAGGGATGTTGGGAGTTGTAGTGTCCTAATGCTGCGACCCTCTTCCAGTTCCTCATGCTGTGGTGACCTCACTGCTACTTCATAACTATAGTTTTGCTACTGTGATGAACCATGAACTATCACAGATCTGATATGGGAAACCTCAAAGGGGTCGAGATCCACAGGTGCTGCCAGCACCTTCTAGATGACAGCACCCTGGTGCTTCCCTTCATGTGTAAAGAGTAATTCTTGGTGACCAGGATTCCCTGGTGATCCCAGAGCAGTGTCCTATGTTCCTCTTGTAGATGCTCAGCTTCATTCATACTCTACAAGGGTTCTCAAGCGCTCCCGATGAAGGCAATACCTTTCTGTTTGTCTACTGAGACGATTCTGAGCAACTACAGTGATCATTTACATTTCCCACAGCCATGCCAGGGTTGTGCCCAAGGTTTTTAGATTTGTTAGCTTGGATCAAGCTAATAAAACGGTTTACGTCCCAGAAACTTATTGTCTCACGGTTCTGGGAACGAGGGCTGAGATCAAGGTGTACGTACAGTACATGGCTCTCCATTTATTCTGGAAACAGGTAAATGCACTGTCAAAGGAGGGACAAATTATGGCCGGGTATGGTGGTGTAGGCCTTTTATCCCAGCTCTTGGGAGGCAGAGGCATGGGGAACTCTGAGTTTGAGGCCAGCCTGGGCTACATAGTGAATTCTAGGACAGTCAAGGCTATGTAGAGAGATCCTTCCCCCCCCCAAAAAAAAACAAAAACAAATAAAACTAAAAATAATTATTTGAAGACTTTTCTTGCCCATAGATTTTTGGATCTTTTTTTAACAATATTTTTATGATTTATTTAACTTTTATTTTATGTGTATTGGTGTGAAGGTGTCAGATTCCCTGCAACTGGATCCTCAGACAGTTGTGAGCTGCCATACGGGTGCTGGGAATTGAACTTGGGTCCTCTGGAAGAGCAGTCAGTGCTCTTAACTACTGAGCCCTCTCTCCAGCCCCAGATTTTTGTATCTTTGGTGTAGGAACCGCATAAGAAACTCTTCGCTTGTTGTACAACGTCTTTATGTATGGGAACTTTGAGTCTAATACTAGCAACGTGGTAACTGGCTTTCACCTGATTTTCAGTCATGTGGAAGATGAGAGCTCGAAGCTGACCCCCACTAGCTGAGTTACATAGGGTGTAGGAAGGTGACTTGGGGATATCCTTTTTTTTTTTTTTTTGATTTTTGAGACAGGGTTTCCCCATAGTTTTTGGTTCCTGTCCTGGAACTAGCTCTTATAGACCAGGCTGGCCAAGAACTCACAGAGATCCACCTGCCTCTGCCTCCCGAGTGCTGGAATTAAAGGCGTGTGCCACCACCACCCGGCTCAGGGATATCCTTGATGAGAATACTACAACTTCAAAAAGTTGTCCGGATGATTTAGAGCATCTAGCGGGTATAAGGAATGCTGAATGACTCCCACTGGATAGTTCATGAGCACACATTTCAGAGAGGCTATGAGTAATACTGTAACGTGGAGGGGAAAGACATTGAGTCAGAGCAAGACTGGATCCTGCCAAACACAGAGAGCGGACAGAGTCATAGAACCATGAGGTCAGAGCTGCAAAGACCCACAGAAACAACTAAGGTCACCTCCTTGTTTTCTAGGCCAAATGGAGTCCATAAATGGAGGAGCCAGGGCATTTTGAGCACTTAAAAAGGCAGAGAGGCAAGCCCAGGACTTAAATATAATAAGAGGATTACAATGGATCAAATGAAAACAGAAGAGAAATGTGAGAGCTGTCCCCTAAGCCAGTGTCTAGACTAGATAATGTCTCCGCTCTCCCTCGCAGGTCACGGACACTGCCATGCCTTAGTAGTAACCTTCCTTCCACACTTCTGAGGCAAGCCCGCGGTCCTGAAGCAGGGATTTGCTCATAGGGCAAAGGAAAGGTCTCTTTGGAATGACCATTTGCGGAGGGCACTTTTTCTTACGGCACAGCAATGAGGCAGGCAAAGGTAAAATAAGAAACCCAAAGAACCATTGGACGGGTGTGATGAAATTCATCAGTGCAACTCAGTTAAGCAGGGTTCTTCAGAGTTAGACTGCCCAGCAACACGGATTATTACGGCGTCAACTGCATGGTTCTTCTCGTGCCTCACCTCGACCTCCAGTTTGCAGCAATCTCATCACAGGGATGACCATCCCTGGGCAGACATTTTGAAGACAAAAATCTGACCGTGACCTTTCTTGCTTATGACCCTCTTCACCATCCTCCCATGAACTAATCCTTCCTTACAGAGCATGCGCCAAGTTAGCAGATGAAGAGGGAAAACAGCCACAGGAATGTATGTGGCAGTCTAATTCATAATAGTAAAACTTCAGAAACAGGGAAGGAGAGATGGCTCGGCGGTTAAGAACATTGGCTGCCCTTCCAGAGGACCCAGATTCGATCCCCAGCACCCACACGAGGGCTCACAACTCTCTGTAGCTCTAGTCCCAGAGGATCCGACATATTCTTCTGGCCTCTAGGGGTTCTGCACACATGCGTTGCACAGACATACTTGCAAGCCAAACACCCGCATATCCAAACCAATAAAAAAAATTTTAATTTGGAAACAAATCAAATCCCTGGTGTAAAGGTAGCCGAGCAAATCCTGCTTTATCTACATGAACTGATAAGAATCTAGTCCATTCTGTGCCCAAGTGTGTGTTTGAATATGTGTGTTTGAAGACTTAGTAAACAGAACTCAGCAAACAACTTAAATTCAGTTGGGACAAATTGTGGGTGAACACAGTGGCAAAGTAGCAAAACGTAGGCAAGTGTTTGATACTGTGTGAGAGAATTTAAATAGGAAAAAATATGTTGTTTCTTCTGGGGGCATTCACCTGGTATTTGAGAGTGATTTTTTTTTAAAGCAGTAAATACGGATAGAGGCACAAGATTTCAGTGCAAATCCCAGCACTCGGGAGGCAGAGGCAGGCGGATCTCTGTGAGTTCGAGACCAGCCTGGTTTACAAGGGCTAGTTCCAGGACAGGCCCTAAAACCACAGAGAAACCCTGTCTCGAATTACAAAAAAAAAAAAAAAAAAAAAAAAGATTTCAGTGCAGCAGGATGGTCAGAGGCAGAGGACAGGGTACCACTTTAAGGTGGGGATGTTGGAATTAGGTCATTATGAAAGAGAAAAGGGAAGGGGCACGAGAGCCCACTGTGGCTTTGTGTGCTCACACGCTCACAGTCACCCTTGATCACAACAGCTCAAACTAGTGAGAACGCAGGCGGGAAGAGAACAGAGCTCTCCAGTGAGAGGGAAAACAGGCCTGACTTGCTTCAGCAAAATGCCAAGGTGTGATTGAAGGGGCCCCAGTGACCCACACGCAATTCTCTTCTCTTTATTGGTGACGCTTGCGGTCAAAGGCTTCAGATCTTGCTTTGTTCCAGTGTTGTGCGAGGGAGTGAATTTAGGGTTTCATGCACGCTAAGCGAGCATCTCACCACTGAGTTGTATCCCCAGCCTTCCTTTTACAGTCTGCTTTTCAGAAGGATCTCACTGAATTGTCTGTGTTGGCACAATTCACTGTGTGTGTGTGAGTGACTAGGATGACAGCTATTAAATGCACACGAGTCACTGAAGTATCCGCACTTTGTTGATTATTTAATCTTTTATGGTTGGTTGGTTGATTGATTGATTGATTGATTGGTCTTGGTTTGGCTTTCTGAGACAGGGTTTCTCTTTATAGCACTGGCTGTCCTGGAACTTGCTTTGTGGACCAGGCTGGCCTCACTCAAAGAGATTCGTCTACCTCTGCCTCCAGAGTGCTAGGATTAAAGGTGTGCACCACCACCACACGGCTCTTATGGCCTTTTTTTTTTTTCCTTAAGGTCCTTCTACCCCCCAACATACCTAAGTCTAAGACTATTTGCCTTTTGTTTCTGTCTGGGCACAGTCATATTGTGAACTGACTCCTGAGGGCTCCTGTTTTCTGCCTTTTTAAGTCTAACTCTGCAGCCTCAATCCTGGCTTATCCTGGGTTGACCAGGCTCTTAAGAAAAACTGGTTCATGTATCCCAACTCATGCATAATCAGAAAGTCTCTTTCCTCACTTGCAGCGAGAACCAAAAGCCAGTAGGATGTTATTTATGTTGGCCCATGTGTGCGTTCTCTGCCCACCAAGGAGACCAGGCATAAATTAGAAATTCCTGGTATAGGAAAGAGGTCTTGATTTTCATTTATAAATCCATCTCTCCAGAGCTCCTGGATTCTCCCTCAAAGTCTACTCCTATAAAGATCTGACTCGCATCTCACCTAGTCTGTGAATTCTCTCCTACCTGTGAACCTTCGGGGAAAAGGTAGTCTTGGTGTCTGCCAGGCTACCAGAGTCTTGTATCCTGAGAGCTGCTCGTGAGACGGCAGCTCTTATCTGTCTTTGTTTCCTCACGGCCTAGCATACAAAGCTCTCAGTAGAGGGCTTCTCCACTTGTTTTAAAACTAGGCCTTGCCAAGTGTGGTAACATGTCTGACCCAATGTTCAGGAGGCAAAAGGGTAGAAGATCTTTGTGAATTCAAGGCCAGCAAGAGCTACGTAGTGAGACCCTGCCTCAAAAAAAGGCAAAATAATAAAATAAAATTGGTTTTTTAAAAATAGATATAGGGAGATAATGAGAATAATTGAGCCTGTAATGAGAGACTTCTCTTCCCACTTGACGTTTTCTTTTTTCTTTTCCATCTTTATTTTATTTGCAATTGTGTTTGTGCATGCGTGTGTGTGTGTTATGTGCTCATAAGTGTGGAAGCCAGAAATGGGTATTGGATCCCTTGGAGCTTGAACGGTTGGGAGTTGTGAACCACCCAACGTAGCTGTTGTAAACAACTCTGGTCCTCTGCCAGAGCAGCAAAGTGCTCTTAACCACGGAGCCAGCTCTCCAGCTAGTACTGTAAAATTTTACCAGATTTACCTGATTATATGTGTTTGTTGACGGTCACCTTGGACAGAGTCTCCACGTGTATCTCTTACACTGCCTCTTTGTTTTAGCAAACAGTTTGCCCTTCTTTTCAAGCATATTGGTTTGGATGTTCCTACACCACTGTTCAGTGAGTGGTCTTCTTGGCTCTCCCCTGCACACCTGAACGCTTTAAATCCCTATTGCTTGGGGCTGGAGATATGGCTCAGTGGTTAAGAGCAGTGACTGCTCTTCCAGAGGACTCGGGTTCAATTCCCAGCACTTCCCAGCACCCACATGGCAGCTCACAACTGTCTGACGATCCAGTTGCAGGGGATCTGACACCTTCACACCAATGCACATAAAATAAAGTTAAATAAAGCATGAAAATATTTTTTTTTTTTTGGTTTTTCGAGACAGGGTTTCTCTGTGGCTTTGGAGCCTGTCCTGGCCTGCAGGCATACACATAGACAGAATACTATATACATAATAAAATAAATACATAAATAAAAATAAATTACTGCCGGGCGGTGGTGGCGCACGCCTTTAATTCCAGCACTCGGGAGGCAGAGGCAGGCGGATCTCTGTGAGTTCGAGGCCAGCCTGGTCTAGAAGAGCTAGTTCCAGGACAGGCTCCAAAGCCACAGAGAAACCCTGTCTCGAAAAACCAAAAAGAAAAAAAAGAAAAAAAAAATCTCTATTGCTCCACCCATATAAATCTGGGAACATGACCCTACTTGGAATTGTTATAAACAGAATCTCAGACTCCTCAGGTCTATCCAACCCAAATCTGCCTTCTAATGGGAAGCCAGAGAAATCTGTAGCACATTCCACTTGGAGAAGCTCTGCCTTAAGTCTCTAGCAATGGCCACTGTCCTAGCTCATGGCTGCCTCATTTCCTAGTCTCCGATCATTCTTAAGACATCGGCCTCCACCGTGTTAGTCATCCGTGACTGTGTCTAAAGTCACCATAACTTACAGGGCTGGAGAGATGGCTGAGCAGTTAAGAGCGCGGGTTCTTTCTGCAGAACCCATTTCAATCCCAGCACCCACATGGTGGCTAACAATTGTCTGTTCTTCCAGTCCTAGGGAATTAGATGCCCTCGGGCATACTTGTGGTATGCCTGGTACATACAGACAAAGCACCTATATATCTAAGATAAAAATAAATAAATCTTCAAAATAATTAACTGCAACTTCATTGCTCAAAGCAAACTTTCACTGGTCTCACAGCTTTTGCAGGTCAGGAATCTGGGTGAGGCTTATCTGAGCCCTCAGGGTCTCTCCCAAAGTCACAGGATGCTCTGCAGGGACTGCTCACTGCTGTGGGTGTTGGTGAAATCACTTCCTCCATTCCCGGTATTGTTGGCCCCAGGCCTCCCTTAGTCTTTGCCTGGTGGGTCTCTCAGTTCACAGTGTAGCAGCTGGCTTCAATAAACAAGCAAAAAAGAAGAAGAGAAAGCAGTTAACCTAGAAACAAGAGTCTTTTACAGCCTAGTGTTGGAGGTGGCAACCATTCTTTCTCTGGGCTTGTTTTTTGTTAGAAGTCATGGGCTCGGCAGGAGTAGTGCTCGCCTTTAATCCCAGCACTCTGGAGGCAGAGGCAGGCGGATCTCTGTGAGTTGGGGCCAGCCTGGTGTACAAGGCAAGCTCCAGGACAGCTAGGACCACACACACACACACACACACACACACACACACACACACACACGAAAAAGAAATAAAACAAATAAACCTATCTTGAACTCCCACTCCCCTCTCTTTTACATGGAATTGTTTCTTGTGTGGTGTCATCGACCACATCCCTCTGTCACCTGTTTTGGGAACTGTTGTGAAATGGCTGATTTCCCTCCAGGGTTGACGGTTTGGTTAGATTGTGCATAACTGTGTACTTCGTGCAATAGCACATTCCAGGCGTGTTTCTTCTCTTTGTCAGTAATGCCAAGATAGGTGACTGACTTAAAGAGCCAACAGCTAGATCTCTCCTTCTTTAAGCTACAATCCTTTTGTTCCTGTTGCTCAGGCAGGAGGATTGATTGGCTCAAGCTTGAGGCTACCCTGAGATATTTAATAACAGGCCAGGCAGGCTATATAACAAGACCTTGCCTCCCCTTGTAACCTGCACACAATAAATGCATGGGGTGATATACACTCTGATATCAATTAGAATACTGGAAAATCTTTTGTTGGTGGTGGTTTTGTTATTGTTTTTGTTTTGTTTGTTTTCTTTTCCAGGCAGGTCTCCCTGTGTACCCCTGGCTGTCCTTGAACTTTCTCTGTAGACCAGGCTGATCTGGAACTCACAGAGATCCGCCTGTCTCTGCCTCCCGAGTGCTGGGATTAAAGGCGTGCGCCACCATCGCCCGGCCCTTGTTTTGTTTTTTCGAGACAGGGTTTCACTATAGCTTTGGAGCCTGTCCTGGAACTAGCTCTTGTAGACCAGGTTGCCCTTGAGCTCGCAGAGATCCATCTGCCTCCACCAGAGTGCTGGGATTAAAGATATGAGCCACCACTGCCCAACTGGAAATTCTTAAAAGGCAGTCATATTGTTGCTATATACCCAATTCATGGCTTCCTCTGCCACTAGACCAAAACTCACCTAAGGAAGGTCACCACTGACTTCTTTGTCATCAAAATCAAGTTTCTGTCCATCCTTCTGAACTTCCAGAAGTGGTTTATAACCTGTATCTTTTAAGGTTTTCTTTATCCCCATCTTCTATATATGTGTTTGTATATATGTATATGTGTATGCATGTATATGGTTTAATTTCAACATCTCCTACTTCACTTAGCTATTCATTTACATCCTTCTTGAAGTTTTTCTTTAACAGACTCCAGAAAAGTACAAAGGTCTCTCCTTGGTTTCAATTTGGACTCTACTCTGCCCACACTAGTAATCTAGTACAACTCAGGTAGATCAGACAAGCGTGCAATCTAGTGTGACCCCCGGGCTGTGACACATCTACCAGGAGAGTTGCTAGCCATGGCTTACATAGAGCTAGCACAAGCACTGTCATTTTTCCTCAAAACTACTTTTCTATCATTTCTTTTTAAATTCATTTTTAATTAATTAGTGTGTGTGTGTGTGTGTGTGTGTGTGTGGTGAAGGCCGTGTAGAGATCAAAGGAAAACTTGCAAAAGTCTGTTCTCTCTTTCCACCATGTGGGTTTTGAAGATCAAATTTAGGTCATCAGGCTTGGCAGTGGTTTAACCCTAATAGGCCATTTGGCAGAACCCAAAACTGCTTTTCTTGATTCCCCCTTATGTCATAGTGGTAAGAATATTTTCCTAGTTGTTTAAATTCAAAATCATGGCATCCTCTTTGCCTCCATTTCTTTCTAATTCTCTCTATGAGATCATTTCCAAATATATACTTTCCATTTCATTTTAGTGAACTGATTTTTTTTAAGAACAAATAACAATTATTTCCCCAGGTCTATCTTAAAACAAATGATGAAAAGCTAGCAATCGTATTTTTATCTCCTTCAGTGGTTACTTCTATTTACTTAAACATTTTTCTTCTTAAAGCCTACAATATTTTCTAGCCTTTACTTTGGATTTTTTTTTTTTTTTTTTTTTTTTGGTTTCTCTGTGGCTTTGGAGCCTGTCCTGGAACTAGCTCTGTAGACCAGGCTGGTCTCGAACTCACAGAGATCCACCTGTCTCTGCCTCCTGAGTGCTGGGATTAAAGGCGTGCGCCACCATCGCCTGGCTTACTTTGGATTTTTTAAAATTTATTTTTGTGTATGAGTATCATGCCTGCATGTGTATGTGTATATGTGTATATTGGTACCTGGTGCCCGCAGAGGTCAGAAGGCAGCCTTGGATCCCCTGGAACTGGAGTTAGAAATGGTTAAATCACCATGTGATTGCTGAACCAGGCTCCTCTGGAAGATCAGCCAGTGCTTCTGTAGCCCTGCGTCTGTGTTTAAAATTTTATTTTTACTTGTTGTCCACTGACTGACCATTAGATTTTCCTCTTTCCAGCCACACGTGCGTATACGACTCTTCTGCTCTGGTTAGCTATATGTCAAAGACCTATGGCTACTCTTCCAGCCTGCCCAGTAGCGCTAGCAAGTAGTTCTCCATTCAAGAACCAATCAAATATGGTCAACTGTTGAGACACTTAACACGTTAGAATGACATTTTATTTTTTATAAAACTACTTCAATAAGTTTTCTTTTGAAAGACCCTCCAAGAGTGTCTTTCCTCTGGGGAGACCCTTCCCAAGGAACAGCGAGACCACTTGTACGGATGCAAACAGCAAGAGGTTTATTCAGATACACAGGTACCTGGGGCGACAAAGTCTCTCAGAGGACTTGTGCGCCTCCAGGTCGGGGTAATGGGTTTATATATGTTTTGGGGAGCAAAAAGCTCAGTACAGAAGCGAGAAGCATAGTTACAGGGTTTTCATTGGTCAGTTTGAATGTGGCCGAGTTCAGGTCGGGACAAGGTCTCTAGTTCCCGAGAATTCAGATATGGGCTGCCTTGGCTCTTATCTACGGCAGACTTCACCGTTCCTCCCCGCCTGGGACAGACGGTGCCTAGCCATATTCTTGGTATTCCCGTTCCTCCCCTGGCCCAGCCACAGGTGTCTCTAGCTCGTTTTGGCAGCTTTTAAACTGCCCTTTGTTCAAACTCTGAATATTCAGTACAAGCCTTGTAAAATGGCGTTACCGGTGCTAAGTCGTTTAATAAGCTGGGCGGGGGGGTCTTTCACTTTTCTTTCTTGGTTTTTTGAGATTGCATTTCTCTGTGAAGCTTTGGAGCCTGTCCTGGAACTTACTCTATAGACCAGGTTGACCTTGAACTCAGAGAGATCTACCTGTCCCTGCCTCCCGAGGGCTGGGTTTAAAGGCAGGCGCCACCACCACCACCGGACTTCTGTGTAGATTCTTTCTTGGTTTCTCCGTCATCTTGTAAAATTCCATCTCTAATAGCTCCCTAACAAGTGTTTCCTTGCAGTGGGCTTTAGAAAGCTTGATTGTGGATCTGAAATGTTTTTATTCCACCCTTACTCATAATTGGTAGCTTCTGTAGAATTCAAGATCAGAAATCTTTGAAAAGAAATCTTTGTTTTTCAATTACCTATTTATTTATTTATTTTGGGTTTTTTGTTTGTTTGTTTGTTTGTTTTTTTGAGACAGGGTTTCTCTGTGGTTTTGGAGCCTGACCTGGTACTAGTTCTTGTAGGCCAGGCTGGTCTCGAACTCATAGAGATCCGCCTGCCTCTGCCTCCCGAGTGCTGGGATTAAAGGCGTGCGCCACCACCGCCCGGCCCAATTACTTATTTATTTTGTGTGTCCACTGCCATATGAGACAAGGCCTGCCATAGTCCTGGAGCTGAACAATTAGGCTACAATGGTTGGTAACTGAACCCCAGCGATTCTCTGACCTCTGCCTCCCGCCACCGGTGTTGGACACATGCACCACCACACCTGACATTACAAAGAAGCTTCTTGAGACCCAACTCAGGTCTTCATGCTTCAGGGCAGGTAGTGATATTTCATTTGTATTTTAGTAAAATAAAACTTGCCTGAAATTTAGAGAATAAAACAGCCGTACTCGTCAGCCTTACAGACCAGGCACACACCTTTAATCCCAGTAGCCAGCCGGTTTAAATAGCAAGGTCCAGGCTAGCCAGGGCTACACAGTGTCTCATTTTTATTTTTTTTGGTTTTTTTTTTTGTTTGTTTGTTTTTGTTTTTGTTTTTCGAAACAGGGTTTCTCTGTGGCTTTGGAGCCTGTCCTGGAACTAGCTCTGTAGACCAGGCTGGTCTCGAACTCACAGAGATCCACCTGCCTCTGCCTCCCGAGTGCTGGGATTAAAGGCGTGCGCCACCACCGCCCTGCTCAGTGTCTCATTTTTAAAATAAAAAAAAAAAAGAAAGGAAGCAAGGAGAAAGTGGTACATACTCTTTACCACTGAGCCAGCTCTGCAGAAGCACAACTCCATCTCCATTTTTCACTAGAATCTTCTAACAGCTGTTTATTGTTGGTGTGTCTTATCTAAACAACGAGGCAATTTGGTGATAGAGTAGCACAGTTGTCCAGCAGACGTGAAGCCAGGGTTGATCCCCAGCACCACACTCCATCAATCAACTGAGACAGAAGTGTTCACTAGTGCCTCGAGAATGCTGCTCCGTTAGGCAGGGTGTTTACCCACTCTCCTCAAAGGTTCTCTGAGAAAACCAGTGGATCCAGCAACAGAGACTAATCTCCGTGAAGTCATTCTGTCTGCCGCTAGTATTAAAAGACTAGAGATCTCGTCCATCATTTTGCAGACCTTCATTGATTCTTCAACTGTCCCGGGGCCCAGGGCTTTTCTTGTTCACCCTCTGCAGATAGATAGAATGCCCCACCCTCAATCCCTGGAAAGGTATATCAGCCAGGTTCACTAAAGAAAATAGAAAACGATGCAGGTACTTTTGGCAATGGAAAGAAATTAGATCCAAGTAATTATGAGTCACCAAATTCACCGGGAGGGCTTAAAAAGAAGACGAGGCTGTCTTGAGGAGACTGAGTCAAGGTTCTCGCTGGACTATCTGTGTCTTGATGCTCAGGAAGCTGCCTACTCCACACTGCCTCTGTGTTCCTGTATCCTGAAATCTAGATCTGGAACCATAGCAGAAATTCCCACTGCTGTATCTGTGCTGGTGAGAAGCAATTGCAAAAAAAGAGGATGATGGCCCCGCCTAACTTCTCTGACCCAAAACTAATAAAAGCGCATTGAATTGTGAACCCCAAATTTATATTCCAATGCCTTAGAAGCAAAGTTACCAGATACACATGCTGATTCTGTTTATTTGCTTTAATATTGTAGCTGCTGACCACTGGGATGTTCGAATGAGCATCTATCAAGGCAATGTCCAAATTCTCTACCATTGGGCAGGACCGGTGAGATGATCTGGGGTTCTAACCATTCCCTCATATAATGGAGACTTCTCGAATTTCATGGCAGGAATCAGAATGCCTCTTTAGGTTGCAATGTATCTCTGTTCATTAGAAATGGGTCTCTCAGTCCAGTCGGTGAATTGTGGGAGATCATCTAGAAAGTGCCTACCACATCCAGAAATGTCAGAGCTTTCCTCCAGATGAAAATCACTGCTTTTCAGCATCTTTGGGTTTGTGTGTGTGTGTGTGTGTGTGTGTGTGTGTGTGTGTGTTAGTCTTCTGACGTGATACTCCTTCCCTCTCATACCTTGGATCAGATGCACACTGTCTCCTCCTTGGAGTGGAACAGATCCTGCTGTAGTATTACAGTAGAGTTAACACACCAGAGAATAAAAGAACTGACTTTGGAATGAGGGGAAGGGATCAGAATCTGTGTGTGAGCCAGACCCTTCTTGATGTGTGAATTTATTAAAATATGTGCCCCCTTCCGGACTTGAATTTCATTTCTAAGAAGTAAGGAGAGTGAAACCTACCACATGGAGCTCCTGTAAGGATGAACTTGACGGATGCCTAGAGCAGCTAACACTGGGACTGGAGAGATGGCTCCGCAGTTCTTTTTTTTTTTTTTTTTTTTTTTTTTTTTTTTTTTTTTTTTTTTTTTTTTGAGACAGGGTTTCTCTGTGGCTTTGGAGCCTGTCCTGGAACTCGCTCTGTAGACCAGGCTGGTCTCGAACTCACAGAGATCCGCCTGCCTCTGCCTCCCGAGTGCTGGGATTAAAGGCGTGCGCCACCATCGCCCGGCCGCAGTTCTGAGTAGTAGAGAACCTACGCTTGCTTCCCAGCACCCACACAGTGACTTAGCTTGCAAGGGTCTGTAACTCTAGATCCGGGAAATCTGACAGGACCACATATGCACATGCCGTACAGGCAATCCAAACACAAAATAATATCGTTTTAATTTGTATTTTTTATTTATATTTATTTATTTATTGGTTTTTCAAGACAGGGTTTCTCTGTGGCTTTGGTTCCTGTCCTGGAACTAGCTCTTGTAGACCAGGCTGGCCTGGAACTCACAGAGATCCGCCTGCCTCTGCCTCCCGAGTGCTGGGATTAAAGGCGTGCGCCACCACCGCCTGGCTTCATTTTTCAAAGAATAGCGGTTAATGTAATATCACTTCATAATAAATACATATGTCCCTTTGAACTAATTAGCATATCACTACCAGTTCATTCTTAGCATACTTTAAAAAACTAGTTGTATTCTCCCTGCCTCCCACAGGTCTTGCCATGGAGTCCAGGCTAGCCTTGAACTAAAAAGTCCTCCTGTCCTCTGGAGTGCTGGGATGACAACACCCAGATTTCTTTTCCTTTTTATTTTGTTTTGTTTTTTGAGACCGAGTTTTAGTTTCTCTATAGCTTTGGAGCCTGTCCTGGAACTCACTCTGTAGACCTGGAACTCTCACACTCAGACCAGGCTGGCTGAAAACTCACAGAGATCTGCCTGTCTCTGCTTCTCAGGTGCTGGATTAAATTCATGCCCACCACCGCCCACTTCACCCAGATTTCTGTAATATTTTAAACCAAATCATTCCTACATCAAAATGCAGTGAATTGCGGTTAGTCTCTCTTCAGGAACCCACTCCCACATTAGTTTCTGTGACTCATCTTCGAGAAGCCCACAACCACGGGCCTCCTCTGCCCACCACAACCATCCACATGGGCCTCCTTTGCCATCACAACCATCCACACGGGCTTCCTTTGTCCGTCACCCCAGGAGCAAGCCAGTATTATACAATGCCTTTATCAAAGTCCAACTCTGCTTCATTAAAAACAAAAGCCAAAAGCCTATTAAACTGAAACCCTTGAGCATCCCTTTCAAGACTGTGCCATGAGTTATCATTACCTCCTCATGTACCTGTCTCTATTCTGAGTCTTCTCTATATTTATTCCGTGACTCACCTTACGGCTCCACCAAGAAAGCCCTTCTGCGAACCCCACTTAGAGTCTCTCACGTCACTCAACCTTAGCCATTGGCTTTCCCCCCTAATGTGCCCACTGAAACCTTAACCAGACTTAAGGTTAAAATTCTACTTTCTTTTAGAAATCTCCTTGTCTACTATAATCAGAAGCAGTCCCTTCCTGACATGCGTTTCCAGAAAGGTTAGTGTAGTAACTGATGACCCCTTATTTTATAAGATAGAGTCTCATGTGACCTCAAATTCCTGGGTTCAAACAATCCATATGCCTCCCAGATTGAGACTATTGCCATGTGCCAGTGGATAGATTTTTTTTTTCCCCTTTTCAAGACAGGGTTTCTCTGTATAGTCCTGGCTGTCCTGGAACTCACTCTGTAGACCAGGCTGGCCTCGAACTCACAGAGATCCGCCTGCCTATGCCTCCCAAGTGCTGGGATTAGAGGTGTGTGCCACCACCGCTCAGCGATATATTTTTTAAATGAGTATCTCATCACATGCTAGTACCCCCTCTGCATCTAGATTCCAAACCCTCAGAGGACAAGAGCCACCTTTATGTGTCCTTGCTTCCACGGCACCGAACACCTTATCTGGTCAATGAAACGGTTGACAATGGCACAGGTAGAGGGCTAAATGGCACACAGGAAAACACACTGTAACATGGACAGTCAAACCATCCCAGACGATACCACGTGCTCATTTGACATGGTTTGTAACTGAACCCACCGGGTGAGGGTTCCTTCCATATTGTCAAGCTAGAGAAGCTGCATCCAAACCCAACCAACCCTGTGCTGTGCTCTTTTCTTGTTTCACTCTGAGAAATGAGTCTCACTCATGCCCTGCTCTGGACTGTCTTAAGAATTGCATCGTTCAGGTGACCTTGCCTTGCGTTCACGATATTGCAGAGGGTTTCCTGTTATGTTGGGCAATAGTTTGTTCATTTTCATTGTGATTAAAAATCCCATTATGTACATGTCCAGAATTCATGTGTTTCTTATGTTACCGAAGGGCATTTACATTTCCAGCTGGGGATTATCGTTAACAACTCTATGAACATTTTTGTACACATGAGCTGTCAGAAGGATGCTGTGACCAGTTTCAGCTGGTACTGACTGCTTTGGATGTACAACTGTAACTGCCAGGTGGATGAACCTGTGTCCTCCAGGTTTCAGGGTCCCCAGCCTCCCAAGTGTACCAGCATTATGGGACTTATTGGTCCTCGAAATCTCTTCAGGATTTAAGAATGTATACATTTTTATAAGTCAGGTGGTTACAAAAAGATCTCATTTTTTTTTTTTTTTTTTTTTTTTTGGTTTTTCGAGACAGGGTTTCTCTGTGGTTTTGGAGCCTGTCCTGGAACTAGCTCTTGTAGACCAGGCTGGCCTCGAACTGAACTCACAGAGATCCGCCCTGCCTCTGCCTCCCGAGTGCTGGGATTAAAGGCGTGTGCCACCACCGCCCGGCAAGATCTCATTTTGTATACCTCATCACTAGTGATGTGAATCCCTTTCCTTAGGGCTATTGATTACACATTTCACCTATAAACTCATAGCATTGGCTGATTCCTCAATTGGTTATTTTTGTCTCCCTGCTTCCCTTAACTGGAGGGCAAATTCAGGACCTGGTGCATTGTAGGCAAACATTCTACCTCTGAGCTATATCCCAACCTTTTTATTTCCTTTTGACAAGAAGGAGTATATATCTTGGAAATTATATTTGGTTAATTACATTGATTGTCTTGACAAATAATTTTTGAGCATTTATCATTCTCAGAAGACACAATAATGAAGTAAAAAAATAATAAAACATTTGAAATTCATGAAGCATTTTATATTTTAGTGTAGGCATGGAAACAATAAGCAGAATTTATTATATATTAAATTTTATATACTCTGTGATAAACACTATGGAGAGGAAAGTAGGGATGAAGGATAGTGAGGCCATTTTAAATAGTGGCCAAGAAGGCCTCACGAATGTAAGTAAAACCCTTAAGATTAGAAAGCAGGCCAAAGAGATGTGTGAAGGAAGAGCACCCTAGGAGCCAGGTGTGGATCAGGAGTCCAAGGTTGGGCATTGTTGGATGTGTAGCAAGTTTAAGGCTAACCTGGGCTCAAGAAAAAGAGAAGAAAGAAAGGAGGAAAGGAAGGAAGGAGGGAAGGAAGGGAAGGGGAGGGAGGAAGGAAAGAAAGAAAGAAAGAAAGAAGGAAAGAAAGAGGGGAAGGAAGAAGGGAGGAAAGGAAGGGGGAGGAAGGAAGAAAGAAAGAAAAGAAAGAGAGAAGGGGAGGAAGGAAAGAGGGAGGGAAGAAAGGAAGGGAGAGAGGGAGGGAGGAAGGAAGAAGGAAAGGAAAGAGACAGAGAGAGAGAGAAAGGAAAAAAGAAAGGAAGGCAGCAAGCAAGCAAATCAATAAACAAAACACTGGCAAACAACGATAAAGATCTTAACTAGAGGGAACACTAACAAACACAAATGCAAAGGCCTTGAAGTGAGAGCAGAAGTGGGTCGTGTAAGGAACAAAGAGGCCACTGAGGCCTAAACTGAGCCGGAATGCTGTGGCTCACAACAAATGGGATCCCAGCAGTCAGGTGAGCCCTGTGTGCTGTAGAAGAGCACTGTGAAGTCGGCCATTTCAACGACTTGCCTTTCCCTTCCTGGTGTGGAGAAGTGGGAAGAAGCTATTTGAAGGAAAGTTTGAGCAAATGAGAGGTACGATACCATCACTTTTTTAAAAGCCCACTTGGAGGGACAAACAGGAGCAAGTGTGGTGGCTCTCAAAATAACCCAGGTGAAGATAATGGTGGCTTGAACTAGGTGATAGTGATGGGGCGGTGGCTCCTGATTAAAGGGAGTTAAAAGATAACCTGTTATCTCTGACCCACCTGAAGCTGAGCAGAGTTCACTGGGTAGCTGTTGATTAACTTGTTTTTCTTCTCCAGAGAAACTATCTCAAGGAATACTAAAGAACTCAGACTAAGATGGACAAAGCAAAGTTTCCATCCCATTGGTAAGGGCTGGTCTGTCATTCAGTGGATAGGCAAAGGCAATCATGCCTTGGGTCATGCATGAAAGCTGTGGAGTTTGCAGAGCCTGGGTTGGTTTTCAAAACAAACAGAAGCAACAAGATTCATTGATGCGTCAAAGTGGGATATTAGCAAAATTAAGAAATCACATTGACTGTATGTTTTTGTTGTTGTTTCTGGTCTTGGAATGTTGATGCTTCCATGAGTTGATAGTGGAAAGGCCCAAAGAAGACCGTGGTTGATAGGAAAGAGCACGTGCTTCCCTTTAGATCTACTGGCTTTGATAAGCCTTTGGATGGCAAATGCAGAAATCAAGTTCGCAATTGTATGCAGGAGCTTGGAACTCAGCATGATTTAAAGGCAGCTTCATGCTTGGTGGTGCACACCTGTAATCCCAGCCCTTGAGAAGAAGAGGCAGGAAGATCAGAAGTTGACTTGGCTATAATTGTGAGTTTGAGGCTAGCCTTGGGTACAGGAAATCCTATCTCTAAATAAATAAGAGTTTTGTTAAGGAGTTTTTGTTAAGAGTTTGTTGTTAAGGAAACAAACAACCCAAATCTCAATGGATTAAACTTGTTCGCATTTATTTCTTGCTAGTGTTACACCCAAATGGATCCCAGATTTTCTCTAGCCTAATGGCCAGCTGTAGGCCTGATTCAAGTTTGGCCTTATTTGGAAGTTAACAGCCACGAAAGTAGCCCAGCCCTGCAATAGAATCATGCTGCATATTCTTCTTAGAGGAGAGATTTTGAGGAAATCCAGAGTGTAGATATATAATCTTTGCAGAAGAGGGGGAGCAAATGCTTATAAATCATAAACACTAAGGAGGAGAAATTCAAAGACTGAGCTCTTCCAGCATTCAGGGACTGTGGAGATAAGGAAAAAAAAAACAACGAAATAGAGAAGGAGCAGAAGACAAAACAGAGACAACAGTGGAAAAGTGCCAAGAGAGAAAATATCTCTCAAGAAGGCAGAATCAAATGTGTTGCGTGCTACAAATGGATCAAGCAGGATGAGGGCTAACATCACTCAACACGCTCAGCAATGTCAGTCTCATGCAATTTGGACCTGGAAATTGATGAGGTGCTATGGGGATTTGAAGGGACTGGGTTTTAAATGCCTTTTCCCAAACTCATGTTGAAATACAATCTTCATTTTAGCCATATCAAATATTAAAAGATGTTAAGAGTAATGATCTTGGGCTGGAGAGATGGCTCAGCGGTTAAGAGTATTGCCTGCTCTTCCAAAGGTCCTGAGTTCAATTCCCAGCAACCACATGGTGGCTCACAACCATCTGTAATGAGGTTTGCTGCCCTCTTCTGGCCTGCAGATATACACACAGACAGAATATTGCATACACATAATAAATAAATATTTAAAAAAAAAAGAGTAATGATCTTTTCTTTAAGAGGTAATTGGGCCCCTCATCAGTGGGCTAAATGGGTTCCTTACAAAAGGACAAGACTGATTCCCTGCTTTCTATTCTCCCCCTTCTCTCTGCTCATTTGCCATGGGATCAGCATCATGAAGGTGCTTGCTAGATGCTGTCCCTCAACTGTGAGCCGATATGGTTCTCTGCAGTATAAGTAGAGTCTGTGGTATTCTGTTACAATAGTTCAAAACGGACTGAGGGGACAAGGGCCTGACTGATATGGACTGAAAACCGAGCGGGAAGAGAAAAGTGAGGCCGGGTGGCTATTGGTAGGCTGTTCCTCTAAGACGTTTTTCTTGGGAGAAAGTAGAAAATAAATGAATGGTTGGGTGAAAAAGTGAGGGCAATAGCAGGAATTTTATTAAGACATGAGATATGGAAGTAGGATTTTATGATAATATAAAAAGCCCAACAGAGCTGGGCGGTGGTGGCGCACACCTTTAATCCCAGCACTCGGGAGGCAGAGCCAGGCTGATCTCTGTGAGTTTGAGGCCAGCCTAGTCTACAGAGCGAGTTCCAGGACAGGCTCCAAAGCCACAGAGAAACCCTGTCTCGAAAAACAAAAAAACAAAACAAAACAAAACAAAACAAAACAAAAAAATCCCAACAGAGGGGCTGGAGACATGGCTCAGAGGTTAAGAGAAATGGCTGCTGTTCTGGAGGTCCTGAGTTCAATTCCCAGCAACCACATGATGGCTCACACCCATGTATAATGAGATCTGGTGCCCAGAACACTAGATACATAATAAATAAATTTAAAAAAAAGCCCAACAAAGAACGGAAAACTGACGAAGGGAAATATTCTTTCTTTGTTCCAGTATCTAGGATGGAACCCAGGACCCTATCAGACACTAAGCGAGTGCTCGGCTACTGATCTGTCCGCATCTGTACACCAGGAGAGAATTGTTAGATCCCTTGATAGGCTAGAAGTTATGAGAACCAGTACATAGCAGATGACTGATTTTCATTAAGAGTATAATCCAAAGAAAGGTATTATGGGTCATGTCTGCAGTCTCAGCACTTCAGAGCTAAACTTAAGAGGATCAGTGGTTTCAAGTCATTTTCAATTACATAGAGTTCGAAGTCAGCCAGGCCTACGTGGAATGCTGTCTCAAACCAAAACAAACCAAAGTGGAACCAAAACCAACCAAACAAACAAACTCACAGTAACAGGTAAGAATGCAGAACTAGATCGTGGTGGTGCACACCTTTAATTCCAGAGCTCTGGAGGCAGAAGTAGACTGATCTCTATGAGTTTGAGGCCAGCCTGATCTACAGAGCTAGTTCCAGGATAGCTAGGGCTAGGGTAACACAAAGAAACCCCGTCTCAAAAAACAAAAAATAAAAATAAAAAAGAAATAAATAAAAAAGAACAAAGGACTGGAGAGATGGCTCAGTGGTTAAGAGCACTGGCGGCTCTTCCAGAGGACCTGGGTTCAATTCCCAGCACCCACCTGGCAGCTCACGACTGTCCGTAACTCCAGTTCCAGGGGACCCAACACTCTCACACATACATGCAAGCAAAACACCAATAGAATAAATGATTTTAAGAAAAAGATTGCAAAATAAACAAGTGTAGACAGGTGAGGAGAGGTGATATTGGATGCATGTGCTAAGTCTTGTCTGGCGGGTCTTATTAATGTCATTCACTAGAAATAAAGATAAGTGGTTTTGATTGGGAGACCAGGGATAAATTCGAAGAGCTGAAGGAAAGTATGACTGGCCTAGCAGAGTGAGAATGTGCTTGGACCTGACCGTAACTGGGGGTAACACAAAGAGGAACTTGTAGCAAGGGACCATTGCATGTGCGCATGTCTGTATGTGCGCATGTCTTCCAACAACATTCAGATGAAGAGGTGTAGGTGTAGAGCCAAGTGGAGGACTGGGTTTAAGATAGTGATAAGTGTTCAAAAGGTGAGACTTTTTAAAAATCTAATTATTTACATATTTAACCTATGTATTGGATATGTGCATGCCAAGCACATGTATGGAGATCTGAGGACAATTTATAGGAGTTGATTCTATTCTTCCACCATGTTGATCCTGGGGATGAAACTCAGGTTAGTAGACCTGGCAGCTAGTAAGTGCCTTAACTTGCTGAGCTATCTCTCCATCATCTTCCGGCCAGTTCCCCCATCAGACTTCTTGAGCTAAAAAGTCTTAGCTACATACTTCCTGGGCATGTAGCTCGGTTGGTAGAAAGCATGCCTCACACTCAGGAAGCCCGAGATTCTATCCCAGCACCACATAAAACTGGATGTGTTGGCGGATGCCTGTACTCGGCACGTAGGAGGTGATGGAGGATAGCTGGTCAGAAATGTAAGGCCATCCTTAGCTGCATAGTGAGTCCAGGGCCTGCTTAGGCTACAGGAGACCTTGTCTCAGAAACAAAAGGAAACAAAGCAGAGAACAGGAGCTAAAGCAGCTATGTGAATGTCTGCTGTGCATGCCTTGTGTAGTCTGAATTTTCCAACCCATGGTTTACCCATCAACATGATGTTCAAACAGCCTTTAGACTCATTTGTGTGTGTGTGTGTGTGTGTGTGTGTGTGTGTGTGTGTGTGTTTGTTTTGGCTTAGTTTCTCCCCTTATTTCCTGTGGTCCGCCTGCCTGCCTTATCTGGCTTTTATGGCTACCCACATTCTGACTCTAGCTACTAATCCCAAAGCAGTTCCTAGGCTAACATTTCGAAATTCCTACTCTAGAAGAAGATTGCAGATGCTGCAAACCCAATCACCACTCCAAAGGCCAACTCTGTTCAGTCATTATCTGCTGTGTCTGGGTCTTTCCACCTTCTCGAGACTACAGCCCCATGCGTCATGATCTCTGGAGGAGACCGGTTTTCTTTGGCTGTTGGCGCAAGTGGAATAGACGGGGAGCTTTGGAGGACCATCTTGGCCAGAACTCTCCTGGAAGTTTTATATTTTCACTTTTAAGCATTCAAGTCTTTCACTGACCTGGGATCAATTTTGATGTAATCTGAAATAAGGATCTTTTTCTCTCCAAATATTTAACTACTTGCCCTCATACAGTTTATCAAATTATTTGAATGCTAATTTTTACCACCACCACCACCTATCATTTCTTTCATTTCTACCTTATTCTTTAAATGCCATTGTTGACCGCCTAGCTTAGGTCACTTCCTGCCAACTTCTATCTAGATCACTGCTGCCGCCTTCTGACTCTTGGTGTTCAGTCCCTTACACACAGTTCGGAAGGAATGACCTTTGCGCAACATAAAACTGATCATGTTGCTTCTGTATGCAACCTTTCAGTACTCATTCAATTTCCTAAATTTGATTGGCTGAATGATGCTAGCTTATTTATCTAGACTAGTGCAGACTTGCGTGTGCGCGCACGCGTGCGTGTTTGCAAAACTACCTCCCCCCATAGCCTATCCTAAGGACTTTTTTTTTTTAGCATGCTGAACATTCCATGGTATGCCTTAATCGGATATCTGCTCCACTTCGCCTCTGACCTACCTCCTTGTGTTTTGGATGACCAAGTCATCCGTCCATTAGGTTTCACTAGGAGAGCATGTCCTTTAGAGAATATTTTGTGATCATCTTCCTTGAGCCCAGAGAGTAGGACTTCTCCCATGCATACTATACTGCCCATACTTCCCCACCACAGCCCTAATCATGGAGAGTTGCGATAGCTTGCTTCTCCATCTTCTAGATTGTAAACCACATGAGAACCAAGCACAGCGGCTGCCGGGGTTAGTTATATCTGTAGGTGACCCAACCTAGCATCACCCAGGAGTGGAGCCTCATTTGATGAGTCACCTCCATTAGACTGACCCGCGAGCATGCCTGTAGGGGACTGTCTTGATTGTTAGCTGACGTGGGAGAGCAAAGCCAACTGTGGGTGGTCTCTAGGCAAGGAGTTCTGGGTTGTGTAACAAAGCTAGCGGAGCGTTGAGCATACATGAGTCACCAACTAGCATTCCTCCCCAGTGTCTGCTGTATTTCCTGCTAGGAGTGAGTCGCCTGCCTGGTTAGAGTTGCTATCATGGGAAAGCAAGCATGCCTGCCTTCAGGTTCCTGCTTGAGTTGCCTTCCGACTTCCTGCAGAATGTAACCTAGAAGTAAGTATAAGCTAAATAAACTCTTTTCCTCCTTTATGTGGCTTTTGGTGAGAGTGTTTTATCATAGCACCTAGAAGATCAGTCCTCATCTGTAATCCTAACACTTGGGGGATAGAGACAGAGAGAGATCAATAGTTAAGGCCACCCTTTCCTTTGAGAGGTTGCGCCTATCCTGAACTATAAGAGCCATTGCCTTAAAAATAAATAATGTTTTTTTGGGTTTTGTTTTAAAGGCAGGAAGGATGGTTCAAGCCTAGTGTCTTGAGTTTGGTCCCTAAGACCCACATGGTAAAGGAGGGAACTGACTTGGGCAAGTTGCATACCACGGCACTCACATAACCCACCGGCACCTCACCACAACCACACTGCCACAAAATAGAAATGTTATAAAATCAACAACAATGAAAACCCTGTAAAACAAAATTTTATGTTCTCCTCTTTCATCCCTAGGACCTAACACAGACTAAGTTTGTTTGTTGGTTTATTTATTCTCCAGTGTTGGAAAGTAACCAGGGTTGGTCGCTCAAGTGCTAGGCAAATGCTCTTCCCTCATCCACACGTAGTAAATTTGTGTAAATATTTTCATATTCTTTTTCATTGGCATATATTCTGTGGTTATGTTTTGAATTCACGAAAAACATCAACTACAAGGGCTATCGAAGAGACTATGCAAGGCAGGAAGGACATAGAATGGCAAGATCGCTTAGACTTCTGTGACAGCGACAGGCAGTAAACACAGCAGTGGTATAAAAACAGTTGTAGTTGGTGTGAGGGAGAACTGTGTGGATTGTGCCGACCTGAGCTCGATCCAGGATCCAGTTCTCAAAGGGGAGAATCAGTTCCCAAAGATAGTCTCATGATTCTGCTTGTATGTTCTGATGTACTCACACCAGGTCTCACAGGCACACACAACAACAGAAGTGATACACAAGGGAAAACAAAGAAAATCCCCCATTCACACTGATGGCTTCAACTCTAACCTACGGCTGCAGGGCTTACTTACCTCAGCACTCCCAGCCTCTCTTAGATTCTTCTCCGACACACGTACCCATTACCCTCAATATTCTAGCAGTTGGTTTTAAGTCCACGCATCTGGCCAATCGTTGGACATCTTTACGCTGTCACATTACCAGATCAGACAAGTCTGGGCTTGTCTGGTCCCCGGAGTTTGCCTTTTCCCTGGGGACAGAAAGCTCATTTTCTGCTCATGCTGTGTGTGTGTTTGTGTGTAGGTCAGAGGTTAACAATGGTAACCTCTTCTCTATCATATTTTGTGTGTGTGTGTATATATATATATATATATGTATGTATACAATATACATATATATACACATAAAGACAGGGTCTTATGTATCATATGTTCTGAGGATGACCTTGAACTTATTTATTTATTTAGGTGTTGTTTTTATTTTTTTGACAAGGCTTCTCTGTCCAACAGCCCTAGCTGTCCTGGAACTAGCTCTGTAGACCAGGCTGGGCTTGAACTCACAGAGATCCCTCTGCCTCTGCCTCCTATGTGCTGGGATTAAAGATTACCTTGAACTCCTGACCACATCTACGACCCCCTCCCAACTGCTGATATTGCAGATGTGCGCCATCAGTTTACTTGGTCCTGTGGATGAAACCCTAGGAATTCTTCCAACTAAGCCCATCCTTAGCCACCTTATATTCTGAGATAGGTTCTCTCACTGAACCTGGAGCTCATTGTTCGGCTAAAGGGACTGGTCAGTGAGCCCTGGGCATCCTTCTGTCTCTCCCCAGCACTGGGATTTCAGGGTCGCGCACTCATATTTTTGTTTATTTGTGTGCTGTGTGTGAGTACTGGTGACCCAGACCTTCCACATTTATTGCAAGCTCTTACCTGGCCAAGCCATCTTCTCAGCGCTTCGTTTTGTTGATTTTCGAAGTCATTTTTCAAGATATTTTTTATTTGCTTGCATTGGAGAGGACTACAGCAAACAGGTTCATCTTTTGCTATCAACTAATATGAAGCCAGGAGAAAAAAAAAGGGGGAATTCCATCAAGCCTGTTATAAGTAACTGGCCATTTTTCAAACGCTTGTTAGTCAGCCATTGTATATTTTTGTATATATTTTTGTAAAATATTTGAATTCTTTGTTTTTTTCTAGGGAACTTTTAGTGCTTTTAATTTTTTTTTCCCTTTCCCTTTTCTTTTCTTCCTTGTGTATGTTCTCACCAACTAGTTTAAACTGGCCTTCACCTGCAATCTTCTGGCCTCTGCCTCCTGAGGGCTCAGATGGACACCACTGTGAATGGTTCCAGTACTTTAGCAAAAATAAGTAAGTAAGCCGGGTGGTGGTGTTGCACGCCTTTAATCCCAGCACTCGGGAGGCAGAGGCAGGCGGATCTCTGTGAGTTCAAGACCAGCCTGGTTTACAGAGCTAATTCCAGGACAGGCTCCAAAGCCACAGAGAAACCCTGTCTCGAAAAACCAAAAAAAAAAAAAAAAAAAAAAAAAAGTAAGTAAGTCAAGGGGCTGGAAATGTGTCTCCGCAGTTAGGGGCATTGCCTGCTCTCCCTGATGTCCAAGGTTCAATTCCCAGAGCCCATATGGCAGCTCACACTCCTCTATAACTCCAGTTCCCGGGAATCCACTGATCTCTTCCGGCCTATGTGGGCATCAGGCATGCACATAGTCCACAGATATACATGCAGGCAAAACACCTATGCACCTGAAATAAGAAAAAAATTACATCAATATTTCTTTAATAAGAAAGTCAATTTTACTGAGTTCTTTGTAAATTTAAAAGAATTGTTTGTTGTAAATATTTTCTAAGTTAACTGAAAATGTTTTCTTTTTTTTTTTCTTTCTTGATATACCAAAGCCGAAACCCAGAACTTAAAATTTAAAATGTTAAGCACATGTTGTATGACTGGGCTATACCTAAAACTCTAATTGTATTTTTTTAATTTTTAAAATTAAATTTTATATGGTTAAATGTGTTGATATGTTTCTTCATAGTTTTATATGACTAGGCTTTCTGCAGGTGGTCACCCTGCAGATCCCACTTCCTTATCCACGGGCTGGACAGTCTCTTTTACTCTGTTTTTGCTGGACAGTTTTAAAAAGTCCTACTTTTGACTCCATCCATCTGGAACTTATTTTGCTTTACTTTTAGCCAATGTGCAAAAATTTCTAATACATTAGAAATATCATTATTATGCCTTCCAAAATCGCCACAACTTTTTATTTCCCTTTTGAGTCTATCTTATTTTGATTTTGCTTATGTAGAAATAGTAAAATTTGGGTAGGTTAGTCTATTAATCATTAGTGATTTCTCCTTGCTTTTCAGCTTAGAAAGGCCTCACTGTTTAAATATTTAATATACACTTATATTTTCTTTTTTTTTCCTTTTCCTCATCTCCCTCCTCTTTGCCTCCCCTTAGGGTTTGAATCAAGGTGGCTTCCATTATACAGAACTACTAAGCTTGTTGAACATTGCTTCAGCCTCTTGGGGGCTTGTAGTGTAAGAAAACCATGGGATCGGGATTGGGATGGGTTTTTTTACACTACAACCCTCTTTCCCTCCTTCATAAAAAAAAAAAAAGCCAAAACAACAACAAAAACAGTTCAATGTCTAGTTTCTCAATACATATTCACAAACTTGACAACTCATAAACTGTTAAAGTAGGAGCCTGTCTTTAGATATTTAGTATATAAATCTAGCCAATTCTACAGAGAGCATGAAAAACAAACAAATAACCAAAACTAGCCCGGTTCTGAGGAGATACTGCTTGCCTCTCCTTACACCTTGGGGTTCTGTTCTATGTCACTTCCTTTGAAGTCAGTGGGGCTCTGTGCAGGACGGCTGCGCAAACAGCACACCAGCCTCTATACATGAAGGTGTGAACTGCCATTACGATAAACCATTCACAGTGTGGTCGAAGGAACATTGGTTTAATACACTCGGCGGTTGCCCTGCAGATCCCACTGTCTGTGAGAGCTTTGTTCGACTGGAGCAAACAAGAACGTTTTGAATCTTGACATACAAGGGCTCATTCAGCAGAGCATCCCGTTATGAGAGGAGGCACAGTGCTGGGCAGACATTGCAGGTCTGAGCCAGCACACTGAGGGCATTTCTCTCACATCCTCTCCATCTGTAACGAGTCTGTTTTCAAGTCCCCAAAGTGACTTTTCTATAGATTGGAGGGATGTATAAATATTTTATGTGTTTATGCTCACACAGAAAGCAGGGTAAACTGCAATCATAGAAAAGTGGCCAGGCCTTCCAATATGGAAAGAGGACTCTGCAAACTTTACTTGTGAAAAGGGTACTAAAGTGAAAAGCAGAGTGTGTCACAGAAACAATGGGAGAAGCATCTGTCTAGACAGTGTACTGGAAACATAGGATTGCAAACAGTTGCTTTCAGCCTCAGCCGTTTTGTTCATCCTTCTACATAGTCCTCCTCCATCACCTCTCCCAATACCTACATCAGTTCATTAGAAACCTAAATCAAATGATGATGATGGGGTCTTAACCCTAGGAACAGTGGCATGAAGGAGTGGTCCAAAGGAGGTTGATCAGGGACCCCCCCCCCCACCTATCCCATCCCCTCACTTTAGAATGCTGTCTCCTTTCTGACTCCAGCGCACCATCCTGCTCTGCCTCCAGGTTTTAGTTTTGGCTGTGGCCCACGCTCAACTTGAAGAGTCTTCTCTTGCTAGCCTGTTTTCAGGGCACTACAGCAGCCTGTGGGAATTTCTCCTTTTGGATACTATCCGAGTAGAGGAGACATTTTCAACTTAACATTTTCAATTCTTGATTTTCTTCCCCCCCCCCCCCCAGAAATCCTCTGTCTATGGTTAGCTTATAGATAACATTCACATCTTTGAAAGTGGATGAGATCACTAATGGAGGAAAACAGATGAAGACGACAAAGGATGGAGTTCTGGGTGTTTCAAATGTAAGAAGTTGAGGGGAAACACAGGAGCGACCTGTCTTGGAGGTCTTGCTACAGGACTCCATAAGGACTAACATCACGCTTTAAAACTACAATCATGCGGAAGACCAGGTGTGGAGAAGAGTGCCTGTAATCCCAGATCTTGGGAGTCTGAGGCAGGAGAGTTCCTAGTTGTGCTTTGAACTTCCTCACAGCCATACTTAAAATAAAAAAATGCCGGGATCCTTTACAAATCCTTTAAAATATTAAGTCCCATCTCAGAGTTGGTCTTAAGAGCATGAATGATGGAAACAGTCTCCCCAAATTAACGACTCTCTTACTCCTTCTGCATTCATCACGAGATGCGCTGCAGCCTTATGGCTCGTTTCTATGAGACCACAACTCATCTCCCCAACTGGCATTTTTATTCTCTTCTGGTGCTCGGCGTTCTTGGTATTCTCTGTAACATCCTGTGCCCCGTGCACAATAAGCACGCAATAAACATTTGCAGTGGTTTGGGTCCAGGGATATTTCAAATTAAACACCTTTCAAATCAGGAATAACTTTGGATTTCCACATTTGTATGTATCTTTTTAAGTGCATCAAGCTTGCTGTAGGAGTAATAAGAGTTCAGCCATTAATTTACTATAAGAGAAACATTTTAAATATGTGTAGTAGGACTTCTTACTTAATTCTCCTTTCTTCCTTCTCCAAAAGTCGTTGGCTTTCTCTTCAGAGAACATGCTCCTGAAACACTCTATTCCCTGATCCCCACTATTATCCGCCCGTGCTCTATCTTTGTAGGTGAGATGCTCTGCCCCTGTGAAGTACACTTTGTGCACGCGTTTCTGCTCTTGCAGGGAGCAACTCGAGGATTCTGCACTTGGCACCATTCTTCATCCTTGGCTGCTCTCCACAGTCACCGCTTAGAAAACTCCTTGGGCTTCTGGGTTCCTCGCCCTCATACACTCTGTGGAGATTAGAAGGGGATTCTATTACACGGCATTGAAAATGTGATGGAAAATGAAATTTGCTTTACCAAGAAAGGAAGCATTTGCACTGCAGCTCGTTCCAACAGGAGTCTTAAACGGGCATTGTTTTCAGGGAGGTAAAACGGCATATGGGCAAGTTCCTGATTTAGATCACCGCTTGGTAAATATCACAGAGTTTAAGACCACGCACGCATTAATGGGTGCAGAGGGGCAGGCAGCATTCATAGTACAGTGGGCTGATCATGGCTGACTCGTGTGTGTGTGTGTGTGTGTGTGTGTGTGTGCGCGTGCGCGCGCGCGCGCGCGCGCGCGCCCTGCATTTCAAACCTAGGGCTCTGAGTAGAGTGGGTAAGCACTCTACCTCTGAGCTACACTCCTCACATAACAATTGACTCAAGCCGGGCGGTGGTGGCGCACGCCTTTAATCCCAGCACTCGGGAGGCAGAGGCAGGCGAATCTCTGTGAGTTCGAGGCCAGCCTGGTCTACAAGAGCTAGTTCCAGGACAGGCTCCAAAACCACAGAGAAACCCTGTCTCGAAAAACCAAAAACAACAACAACAACAACAACAACAAAAAAAAACCACAATTGACTCAATACTTCAACATTCACAGTGTTGTCAGGCGGTGGTGGTGCACGCCTTTAATCCCTGCACTCGGGAGGCAGAGGCAGGCAGATCTCTGTGAGTTCAGTTCGAGGCCAGCCTGGTCTACAAGAGCTAGTTCCAGGACAGGCTCCAAAACTACAGAGAGAAACCCTGTCTCTGAAAAAATTTTTTTACAGTGTTATGAAATTCAATACCAAGTTCAAATACAAATTCAAAATACAAATGCAAAATTCACAGAATTATAAAATTCTTAATACAAAGAAGGGATAAGTGTTTAAAATAAGGAATATATCAATTACCTCAATCCTATTGTTAGATATTGTATACATATATTGTACTATCACACTATATTCCATAAAGATATATAAATAAGTCAATGAAAACTTTAATGTATTAAATAGATATCATAGATATCATATTATTTATATTATATTAAATTACAATATATATGTAAACTATATATTTATATATTATATGCTAAATTCTTTTTTTTAAAGATTTATTTATTATGTATACGACATTTTGCCTCCATGTATGCCCCCACACAAGAGGAGAGTGTCAGATCTCATTACAGATGGTTGTGAGCCACCATGTGGTTGCTGGGAATTGAACTCAGGACCTCAGGAAGAGCAGCCTGTGCTCTTAACCACTGAGCCATCTCTCCAGCCCTATATGCTAAATTCTTAAAATAATCTTTAGAAGGTTCTGTTCTTCTAGGGATTTAAGCATAAATGTTGTAAGTACATACATTGCCTGAATGTTGGATTTTGTTTGTAGGAATGTAAGAGATCAGGCGAGGGCCCAGAAACCGGTATAATGATCCATCGGCTTTGGTCACATCTGTGGAGAGGAAGGAGCCAGGGGTTGGGGTCACTAGAGGGAAAGCGACACTTTCACGTTTAACCCACCCCTATCATATACAACCCAAACATAGTCATTTATTACAAAATCAGCCGTTTATAAATGGAAATAAAGTGGTCCACTGTTCCCTGTGCAATCTGAACCTAGCACTCAAGTGCTTAGACTCTGTTTGGTAAATGCTTAAATCATTCTTCAGGTTGCGTGTATTGACTTTACTTTCTCTTCTATTCAAAAGCATGGGCTAGATTATTGTCCATTTTAAGCTTTTTCATGCATCGGGCCTTGTTGCCGTCCTTACTGACATCCATTAAGCTCTTCTAGTATACCTCCGGACGGATTCTATTAGTATTACTTTGTTAATCTCTCACAGAAACACAGCTGGGCACCACCAGTCATCACTTCACAGTTAAAGAAACAGACCATGGGCTAGCGAGCCGGCTCAGCGCGAAAGGTGCTTGCTGCCAAGGCTGAGGAAGCTGAGTTCTGTCCCTGAGGTCCCTGTGGTGGACGGAGGAGCGCTTACTCTCTCAAGTTGTCCTTTGACCTCCCACGTGCACTGCGGCACGAATGCATATATCTCCAGCAAACCAGTAAATAACCATGGTTTAAAAATAAAAGGATCAGTCCAGAGAAGTTTGTTTTGCACAAACTGGTCTCACTGCTAGGAGGCACCGGGGCTAGGCTGTCTCCCTGGCAGGGCAAGAAGGAGGGGATGGAACTGGTCTGTGGTTTAAGGTTTTGATTGTATTTCATAGTTGGCATATACACTTTTGTCTAATTGGGAGGTGACTAAAGGCATCTGGGGCTGGCTGATGTGTTGGCTGAAAATTACTATTATTATAAGGATGATTATTATAGCATTTACTAATTATGCAGGGCTTTATACTTCAAAGCCCTGTGCTTTATAATCCTTTATTAGCTACGTCTCAAAACATCTCCATGACAGAAAGATGCGTTTAGCATCTGTATTTTCCAGGAGGAAAATCTGAGGCCGAGTCAGAGGGGCAACCATTTTTAAAATGACGTGAAAAATATTTATAGTGTATGTGTTCTCTGTGTGTGTGTGTGGCAGGAGGCGGGTCCTCAGAGAACAA
The DNA here is from genome assembly GCF_018167655.1 of Microtus oregoni. Lineage (NCBI taxonomy): Eukaryota > Metazoa > Chordata > Mammalia > Rodentia > Cricetidae > Microtus > Microtus oregoni. The sequence continues at coordinate 66,642,691 of NW_024543060.1, forward strand.
CCCGCATGCCACGTGCGTTCCAGTTATCAACCACAGGTCACTGGGCAAACACCCTTTCCCCCTGAGCCACCACTTTGGTTAAAAAAAAAAAAATAAGAAGAAGAAGAAGAAGAAGAAGAAGAAGAAGAAGAAGAAGAAGAAAAAGAGAGTAGAGGTGGAAATGTAACCCTTCATTCTTTTTTTTTCTTTTTTTTTTGAATTTTTCGAGACAGGGTTTCTCCGTAGTTTTTGGTTCCTATCCCGGAACTAGCTCTTTTAGACCAGGCTGGCCTCGAACTCCCAGAGATCCACCTGCCTCTGCCTCCCGAGTGCTGGGATTATAACCCTTTATTCTTTAAACTCATTAAAATAACGTACTCCTGTGGACAAGACGCCAATTAATTTAACCCTTTTATAGACCAGTGTAAGTTCTAATACTTTTTCTTAATAGCTAATTGAAAATAAAATGCAAAATATAATAAAAAAATCGGTGCTTATTCCCTTGAGGTTATTTTTGAGGCTTTGCTACATTTGTGACAAGGTGACATTTTGCTCAGATTCACTCTTACTAGCTCCCATTTTTCTACCACAGCACAACATGACTGCAGATACTGGTTTCCAGTGCTGATCTTGTTAGCTTGCATCCATTGTCTGTGAGAAAAAAAAAAAAACCCACAAAACAAAACCTTTCACTATGGGCAGAAGACTTGGTAGTAACTTTCGGTAAAAACAAACTTCACACAAGTATCATATGAGACTTCAGAAAACTTCAGATGTCTGGTAGTTCATACACTTCAGAAGGAAGATGATCAACATGTCAGTACATCGTGGGAAGCAGAGGGAGGGAGATGAGAAGGTTCTTGTGGGTTGGTTACAGATTCCTCTAAAAGGCCTGGAGGAGATAGGCACATTCTTCCATAAATAAGGTCTTCCAGGTGGGAGGCAGTCATGGCTCTGTCACATGGGAAAAGCTCCATAAATACTAGTTTAGTGGTTAGGACCGTGTCTCAGGAGACAGACTGTCTGTTTCTAAGCCCAGCTCTGTCCCTTGCTATCCTACCTTAACCAGCTGTGCAGCTGTTTCTGGGGCTCTTTCTCCATTCAGAACAAAGGGGACAGAAAGATCCAATCTCAATCTCAGAGTTACCTCTAAGTATCTGATATTGTCTTTTCTCTTTCCAAACAGTTGACAGCTAGAATCTACAACTCCTTTAAGTTGGTGGTGGTAGGCGATCTGGGCATGTAACTCAGTTGTTCCGGTATTTATCTAACATGCGTGAAGCCCTGGCTTCCATCCTTCCATCCCCAGCACCTCACAAGCTCACGTCACCCTTGGCTACCTAGTGAGTTCAAGGCCAGCCTGAGCTACTCACTTTGTTAAAAACAACAAAACAAAACCCGTTGGTGTGAACTATATAATTTGTTGTCTACACTTGCCTTTTGGGGAACTACTCTCCAAGAAAATACCTTTAAACTCTTTCAAAATACATTCAAATAAATAGTTACAATAAGATTCTATATTGTTTTAAAATGCCCATGTTCTCTTCTACCTTAGTGGCTCAGACTTAGAGTGGAGATTTTACTTGTGAGGGAGAACAATTCACTAACTTTGATGAAGGCAAGAGGTGTCTGAACCAAAGACAATGGTGCCTTGTGCCAGATGCTTGCCAGAGTATGCTAAGTTTCAAGAGTGGCCAGAAAAAGAGAAATTGGGGACAGGGTTTTGAACCCCTGACCTTTCTGTCTCTACTTCCCAAATTCTGGGCTTATAGGTGTGCATCAGTACTTCCATGCTCTTAAAAAAACTTCAATGCGGTCCTACGAGAGTCAAATCCAGGGATTTTTCTCTAATAATTTGTTTAAATTTGTTTTATGTGCATTGGGGTGAAGGTGTCAGATCCCCTGGAACTGGATGGAGTTACAGACAGATGTGAGCTGCTATGCGGGTGCTGGGAATTGAACCCAGCTCTCCTGGATGAACAGGCAGTGCTCCTAAGCCCTGAGCCATCTCTCTACACCCAAAGCCAAGGATTTTTTTTTTTTTTTTTTTCCGAGACAGGGTTTCTCTGTGGCTTTGGAGCCTGTCCTGGAACTAGCTCTGTAGACCAGGCTGGTCTCAAACTCACAGAGATCCGCCTGCCTCTGCCTCCCGAGTGCTGGGATTAAAGGCGTGAGCCACCACCGCCCGGCAAAGCCAAGGATTTTTATACACAAGCATTCTACAAACTGAGCTACATCCCTGGCCTCAATTTTAAAGCTTTGAGTTGATAAAGTTGGAGAGACAGCTCAGCGGCTAAGAGCCTATATGGTTCTTTGCTGAGCATCGTGGTGGATGTCTGTAATGCCAGCACTTGACAGGCAGAGATAGGAGAGCTTTGTGAGTTTGGGACCAGCCTGGTCTACACAGTTACAGTCCATCCAGGCCAGCTGGGGAGACACAGTGAGATGCTGTCTCAAAAACAAAACAAAAGGCAGGAAAGAGTGCTGTGATTCAGAGCACTGGCTGCTCTTCCAGAGGACTGGGTTTGATTCCCAGCACTCACAGGGCAGCTCACAATCACCTGTGACTTCTTCTGGTTTCTGTATGCCTGCACTTGGTGCACGGACGTACCTGGAGGTAAAACACTCATACACAGGAAAACAAACCAAACAAACAAACTCACAAATAATAAAACCCATACTACTCCCACGAGTAACTGACAACAAACAAGATCATGTACTGCACTCTTTTCCCAGGGCCCCCAAGGGTTCCTAGTGCCAGTGGTGGGAGGCTCACAATCAAAAGAAACTGGCTTTCCAGGGCATCTAAAGTCTCTGGTCTCCACGGGAAGCTGCTCTCACAAGTATATATATACTCACATGCAGACACACGCCTACACACATAATTAAAAATAAAATAAATCTTGGGGCTGGAGAAATGGCTCAATGGTTAGGAGCAAAGGATGCTCTTAGATAGAGGATTTGGGTTTAATTCCCTTTACATATGTGGAGGCTCACCAACATTTATAAATCCAGTTTCAGGAGATCCAGTTCCCCTCTTCTGATGTCTGTGGGCACAGGCAAGTCATTCATACACAGAAAGTAAGTCTAAAAACAAATTCAAAAAGAAAAAAATATCTTAAAAAAAAGAGCAAACTTAGAGGTTATGTATTTATTTTCGGTACAAAATTCAGTACAATTCAGTACAAAAATTATGGGACAAACACATTGTAGAGCGGATTTTCAACTCCTTCTACCTATACTTCAACACACACAGTGTCCATAGTGCCCCCACCCAAAGCAGTGTTTTTTCAAGCACTGTGCCAAAGAAGGCAGAAAAGTTGAGGTAGACAAAGTGTGATCATCTTCACGTTTAAAAGACTCCAGTCAGGCAGGGTGACACTGTCTGTAATCCCAGTGCTTGGTAGGTGGAGGCAAGAGGAACGAGAACTAGAAGCTAGCCTGAACTGCTTCATAAGCTCCTACCTAAAAATAAAGCCGAAGCATTTAAAAAGCTCCCAGGTTTGGGAAGATTTGATGGTATCGGGAGGGGAAGGCAGTGAAAAATGCCACAGAGAAGTGTGGAGCCTTCGACTTAGGCTGGGTGGTAAGGGATCAGGCCTATGTTAAAACAAACAAAGCATAAACAAAGAACCCCATTATCTCCAGGCCTGGCAAAGGGTGAACGCTGAAGTGCAGCTCTTTTGTTTAACAAGCTGCCTTAATGGCTCTGCGGATAGCTGCTTAGCAGCGGCTGGGTCCTCGCCTTGCACGGCTCCACGAGGCATGGGGTCGGTGTGACTGGCACCCCCTTGAGCAACATTCAAGCTGTATTCTCTGTGAACAGCATCCCCTGCGGTTGTGCAACCTGGCTATTAAGTCAGTAAAGATGGGCCTGGAGTCTGGCCTGAGATAAAGATTAAGAACTAAATCCTTCTACATAATAAAATAACAGGAATTTTAAGTCTTCCTTTGCCGGGGGTCGGGGAGGGTGTGTGTGTGTGTGGGGGGGGTGGAGGTAGGAGGGTGGAGGGGTGCCTGGAATGGAAAGAAAAAAAATGGTTTGGATTAAAAATGCTTTTAGGATGAGGGTGGGCTAGCATTTGGTAACAAAGCAGGATCTGTGAACCTTGTAAGAAATTCCTGTCATTTAAATTACGCGTTTGGCAGGGTGGCGAGGGATAAAACCCAGGGCCTTGGGCGTGTTAAGCATTCTATCCTTAAGCTAAACCCCAGCACCTTGAGTTTTAGTCAGGGGCTCACTGTATAGTTCAGGCTGCCTTCCCACTTGTAACTGCCTCCACATGCTAAACACTGGGATATTACAAGCACTGGTGTGAACCTCTGGGCCCTGGTCTCTGTAGAGTTTTAAAAACACACAGAGAAGATCCTCTGTCCCTGGGTGGTGGTGGTGCATGCATTTAATCCCAGCACAGGAGTGTGTGTGTGTGTGTGGGGGGGGGGGGACAGAGGCAGGCAGATCTTTGAGTTTGAAGTCAGTCTGGTCTATAGAGTGAGTTCAAGGCCAGCCAGGGCTACACAGAGAAATCCTGTCTCGAAAAACCAAACCAAACCACCACCACCCTCAAAAGAAAAAAAGATCTTCTGTCATCTTCTTTAGGAAAGGAGACCCTGGCAAATGAACTTAAACAACTTTTGGGGGATGGGGCTCTCTTCTGGGTGAATCAAGGGAAGAACCAGAAAAAAGTTCACAAACGGGATGCCGTGTCTAAACGCACAAGACCATCACTTGTTACAGCCCTTTTACTGGTTTCCCTCAAAGAACTGAGAGCACTTTTATTTCCTCATTTATTTTGACATTCTCGTGTGGGAAGGGCAGATTTACGATAACATTATTTATAGACGGAGAAATTGAAAATAGAGATGAAATCGCTTACTCAATGCCGCATAGCTGGGGTGGTGGAGCCACTGGAATTCAGTTCTCCAGCCTCCAGCCACAAAATGGAAAACGCATGAGCTTTGGAATTAGAGGGAACTTTGAGTAATCCCGTTTCGACCCCAGAACAAGAATGTGGCCTTAAGTCAATTACTTCACCTCTGTCTCAGCTAGTCTCATTTGTAAAAGTAAGGCCATAAAACCTCACAGCACAGTGAAGATTAATTTAGAAAATGCAGGTAAAGCCTCAACACCGAGCAGTCCTCAAGTAAGGCTTGTTCCAACGCCCCCTCCCCCCCAACCCCAACCCAGAATTATCTGGTTCAAATGAAGTACAAATCAAAAAGAACTCCCATTAAAACTCATTTTACCCCACCTCATCTCCTATGGAGAGGAAAAAAGATGAATAAAAAAATTAAAATGTTCCAAAATGTCATTTAATTAACAAGCAGACTTTTTTTTTTCTTACTGAGAATGTGGCTCAGTGGCATTTGCTTCCAATGGGCTGAGAGACAGACTTCAGCCCTCAAGACTTCAAAACAAAAACAATCCCATGCTGCAGATTTACTAGAATTAGAAAAGAACATATATGTGAACGTTAGGCTTCTAGAATGCGGCAGGTCTTTAACTCGAGAGCTTATCGGAATGCCCTGGCTGGGAGGTGGGGCGGGGGGGAGGACTCTAAACAAGGATTGTCAGGGTTTATCCTAGAGTTACTGCTTTACAAGGTCTGGGGCGGGGCCTGGTTATTTGCATCTTTAACAAGTTCTCAGGTGATGCTGAGCTGCTAGACCGTGGACACACCTTGAGAAGCACTAGCCCGGGTGAGTGAAAGGCTGGGGATGGGGGACCAGCAAGTGGCTCAGCAAGCCCTCCGGGTGATTGCGCTGCACTTCCAAGCTTAAGAACTGCTTGGCTAGGTGGTGAGAAGCTCGTAAGAAAACAGATTCACTTTTAAATCCAGGCTACATCTCTTACCAGTTAGACGAGAGTCTGTGATTGAGGATTCCTTTCATTAGGGCTCCAGGCCTCGGCGTGCGTGCGTGCGTGCGTGCGTGTGTGTGTGTGTGTGTGTGTGTGTGCGCGCGCACGCGCGCGCGCGCATTGGTATGGCTGGAGACAACCGAAGTTTTGACTGTGCGGAGTCTGGTATTTGCTTCACTCTCCTAGGAGGCATGGAAGGCGACTTGAACTTGGGAATTATGGAAGTGTTTACAAACGGTTCTGCAATTACATAAAACACAAGGCAGTACTTTAAATACAGCACTAGTGATGGGATTGTTTGCATCTTAAGTTTGTAATAAGGGGTTTTCTTTTACTCTGTCTTTCTGTTTCAAGACTCTTCGCAGAAGTATTTGTTTGACACTATAAATTCTAAGAGGCCTTTTCTTTTTTCTCCTTCTTTCTGAATTGTAAGAGGCTTTTTCTTTTCTCTGTCTGTCTGTCTGTCTGTCTGTCTGTCTGTTTCTCTCTCTCCAAAGGTCTTGCTACACAGTCCTTGCTGGCTTTGGAACTCACTGTAAAAGTCTAGGCTGGCCCAAACTCCCAGGACTCTCCCTGCCTCCGCCTTTAAACTGCAGGGACTCCAGACACAAGGTATCTTGTCAGGCTGGAGCCCTTTTTCTGTTTCTCCTTCCGTGGGATCTAGCTCCGGAGAGAAAACCTGCCTCCAATACCTGACGTTTTACTGATTTTGTGGCAGAGGAAGTTTTTAAAGACCTTCCCTCTTTTCCTAGCCTGGCGTCTGACTCTGTGGGTTCTCCTATCGTCTTTGGTCAGAGCTTCAAAATCCCAGGTCTTCTCTAGTGCCTGTTACTGGTCAGTACGTGAAAGGGTTACCATGCATTATAGTATTAACTTCTACAGTACAAAGATGAACATACGCACACAAATTTAAAAAGGTTAACTAACTCGTCAAGGTGAAAAGTAAAATAACAGGCTCCAGACGCTGAGGTTCCAGAGCCCCTCATCCCGGCTTTTATTGAATGTGGGGATGAACGATACAGGGGAATAGAGTTTAGCTCCTCTCTTTGAATAGTTTGAAAAGTCTTGTTTGGAGCAGATGAGAGTTCTACACATACCACAAATTAAAATAAACCCAAGAGCCAGCATTTGCGGTAAAGTTTGGTACCTGGCCGGTTTCTTTCTCTGTAAGATGTAGAGAATAGCACCGTTTTCCAGGAGTTTGAAGGTGATTAGAGTAGCTAACGCAGTCGAAGCGCGTGATGCACTATCTACCACTCAGTAAGCCTTCGATGAATGTCAACTGCGTTTTTAAGCGAGACAGAAGCAAGTGGGGAAAACACCACGGGACCGTCGGCCAGCCGGGTGAATGCACTGGGCTCGGCTGGATTCTCCGAGCCTCCATTGAATTAGGTGGCTGGAGGGGAACAATCCTAACAGCAGTTAAAATAAGGGATACCAGCCGTCGCCCGGGGCCCGCAGGGCCACAAGGGTTAGCAAGGAGTCCGGGGGCGGGCGCCGGGTTCAGAGGCCCCGCCCCTCCCGGGAGGCCTGGCAACTCCAGCCCGGGAGCAGTTCCGGTGCCAAAACCCTGCCCTCCCCCGCTCCCCCGGAAGTGCTTGTCTAGGCTTCGGGCAGGAGAGAGGCCTGGTAGACACAGGCGCCGAGGCTCCGTCGGCTCCGAGTCGGGGGTCGGGTCGCGGAGAGAGTTGCGGAGCTCCGCGGCCGCCGCCGCCCCGCGCCCTCGCAGCGCCCCCGCGCCGGCGGTGAGTAGCCGGGGAAGCTGAGCGGGCCTGCGCGGGGCGGGCGGGCGCCCTCGGACCCGGCTGTCCGCTGCAGGTTCAGCTGTCGGGGTCCGGGAAGGGGGTCGTCGAGCGCCGGGGAGCGCGCGCGGCCCGCGGGGCCCGGGGAGAGGCGCGCTGCGGGGCCGCGGAGTGGGCGGGGCGCGGCAGGAGCGGGTTCCCGGAGCTGGGGACGCGGAGGGGACTCTGGAGCGGGGCCGGGCCGCCCGCGCTGCGACCCCCCCCATCCCTCTCTCTCTCTCAGTCTGCTCGGGCTATGATGGGCTCGGCGCCTCCGCAGTGGGGGTCTGTGCACCCCGGCGCCGGGAACCTGCACAGCCTCACCGCACTGGACAGCGGTACCCTACTTTCGTCGCCTCTTGGATCTGTCCCCCACTTCCCGGCTCAGCAATTATCCTGTGTCCCAGGGGTGTAGTCTCGGTCCCAGGGTGGGGCGCTCCCTGTGTGGATGCTGGAGATCTCATGCGGGGCTTTTCATCCAGTTCCGTGTCGGGGTCCCCTGGGTTCCGTTTGGACTCGGCTTGAAACCAACAGGGTCTGGATGCCTGCGGAGGGTCACTGAGGCAGTAGCTTTCCTCGAAGGGTCTTTACTCTGCTTGAAAGCTGAAACTGTTGAAGTCGCTTCTTAAAAAAACAAAAACAAAACGAAGATTGGAGGAGAATCGTAGATTCAGATGAGTTTTCCCGTGTTCTTGCGCTGACGTAAAAAAAAAAAAAAGATGCTAATTCCCGAATCAGCCTTTCGAATTTCTGTGCTCAACCGAAGTCGCAGTTGTAAGAGTTCAGTCTGGACGTTGCACGAGTTGACTGCAAAGGGCTGGAGAATGGTATTCTTTTCTACCCCAGATTTGTTTACTTTCATACTTGGAACTGTCATTTCTTGAGCTTAGAAAAATATTCCTCAGTTTCTCATCAAAGGTTCTTTGTGTAGTCCAGCTGTTGTTGCAACGCGTCGGAGGTTCCTACAGCTGGGCAGAGGTGTGTTTGTTGATTTAAATGTATGAAGCGTTTAGCTCGAATAAACTTAGAATTTCCTAGAGAAGAAAATCTTGTAACTACTGTTAGTAATCGGAGTTTAGGTTATAAACTACTCGTGAAAGGTTTGTGGCAAATAATGGGTATATTTTCCACTTTCATTGAGTTTTAAATTATAACCAGAAAGTTCATTTGTTGCAGACGACCTGTGTTGTCACAGTGTCAAGTATACGTAAGTCATTTTCCATCAAACCAATGATGTTATCTGCTCTTCTCATATTATGCTTATGTTAGGATCTATACTTTTTTTGGTCTTGTCTGTCTGTCTTTCTTGTCATTCTCTCTACCACTGGAAAGGAAGGTGATATCATGAATAAGGGGGATAGTTTGAAGTGACAAATTCCATGAACTGACTTATGCAAAGGAAGAATTATTTCATTTAAAAAATTTCTCACCAGGCAGTGGTGGTGTACACCTTTAATTCCAGCACTTGGGAGGCAGAAGCAGGTGAATCTCAGTGAGTTTGAGGCCAGCCTGGTCTGCAGATTGAATTCCAGGACAGCCAGGACAGAGAAACCCTGTCTTTTAAAACCAAAATAAAAAAATGTCTCTGTGTAATGCCAGAGGTTCACATTGAGTGTCTTCTTCCTTTTCTTCTTCCTCCTCCTCCTCATTTTTGTTAATACTATTAATTATTTGAGACAGGGTGTCTCTGAGCCTGGAGCTTGGAGTTTTGGGCTGGACTGTGTGGCCAGCGAGTCCCAGGGATCCTCCTGTGTTTGCTCATGTCCCCCTATCTCCTTCCAAGAGCTACAGACATGCTATACAGGACCTGCTTTTATATGGGTGCTGTGAATCCCAATTCAGGTTTCATGCTTGCTCTTTACCTGTGAGCCTTCTCCCCAGCCACCCAAATCAATGTTACTGATACTTAGCACTAAAGGTGTGTGTGTGTGTTAAGTTTGTGGGGAAAATGTGAGTAAAACTAAGATGTACAACTTTTAGGTTTGGATGGAAAATGTGGCCTCCTATATACCTACCTTGAAATACTCAATTGTTCAGCGCCTAAGATTGGGATGTTGAAATTAGAGTCTGAAAAATGAGTCAAGTTAGATTTGGTTATGGATTTGTACTCTGGATATAATTATTTTGAAGGGAAAAATTATGGCAGTTATAAAAGCAAAAAAGAAATTGGTGAAAATCGTATACTTTCAGGCATTGTAAATTTTATTGCTTAAGTCAAGTCAAATGATATTGAGCGTTTTCTCTGTGTCAGGCTCTTTTAGGGAACCATGTAGGGACAAATAAAGATTCATGTTTTGATAATTTTCCAAGGTGTGTTGAAATCATGAAGAATTGAGTAGCACTGTCTAGGAATACTAAACCTCCTTTGAATTGGGACTCAGTTTGGATGGAGGTGTTGAGTGCTTCATGAAAAATACTGTGTCAGGCACTCTAAGCCACAAAGATTAAGGCTGGTCTTTAGAAATTTGAGTCTAGTAGGGATGTAAGATATTTGTACAAGGTTCATAGTATAAATACATAATTGGCTGGACGTGATGACGTGCATGCAGAGGCAAAGGAAACAGGGACAAGAGGATGGTGAACTGGTAGCAAGAGGACCCTGTTCACAGCAAAGGAAGAGCCTCTGAAAACAAAGAAGAAATGTATGTAAATACTTAACCACGTGAGTGGGTTTATCTAAAGTTTGGGGTTACACAAAAGGAAAATGTTTGTTTTAGCTTAAGTCGTCATGAAAAACTGTAGAAACATGGTAACACTCAAGGGTGGGTCAGTGCTATTATTTATTGGGCACTTAATTTTATTATTATTGTCACAACAACATAGAAGCTTCTTTCTGTTGAGACAGGGTCTTACTGTGTAGGCATCTCTCAGAATAGTCTAGATACCGAGTCTCAAATGTTCAGCGACCTCCCCTGGAGTTATGTGGCTAGTGTAACAGTCCCTCTTTGAAGCCAGATTGATCTTGTGGGGAAGTTGGTACTTCCAATAAACGTGTATTCTTTTTATTTATTTCATGTAATTTTTGAGACAGAGTCTCCTGCGTCTTAAGTAGGTCTAAGGTTCCTTTGCAGTTAAGTATGACCTTGGTCTTCTGATCTGTAGTCTCCACTTCTGTGCTTGGGATTATAGGCATGTTCCATTGTACCCTGCTCTTAAACTATTTTAAATTAGTTTGTGACTGGTTAAGAGAACGACAGTTTTGGAGATGAGAAGGCTCATGGTGTAGGGAAAAAGTTAGTGTACCAGACGACCTGGATGGTTTATTTTGGAATTAGAAGTGAAGTTTGGATTTAAGTTAAGGCTGAATTGTGGCGCTTGTTTAGATGCTGTATTTAGAAGTTCAGCATTTGGAAGAAAACAAGAAGTATGTACCTTGTGATAGTTTAGTGTGCAGAATGATTTATTATTGCAAACTATTAATGTGCATTCTGAGAGTGATGATAGTAGGATAAGGGCCAAGGGCCAGCAGGGCCTAGCTAGCACCCATCAGTAGGGAGGTAGGGGCTTGATAGGAAAGGTTTAGTGGAGTCAGAGATCGAAAGCTACAATTTCTAACTGGATCTTGTTGATGGTGGTTACTAGGGATGTGAGCAATGAGTTGCATCATTAGGTTCCATTGTTCTAAGATGGGTAAAGCCTCACATTCACACTCCTGCCTAGCTCTCCAGAGAAGCTGTGGTTGCCAGCGTGTGCTTCCAGGCCTGGCATGCCAGGTTTGAACATACTTACCTGCTGGGACTGCATGAAGGCTTTTGGAAATGGAGGTTTGTGGTACAAGAGAGAGGTTAGAGCTAGACATGTACAAAACATAAATAGAGAGAAAACACAAATAGATTATTCAGACAGATCTATGTGTTGAATCTGTATAAGGAGGTTAAAGTGCCAAGGGAGTGTGTAGAGAGAAAACAAAACCAAGGCAACAGCAGCAAAACCAACCCTGTGTTTAAATGGCATCTGTTTAAAACAGAAAAACACTGAGTATATTTTATGCAGTGGGTAAGGAATTAGATAATCTGTGTAGTTTCCTTGAGCTATAAATTCAGATGGAGTAGAAAAAATCTGTCATTAAAATCCAGTTGAGGGGTGTCTAGATGATTCAGCAGAGAAAGGTGCTTGCTGACAAGTCTGATGCCCCGAGTTCTGTTCCTGGCACCCACAGGGTAGAAGGAAAGAACAACTTTGAAGTTGTTCTTTGATTTCCACTTGCAGGCCATGGGCCATGGTACCCCTCTCTTCCTATCACAGACCCCCCCCCCCCACACACATTAAATCTAATTTTAAAAAGTTCAAAAATCCTGTGACCTGTGGTGGTGCCCTTTAATCTCAGCACTCTGGAAGGACGGAGGCAGGCAGATCTTTGTAAATTGCAGGGACTTTGTAAAGTCCCTGTCTCAAAAACAACAGTAACAGAAACCCAAAAAAACAAAAATAAAACATCCACTTGAGGCAGGCTGCGGGTATAGTTTAGGCTTAGGCCCTGGACTGTGGGTTAGACAAGCTCTATGCCTGTCTCTAACTCTAGCACTTGAAGGAGTTGTGGGGCCAGAAGGTCAAGGTCTCCTCAGCTACACTGGGAGTTGAAGTCAGCCCAGGCTACCTGAGACCTGGTCTCTAAAACAAACAAATACCCCTGCCCACACCCCAAACAAACAAATAACAACAAAATCAAGAAGTAGCAGAATATTGTGCTAGGATTGTTCTGTTTCCAGAGAGGTCAGGTGCTCAGACTCACTGGTTCAGTGTCAGCCTGGTGACCCTAGCGCCAAGTGGTTCTTTCCTTTAGGCTTGTCTGCTGGGTGACTTGTGAAGATTTGGAGGCTATTGATGTATTCTTTCTCTCCCCCCCCCCCCTGCTTTAATGTGTATGACTTATTTTTAATTCGATATTAAGAACGTCTGGTATTCAGAGACATTACTTGGGGTTTCTCATGACAGTGACTGTTAGCATTACCTTTTGTAAAAAATGGTATTCATATTTTTTCCCCTCTGGCTCTTTTATAATACCTTTCTTATTTTTGTGGTGTCTGATCAAGCCTTCCATCATAGACATCTATCACAGATAGGTGATGTACCACCAAACTGCATTCCCTGCCCAGTAAAAGTACTCTTGATTAACATGACAGTTTTATTCAAATGCTCTGATTACCATAGAGGGATGAAAGAATAAGATACTCACATCTATCATATAATATATGTGAAGATTATGTTTTACTTTGAATTTTTTTTCTTGTTTGTTTTGTTTTCCGAGAAGGTTTTCTCTGTGTAGCTTTGGAGCCTGTTCTGGAACTAGCTCTTTTTTTTTTTTTAAGATTTATTTATTTATTATGTATTCAACATTCTGCCTCCATGTATGCCCACACGCCAGAAGAGGGCACAAGATCTCATTACAGTTGGTTGTGAGCCACCATGTGGTTGCTGGGAATTGAACTCAGGACCTCTGGAAGAGCTGCCATTGCTCTTAACCACTGAGCTATCTCGCCAGCCCCAGGAACTAGCTCTTGTAGACCAGGCTGGCCTCAAATTCACAGAGATCCACCTGCCTCTACCTCCCAAGTGCTGGGACTGAAGGCATGCGCCAACACAGCCCGGTACTTTGAAAATTTTTAAGAGCTCTAAATCTGTAGGGTTTCATGTCCTTTGCTTTTTAGATAGTTAAATAGGAAGAAATTGTATTTTAACCCGTAAAACACTGTAATAGTTTGCAGAATGAAGCTCAGGGCTGTAACATTTTAAAGGCAAGTTTGTTTTTAGTCAGAGTTGCTGTAGAAGTATTTCTTAAGAAAAAATACCTTCCTTTTGCTTTTCAAGAGTACTTTTTCCGCTGCATCCCAGGCACTAGGGGATGTCCATAGGGTCTGCAGTGGTGTGGTTGGAGGCAGGAGGCTTGTGTGTGTGCTTTGTCTGGGCTGCTTGGTTTAGTTTCAGTGAGCTTGGTATTAATGGGGCAAAGGTCAGGAGTTCCATTTAGCTTTAGTTTGAGTAATGGCCCATGATGCGCCTCTCACTCCTGCCAGCTGTCTAGGAAATGCTTTGGTTGTCATTGGTCCCAAAAGTGGCTGGATAAAAGTGGGAAAGTTTAGCTTGATGGTTGGGAATTGACTCTGAGATATACAAATCTGAAGTTAAAATTCTTGACCTGTGACTTTGGGAGAGTCCCCAAACTTCCTCCAGGCTTCCATTTCTTGTTATTGGAGAGGGTAATCCTTGTTTGCAGCTTGTACTACAGCCGCTTTCTTCAGGGGACCTCGCAGGTTAGAGCTGTGGTTCTCAGATGCTGAAGTGTGTTACAGTGTCATTCTCCTGTGTCACTGTTATCACTTGTTGTGTGGAATAAGAATGTGGTCTGCTTTTATAAGGCTAAATCTATTGAATTTAAAAGATAATCCTTTTTTTCCTAAAACTATTATTTACCAATATTGAAGGGAACACATTAGTTCTTTGATGAAATAGTAATGATTATATAGTTTGTTTTCTTTTCAGGTAGCTTCTCATGTATGTAGTATAGGCTGGTCTTGAACCCTGTACTGCCAAGATTGCCCTGAAACATGTGACCCTTCTGCTTCATTTCTCAATTGCTTACATCACAGGAGTGCGCCACCAGTCCCGGCAGGTGTGTGTGTGGGACAGTGCTACACTGGTCTCTCTACCCCTCTTCGAAGATTGTGGTTCTGTGAAATCTGGAAATCTTGGTAGTATTTGAGGTGTTGGAGAGGAGTATTCATCTTATGCATGTTCCAGTTAGATTCAGGGTTCATTCTGCCCTGACCCCTCCCTGTAGGAGCTCACGAGCCTTACTCTTCCCTCCAAATTGGTCCTTGCAGTGAACTTTGAGGAACAGTGCAGACTGTTTTTAGGTGTTTCTTAGGGTCCCAGGAGAAAGTAGTGAACTGGTGGGATGGGGTGCTAAGTCTGTCAGCCAACAAGATAGAGAACTTGCTTTTGACATATGAAATAGCAGAAACTGGCTTTCCTTTCCCTGTACACAGGAAAGTCAGAAACTAGAGCAAGGAAAGACTTATTTGCAAAAGCAAGCAAACCTTGGACAAATAAGATACTAGCATTCAAAATGGCTTCTCGAGGAAGGGAAGAGTGAAGTGCTGTGTATAATGGGCGATGCAGGGTGAGCCACAGAAGTCCTGGGGTTCAGACCAATGATTAGCAAGAGTGTTTATGGAATGGCATCGCTTGACTAGATGCTTACTGAGTCCTTGTTCACTTGGGGTGGGGGAGAGGCGCAGGACCTTTAAGGGACAAGCCTATTCTAGGCTACTGAATCAAGGTGTAATATTAGAGCCAACCAGTAGTGGCGCACACCTTTAATCCCAGCACTCCGGAGACAGGCAGGTGGATCTCTGTGTTTGAAGCTAGTCTGGTCTACAGAGTGAGTTCTAGGCCAGTCAGCTACACAGAGAAACCCTCTCTCAACCTCTCCCCTTTCCCTGCAAAAAAAAAAAAAAAAAAGATATAACATTAGTTTTCTTTGAGCGTTTTAGCTTGGGTAATCTTAAAAACTTGGGTGATTTGTAGAAATACTTGGATTTGTGTTGGGATACCTAAAACAAAATGTTGAGGTAAAGTTGGAGCAATCCAAGTGCCTTGGAAGTTTACTGCCTTAGATATTAAAGATGGTGTTGGCGTAGAATTTTCCTGTATATAATTGTTTCGGGCAAACTAAAAAAAATCATATGTAATTCATTTATTTTAATAATGCTGAGTTTTTTTTTCTACCAAGCATTCCCGATGGCAAATGAGTTGGATGAGTACCCTTAAAAAACCTAGGGAAACAGCCCAAAATATTCCTTTTATAAGTTGAAAAGTCTTTGATGTCTATGAAGCTGTATTTTTTAAATTTGCAGGGATTTTGCATTTTGTGTCTTTTATATATGTAAACTGTGTAAAGTACTTTCAGCTAAAATTGATGTTCCTAGGAGTGGCAGTTCATTTTATGAGAACTGCCTTTTTTCCTCTTTTCCTTTGTGTCCCGTGTCCTCCCCTCCCGCCCCCCCTACTCTGTGTGTGTGTGTGTGTGTGTATGTGTGTGTGTAGTACTGGGAATTGAACCTTGGGCATGCATGTGTCTGGAAAGTGTTTTACTGCCTGACCTCTGTCCTTAGTAGCCATTTGCCTCAGCCTCCCATATGTTGGGTCATAAGTATCTTTCACTACTTATCTTGGGATCAGTTTCTGTTTCAGAAAAAGGAAGAGAACATGCTGGGCACGGTGGCACACGCCTTTAATCCTAGCACTCAGGAGGCAGAGGCTGGCAGGTCTCTGTGAATTTGAGGCCAGCCTGCTCTGCAGAGTTTGTTCCAGGACAGCCAGGAAGGACTCTGTTACACAGAGAAATTCTGAGAGAGAGAGAGAGAGAGAGAGAGAGAGAGAGAGAGAGAGAGAGAGAGAGCGCGCTCTCTGTAGGGATTGAACCCAGGTTTTTGTACAGTGCAAGCAATGCAAGATCTCAATGATTTTTAAAAATTAAATAATTACTATTATTTGTGAATATGTAAGTAACACACACACACCACACACCAGAGGGCAGCTCCTTCCACAGTGGGTTTCAAGGACTAAACACACAAACACACCAGAGGACAGCTCCTTCCGCAGTGGGTCACAGGACTAAATTGAGGTTGTCAGGTTTTACCTCTGAAGTCCTTTTACCCACTGTGCCTCAGAATATTTATTTATTTTTCCCATATAGGGTTTCTTTGTGAAACCTGTCCTGGAACTTGGTCTGTAGACCAGGCTGGCCTCGAACTCACAGAGTGCCACCTGCCTCTGCCTCCTGAGTGCTGAGATTAAAGGCATGCACCACCACTGCCCGACTTAAATACTTTTTTTAAAATATTTATTTATTTATTATGTATATAATATCCTGTGTACATGTATGCCTGCAGGCCAGAAGAGGGCACCAGACATCATTACAGATGGTTGTGAGCCACCATGTGGTTGCTGGGAATTGAACTCAGGACCTTTGGAAGAGCAGGTAATGCTCTTAACCGCTGAGCCATCTCTCCAGCCCCTTAAATACTTTTTTAAGATTTATTTGTCTGTTTATTTTATGCACATTGGTTTTGCCTGTATGTTTGTCTGTGTGTGAGCATCAGATTCTCTAACTGGAATTATAGACAGTTGTGAGCCACCATGAGATTGCTGGGAGTTGAACTCGGGTCCCCTGGAAGAGCATCCAGTTCCCTTAACTGCTGAGCCATCTCTCCAGCCCCTACTCAGAACATTTTCTCAGTTGAGGGTCTGTTGATATTTTTTATTTTTGTTTTTGCTTTCAAATCTTGCTAGGTAGCTCATACTTGCTTTGAATTCATGATTGCCTCTTGAGTTCTTACTGTGTGTGTGTGTGTTTAGGTTATAGAGTGGACTCTCTCCTACTACTCTGTATCCTAGCCCTGCTGGCCAGAAACTTACGGCAGTTCTTCTGCCTCAGCCTCTCAGTGCTGTTATTATGGGCATGAGAGCCACCATGTCTGACTTTCATCATTTTATTTTAATCTTGTGGCAGTTTTGCCTATTTTATAGTCTTGGAAATTAAGACTCAGAGACAAAGGTAGCAGTAGAAGTGAGACTTTTTATTGGCTACAGTTGCTTTTGAAATTGCTGTTAATGTTTATATTACTTGTACAGTTAATATACACATTACATATCCATGATTGCTGGCTGAAATTAGATAACTGAAAAGGTAGTAATTCCAGTGTAATTATATATTATAATATCTATTTATATGTGAATGTAGATATAATGCATATATCTATAATAGACATAATTGTATATAATTGTTGAGAGCTTAAGGCTCATATGGAGGGAGTTTCTGCTATTTTGTGTAACTTCAACTCTTCATAGAGATTTTATGTAGCAAAGAAAATCTAAAAGCATCAAGTGATGGAGGTTAGCAGGCGGATTTTCTGGTATCTGTTCAGTTCTTTTTCTAATTGTTAAACAAGCCCTTAGGATTTCTATAGTTAGGGATAGAGAGTTAGCTCGGCTGTTAAAAGCACTTGCTGCTCTTGCAGAGGACCAGGTTTGATCCCTAGCACCTACATGGTGACTCACAACTGTCTGTAATTTCAGTCCAGGGGACCCAGTGCCCTCTTCTGAATTCCGTGGGTACCAGGTGCTTTAGGCATCCAAGCAAACACTCATATACATAAAAACAAATAAATCTAAAAGATTCGGCTAATCAGAGGAGTTGACTGAATTACACCGATACCATGTTGCTGTTGGGGTGTGATGCTGGCTAGTATTTTCCTTTGGGCCATGAACCAGTAGAAGCTGGCTGTTCTCCAGACTCACCTTTTTCTGTTTCGGGATTTCTCTCTCCCACTGCAGCCTTTTGGAGTCTCTAGGAGCACGGGCCTGTGCCACCTCTGCCTCTTATTCTGAGTCAGTTCTGGAAGGGCTTGGCAATGAGAAGTTAGACCATGAATCAATCTACTGACTGATGTAGTAATAGTTCTTGGGAGGGCACTAGGTATCAAGAGCCATGCTAGTCATCAGATGTAAAATAACGAATGAAAATAGAATTTTTTCTTTTCTTTTTCCCTTTTTTTCTTTTCCCTGTCCTCCCTCTTTCCACTCATCCCCCTCCCTCCCCATTACTTACCCATTCATTCACTCACTCACTCACTCATTTATCCATTTATTCATTCATTTATTTATCTATCTATTTAATTGAGGCAGGGTTTCTTTTGTTCACTCTGGCTGGCCTAGAATTCACCCTGTAGACCATGCTGGTTAAAACTCACAAAAATCCTCCTGCTTCTCCCAAATGCTAGATCAAATGTGTGCGCCACCATGCCACCAACCCTAACCCTAACCCTAACCTTAATTTTTAAGGTAGGGTATAACTCGGTAAACCATGTTGGCCTGGAATTCACTACGTGGCCCAAGCTGGCCTCAAACCATGACAGTGCTTCTGTTGAGGTGTGCATACCCACTAAACTTGTTGACATGAAATCCTAAAAGTTTTGTGGAGTGTGATGGTTGATCTCTATTGTCAGCTATCTAGAATTAGGTTTATCTGTGGGGAATTATTTTGATTAGGTCAATTAAAGTTGGAAAACCTGCCCATGGTGTGTGACATGGTAACCCAACCTAGGATCCTGGACTGTGTGAGGAGAATGTGAGCTGAGCAATAGCCCTTGTTCTCTACTTCTTGACAGTGGTTACCAGTTGTCTCAAGCTTGGCTGTGGCTTCCCCACCTCCTGGAACCATAATCTTGAGCTCTGATACAAAATCATCGCTTTCTCCTTTAAGTTGTTTTGGCCAGAGATTTTATCACTGCAACAGAGAAATAACTGAGAATGGAATATCCTGTAAAAGCTAGAAAAAAAGCCAGGTGGTGGTGGCATATGCCTTTAATCCCAGCACTAAGAAGGCAGAGACAGAATCTGTGAGTTCAAGGCTAACCTGGTCTACAGACCAATGGCTGTTACACTGAGAAACTCTGTCTCAAAAACAAAAACTAGAAAAAAAACAAAAGAAGCCAAAAACCAAAACACAGCCATGCCTTCAGGAGTGGAGGAGAGAGAATGTTATTCCAGTTCAGGTAAAGTGAATTTTGATGTAGGGTAATAATAGGTGAAAATAGATAAAGAAGATTCTGGAAATTTAGACAATAGAGAAAATATTACTATTCTGAATAAAAGAATTATTTCGGAGGTTTTCTTCTTTGGTTCTGGGGTCAAAGCCTTGGCCACCCCATGAGAGGTGGAAGGTGTGCCACTAAACCAGGCTGCCCAGGCTTGGAGATGGTTTGCTTTTTCCTTTTTATGTTATTTATAACCCAACTTTTTTTTAAAAGATTGATTTATGTATATATTTGGGCATTTTTGTCTACATATACATTTGCATACCAGAAGAGGGTACTGGGTCACATGGCGCTACAGTTATAGACAGTTGTGAACCAGCATGTGATTGCTGGGAATTGATCTCAGGAGTTCTGGAGGAACCCTCAATGCTCTTCATCAACACTGAGACATCTCTCCAGCCCATAACTCCAATTTCATAAATTATCATTTTGAGCAAAACTTCGATCACGTAACTGTATGCAGATTTTGAAAAAAATTGGTAACAGTGAAGGGTTTCTGAATGTGCAGGACCTGAAATTAATTGAGAATCAAGCATATAACGAATCTGAGGTGTGTGTTAGTGCTTGTCCACAGTGCGGCGCTCACTCTGCACACACAGCACACTCACTTTACATTGGGTAGCCATTGTACCCGTGAGTGGTCCTGAAACCACCTTGGCTCAGATTTCCAGGCTTTACCACCTCTACAGAGTTTCTGCTCTTAGAGAAACACAGTGGGTTCATTACAGAAAACAGGGACGTTTAACATATCCCTATGTCAGAAGACAGAGACTTTTAACTTTTCCCTACCTTCATTCCTCAGGATGTGTTAAATTAGAAAAGCTTTGGGTTGTATTGTATTAGAATGCCTATATTTAAAAAGCTTTTGCTGGAGTTGTTGACTTAAGCATCACTTTAAAAAAAAGTTAAATGGGGCTGGAGAGATGGCTGGGTGGTTAAGAATACTTGGTGCTCTTGCAAAGACCTGGGTTCAGTTTGTAGCACACAGATGGCAGTAAACAACCATTTATAACTCTAATCCCAGGGGATCTGATGCTCTCTTCTGGCCTCCAAGAGTAGCAGGCACATACATGGTACACATATATACAGACAAAACATGTATACACATAAATGAAAATAAATAAATCCTTTAAAAACAGTTAAATGAGCTGGGTGGTGGTGCACACCTTTAATCCCAGCATTCAAGAAGCAGAGGCAGGAGGATCTCTGTGAGTTCAAGGCTAGTCTGTCTGGTCTACAGAGCAAGTTCCAAGACAGCAAGGGCTGTTACACAGAGAAATACTGTCTTGAGAACCCCCCCCCAAGAAAAAAAAAACAGAAAGAAAGGAATTTTGGTTTGGGATTATGGCAGAATTTCCAGCAAATTCTGAAATGACCTAACTATATTTATTCCAAAAAAACTGGAAAATGAAACAATGACCCACAAATACACAAAAGTAACAATGAAATGAGCACACCCCTGCCGTTTGCAGTGTGAAGTGGTATTCTCAGCATTGATGTGCCTCAGCCTGCAGAGCTTTAGAATTGACATGGCTGGGACTGTAGCGAATGAGTAGAAATGACAGACACATGTATAGATAGAGGTGGCCCCAGAAGCCTGGAACTCAGTGCACTTAGTGTTTACATCTGGATGGGAGGAGTGTACTGTATGAGAAGCGGGTTAGCCAATCTTGGTAGAGGTTCTCTCTGGGGGAACAGTCTCAGGCTGCAGCCATCTGGGAGGAGGAGGCTGTGATTGATAGTTCTGCACACGTTGTCAGCTTTTGTAGTACTCTGCCTTTGGGAAGGTCTTGCTGTTCCCATTGGTCTAAGGTATTCCAGGGTTCTTGACATGTCCATGGTCCTGTCAACAATACACATTGACTCAGGACTTCAT
Organism: Microtus oregoni; assembly: GCF_018167655.1. Lineage (NCBI taxonomy): Eukaryota > Metazoa > Chordata > Mammalia > Rodentia > Cricetidae > Microtus > Microtus oregoni. Next base: position 66,663,787 of record NW_024543060.1, read on the forward strand.
TTGCTCTCTATTTTGATGATTATAAAATCAAAGTATCAGTATCAGCCAACTCTAGAAGACATTAAAGAGGCTCTTCTTTGACATTGTGAATCCAGCCTAAATTTAATTGTGTAAAAATAAATGGGCACTTTCATCTCATTAGTATGCAAATTTGTTTTTAAGTAAATGGTAAAATATATCAAAGAATTGTTTTGGGATGATGTATTATCAACTATTGTTTGCTTTTTATGTCCACTTCATACCTGAGCTTACATCAGAATTTCTTGGGCAAACAGGGGTCATCAGTGGAATCAGTTTCAGAAGCCCTGCCTTATAGTATCTGTCCAGTTTTGTTTGCTGCTCTAAAAAAAGTAGTATTTTGTTTTTTGCATTATGGGGCTTGAACGTTGAGGTCTTGTACCCGCTAGACAAATACCATGTCTCTAAGCTGTGCTCTTGTGCCTGTAATACATGTTCTTGTAAAGCAATGCATCATTTTTAATTTTTGCTGTTATAGAAAATTTTACAGAAAATATCCTTCCTATAAAGGTTTCTTCCTGTTCTTAGTTGTTAATTTAGGGCAGATTCCAAGGTATGATTTTAGTTTTTAGATCAAAGGATATCAATATAGAATATTTGATTACATTGCTTTTCAAAAGAGTGGTGGTGTGAGTGATTCACTGTTCATGTTAGATTACTAGTGTTTCTGTTTTCTCCTAACTCGTAGGTGAAAGAGGCCTTATTTTACTGTTCTAATTATTTAGTACATTTCTTCATGTAAGTTTTTCCATGAAGAAAAGTTGGTTGTAGTATGTGTAAAAGTTCATGCCACAGTGACATGAACTTTTAAAATGTGATATATCATTTTAAGTAACTGGAAAAGCTTTGTAATATTAGTGCCAGTGCTCAACAGTTCTGATCTAGAGGTCGAATTGCTCAATACTTATATTTAGTTTACAGTGATTACTTTAAAAATTATTGCTAGTTTATGCATTGGCTTTCTTTGTCTTTGCTGTTGTTTTCTCAGTCCGAATCCTTGAGCACCCCACCATTTCTTGCTTAGGAACTCTACTTCCTTCACTGATACTACAGCAGCACTTCATCCATTTCTCCTGTTCTTGTCATCTTCAAATGCCTGGGCCTGCTGACTGTCAATGTATCATTGTGATCTTGTCCTCGCAGTGAAGTAGAACTGTCGCCCAGAACTCTCAATTATAGGCTGTACTTTTTTGATGGTCACCACAGAAGTTATATGACTAATGCTGTATGAAGTATGTTTGTGTATTTCTGTACAGACATACTAGAAAACAAGGAAATAATATATCCTTTTACTTATGTATGTTTCAGGAGACAGCAATACTTTTTTGTTTTTTGCTCATCTGAAAAAGAGTCTTGTGTAGCTCAGACTGGCTTTGAACTCACTATATAGCTGGGAGTGAGCCTGAATTACTTTTTTTTTTTAAATGCATTTCTTTATTTATTTGTATGGTGGTCGGGGCTGCTGCTGCCAAGCTTGGTGACCTAAGTTTACCTATATGCTAGGAGAGACCTACTTCTACTTCTTGTCTTCTGACCTCTGTCTGTATACTGTGTGCACACACACACACCACACTTTGAGTCTTTTTGATCTTTTCACAGAAACAATGTCTTGTTGTAATTCATCAGTTTATCTAATTATAGTACAGATTGGCACGGACAGGTTTGGTAACAAATAGCTGGCTTGTATTAAGCATCTGTTCATTTTGTGAGAGCAGAAAGGTAGAGACTCCAGGAAACTAGTTTACTTAGACGACTTCATGTAGGGAATCAGGGAGGAATTCTGAATTGTTTCTTTATTGAAAAGTAGACTTTTAAAAAGGAATTCTTCTGATTTCCATCTTTTAGTTGAGAAAACTGAGATATCAGGAACTCATTAGCACCAAAGTCAAGTAAATAAGAAAAGACTAAACAATAGAAATTGTACCTAGATCCAAAAAGATTCAAATATCTTTGTAAATTTTTCCGTATTATAGAGGTACTGGATGCCATTGAGGTCTCCTGATTTGTTCAGTCATTAAGTAATCTTGGGTGTCTTTAGACTGGTTTGGGTAGCTGCTTTACACTTGTCCCATATCCTTGGGCCTCTTTATTATATTCCTTAATTCTTGTCTTGAACTCTGATTTTTTTCCTTGAAAAAGTAAGGATGAAAATTAAGCATAATTACTTTAAAAATAATTTGTTGAAAATGTGCATATGGTAGGTTAGCTGGGTGTGGAGCTGATTGAAATGAAAGGGGAAACATTATTATTCCTGTTGAAATTCTTTAGTGGTTTGGGGTCTGATCAGTTTTCTTTATCTGTATTCATCTTTTTCTCATTTCATACACATCAGTTAATTTAGAACTCAAGAGGATTGTAGATAGAGATATAGATATGTGTATATTTGCTCCTAAGTATGCTTCTATCCTCATCTGGTACACACCCACTTTTTTCTGATTAAGCTGAAATATTTTTTCAGTATTTAATGCCCAATATGTAGCTTTAGTTTACATTTTACTTTTCGAGAACATTTAAAAAGTAATTTTTTATTTTTTATTAATCTTGATCTGAGATTCAGAAATTATTTTACAAAATAGGTTTTCTATTTGAAACTTGTATTTTAGATTTATTTTATTATTTCATGTGTATGAGTATTTTGCCTGCATGGGTGTATGTGTACCATAAGCATGCCTGGTACCTAGGGAAGCCAGAAGAGGGCATTAGACCCCCTGGAACTGGAGTTACAGATAGTTGTGATCTATGTGCATGCTAGGAATCAAACTCTGGTCCTCTGCAGGAGTGACAAGTATTTTTAACCTCCGAAACATCTCTCCAGCCCTCAAAAACGTTTATTTAAAGATGTACTAATTTTATGTGTCTGGATGTTTGCCTGCTTGTTTGTGTGCACATCAGGCTTGTACCTGGTGCCTGTGGAGGTCAGAAGAGGTCATCAGATCTCTTGGAATTGGAATTGAGGGTGATTATGAACCACCACGTAGTGCTGGGAATCACTTCCGGGTCCTCTGCAAGAGCAACAAGAGCTCTCTAAATCACCAAGCTGTATCTGCAGCTTCTAGATTTTTTATTGGGAAAAATTGATTATTTATATGATTAGTGGGGGTGCATGGGTGCCATGCGCATGTGTGAAGGTCAGAGGACAGTTTTGCGAAGTCCGTATGTAGGTATGTAGGGTCTAGGCATCAAATTTAGGTCCCCAGGGTTGTGCAACTGGTGCCTCTCCCTGCTGAACCATCTTTCTTGCCCAGGCTTTTAATTGTTCTTACTGAGGACTGTAACTACCACCAGAGGTTTCTGGTTATGAGATAATTAGTGATATTACTTTGAGTTTTAATTTCAGTAAAAACAGATTTAGCAATTACATTGTCAGGGTTCTCTAAAGGAACTGATGGAATTCTTGGAAAGGCTGAGACTCTGGTAGTTGTTCGGTTCATGATGTTGGATGTCTGAGCAGTCCCAATCTGGCACTGGAGTCCTAACTGATCTTCAGTCTGTGTTAGAATCCTGAAGAAGTTGTCATAGTAATAAAGAAATGCCCCAGTATCAGGATAAATGAACTCACCAGAAAGAGTACGACGAGCGGGCTAATGCCATTTTATTTGGGCTGCCACTGACATAGGGTGGGTCTTCTCACCTCAAATAATCAGATCCAGAAAGTCCTTTACAGGAATGCCCAGAAGCTTGGGTTCTAGTTGGTTCTAGGTGACAACCGTGATTAACTATTGCAGGTTTGTCCCTTGTCAACTTGACATAATCACTTTTCTTGTGTCATACTTTATTTCCAAATGAAAGCAATAACCAGGTCATAATTCTGTCTAACATGAAATAACTATTTTACGTACAATCACAAAATCATATATTTTAGGATAGGTGGCAATGTACCTTAAGGAATGCTTAGTCTTTTAGTGTCTCATAAAAAATACAATAAACACTATAATCATTGTGACATTACATGATAAACAATAGAGGAGAGAAAACACAAATATCTGCTTGATATATGTATATGTGTTTATATGCACAAATATGTTTTCAACAAAATAGAGAAGAAATGGGTTGGAGAGATGGCCCAGTAGCACTGGCTACTCTTCCAGAGGACCTGGGTTTAATTCCCAGCACCCACATGGCAACTCATAACTGCCTGTAACCGCAGTTCCAGGGGATCTGACACCTTCACACATGGTGTAGGAGGTCCTTCTGTATTTGTATTGCTTTCATTGGTTGAATAAAAAAATTGCCTTGGCCTTTTGATAGGGCAGAACTTAGAAAGGCGGGGAGGACAGAACTGAATTCTGGGAGGAAGAAGGCAGAGACAGGCAGATGCCATGATTCTCCTGCCCGTGATGGACACTGGTTAGACTCATGCTGGTAAGCCACAGTCAAGTGGCAATACACATTAATGGAAATGGGTTAAAACAAGATGTGAGAGTTAGCCAATAAGAGGCTAGAGACAATGGGCCAGGCAGTAATTTAATTAATACAATTTCTGTGTGGTTATTTTGGCGGCGGGGAGCCAGGTGGCTGGGACAAAAAGCAGGCCCCATCCTCTCATACCACACACACAGACATTCATGCAGGCAAAACACGAGTGCACATGAAATAAAAGTAAATAAATTTTTTAAAATAGAGAAGAATACTCATATCAATTACATCTTGTTTCTGCAGCTGGTCACATGACCTTATGTGATACGTATAAGTATGTTCCAGTTCCAGAGGGATGAGTCCATTGCCATCAAGGTGGGGAAGCATTGCAGTAGACAGACATGACAGCTGAGGCTGGAAGCTGAGGACTAAAGAGTTCACATCTTGACCACAATCAGGAAGCAGAGTACAAACTAGGAATGGCATGTGGCTTTTGAAACCTCAAAGCCTGCCCCCAATTCTTCAGCAAGGTCAAACCTCCTACACTGTACAAAAGGGTCATCAGCTAGGAACAAGTGCCTGAGACTGGGAGGGGGGGGCATTTCATTCAAACCACCATTCTGCTAAATGTATTTAGTCCAACTTCAAAAGTCCACAGATTTTCACAGTCTCAACACTGTTTTTAAGTTTAAAGTTCAACATCCAAAGTTTCTTTTGGGACTTCAAGGCAATCTCTTAACTGTAACTCTGTAAACTCAAAAAGCAAATTGCATACTTCTAGCATACAGTGGCACAGAATATACATTACCACTCCCAAAGGAATGAGTAGAAGCATGGTGAATAACTACTCAACCAAAACAAGACATAAACTCAATAGGGCAAACCCCAAATGCTGTCGCTCCATGTCTGGTTTCAAAGGCCTCAGATGTTTTGTTTTTCCAGCTTTGCTGCTTGCTTCTTTTAGGTTGTGCTGGCTCCACTCCCTGTATGCAGCTCTCCTCAGTCTATGTCCCATGGCTCTGATGTCTCCAGTATCTTGTGGTCTCCAGTGCAACCCAAGCAGTGGCCTTGCAGGGACTCTACATCTCTGGCTTCTATGGCTCTCTGAAACTGTGGAGTTCGATTCCATGACTCCTTTATTCATCTGTCCTTTATAATTCTAAAGCCAGCACCACCTGGAAGACACTGGCAAGTTTGGCTGCCAGTTTGGGATGGATCCTGGCACTCTTGAATCATGTTTGTAGCACCCACCTTCCTTCCTTCTTTCCTTCCTTCCTTCCTTCCTTCCTTCCTTTTTTTTTCCTTTCTCTCCCCACCCCCTTCTCTTTCATTTTTAAAGACAGATTTCTCTGTGTAGTTTTGGAACTTGCCCTGGAACTTGCTCTGTAGACAAGGCTGGCCTCTGCCTCCCGCCACCACCACCTATAGCAGCTTTTTATTTATTTATTTATATATATATATATATTTATTTATTTATTTATTTATTGCAACAGAAATTTCCTCGGCCCTTTTCACAAGTTGGAAGCTTAACCAGTGGGGTCTTGCCTAGGGCACCTTTCCCTTTATTCCAGTGCAGGCTCAGGCCTTCCCTTGATATCTTTGTCTCTCTCACTAAGAGACTTGGCTGCAACATTGTTTCCTGGTCTTTTTTCTCTTCATTTTTATTTCTTTCTATCCCACTTAGTTCTTTTCTTTCTTTTCATTGTAAATCTGCATCAGAGTGATTATTAACTATGTGACAGAGTCAGTATTAGGCTATCTTGAAATCTCTGCCATGGCAAGTTCTTAGGACAAGGGCAGAAAGCAAACATATTCTTTGCCAAAATATCACTATGGCCTCTAACCCAGCTGCTTATATTGTTGCCCTCTGAAACTTCTGGAGATGGGCCCTCACAGTCTATAGTTCTCAGCATGACTGTCTTCCAAAGCTCCTACAAAGCTCCTACACTTGGATGGCTTATTAAGTTCCACTTGCAATGTACAACCACTTCACATTTCTCTAAACCACATGGTCAGGTCTGTCATAGAAGTGCTCCACTGGTTACCACCTTCTGTATTAGTTCCTTTTCTGTTGCTGTGAAAAAGCACTGTGACCAAGGCGACTTGTCAAAGGAGGAATGAGTCCATTGCCATCAGGGCAGAGAAGTGTGACAGCATACAGGCACAGTGACCAAACCTGGAAGCTCAGAGCTAAGAGCTCACGCCTCGAATCACAAACAAGAGGCAGAGAGTGTGAACTGGGAATATCACATGACCTTTGAAACCTCAAAGAAGAAACACACTTCTTCCAGGAAGACCATACCTTCTAAACTGCCCCAAAAGGTGACCAAACAAGGCCAAGTATGCAAATGCCCAAGCCTACAGGGACATCTCATTCAAACCATCGCAGCTATTTAGTTCACATATAGAGCTATCTGTATTTTGAATGGTAAATAATATTGGAAGCCATTTTTAAATCTCGGAAACTTGTTTTCTAATTTAGGTGTTCTTCAAGGTGGGATTGAACATCATTGTCCTTATACATGAACTTGAGTGCTTCTGTGTGTGCTCATTAATCCCTTACATATGTTTATAATTAATGTAATTGACTGCATTCTGATCGTACTCAGCACTTGAGGTTTCTTGAACTGTAATTAGTAAATTAATAAATAATAGTTGATGACATTGTGAAGGTCTATTTTCTTTGTAAATGATACATAAACACATGATAATTATGTGGCACCACTGCTTGCTCTAAGTATACCTTTGTTTCATGAGTCTCTTTTTGGAGGGGTGTCATTAATCTTGCAAATGGTGGACCTGAATTCTTTTTTATATACCAACTAATATCTTTTGTTTTCTAAGATATATTCAAGACTTCTAAGACCTTGGTTTATTTTATTTTATTTATTTTTTAGATAGGAAAAAAATGCCTCCAAGTCTGTAAAATACGAGCTATCTAGTGATGGAGATGTGTGGTGGTGCTCACGTGGAGTCTGCAGGACAGTTTGAGGGATCGGGTCAGTTCTCTCTTTCCATCATATGAATTCTGGAAATTGAACTCAGGCAAGTTATTGAGCCCTTACTTATTGAGCTATTGTGATTTTTTTTTTTTTTTTGATTTTCGAGACAGGGTTTCTCCGTAGCTTTTTGGTTCCTGTCCTGAAACTAGCTCCTCTAGACCAGGCTGGCCTCGAACTCACAGAGATCTGCCTCTGCCTCCCGAGTGCTGGGATTAAAGGTGTGCACCACCACCGCCCGGCGAGCCATCGTGATTTTTTTTTAAGTATTTATTTATTAATTATATATACAATGTTCTGTCTATGTGTATGCCTGCAGGCCAGGGCACCAGACCTCATTACAGATGGTTGTGAACCACCATGTGGTTGCTGGGAATTGAACTCAGGACCTTTGGAAGAGCAGGCTATGCTCTTAACCGCTGAGCCATCTCTCCAGCCCCTGTGATTTTTATTATCAATGGTTGGGGCATCAAAGCCTGTGGAGCAGAAAATGTGGAGGGAAGTGAGTTGGGGTGAAAGGTTGAGAGATGATGATGATAGAATGAAGGTAAGTCTGTTCATTGTTCTGATTGATTTACTTTAATGATACAAGCTAGGGAGGAAGTGAGAAATGGGAACTAGTTCTACCTGGGGAATCCTAATCCCTGGATTACCATGAGTTGAGATATGGTAGTCTTTTTTTTTTTTTTTTTTTTTTTTTTTTTTTTTTTTGGTTTTTCGAGACGGTTTCTCTGTGGTTTTGGAGCCTGTCCTGGAACTAGCTCTGCAGACCAGGCTGGTCTCGAACTCACAGAGATCCTCCTGCCTCTGCCTCCCAAGTGCTGGGATTAAAGGCGTGCGCCACCACCGCCCTGCCGAGATATGGTAGTCTTAAAGGAGGTGGAGAAGCAAGGCAGAGTAAGACAAAGGACTGGTACCCGAGTGTCTGGATGCATGAATACATGCCCAAGGTGTGCTACCAGCAACTTGTTTGTTTGTTTGTTTGTTTTTCGAGACAAGGTTTCTCTGTGTAGCTTTGGAGCCTGCCCTAAAACTCCTCTGTAGACCAGGCTGACTGAGAACTCACATGGATCCACCTGCCTCTACATCCCAAGTGCTGGGATTAAAAGTGTGCGCTGCCACCCACCTCCCCCTCACCCCCACCCCCCCCCCACCCCCGACACAGGCAACTTTTATTTATTTTTTTTTTTTGTTTTTTGTTTTTTGTTTTTTGGTTTTTCGAGACAGGGTTTCTCTGTGGTTTTGGAGCCTGTCCTGCACAGGCAACTTTTAAAATGCACAAATGTAGCAATCATTTTTAAACTAACATTTTCAGAAAAGAGCAGTTCCCATCTATAGGCAAAACACTAGCTTTGCAAACATCAGCAGGTTTAAGATCCTTTTCTAAAGTAAATGTCTTGCAGCATTTAGGGTAATTAAAATGGCTTGTGGAAGTCAAGAACTCAATAAACGTCCATTAAATGTGATATACATTTAAAACATCACTTAGTCCTTAATCAAGCCTGTTAAAAATGTGTTGTCATCATCTGAATTAGAACTTTAGCCAAGTATTGCTAAAATGAGAAATGATAGCACCTGTTCTCTAAGTATATTGATATACTAAAATGTTGAAATGATAAATGGTGTTCTTTAAGTATATTGCTTATTGCCTTTAGGAAATACTAATTGCATAGCTAGGATTCTGTTAATTAAAACAATAATTTTCCCTCAGATTTATCGTCCTAATTTTGTTTCACCTAGATCCTGTTAGTGTGTATTTGTCGCCTCAGCAGTTGATGTGAATTTTGCATGTCAGTTCATGTGCTTTTTTGAGTGCCTCCTGGGTTAAACATATTTACGTATTTTGTTTTACTCTTAGATAGCTCTTAGCATTTAAACTTCCTTAGGGCACAAAGTAAATTTTTTAAATTTGTTTGGTAATTTTCACACTGTAATGGGTGATTTGTTGTGGCAAGCACAGAATAAAGCTATTTTTACTTAGATTGCTTTGTGAAGAAAACGGATATACTGATAGTTCATCTGTGTCTTTGTCGTCTCTGAAATGAAGTCCGATAGTTGCATTCCATCATCAAACATTTATATTAATCCCTCCTTGTCTATGAAAAATATATTTTGGGCTGGAGAGATGGCTCCGTGGTTAAGAGCATTGCCTGCTCTTCCAAAGGTCCTGAGTTCAATTCCCGGCAACCACATGGTGGCTCACAACCATCTGTAATGAGGTCTGGTGCCCTCCTCTTCCGGCCTGCAGGCATACACACAGATAGAATATTGTATACATAATAAATAAATAAATAAATATTTTTTAAAGAATATATTCTGACACCCTAGTAGATGGGTTACTGAAACATGCATATGCTGTTTTTATCCTCATGCCTATTATAAAGAATAATTTATAATTTAGTTAATAAATCAGAGATTAATATCAATAATATAGAAAAGTATAACGTTCTACGGTAATAAAATGGTTTGATCATAGTTATTTTTCAGCATTATTTTGTAACAAGATCTTGCCTTGTACTCCAGGTTGGCCATGGTCTTCCCATCCTTCCCGTTACCTCCACTCCTGTTTCAGCCTCCTAAACTTGCATATATGCACCACCATCCGTGCTTCTCCAAAGTATCTCTCTGAACTGAACTTGCCCTTCTTGTGATGAGATATTATTGAATGTCTGCACAATGAGATGGAGTGAAGTGAATGACATGGGCGTTTTGGTGTTGGGTTAGACTGCTGCCTACGAGAGCTCCTTGGGCATAACGTTGTGATACCGTGGCAATCTGATAAGCAAGGTGGCTGTATTTAGTAATAGAAAGTTTGGGGCTTAATGTTTTGGGAATATAGTCTTGTGGAGCATTTCTGTTTTTCAGTGGTGGGAAAATAGCATTCATTATATAGCTAGCTTTGGAATGCTAGTTCCTTAAATAAAATGGATAAATAATAGGAATTAATCTGTTTAACCTTAAGATAAAGTGCTGGGTAAATACCGGGATCATTCTTGGTACAAGGGACAAGTTTTAATCTCCATTGTATCAGTGAACAGTGTATTCCGTAAGCCTTGATTTATGCTTTGAAGTGTATGGGTGGTTTTAGTTACATCTAAATAAGAATACTGCTTTAAAAAGACTTGTAGTAGAACATAAAGGTTCTATTAGACATGGAGCTATGCCTCTGCCAGTAACCCAACATTTTGAGAACAAAAACATCCCAGTTCCAATTTGAGATTGGGTACAAAAATACCCTAGGGTTGAGAATGGGCATAGTAAATTGTACCAACAAAAAACCTTTTATGTATATGTAGTGGGAAAATGTTCATTGTGTTTTTACAAAAAAGTATGATATAAACTCATTACACTGTAAGCATAGTAGATAGACTCATTTTATAATTATTCTATGTGATTTTTTACTATAGGATTCCAGGAATACTTCTGTCCTTGCCTGCCCTATTTCATCTTTGATTACTTTGAGCTCCTCTCCGCCAGTTACCTTCCAGTTTGAGAAATGCTTCATTAAGTTTTCCTTGTTTTAATATTCAATGTTTTATACTAACATAAAATTTCCCTTAGTACATTAAGAAATTATAAGTCAATCAGGTTGTCTTCAGATGTCTTTTATTTTCACCCCAACACTTTTTGAATCAGCTGGTAAGATATGCTTATTTTGCATAATATTCTGTTCATGGAGAAGTTACTTTTAGTATTAACATGTCTGGGAATTATTTCAAAATTTAGCTTATTGTCTTACTTGTAATAGGAGTTCCAGAAGTCTTGAGGGCTCTTCTTTCTGTTCTTGATGTTTTGTCCTGTATCCCAGAGGATATTTGATTTCGTTGTTCTAATTGGTTCCTTTAACATTGAATTGGTTTGATCTCAGATCCTCCATACAATTATAATCAGTTTTTAATAATGTCTCCAGTCTGTTAAGAATTTTAAAATAGTGCTGCAAATAAAATTATGCTGATAAATTTGGGAAGACTGATATATATCCTTTAATGGAGAATAATAATTAATTAATACCATTAATAACATTTTTGTTAAGTAGAAGGCCGTTACATAACTGTCAACACTGTAATCAGAGCAATCTTAGAGTAGAGTAAACCTTGGTGGTGGCAGCAACAAAAGTTATGATCTAATGCATAAAGATTTATAAGTAAAAGTTGCTACAGCCTCTTTTTGTAAACTTAAATTTAGGGTTTGGTACGTTGCTTATGGCAATAATTCCATACATAACTGAATGTTGTATGTTGGTTAAATAAAGTATTGTGTATGTGTGGATTTCACAGAATTAAAATTAATAAAGTCCTGTCTGATCTGTGAGTCATCTTAGTGAATGTTGCTATTTATGATTGATTTTATGAATATGAGCAGTAAACACTGTTTTACATACTTGATTTTTTTCTTTTATTTCTTACAATTTTTTATTTTTCCTCCCTTATGTAGCCCTTTGCTCTCTTTCAAAATCATGGCCTCTTTCTTCCAATTGTTGCTGATTTGTTCTTACTCCCAAAATATAATTCTGATAATAAAATTTTAGTTATTGATCTAACACATGGTCAGGATGACATATACTGAAAATCACAATTATGCATCGGCGCTGCATGACTACTTAGAGTGATTAAGAGCATGGAATTTGAGGTCAGCCTATCTGTATTTGGTTCCTGTTTCTACCACTTAATTAACTGTGGGACTTAGGCAAGAGATTTTCTTACCTTAATACTTTTATCTACCAGACATAGTTTGTATCTGCGTCATAGAGAATTAAATGAATTGTAGAGTGCTTCAGATAGTTGCTGGCACACATGGTAAGCTCTGCCGAAGTGTTAGTTAAATAAATGTTTTGAAATTACAGCTTGTGTGTTCTTCCCCTTGGTTGTTACTGCGGTCGCAGGAAGATCTGTGTTGGAGCTCTTCCCTGTGCTTCTCAGCTGTGTAGTTCTGTTACTGTTACACCTACCTACCCAACACACTCTGTCCACCAGCACCAGTACCACAATGGCTTTCCTTCGTGTGCCGATGGAGGCTAAATGTAGCCTAAATGGAAGTGATATGGGAGGAAGATGACTCCAGTAAGTGGAAAAGTGGCCGACTTTGTACTAGGACTGTGCTCCTCTGCTACAGTTACTCTGTTTTTGTGTCATGCCACAACTACTTCAGAGGGCTGGAGGGAATTGTTGGAACTCCATTTCATACTCTTCACCTCCTGCACCCAGGCACAAATGATCACGTATAAAAACAGCCGGGTGGGGAAATCACTCAGATGGTTCAATCCTTGCTGTGCAGATATGAAGAGTTGAGTTCAGTTCCCCAGAGCCCTTTACAAACTTAGATGTGGTGGTGTGCACCTGTAATCCCTAGCACCGAGGTGACCCAGACAAGAGGGTTCTTGGCACTTGCTGCTGCTTGCTGCTTTGGTGAGTTACAGCATCATTGAGAAACCATGTCTCAAAATAGGTAAGATGGAGAGCTGGTGGTATGGCTTAGCAGATAAAAACGGTCGCTATGAAAGCATGATGAGGACTTTGATTCCCAGAATCCAGGAAGCAAAGAGAAAGAGAAAATGAACTCATGAGAAGTTGTCACCTGACTGCCACACATGTTGTCGTGCACATCTGCACATGCACATACATGCAACCTGCTAAATGAGATAGACAGTGATATAGGAAGACTCCCCGCACACACGTGTAGCACACACTATAACCATCAAACGTCTGCATGTTAAATAAATGGGGTGAATTAATTCAGTAGTACACCCTTCTGTAAATCGAGGGAGGACATGGCTATTGCTTAGAGATGTTTCAGGTGGGAAAGTAGTGGGAGAACACGTGCATCTTCTGACCATGGTTATAAGGGATCAGAAGACAGTGGGGTGAAGGTCCTGGATTACAGATGTTAGACTAATGAATGCTTTCTTTTATGACAAGTAATTTTGGGTGCAACAGAAACATGGATTCCATTCATAGATGTAGAGCAGTAATAAGAATTTGTTAGAGAAAATAATATCTAATTTTTTGGTGTAAATTATATTTTTTGAGAATATAAACTCAGTTAATAACTATGTAGTATAGCGTATTCATGGTTGATTTCTTTATGCTGTTGAATTTGAACATATTAATATTTTTGTTTTATTTATTTTCAATGTATATTTCAATCCCTATTTAGTGATAAAGTTGTCAGTTTAAATTAAATAATTTAGAAGAAATTTTGGAAAAGTTCTGTGTATAAATTCTTTGTAACTGTGACTTTTTGCTCTGACCTAGGAGGCATTAACTTTTCTCAAGCCATCAAGTAAGTGTTCTGTTATCTAGCGGGTACTTAGGGATATCTCAACCTACTTAAAATATTGTCGATTGTGGAACTAGTCATAAACGTTTTCTTGATTGTAAGTAAAACCATGGCGTGTTACAGCATAGTTATTTGAAAGTAAGTGATCTGTTTTGTTTTGGTATAGGGTTTCATGTAGCCCAGGCTCTCCTTGAGCTTGCACTGTAGCTGAGGGTAGCTGGTTTGTTTTTTTTTTTTTTAAACGTAGGATCTATAGTTCCCTGATGTTTTGGTTGGTAGAAGAGGTTGAGATTGATAATAAAGCAATACAACGTGCCAGCACTGCTCTGTGCTTCTTAAGGGCCCTAAGAGCGCTCAGCCCTGTGGTCTCAGACTGAGTAGTTTTGTTGTTGTGACTGACCTTCTATGAGCATCTCACTGGAAAGGGAGTATGGTGCGTGTGTGCTCTTGTTCTCTCTCAAATAATGGAGTTAGGTTTACTAAAATAATGTGAATGTTAATTGAAATACATGGTCTATTATTCTTTAGTAAAGTGCTTTTTTATGGATGATTTTCTTTTTATGTATTATTTTTTCTTTTCTGGGAAGTTCTTTTTAGATTATTTCCCTTCTCATAGATTTTGCATATATGTTCTCCCCATTATTTTTAATTATGAGAAAATTCATAGAATGAAATCAAGAAGGAGTGCAGACTTGATTTGTATTCCCATCTCTTTGGATGCTTTCATAGTACATTTGGGACTGAATTTGGTCTCTGTTTTTCAGGCCCTCTATTTTCTCTCCTCTTTAAATTTATGTTTGTAGTTTAGTTCTCAGATGTTCTGCTGTTTTGTCTTGCTCATGGTTATTTATGTCCTAGCCTTGGCAACTCGACCAGGCACTTCTTTAATCCTTCTGAAACAGGGTCTTGTTACATAGCCTTGGCTGGCCTGGAACTCCCGATATAGCACAGGCTGGCTTTGAACCTGAAGCAGTCCTCAGGATTCTATAGTGCTGGAATTACACACATGTACCACTCCTGGTTCTGTATTGGATTTTTTTTTCTTGGTCTTTTTTTCTGGTTCTGCGAATAGAATCTGCAGCCTGGCCAGCGTTAGGTGAGTGCTCCATGTCTGAGCCACAAACTCAGCCCCTCACAATGCAGTTCTTGGAGCCTCCTCCTGTCCTGCAGATGCTTGGATACAGGTTCCCATCATACAGTGGGCACTTGGTGACAGATACTTGGGCTTTTCTTTGGTTGCTGCTCTCTGACTCTTGTGTTTTGTCACTATATACATATATATGTGAGATTTATAGCATATACATATGAGATTTTAAACTATTATTAATGACCTTAAATTGTATAATAATTGTTTAATTATTTCTAAATCAGTGTTGCACAGTTGGTAAGTGAAGTCTGTCATGGATCACCACCTTCTGCCAACAGTGCTGTAAAAGGTGTAAGCTTCCATCTGAAAAGCGCTTCGTTAATTGAAAAAAATAAATCCTGATGTAGTTTGTGGTTTTAATCTTGTGCTTTGAAGTGTTTTCTTTTTCTGGAATCGGGTTCTTGGTTTAGACTGTAGAAGTATGGTAATTAGATTATATTTAGTTGATAAGTTTGTGCCCACAAAAATGTGACTTTTAAAAAGTTACAAGTTGCTACGGTTCTTGCAGATAAGATTGTTTCCTGTTTTCTTTTTCATATTTAGTATTTTGTACATATTTCCCCGAAGAGACCCTTTAGTATATCATTTGACATTCACATTTAAATAAAATTTTAACTGTATAAAATGTCAAAAAATGTTTATTTGACCTGAGTTGCCTATAATTTCTCATGTAATTACCTCATGTTATTTTTGTGTGTGTGTGTACTTTGTGCTTGTTAATGCATTTGCAATTATCTACCACCGTCTGAACATTTTTTTGATAAAGTTGAACATGTCAGATAATCTTTCAGCTCCATTTTCTTCTTAGGGACAGGCTTCTTCATTCTGAGCAGTTAGGCTCAGTTTTGTTTTGATTTAATCACGACTTGCATTTTTAAGATTTAATTTAGTGCCAGGAGATGGTGGCTCACACTTTTAATCCCAGCACTCGGGAGGCAGAGGCAGGTGGATCTCTGTGAGTTTGAGGCCAGCCTGGCCTACAGAGTTCCAGGATAGCCAGGTCTGTTTCACAGAGAAATCCTGTCTTAAAAAAACAAACAAACAAAACGACAATAACATGTTTGCAGGGGTTCAATATCACATACCCACCTCAACCCTTTAATCCCTTCTCCTCTCTCTTGTACACCTAAGGTGATATAATTGTGCTACATATATTCTGTCCTGCCACAACATTTTTCATAATGAGAACTAACCTTGTATGGGAGTGATTTTGGAAGAGACTTTCCAGATTCTGTTGAGGAACTAGAGAGATGGCTCAGTAGTTAAAGTGTTTGCCACTCAAGTGTAAGGATCAGGATTCAGATTTCAGCCTGCATGTGATGGGTGGGTGTGATGTCATCTTGTGACAGGACTCACTAATCAAGATGACTAGTCAGACAAGCTGTATGAGCTCTGGCTTAGAGAGATCCTGCTTCAAGGAATTAAATGGAGAAAACTGAGAAAGATGACTAATATAATCTCAGGCCTCTCTACACGTGTGCAGACAACACATGTTAGTAAAGGAAACTGCTGTTAAGGCTTTTCTTTCCTCCTTCTGTGTCTAGACCTCTGAGAGCAATTCCCCTTTGTTTGTTTGCTGCTGCATCTACCTAGGTCTACGAGGTTTCTACATTGCATGCTTGTTTTGTTTTCATTTTCTTGGACTGTGTTCTGAAGATATAGATAACATTGCCACATTCTGATGAGTTCTTAGTTTATGATGACAATAAACACTTGCTAAATGAATGAAAATATCCAGTATTACGGATTGAATATCACATATTCTGGAAGCATTTTGTCATTGTGCCCATAATCACCAATGATTATCAAAAGCTGTCCATGACCTATATCTAGTGCTTTTGTTTGGTATTAGTAATCAGAACCATGTTGGGATTAGGGATGTGGCACAGAAATAGCTTGTGTTGTCTCTTTTAAAAGCTTGCTTGTGCTTTGGTTTAGTTACCTCTAAAAATAATGCCTACTAAGTAATGTTGTGATGTTGAAATGAATACATCTAAAGTACCCTCTGATGCTTGCACATTGTCTTCTAGTTAATCTGTTTTCAGCTTCATGAAGACATTATCTGCTGTAGAAGTATTGGAATCTAAGTAAAAATAGAAGTAAAATAACAGATCCAACTAGAATTTAAAGTATTTAGCACCTTTATGCTTTTGTGCTCTGAAACGATGTTTATGGGCAGTAGATTTCTCTAAACATGTAACTTAAATTGAGAGATGAAAAATGCACCATGTTACATATCACTGTTTAAACTTCTGTAAATCGGAGGTACTGTTGGCCTATGAAATGAGCATAGTATTAGTAGCTAAGGAATCTGTTCTGGGGAGTTAGTGAAACAGTGTGTAAGTATTTGCTGGGTTTTTTTTTTTTTTTTTTTTTTTTTTTTTTTACACTCCTTCCCTCTTTCTTAGGCTTTCTCCACAAGCTTGTTGCAGTCTAACTTCCTCACAGACAGGGAGTTTCATTAAGTTTGAACAATGCTCATGACTGTTACAACCGTCTCAGTCTCTAAGGTCAGGTCGGCTGTACAGCTGTCAACTGTAGCTCTGTTCCTCACAAGAGAAGTCACAGCATACGTGCCTCTGGTTTGTCACTCTGTTTTCTGGGCTGTCTTTTGGGTCTCTGTTTATACACTTCTGTTTTCTCTTGTGTTTCATGGACTTTTTGCTCACATACTTTATTTTGATGGAAATTGTTAGCTCCATTTTTACTTCCAGTGTTTGGATTTCCCTTCATAGCCTGCTCCTTATAATGGAGTAGTAATTCAGAATCTGTTTAGGTCCTTTATACTATCTCTAGGCCTCTCATAAAATAAATATAGCTACTTTCTGTCTGTCTGTCTGCTTCACTTTATTTATTTATTTACTTAGCAGTGCACATCTGTGGCAATCAGAGGACACTTTGGAGAGTCTGTTTTTTCCTTCTACCCTGAGAGTCCTGGGGATTGAACTCAAGATTGTCAGGTCTGGCAGCAAATGCCATTACCCACTGAGCCATCTTGCCTGTGCTGGAATAATTTTTGTTAGCTCTTTTTGCAGTTATTTTCCTGTGTTACTGAAGTAGTAAGGGCAGCGGGGCTGCGTTCCCAGCACCCCAGCCTCCTGCCCGGCTAGCTTATGCCCCGAAATAATTACACGGACACTGTATTCTTTTAAGCACTGCTTGGCCCATTCTCTTCTAGGCTAATTCTCACATATTAATTTAGCCCATTTCTAATCATCTGTGTGTAGCACCCCAAGGTGCGCTTACCGGGGAGATTCTAGCCTATGTCCATCCTGGGTCGGAGCTTCATAGTGTGCGTCTGCCTGGGAGCTGGGGCATGGCGTCTCTCCTGAGGCATCTGCTCCGGAGAGCAGAGCTGTGGAGTCTCTGAGCTCACTTCCTCTTCCTCCCAGCATTTTGATCTGTTTACTCCTCCCACCTATCCTCTAACCAATAAAATGGGCCAGGGCAGTGCCTTTATTAGCCAATGACCTTCCTCCATCATGTTACCACTTCTTTGTAATATTCCTTAGAAGTAGATAATTTTCTAAGTTAGGAAAATAGTTGTTCATACTTTATTAAAACAAGACTGCAAGAATTCCCAGGATAAACCATAGACTGAAAGTGGGTAGTATTTTTTCTGTGTATTTATTTGTTTATTTATTTATTTTTGTTTAAAGGAATTGAAAACACCATCTCACTAGGGGAGGTGAGAATGATGGCGCCTCTACTCGATGTGCCAACAGAATTTCTGCAGTGGGAAAAACCAATTGAAGTGTATCTTACAGTTTAAAGGTTACTTGGGGAGAATTCAGTAGTTCATATTGTTGCAAGGGTTAGCGAATCAGATTCAGGGTAAGCAGCCAGGAACAGTGCCCAGAATCACACTGCACAAGGGTCCCTGTGAGGACACCAGTGACAACTACAGAGACAGACAGATGCCACAGCCTGTCCCAGTGACACTGCTGGCTTTGGACGACTAAATGCTGCCACCCCTGCCCCAGACTTGACCTTGCTATAGTTGTGGCAGCGTTAGTGTGGGAACAAGTTCCTTGTTTCTACTTCTCTTGTTCACTTGGTCTCTCCTAGTCTGCATTAGATGCACGTGTGATAAAATGTGGGAAGCATTTAGCTTTCTGAGATCAGATGTGTAAAATTCTCAAAGTGGGAAAGTGTTTGATCTTTTAAAATAGTAACACAGGGGCAGTTTTAGCAGATGGAAAGAATGGTTCCTGGTGCTTTGCTGCTCTTTGAGTCCCCACTGGGTGCCAGGCTGAGCGTTTTATAAGCATTATCCTGATGTCACTCTCACACAGCAGCGATGTTAACTCATCAGGTTAGAGAAGAGATTGGAGAGTGACTTGCCCAAGATCATACAATTAGTCATGGCAGAATTGGGGCATACATTCAAAGCCGTGACTCCAAAGCCCGTGTTCATAACCAGCGTGCTAAGTGACTTCCTTGTTTTCCCTGGTCTATTTAGCTCAAAATCCTGTAGTGTGGGCAGCTAGCTTTCTTTTGAGAAGTTTACACCCACGGTCTCAGGCGTGTCTGTGTCTTATTTTCTTTCTGAACACCTTTTTTGTAACCAGCATGCTTAAAATCGATATCAAAATCTCTTTAGGAGTGAAGAGATGGGCCAGCACTTGAAAGCACACACATTTCCAGAGGACCGGAGTTGAGTTGCCAGCACCTAGTCAGTCTACTTGTAACCACCTGTGACTCCAGTCCTGGGGTATATAACTCGTCTGGCATCTACGGGCACCTCTGTTCATATGTGTACACCACACCCAAGTAAACACATAGACACATGTCAAAAAGGGTAGACTAGGGGCTGAAAAGATCACACACAGTTAAGATCACACTGGCTGCTCTTGTAGAAGACCTGACTTTGATTCCCAGCACCCACATGGCAGCTTACAACCTTCTAAAACTCCAGTTCCATTCCAGGGAATGTGATACCCTCTTCTGTCACACACTTACACAGACAGGCAAACACTGTACTTTATGTTTTAATCAGTATCTGAATAATTAACGTTTTATTCTGTTGTGTGGTACATGTATCAAACCCAGGTGCATGGTAGGCAAGTGCTTTGCCATTGAGCTTTTCCAGCCTCATTTCTGCTCTGCTCTTCTCTTCTCTTCTCTTCTCTTCTCTTCTCTTCTCTTCTCTCTTCTTTCGTTTTTTGTTTGTTTGTTTGTTTTTTGTGACAGGGTTTCTCTATGTAGTCTTGCCTGTCCTGGAACTCACTCTGTAAACCAGCCCGGTCTGCAAGTAGTGTTTAAAATGCCTTTTTGTTACTTCTATTGTTAGGTTGAAGACAAGGAAGTTCTTTGTCCTGGTTTAGGAACGTCATTGGTTTTATTTATTTATTTTTTATTAGGTTTGAGTGAGTGCTTTCTGTACAGTAAACAGAAAGTTAAGTTTTTCTGCAGTGTCAGTAAAGGTGCAGTGTTTCTTCAGAAGCCGCAGCACCCCTTAACTTTTGCTCTAGTCTATGCTACCAAACAGTGCTCTGTAATAACATGTGCCCTTGTGAGGAAATAGCTAGTGTAATCTTTGTAAATTAAATGGTTTGGGCATCCTTTTTTGTACAACACTTGTGGACTACGTTAAATGTGTCTAGGTATTAGAGAAGTGTAAGGAAAATGTCCGTGAAGTTAAAGATACTTGTTTTCTTTAAGATTAACATTTATCTTGAGTATACTGTGCTTTTTGGCCTGTCACTGTCGGCTCTTTTTTTTAGCCTATAAACTTTAATTTGAGAACTGTAAATTTTTGTTTTGGGTCCAGTGCAAGCTGTATGCCATGGATTTTTGTATATATGTTATTAGGATTACATCTTTGAGCTTTAAGATTATACCTCCTGTATTAAACCAGCAATCTTCAAGTAATCTTCAGTCCTTTTGTTTAACAACCAAGTTGAAAGCAAGGTGTTGTATGACAATGCCATTTCTTATCTTTAGAGGCTTTAGCTAATGGTAAGTTCAAGGCTCACCTGATTTATTTATTTATTTGTTTAGTATGTATACAATATTTTGTCTTTGTATATGCCTGCAGGCCAGAAGAGGGCACCAAACCCCATTACAGATGGCTGTGAGCCACCATGTGGTTGCTGGGAATTGAACTCAGGACCTCTGGAAGAGCAGTCAGTGCTCTTAACCTCTGAGCCATCTCTCCAGCCCCTTGTGCTCTTAGTTTATGTGTGCCCAGTGATCCAGAGGTTGGGAGGTTGGTTCTCAGTGTGGTGGTGCGGGGAGGTGGTGGAACTTTTGAGCAGGAGGGCTTAATGCAAGATAACTGAGTCCTGGAAGTTGCCGTCTCTAGAACGTGGGGCCCTGGTACTTGTCCTGAGACATTCCTTGTTTTCCAGTTTCCAATGCCCTGCCATCTGTTTTCTTTGTTGTCATGCATCTCTGGAATCATCAGAGCCAGCTCCATGCTGTTCGGACTTTCAGTCTTCAAAATTGTGAGCTAAATAAAACTCTTAACAAACAAACAAAACCCTGCCAGGCATGGTGGCACACACCTTTAATCCTAGCAGCAGAAGGGCAGAGATAGGTGGATCTCTGTGAGTTTGAGGACAGCCTGCCTGGTCATGACAAATTCCAGGTCAGTAAGGCCTTCATAGAGAGACCCTGTCTCAGTCAATCACTTAGTCAGTCAGTCAATCAATCAGTTAAATGCAATGAGAAGTTAATGGATGGGGTAAGGTGACAGTCTATAGGACACATGTAGAAACTGAATATTTTAGTAGCCAGGTAACTCAGCTCCTTGGAGAGTATAAAAGGTAAGCCTGTTTGAGGCCAAGCCTTTCTGCATAGTGAATATTTTAGGCATTGCATTTAAGTTTCTGAAAACAATAAAGTTACAGTCTGGTAATGCTTATTTAGAACTCTATACATCTTTTGTGTGTGATGTTGGAGATATAGAAGAAAACTTAGCAAGTTTCTACCTTGATATTCCAAATAGATTATAGTGGGAAATGTAATAACATTTTCTGTTTAAAAATATATTTTGTAGCCGGGTGTGGTGGCACTCACTTTTAATCCCAGCACTCTGGAGGCAGAGGCAGGCAGATCTCTGTGATTTGGAGGTCAACCTGGTCCATGGAACGAGTTCCAGGACAGCCAGAGCTATATAAAAAAACCCTGTCTTGAAAACATTTTGTGGAAAAGAAATACATTTTGTATAGTGACCTAGAATGTGGGCAGGAAGTCTATTTAAAACAGAAGTTTTAAAATAGGACATTTACTCATTTTATGAGCGTACATAGGAAGACCAGACAATGACTGCGTATAAAGATTGTATATATAACTTTCAAGAGACCATGTATATTTTACATGCCACCAATTCCCTTTCTTTAGAGCCCGAAGCAAGGTCTAAAAGCAAACATACTTGGTGCCTCAAGTATTGAATTGAAACCACACAGACCATTTCATTGTCCTCATTTGATTTTAATTATAGTTTTGAACACCAAAATCTCAAGTTTTTCCTTTTAACTCAGGTTGTATTATTTCTAATTGTTACCTTGAAAGTATGTTTTCTCTGACCTCTTCTCCCCTCCCCCTCCATCATCCCTACAAGGACTTTAGATTCTGAGGGGCAGTTTTAAGTGGTAGGTTTTTTTTGACAATCCAGGACCAAAATAGTTTGAAAATTAGCTTTTATATTTAGTCATTTGGGAACTTTAAAGTTGATAATTCTGTTGCATTTCTCCTCTGTGCAAAGAGGTAGATTGTTGTATTAATGTTTAAAGATATACTTTATAGGTAAAGTCAAGTTATTAAATGTCTTTAAGGTTTTCAATTACCTTGACTTACCTTGTATGTGACTCTGTACACACAGACCCATGGGGAGGTCCGAAGACTTCCCACTGTGTGGGTCCAGGAGAGTGAGCACAGGCGCCAGGATGACAAGCCCCTTTGCCTGCTTAGCCTATTGCTGGTCCTGTCACTCATCTTTCAGATAGTTGAATTTACTAGTCTGATTTCTTGGTGACCAAGGTTTTCTGTTTAAAAATATTCAAGAGTTCTCCCTGCCTCCTTCCAGGTGAACTTTGCTTGTCAGATTCATTGTTCAGCCCTTTAGGCCCCTGCTGATCAAGTGTCTGATGTTCTGGGTTTATGTTTGCATCTTGGATTATATGATAATAGGTTTGTGAACTTGAAGTGAAAATAGATTATTCAGATGAAAGGTATGTTGGCAGTGGTTTGGGGACAGTTCTGGTGATTGCATGTGTTTGGTTTGGTCTTCAGGGATTATTAAATGTGATCACTGAGTCATACTTGGTGGTTCCTCTGTCCCCTGGCTAATCTCTGTTAAAACCCTGAGGTTTGCAGCCACATGATACTCAAAAGGCAAAGTAGACCTCAGCCCAAAGGGAGTTTATTTAAAGAAAAAAAAATTAAGTTCAAACATTCCTACAGTGTTGCATCCAATTTAGTCTTGTTGAGAGTTAGTGTGCTCTTTTGATTCTTTCCAGTGGCCACGGTGCCTAGAGATAACAAGTAAATTTGAAATACTTGAACTTTTCCTGAGAAAACTTGAAACTTTATAATCACAAACAGAAGTGCTTAAATAAATAGGAGAAAGGGAATGACATTTCTTTTGGGAATTGTTCTAATGGTACTCATTTGATTAAAATCCTGAACCATTCCTTTGTGGAGTTGTGGGACAGAGTATTTAAAAACAAAACAGTGTGGTAGATACATCATTAATTTTTTGAAGTTGGGAGCATCATTTTTTTTTTAGATTTTTCAGGACAGAGTGTAACAGTCCTGGATGTCTTGGAACTAGCTCTGTAGATCAGGCTGGCCTTAAACTCAAAGAGATCCCCTGCCTCTCTCTCACAACTACCCCCAGCCACAAGTAGCATTTGTGGTTTATCATTCAGTTCTAGCTTGAGAAGTAGGGAACTGCTAGAATTATGGGTTTATTCTTGGCAGTCTGTAAGAGTGGCAACTTTGCCTCCCTACAGAAGACTTGTATCCTGAATGGTCTCTACAATACTTTAAAGAACATGAATGTTTAATAAAAAACACCTGCCCACCCCATGCCTGAGATTTGGCAGAAATCGCACATTCAGTTCATCTCCTTGGATTCTTTATCAAAGGCGAAGCTGATCAAATTCTAAGGAACCTTAGGCTTTTGTTCTAGTTTGGTGGTTGGGAATATGTCTCCATTGTCTTTTATGTATTGTGTATGGTGCTGATGTCGTTGGCACTAGTGGCATTTCTGTGGAAGAAATGGTGTTCGAGATTTAAGCAGTTTATCTTAGTTAGGGTTTCTATTGCTGTGAAGGGACACCATGTCTATGACATCCCTTTTTCATTTGTTTGTTTTGATTTTGAGACAGGGTTTCTCTGTGTAGCTTTGGGGCCTGTCCCGGAGCTTACTCTGTAAACCAGACTAGTCTCGAAATCACAGAGATCCACCCATCTGCCTCAGCCTCCTGAATGCTGAAATTAAGGCCTTCACCACCATTTTCTGGCTCATGACAACTGTTATAAAGGAAAAACATTTAATAGCTGGCTTACATGTTCAGAGGTTTAGTCCATTGTCATGACGGGAAGCATGGGGGTACACGGGTAGACATGGTACTGGAGATGTAGCTTTGAATTTTGCATCTAGATTGGTGGACAGCAGGAAGATAGAATGACACCACAGTGAGCTTCTGAAACCTTAGAGCCTGCTCTCTGTGACACACTTCCTCCAACAATGCCACACCTACTCCAACAAAGCCATACCCCCAGTAATGCCACTCCTATGAGTCCGTGGGAGTCATTTTCTATTTTTTCTTTTCTTTTTTTTAACATAATTTTTTTATTGGATCTTTAGAAATTTTACATCATGCACCCCCAACTCTGCCCACCTCCCAGTCCTTCCATATTCTCCCCTTCCCATTGCAGTGTCCCCCACCCAATGAAAACTAGAAAAGAAAGAATGAACCTCTTCTCTCCACTACCTTTTCATTCATGCTGGTGGTGTTGGGAGTAGTGTGTCACACAGCTTATGCTTTTGTCCAGTCAGCTTTACTTGTAGATGTTCATTGCAGTGGGTCACTGGTCTAGTTCAAGGCTCTGGTTTCTGGTCCACCATCCTTACTCCTCTTGGATATCCATGGCTGCCCCGAGTCATGGAGATCCTGCAGTTATCATTCCACAGGACCAGTCCTTGCATGAGCTTCAGCAGGCAGATCTAGTTAGGTCGTTAGGGTAGACCAACCCCATTGGGCCTGGTCAGTCAGGTGACGGGTGGAGCTAGCTCCTCTAAACCAGTGCCTTCAGGCTCAGCTCTTGCTGCCTTTGGTGCTGGGTGCGGCCATTTCTTCTGCGGCTCTCTTGCTTCAGCTTCCAGCGATGGATGGATAGGGCCAGCCTTTCCAGGGCCGCCAGCAAAGGGCAGTGCTGACTCAGCATGGCCCTATGGTTTCTTCATTCAAGGTTCCCTTGAGCCTGTGGGGGGCCATTTTATCAGTTGGAGTTAGCCAATGATCAGTTTATTCATCTTAGAATAAATGTGTAGAACTCATTGGCACAATAGCAATTGTTTCAGGTGCCTAAAGTAGGTAAATAAAATGGACAGAAATCCCTTTCTTGGGTTTTCATTTTAGGTGTAATGGATACATAAACAATGAACGGACAATCACTTCATGGTGTTCAAAACTGCAATTTTACGGTTTCCTGTGTGTCTTTTTTGTTCCAGTTTATAAATCACAAATCAGGCTCAGCAGGGACAGAGGGAGGTGTTAAGGGCTAAAACATTCTGGTCCTGTGGGACAGTACCCAGTTTTTTTGCTTTTAAATCTTACCTGCTAATGTTTTCTGTTAGGAGTTTGTTTAAAAGCTTTGTTAATAGTCCTTACTGGTCATGATAATGTAGTTAAGTGTCCTTAAAGAGTTTATGATTTTGTAATATATGAGTCACATTCTCAATTACTGTACCTATATTTCAGAAATGACCACCAAGAAGTAGATGCCCGGATGTCCCAGTGAGGAAGTAATCCACATGTCATGAAGTAAGATGCAGCAGAGCGAGCATTCCTCCAGAGTGGTAAGTCACGAGTCTCTCCCTTAATCTCCGCAGTTGTCTACCCTGAAAACATTAATGAGAATGTGGCCATGGAGAGTCACTTACATTCCTATTTTGACTGTGTAATTCCAATTCTAGCATATGGTTCTAGAAAATGTGCCTGCTGTGTTTTCTTGAAAGAATCATTTAGGCAGCATTATTGAATTACAGCCTTAGAAAAATGTATTGAAGTCAGGCAGTGGTGGTACACACCTTTATTCCCAGCACTCAGGAGGCAGAGGCAGGCAGGTCTCTGTGAGTTCAAAGGAAGTCTGGTCTATAGAGTGAGTTCTGGGACAGCCAGAGCTACACATAGAAACCCTGCCTCAAAAACCCCCCAAAATAACCAAGAAAAACAGAAAGGAAGAAAGGAAGGAAAGATGGAAGGAAGGAAGGAAGGAAGGAAGGAAGGAAGGAAGGAAGGAAGGAAGAAGTTAGGGGATATTATTTTCAGGTGTGTTACTTTTGTTTTTGTTGTATTTGATTAACTGATTCTTTGCCTATCTAAAACACTTGATGGTCCTAATAAAGAGCTGCAGGAGCAAGGGTAGGTGGGGCTAGCAGGCAGAGAAGATAAATAGAAGGAGAAATGAGGAGAACGAACAGCAAGAGAACAAGGAGATGAGGATATCAGGGGCTAGCTGCTCAACTACACAGCAAGCCACGGAGAAAGAAGTAAAGTAAGGTATACAGAAATAGAGAAAGATGAAAGCCCAGAGGCAAAAGGTAGTTGGGAAAATTTAAGATAAGAAAAGCTGGGAAGAAACAACCCAAGCTAAGGCCGGGCATTCATAACTATGAATAAGTCTGCGTGTGATTTACTTGGGATCTGGGTGGCGCCCTCCCCCCCAAAAAGCAAAAGAATAAAGTGTCACACAATAAAAAGAAATTTAAAAAATAAAAGAAAAAAAAGGATTAAAATAATGGGACCCGCTAGCTGAGGAGGAGAAGGGAAGAGGAGCACCAAAGACTGTCACTTTGACAGCAGAGGCTTAGCCTGCTCTCACTCCTGGCCCCCTCTGCCTCCAGCATGTTAACAAATAGCGTGTTCACATCTTCTGCGGTGCTATTGAAAGCATTGAAAAAGTGCTTCAGAAGAAATTCAGAATCTTCTTTTCGTAGACCACAGTGCTTAAATCAAAAATAGAAATTTCAGAAAATTAGTCTCACTGACCTTAATCTGTTCTTCTTTGCTATTTTCTTTTGGAAAGTGAAATTTAAATCTCCTACATCAATGTAATGCATGATACATAATGACGATGGCATTAGTGTCTAGTACTTTTAGGGCTCCTGTCTGGAGTGGTAAGTGTGTGAGTGTGTGTGTGTGTGAGATTTTTTTTTTAATTTGTATTTATTTAATGATACCAGGGTTGAAACAAGGCCTCATGTGGTAGGCATGCTCCTATTACTAAGCTAGGCCTAAATTCCAGTGTTTTTATTTTGTGTTTATGTGTATGCATGTTTGGTTGTGCATGTGTGCAGATATATCCCATGTGGGTGCATGTCTCTGTATGTAGAGGCAAGAGGGCAACCTTAACTCTCATGTCTTAGGCACCAACCACTGTTTTCTTTGTAGACATGGTTGCTCACTTGCTTGGAACTTGTCAAATAAGTGAGGCTGGCTGGTCAGAGAGCCCTGGGGATCCTGACTCTGTCTCTGATATAAAGTTAAAGCCTTCCTTTTTATTTAGACAGAAAAGGGGAGATGATGTGGGATTTACCTCTGTATGCTGTGAATGTATTTTTATTACCATTGATTAATAAAGAAGCTGTTTAGGCGATTGGCTTAGCAGATTAAGCCAGGCAGGAAATTCAAACAGAGGCAGAGAGTAGGCAGACTCAAGGAGGCACTGTGTAGTTGCCCAGAGAGGCAGATGCCATGGAGCTGCCCGAGAAGCAAGTGGTAACAAACCACGAAGCTCATCGTAAAATATAAATGAATAGAAATGGGTTAATTTAAAATGCAAGAGTTAGTTAATAAGAAGCACGAGCTAATCGGCCTAACAGTGTTGTAATTAATATAGTTTCTGTGTGATTATTTGGGTCTGGGCAGCTGGAAAACGAATGAGCGGTCTCGACTTAACACGTCTCCATAGTGTTAGGATTTAAAAGGTAACACTCAGGTTTTTTCTCACTTAGGTTCTGGGGACCCATCACAGGTACTCCGTTTGCAAGGTAAACACTTCGCTAACTGAGCCTCCTTTCCAACACCTGATATTTTTGTATTTATTATAGAAAATTAGCACATTATACACACATGCACATATACAGTATCATTCTGCTGTGTAGTTAAATGTAGTAAAGGGACAGTGACAACCTTAAAAATGAGTCTACATTTTAAAAATTAGTTGAAATGGTAAGTTTCGCATAGTATATTTTGTATTTATTTAAATTTTTGTGAAGCCATAAGAGGCTGAATGTCTGAACATATCAGCATTTTACTTAAGTTCAGGAACATTGCTATTAAAATCATTAGTTTGTTCTATATTCATCAACATTGACTGGTCCATTTAAAGGGCCAAGTTTTTGTTTTGTTTTGTTTGTTTGTTTTTTTGTTGTTTTTCAAGAAAGGGTTTTTTGGTAGCTTTGGAGTCTGTCTTAGAACTAGCTCTTATAGACCAGACTAGCCTTGAACTCATAGAGATCCACCTGTTTCTGCCTCCCTAGTACTGGGATTAAAGGCACGCTCCACCACTGCCCAGCAGACCAATCAACTTTTAATGCTTGTTGTATATATTATTTTGTTTATAACATAGATTTCTAAAAAATGTTTATTATGTGTGTGTGTGTGTGTGTGTGTGTGTGTGAAAGTATTAGTATCTGTTTGTGAACTTGTTAGCATGTGTGGAGGCCAGAAGATGGCGTCCAATATTATAGTCTCTCCCTAATTCTTATTGATTGATATACTTTGTATATATGCATATGCATGGGCTTGTGCACATAAGTATAGTGACCTCAGATCTCTGGGACTGGAATTAAAAGTGGTTGTGAGCCTCTTGATGTAGGTGCTGGAACCAGACTTGGTTGGAAGAAGCTAAAGGTACTTGTTGGGTCAGTTTCTTAATATGAAGTGAGGGTCTTAGAGGGTTTTAGTTCATGGACGAGGGGACTAATACATGGTGGAAAGGAATAGGGAAGTGTCTTTGTGTTGCTGTACTACCACACACCAACTGGGCAACTTATAAAGAACATGAATTGATTTCTCACCATTATGGAAGCTGAGAATTCTAAGATGCGTATCCTGGCAGGGTCCTTGCCTGACAGCTGCTTCCTGCAGAGAGGAGGAATGCCTTGTGGTGTGATGGATGGTAGAAGAAGAAAAGAGCAAGATGAAGACTCTTGTGAAAGCCTTAATCCCGCTCACAAAGAGGAGCTCCATGACCTGACCACCTGTTAGAGCCACCAGGGCCACCCTACCCCCTCCTCTCCTCTCAGAGTGTCAGGGCCTGAATTTTGTCTGGGCAGAGTTTGGACTGTAGCGGGAAAGGAAGGCTTGTCTGTGAAGACAAGCCAAGGTTGAAGCTTTTTGAAAGTAAGGCTTGTTTTTGTTTGCTTGCTTTTGTTTTGTTTTTCATTCTTTTTTTTTTTTTTTTTTTTTTCTTGACGGGGTTTCTCTGTAGCTTTGGAGCCTATCCTAGACCTAGCTCTTGGAGACCAGGATGACCTTGAACTCACAAGAGGTCTGCCTGCCTCTGCCACTACCCACTTGGGTTTTTTTTTTTTAATGTCAATAGTGAAGTATTTATAAAAGTTTTTGGTAAGGCTGGTTGTTGTTGGTGGCCCATGCCTTTAATCCCAGCACTTGGGAGGCAGAAGCAGGCAGATCTCAGGGTTCAAGGCCAGCCTGGCCTACAAAGTGAGTTCCAGGATGGTTTCAGCTCCAACACTACATAGGGAAACCTTGTCTTGAAAAACCAAAAAAAGAAAAAGAGGAAAAAAAAAACGAAAGAAAAAAAGGATAGATTTGGCAAGAAGACTAGAAACTTTTGATGCTGATAATGATTTTCACATTCCATGGATGGTCAAATATTGGTCCACTTTTTAAAAAGTACAACTCAGAATTGAACAAGCAGCATAGTTCTTTTTTGAGTATATTTGGTTTTGAGTTTTTTTTATATGGCATACTAATTTCATTATTCCCACTTGGCAGACTGCATATGGGGAACAATAGTATTTCTATTTTACAAACAGTCGCCAGATTTAGAAAAATGGATGTGGGGGTCTTCTACCTGTATGGCTGCCCTGTCAGCTGATGCTTTGCTACATGAAGAAGATAAAGGAAACTAGGTTAAGTCTTTAGAGCAGTTTTTCTTTGTTGTTATTTTTGTATTTTTATTACATTTATGTGTGTGTATGTATGTATGCATGCATGCATGCATTATGTGTGTGCGTGCATACAGATGCCTTGGTGCACAGGTGGTGTCAGAAGACAGCTTGGGAAAGTTGGTTCTCTTGTCCTCGAAATCAAGTGGTCAGGCTTGGTGGCAGGCATCTGTACCCATTGAACTGTCTTGCCAGCCTCCTAAAGAAGTGTTGTTAACAAGAACTTTATCACCTGAAAGTTTAAAAAACACATGTATACAGTTAAAAGATAGCCAGTGAATAATTTAGATAGTAGTTATTTAATGTTTTAACATATTTTTAATTTTTAAAAATTTATGTGTATGAATGCTTTACGTGCATATATGTCTGTTTACTGAGTACCCACAAAGGCCTAAAGTGGGCATTGAATCTTCTGGATCTGGAGTTATAGATGGTTTTGGGTCATCATGTAGGTCCTTTGAAAGAACAGCCAGTGTTCTTAACTGCTTAGCTATCGCTCTAACCCCAAATTCTTTTATTTTTTATTTAAGTATACTTATTTTTGAGTTTCACTAAAGCAGCATTTATTAAATTAATAGGATTTGGTTTACCTCTGTTATAGAAAAACATTTCATATATTTTCCAACTTATAAATATCACAGACTTTTAGTTTAGAATATTCTGCTTTCATTTCGTTAGAGGCTAGTGTTTTAGTTTTGTTGGGTAGGATATAAAATGCCTTTGTGGGTTATGTAATGAGTAATTTTGATTGAATATATTTTAGAATGTCAGTTTTCTCTCCTTGTTCATAGTGTGAACGTCACATATTCTTATAAAACTGTTTCTTTTATTCTGAAAGGTTTAATTTGGTTCAGTCACAGGTACAGGCAGTGATCAAGATTATTTTTGAGTAGTTCATTGTTTTTATGTCAGTCTAATAAGGTGTTCAGATATGCTTATTACTTGGTTTTGTTTGAACATTTGGAAGAATTAAGAAATTGCCCATGAAGGCAGTAGAGTAGAAAATACAAACTGACTGATAGTCCGTTAATTAATTAGCAGTTTGTGCTGGAGATCCAACCCAGGTCTCTACTTGTAGAAAAGTGCTTTCTCCAGGTTTTGTTGTGTCCGAGGGTCAAGGATAGGCTGTGATATTTAGGGCTTTCTGACCCAGATCCGTTTATGTGTACCGACGCTTCAGGTGTTACAGTTAAATTGAACTAAAGCTGAACTTTATTCTTAAAACTCAATAGTTGTAAGTTGTAATAAGAGTATAAAACAAATTGTTTTATAACTTCTGTTTCATGTTCCTCTCAGAGTCCCATATGATTTAGCTATTTAGTTACTTGCTTTTATATTTAAAAAACAAAAACAAAACCCCAAACTCAGAGTAGGTTTAAACTCTGTAGATTGCTACTACAGAACAAAAGTGCTGACCAGGATGAATCGGGCCCTGTAATGTGTGCTGAAAGGAACCTCCTCTCTCCCAGTTTGAAGAACAAGCACTTTCTTTGCCAAGGAGGACTGACTTGAAATGGACCAGCTGTCCATATTGGGAGCATAGGGTTGCTAAGGTGACCATGGCTGTTTAGAGAAGAATGCCGCTGAGAGGGCAAGTTCTTGATGTGTGAGCTGAGGGAAAGAATGTGGTGTGATTGTGCATCATTCCTCCTAATCACATGCTCACAAAGTGCTGTGTGGGCGGCTGCAGAAGCACAGGGCTCAGAGCCCACGTTGGTGTGTGTTTAACCATCTTGTTTTTGTGTGAGCCAGAAACTTAGAGTCCAGAAGGAACATGTCTCGTGTGTGTGTGTGTGTGTGTGTGTGTGTGTGTGTGTGTGTGTGTACTTTGATAGTGAATGAAATTAGAGTGAATTTCGTTTGCTTGATGATATAAACAGTCATTATATCCAATATTTAAAAAGTATTTGACATAAATATTTACTTATTTCATCTCATCCTTTTTAGTAATGAATATAGTGTTGATAAGTTCCCAGTTTAATGATGTGCTCTTTGCAATTGTGTGTATTTCTTTGACTTAATACTTTAATCAGAATTATTTGAAAGCCTCCTCCCCACTTTCTCTGGTGTAAGAACAACCCTCCAAACTCAGCCTCACAAGTAGGCTGGACAGCCAGCTTTTCCTACAGTGCCTGCCTTAGTTGCCCCCTCCCTCTCCCCAGGTCTGTTATTGCTCTTTCCAAGGAAGATCTTATCTTGGTTTTGATTGTTGTTTGCTTGTGTTTTACTTTTCATTTTTGAGACTGGATCTTAAACTTTGTAGTCTGTAGACTGACCTCAAACTCATGACTCTCCAGCCTCAACTTTCTGAGTGCTAAGATTACAAGTGTGTACCACTGCCCAGCTAAGGAGATCTCACCTTTGTGTGTGTGTGTTTAAGACAGTCTTTCAAGAACATGGAGCTTGCCATTTTGGCTAGGCTGGCCAGCCAGTGGGTTCTGGGGATATTTCTGTTTGTGTTTTCCCAGTGCTGTGGCTATAGGCACATGTTCCATTCCCAGCTTTTAAGTTGGTGCTGGGATATGAACTCAGGTCTTTTCCTTGTATAGTAAGCACATTACCCACTGAGCCATTTCCCCAGCCTTGTGAGATCGTTACATATTGTTCATCCTCTGAAGCATTTGCAGACAGTGAAAAATGCAGTGACCAAATGGGAGCTGGACGGGTGGGTGACTGTTATTTGGTTCTCTTCTGGAGAATTGGGGTTCAGTTCCCAGGGCTTAGTCAGGTGACTTCCACCTGCACTGACTGCTGCTCCAAGGGATCCCGTGTTCCTTCTGGCCTCTGCTGGCACCATGTACATGGCATTCATTCTCACGGACACAAACTCGTAAAGAAACATTCACTCACTCAAGTACAGGGAGAAAGGCACATCTAGGTTTCAGTTCTCAGACCCTTTGTAGTCTACCATGGGCACCGTTGCTCATGCATACATGTAGACATGGACCGAAACATGGATTGTTTTGATTTTCCAAATAATTCTTTCCAAATCCCTACAGTAATGACTGGTATTTGTTGTTGTTTTATTTTTAATGAGATGGTGTCTTATGTGTCCAGCCTTATCTCCAACTTGATGTGTTCTATAGATGGCTTTGAACTTCTGATCCTTCTCTATCTCCCAAGTGCTGGGATTACAGGTGAGTGAGTGCCACCATGTTCTGTATATGTGGTGCCACAGATTGAATCTATGGCTTCGCACATGCTCAGCAAGTGGTCTAGCAGTGGAGCCCCCCATCCCAGTAAGCTATCTATTATAAATGGGGCACAAAGGTAACATTAGGGTGTGAAGTAATTGGAAGAGCTACACTTCTGTCAGCCTCATATTTATTTTTAAGTCAGGTCTTATTAAGAAGTCTATGCTAGCTTCAACTAGAAATCCTCCTTCCTCAGCCTCCAAAGTTTCCACAGCACCTGGCTTTTGATTTTTCTTAATTAGATAGCCTACTTGATTTGACAGGTTTTTGTTTGATTAGTTTTATAATTGTAGAATATGAAGGGTAATTAAAGAATTAAAATAATTTGACCTCTAAGTTCATTTGGCTGCTTGACATTTTACAATAAGCCTGGATAACGTTTGATGCCACCCCACAGAAGCAAAGTAGAGTCAGTTCACAAGCACCTGCACCCACAGGCCCTTCATCTCCATGGAGTCAGATGGGAAGTTGTTTTCCCTTCATGGCTCATCCTAAGAAAGAGGTCAAGTTTTCATATATGAGCAGTTTTGTTTCTTTATGTTCTGCTTTCTGTTACTGGTCTGTCTAGTCCTGAGTCACTGCTCACAGGGGTGTGTCTTAGATGTCTGAGAGCTCAAGACCAGCCTGACCTACAGTGAGTTCTAGACCAGCCACAACTACACAGACCCCCGTCTCTAAACAAACAAACTGCTGGGCGTGATGCCTCCAATCCCAGCACTCTAGAGGCAAAGGATCAGGAGTTTAAGGTAGTTCGACTACAGAGTGAGCCTGAGCCACATAGTTAAGTCTGTCTCAGCCTAGGGCTTCATGTATGCTAGCAAATGCTCTACCAACTGGGGCTGTATCTCCAGCCCCCTGTAATGAGATTTAAGTTTTTCTGCCTTTATTTTTTACTCTCTTTTTGTTCCAAGTAAAAGACTATGTTCTAATTTTATAGTTTTCAAGTTTTGTTCTCTTTAAATATTTGAAACATACCCACTAAAAAAAATTCTTTAGTAGGAGGAACCAGCATCCTTTAGGGAAATAGCTGATTCTAGGGCTGCGGCAAGCAAGAAAGGAGCAAAGGAATAACCCCACAAAGATGGACTGTGTCAGAAGAGCATAGGGACCACATGGAAGAGCTCCCAGTGGCCAAAAATGAAATCATTTGAGCAACAGAGTCATGTGAAGTAGTATCAGATATAACCCAGAGTGTAAAATTAATGTCCACGGGTCGATACTGGTATAAGCATGTGACTGAATAGAATAAAAACAGGGAAAGATCACTCTCTTCTTGTGCAGAAGGATTCCAAATAATTGGTCAGTGCTGCAGGTGGAGCTTAGTGGAGAGTGCTGGCCTTGCACACCTTTCAAATGACACCTTCAAAGGACAGTGTTACCTTCACAGTGAATTGAAACTGCAGCTGCACCATCTCCTTTGATGTGCGTGACTTTCTGGGGATTGAACCCAGGGTCTTTTTTTTTTTTAAATATTTATTTATTTATTATGTATACAATATTCTGTCTGTATGCCTGAAGGCCAGAAGAGGGCGCCAGACCTCTTTACAGATGGTTGTGAGCCACCATGTGGTTGCTGGGAATTGAACTCAGGACCTTCGGAAGAGCAGGCAATGCTCTTAACCATCTCTCCAGCCCATGAACCCACGGTCTTATGTAGATAGGTAAGATATTTCTCTACCACTAAGTTAGAACCTCAGTTGCTTCCTTACTCCTACTCCAGAAGTACAGTTGAACTCAGCCCCATGAATGCTCGAGACTGTACTTAGGGAACTAAGCCCACATCATTCACCTTTTTTTTTTTTTTTTTTTTTTGATATATGATCTTGCTAAAATTGCCCAGGCTAGCCTGTAGCAGGCTTTCTTGGCCCACCAGCCCCCAAATCATGACACAGAGACCTTTTATTGATTGTGAAAGCTTGGCCTTAGCGTAGGCTTATTTCTAATTAGCTCTTATAGTTTAAATTAACCTATTTCTAATAATCTACATTCTGCCACATGACTTGTATTTTTACCTCTCCTCCTGCATGTTCTGCTTCCTGTCCATCTCCTCTGGTAGCTTCCATGCCTAAATGTATCCCCTCTTCTTTTCTCTCTGCCCTGAAGTCCCACCTAACCTCTTCCTGTCTTGCTTTTGGCCATTCAGCTTTTTTTTAAAAAAAAGATTTATTTATTATATATAATGTTCTGCCAGCATGTGCCTTCAGGCGAGACGAAAATGCCAGATTTCATTACGGATGGTTGTGAGCCACCATGTAGTAGTTGCTGGGAATTGAACTCAGGACCTCTGGAAGAACAGTCAGTGCTCTTAACCTCTGAGCTGTTCCTCCAGTTCCGGCCATTCAGCTTATTAATTACTCAGATGGCACTTTGGCAAAGACATATCTTCACAGTGTACAAATAGATTATTCTACAACACTAACCTTAAGTTTAGAATTCTGTCTTAGCCTCCTGAGTATCTAGGATATAGACCTGCACCACCATGCTCGGATCCTAGCTCTGTAAGTGATGACCTTCTTTGTAAGTTGGAGTGGAATAGCTTCTGGGTGGAGGAAGGTGGCAGGCACTGCCCCTACTAGGTGACCAGGTTCAACATTAGCCACAAGTCCCACTGATAGTGTTTCTAAATTTTATCTCCGGTTTTCCAACCTCATAATTTTGGTGTAATTATAAGAAAAGCATGACTCTAACTCGAGCAAAGAGCCCTATAAAGTATTTCACTAGTATTGCTGAGATTTGGAGGGGTCACCAGAAACAAGGAACATCAGGAATCAGTGGTACAGCAAAGAGAAGCCATGAGACATTCAATGCCTACATATAATTCAGATATCCTGTATGGAATGAAAAAATTATGTAACAACTAAGTAGTCTGAATAAGTATATACTTTATTTATTTATTTATTTATTTATTTTGCTTTTTGACACAGGATTTCACACTGTAGCTAGGCTGGCCTGGAACTTACTGTGTAGCCCACGTTGGCTTCAAACTCATGAAAGTCCTCCTGCCTCAGCCTCTTGGCTGTTGGGATTACATACAGGCTTACGCTTCTGTGCTGGCCATAAATGTATATTTTAGTTGTTAATAATGTTATCTGTGTTCTTCCATTAAACAGCAAATGACCTATCTAATATAAGATGATAATAGCAGAGAAAGGTGGGACAAGGTAATTTCTCTGCACCATCCCCTCAGTGTTTTTCTAGTATTAAACTAGGCTTTTCCCAAGGATTTTTTTCATTCTAAAAATATGTACCACATACTTTTTGAAAACCATATTTTAAATAATATCACACTCTTGAGCAGCTCATGTTTTTAGCAAATATAACAAAGGAGTACTTTGCCTGAGGAATTGGATAAATGATTCTTGCAAAGAGTCCCAGTATTTGGCTGTTTTTGTGGCCCTCTGAAGACATGCTCGTAAAAGTTAGAGTTACGTTGTTGGTTTTTTTTTTTAAATCTTAACTCCTTTAGGACATTTCAAGTTATTTTGTATGTTTGTTTTTTGCTTGAATCTTCAAATTGATCAAAATTCTCATAAAATACTTACTATACCTCACACTGTGTAATTTTTTTTGCCTGTTTTTATACTGAGTTTCTGTTTCTGTTTATAGCTTAACTTGTAAAGAAAGGCTACAACATTAATGTTATTAAGTCCACTTTATTCTAGTACAGAAGTGGCACTGTGTCGTAATTTAGATGGAGCAGTTTGGGTTTTAATCTATAATAACTTTTTGTACAAATTTTTCCTTATCAGCAATAATGTTAATACAGCTTTAGTAGTTTAAAGAAGGATACATAAGTAACATTTATTTTTCAGAATAATTTTGTATTAGACTCTTGAATGCTGTGGTTATTTTTTGTTAACAAAGCAGATATCCCAGAGCCGTGGAGGAGGGAAACAGTGCTCACCGCTTCCCAACTCGTGGATTTGGGGAGAGGAAGAGTTCTGAATATTTTCCTTAACCACAAGATTTTCTTAGTATTGACAAAGTAAGCACATTCATTTCTGGCATTTTAATTAAAGTGTAAGAGCACATATGCTGCCAGTTGCAATCCTAACAGTTTCGGCCCTATTAACAAGAGGAGCTTAGAGTCTTGTGATGGCTGTACCCTTAAGGTTAGAGAAGAAAGTGACTTTTTTAGAAGAAACTGCTGCTCATAAACTGTCATTGCAGTAGTTTGTGATGTTCTGAAGTTGCACTTTTTATTGCGTGTCAAGTGTTCCTGTTTCAGCTAGAGTAACTCTTTTCAGCATGCCAAAGGTACCAATGTTGGGATTATATGAAATAAAGTGATATGCAAAATAGATGTTAACAAATATTTAGCATCTTTAAAATGTTTATTTGTAAAGATTTTTATTTCATTTGTATGAAGATTTTGCCTGCCTGTGTTTCTGTGCACCATATGTGTGCATTGCCCTCACAAGAGGGAGTTGGATCCCATGGTACTGTCCAGTGTGTCATGCTGGGAACCAAACTTTGGTCCCTTACAAGACTAGTATGTGTTCTTAACCACTGAGCTATCCCTGGCTCTAGTATTTAGCACCTTATGTTAAAAACTAAAAGATCTTAGCTGGGTGATTGTGATGCACGCCTTCAAATCCCAGCACCCAGAAGGCAGAGGAAGGTGATCTCTGTGAATTCAAGGCCACAGTGAGTTCCAGCACAGCCGGAGTTGTTATTCAGAGAAACTCTGCCTTGAAAAACAAAACAGCAATAACAACAACAAAAATTGAAAGATCTTATGGCTTTAGGGCCGGAAATCTTAGAACACATTCACCCTCACCTAGGTCTGTCTTAAAACTCGAGGAACTGAGTGATGTAGCCGGGAGGAAGTGACGGCATGGCTGACAGTGTTGATGTAGACAGGAGCCAGGCAACTGTGCTGCAATCTCTGTAACATGAAAAGGTAGACATTTGGGCTGCAGAGGTGGCTCAGAGGTTAAGAGCACTGACTGCTCTTCCAGAGGTCCTGAGTTAATTCCCAGCACCCACATGGTGGCTCACAGCCATCTATAGTGAGATCTGGTGCCCTCTTCTGGCCAGCAAGCATACAGACAGACAGAACACTGTATACATAATAAATAAATAAATAAATAAATAAATAAATAAATAAATAAATCTTTTTAAAAAAAGGTAGACATTTGTTACTCACAGTCTTGATTGGGGTGTTGCTCTTCACTTGGACAACAGCGTGACAAACATTTCTTCTAAAAGAAATTTTGGAATGCTGTATCTTTTTCAAAACATTATTCCCCTATGAACTAGCTGACAGTGTAACAGAAGTAAACACGGAAGACTGCGTGTGTGCATGTCTCAGTTAGGGTTTTTATCGCTGTGAAGAGACGTCGTGACCACAGCAACTCTTATAAAGAAAACATTTAATTGGGGCGGCTTGCTTACAGTTTCAGAGGTTTAGTCCATTATCATCATGGCGGGAAGCATG
This sequence comes from Microtus oregoni, assembly GCF_018167655.1. NCBI lineage: Eukaryota > Metazoa > Chordata > Mammalia > Rodentia > Cricetidae > Microtus > Microtus oregoni. The sequence goes on from NW_024543060.1 coordinate 66,702,593, forward strand.
GTGATATGCAGACAGACATGGTGCTGGAACTGAGAGTCCTACGTCTTGCAGGCAGCTAGGAAGTCAGCTGACACACCAGGTGGTATCCTGAGCTGAGGAAACCACAAAGTCCACCGCCAATAGTGACATACTTCTTTTAAAACAAGGCCTTATCCACCCAGACAAAGCCACACTTCCCAAAAGTGCCACTCCCTTTGGAGGCCATTTTCTTTCAAACCACCACAGTGTAGTTTTATTAACATTTTCATGTTGCAGAAATTTATAGATAAAATTTATGAATATATGACCTTTTCTGAGACAGGTTCTCCTATATGTAGCCCAGGCTGGCCACAAACTTAACGCTAATCCACCTGCCTTACCATACAGACTGCTAAGATTTACAGGCATGTGCCACCAAACCTGGCTAAACACTGCTAGTTTTTTAGAAATTTATTTTATTTATCTGAGTGTTTCTCATGTGTCTGTGTACCATGTGTATGCCTGGTGCTGAGGAGGTCACAAGAGGACATTGGATCTTCAAGATTTAGATTTATAAAGATGGTTATGAGCTGTCATGGTCTTGGGAATTGAACGGTCGTCCTCTGAAAGAACAAGGGTTCTTAACTGTTGAGTTACCTCAGCCCAGCATGTCCACTCTTAAAGTATTAGTTCCCTTAACTAAAGTTTATTTAGAATTTAATATTAGTACAACATACCAGAAAGAGAAGAAAACCTCACCAACATAACAAAAGCAGTGTTTGAACAGTTCACTGTGAACATCATGCTGAGCGGTAGAAGATTAAAGGTTTTAAAATCAGGAACTAGCCTTTGCTGGAGAGGTTGTGGAGAAAGGGGTACACTCATCCATTGCTGGTGGGAATGCAAACTTGTGCAACCACCCTGGAAAGCAGTGTGGCAGTTTCTCAGGAAATTCGGGATCAACCTACCCCTGGACCCAGCAATACCACTCTTGGGAATATACCCAAGAGAGGCCTTATCATACAACAAAAGTATATGCTCAACTATGTTCATAGCAGCATTGTTAGTAATAGCCAGAACCTGGAAACAACCTAGATGCCCTTCAATGGAAGAATGGATGAAGAAAGTATGGAATATATACATATTAGAGTACTACTCAGCGGTAAAAAACAAGGACTTCTTGAATTTTGCATACAAATGGATGGAAATAGAAAACACTATCCTGAGTGAGGTAAGCCAGACCCAAAAAGAGGAACATAGGATGTACTCACTCATATTTGGTTTCTAGCCATAAATAAAGGACATTGAGCCTATAATTTGCAAACCTAGAGAAGCTAAATAAGAAGGTGAACCCAAAGAAAAACATATAGGCATCCTCATGAATATTAACCTTCATCAGGTGATGAAAGGAGACAGAGACAGAGACCCACACGGGAGCACCGGACAGAAATCTCAAGGTCCAAATCAGGAGCAGAAGGAGAGGGAGCATGAGCAAGGAACTCAGGACTGCGAGGGGTGCACCCACACACTGAGACAATGGGGATGTTTTATCGGGAACCCACCAAGGGCAGCTGGCCTGGGTCTGAAAAAGCATGGGATAAAACCGGACTTGCTGAACATAGCAGACAATGAGGATTACTGAGAACTCAAGAACAATGGCAATGGGTTTTTGATCCTACTGCACGTACTGGCTTTGGGGATTGGCTAGGCAATTTGCATGCTCACCTTACTAGACCTGGATGGAGGTGGGTGGTCCTTGGACTTCCCACAGGTCAGGGAACCCTGATTGCTCTTCGAGCTGATGAGGGAGGGGGACTTGATCGAGGGAAGGGGAGGGAAATGGGAGGCGGTGGCGGGGAGGAGGCAGAAATCTTTAATAAATAAAAAAAAAAAAGAATTAGGATGAGAAAAAAAATAAAATCAGGAACTAGCTGGGAGTGATGGCACATACTTTAATCCTACCACTGGGGAAACAAGAGGCAGACAGATCTCTGTAAATTGGAGATTTGAGGCTACCCTGGTCCACTGAGTTTCAGGACAGCCAGGGCTACACAGAGAACTCTGCCTTGAAAAAAAAAAACAAACAATTAAACAATAAAGCATAACTGGAGGTTAAAAAAACTTGTTAGGAGGAATGGATTGGGGAGGGGGAGATTGGGAGACTTGGAAGAGAGAAGGGAGCTGGTCAGCCTGGAAAAAATTAATAAAGTTAAAAAATAATGTAAATATAGAAAAGAATAAAATGATAAAACAGACTTGGGACTGGGTAATAGAGTGACCGTTTTTAGCATGTGTGTGGATCAGGCAGGGTTCAGTCCCCAGCCCTGTTATATACAATTTATTGAAATATATTAATGAACACCTAAATAAATGGAAATAAGTTTCACATTCATTTCAATTTCTTGGATACAACAAAAGTTTTTAAAGGCTAATGGTATTTCATGATGATTTAGAGGTTTAGCATCCAAACACAGTTTCAGTAGCTGAGTATAGTGGTAAGCCCTGTAATTCCAGGGCTTGGGAGGGCCAGTGGGTCCTTACGTGTTTAAAGCTGTCCAGGGCTGTAGTGAGGTGCTCTCTTAGCTCCTGTTTCCCTCACCAAAGACACTACAGTAAAAGTAAAAATGGGGCCGGGCAGTGGTGGCGCACGCCTTTAATCCCAGCACTTGGGAGGCAGAGGCAAGCGGGTCTCTGAGTTCGCGGCCAGCCTGGTCTACAAGAGCTAGTTCCAGGATAGGCTCTAACACTACAGCGAAACCCTGTCTCAAAAAGCAAAAAAAAAAAAAAAAGTAAAAATAGAAAATATTTTCAAACCATGTAGATAATAGAAGACTGAATGAAATCTAGGGAAATCTAGGTTATGTACAAACTGGAACTCAGCAATGGAAAAAGCAGCTTTGTTTTTTTAAAAAAAAAAAAGCTGCGTGTAAAGTCCTTTGAATAGCTATTTCTCCAAAGAAAATTTTATACAAATGAATTAGAGAATGCAGATTTGAATCATAATGATACCAACTCATGATTATTAGGATGATTACTATTTAAAAAAGAAACAGCTGGGCAGTGGTGGCTCACACCCTTTTACCTTTTTAATCCCAGCACTTGGAAGGCCAAGGCAGACAGATTTCTGTGAGTTCAAGGCCAGCATGGTCTACAGAGCTGTTCCACAGAGAAACCCTGTCTCAAAAAACAAAACAAACCAAAAAAACAGAAAATTCAAATACTGGTAAGGGTATAAAATTTTGGAACCCCTATTCACTATAAGTATATATATAAATGCACCAGTGTTGTGGGAAACAGCATGGCAGTTCTTCTAGAAACTAAAAATCGAAAAACCACATAATGCAGTGCTGAGTCTCTTGGGAATGTCCAAAAGAGCTGTACAGAGTCTTGAAAACACAACCAAAGACTTGAAGACTGCAACCCACATCGCCACTGAGGCAAGAGCTGATAAATCAAATGTGTAGTAAAGCTATCTCGTGGAATACTTCTAACTACGCCTTCCAAGCCCGGCATGGAGGCGCACGTCTGTAATCCCAGTGCTTGGGGGCAGAAGTAGGAAGCTTGTTCTGCTTCCAGGCCAGCATAGTGAATATGTGTTGAAAAAAGAAGATTTTACAACATATAGTGAGACACAGATGGATCTTGCAGACATGCTAAGTGAAATTAACCAGCTACAAAGATCCTGTGTAGTCTGTGATTTCACTACAATGAGACACTCTCAAAAGCAGAGATGAAGGTGGAGTCGTAGTTTCCACTGGCTGCTGTCATGGAAACTGTTTAATTTACAAGACAAATGAGTTCTAGTGGTGGTGATGACTGTAGCACACACTGTGTTCATATGGCAAAGATAGCAATGAGTCTTTTGCCACACAAAATTTTAAATCATAGGGCTGGAGAGATGGCTCAGAGGTTAAGAGCACTGGCTGCTCTTCCAGAGGTCCTGAGTTCAATTCCCAGCAACCACATGGTGGCTCACAACCATCTGTACTGAGATCTGGCGCCCTCCTCTGGCGTGCAAGTATATATTGAGGCAGAATGTTGTATACATAATAAATAAATCTAAAAAAAAAATTTTAAATCATAATACAGTTGAATGTTATTCACAGGCATGTATATTGTGTTCAGTAGAATGCAATTGGATCCTGGCTCAGTTAGTATACCTATTTCATATCAGTTTACAAATTCATTTCAGAATTCTTTATTGTGTGTGGTTCTTAGAATTTCTCTCCAAACTAGTTCCATCAACAGTTAATTCATGTCTGACATATGTTTACATCTTTGAAAAGCCATGATTTCTTTGTTTTTAAGATAGGGTCTCACTATGTAACCCTGGCTGGTCTGGAAATCAGAGCACATACTGATCTTGTAATGGACCTGGGTTTGGTTGGTTCCCAGCAGACATATCAGGTGACTAACAACCATCTTTAACTACAGGTTCAGGAGCCAGTCAGACTCCCTCTTCTGGGTTCCACAGGCACTTGCATTCGTATGGTGCACATACATACCCCAAGTCCTTAACACATTGATTGATTGGAAAAATTGATTGAGAGGATCTCACATATTCCAAGCTGGGTTCAAACTTTCTATGTAGCTGAGGATGATTTTGAACTTCTTATCCCCTCCCTCCATCTCTTGAGTGCTGGGATTGCATATGTGTACGAACTGTGTTGAGTTTATGTGGTCCTGGGATTGAACCTAGGCCTTTGTGCATGGTAGGCAAGTACTCTGCCAACTGAGGTACACCCCCAGCCTCACTAATCCTTTTTAGTAGTATTTCTCTGACTGGGGCTAGAGGGGTGGCTCAGTGGTTAGAAGCCTTTTCTGGTTAGTGCTCTTTCCAGGACCCAAGTTTGGTTGCCAGCACCCATATCAGACAGTTCACCACCACCTATGACTCCAGCTCCAAGGGATCCAGTGCCATCTTCTGACCTCCATAGGTACTTCTATTTCCCTACATTCCAGCTTGAAGGAACTGTAGCAAACCATTTCTAAGAGCAGTCTTTGTTCTGGGTTGTGTGCTTTTGTGTGCATCCTTCTTGATCTGAATCACACCTTCCTAGATAATTTCCATCTACCTTTGAGAACCCAGTTTAGAGATCTCTTTCCCCCAGAAGCTTTTCTTCACACGTTGTCCTCAGTTAAAGGAATTCATAGCTCTTGCACGTGGCCAGTGACTTTGTTGGGTATCTTTCTTCTTCTGTGTATTCCTCCTCCCTGCGGAATCTGTTACCATAGGAATTGCTGCGTTTATTTGATCCACAGAAAGTAGATGTTCAGAAAATGTTTATTAGATGCTCCAGTATGCGAGTAGACTGCATTTTAATTACCCTCGTGTTAGCTATTTACAGACCATTTTACTCTAGGTAAGTTTTCTTAGCTGTAATTTACAGCATTTAGTATTCTCCTGTCTGAGCCAAGGTGTTCTAAGCGATAGTGGGGATGAAACATGAATGGATGGTGAAGTTATGCACTGCAGCGTGGTGGAGACATCTCACATGTACTACCTATTTGATATTAAATATACTTTTAATCGTTGAACATTAAAAAAAGTCTTTGACTGTGGCTGGAAGATGGCTCAGCAGTTAAGAAAGAGCACTTGCTGTTCATGCAGAAGACCTGGGGTTCAGTTCTCTGGCAGCTCAGAGCCAACTGTAATTTTAGTTACATGGGATCAAACACCACCTTCTGGCCTCTGAGTGCACCAAGCATGTATGTGGTATAAAGATACACATGCAGGAAAATTTATGCATATAAAATAAAGATAAATAAATTATTTTTAAAAAAGTGGGGCTTGGAGAAGCGACTTAGCAGTTAAGAGCACTTACTTGCTCTTCCAGAGACCCCAGTTGCCTCCACAGGCCTTATGCGTGCATGTGGTGCACAGACACACATGTAGGCAAGACACATGTATACTTTTTTTTTTTTTGCCTCAAATGTACAGAGATCTACCGGCCTCTGCCTTCTCAGTGCTGGGATTAAAGTCATGTGCCTCCATGCCCAGCTGTTTTATTTGTTGTTTTGAGACAAGGTCCCAGCCATACGATGGTGGCATACGCCTTTAATCCTAGCACTCAGGAAGCAGAAGCAGGTGGATCTCCGTGAGTTTGAGGCCAGGCTGGTCTACAGAGCAAGTTCTAGGACAACCAGAGCTGTTACACAGAAAAACCTTGTCTCAAAAAACCAAAATGTCCCACTAGGCAGCATTGGCTGGCCTGGAACACAGACCAAGCTGGCCTAAGACACATGTATTCTTAAAAACAAAAAAAAAAAAAAGATTGTTTATAAAATATTGTATAAGAGGCTGGACAGATGGCTTGGAGATTAAGAGCACTAACTGCTCTTCCAGAGGTCCTGAGTTCAGTTGCCAGCAACCACATGGGTGAGATCTGGCACCCTCTTCTGGCAGAACAGTCTGGACATTATAAATAAATAATTCTTTTAAAAAATTGTATGAAACCCTCAAAAACAATAAAATATATTTAAAAAAACAAACCAGAGCCCCTTTTCTTGTTGTAAATTTTTTTGAGACTCCCCTGTAGACCTATAGTTTTTAAGAAGACAAATGTGGTGTGTCCTCATAAGCCCAGCACTAGGGAGGCCAGGACTATAAATATAGTAGATAGTTTAAAGCGGTGGTTCTCAGTCTTTTTAATGTTGTGGCCCTTTAATACAGTTCCTCTTGTTATAGTGACCCCCCAACTATAAAATTATTTTCATTGCTACTTCATAACTGTAATTTTGCTACTGTTACGAATTGTAATGTAAATATCTGATATGCAGGGTATCTAATATGTAACCTCAACGTGGGGTGTGACCCACAGGTTGAAAACGTCTGTTAAGTCTAAGTCTTAGACTATCTAGCAAGGTTCCCATCTTAACAGACAGACAAACAAGAAGCTGTGCTAAAAGTGATGCTGGATTGCTGTGCATCCCCCTCCATGGAGATGCAAGCAAGTACCTGGTGTGCTTGTTTTATGTACAGGTATTAAAGTCAGAGTTGTAATTAGTATCTGTAAGTATAGGAGTTTGGAAGTGTTTATTTGGAATTACCATCTGTTTGTGAGTGAATTCTGGTTAGTATGTAGGTCAAAATGGGATCCTCCGGAACTTCCTGGTAGATACAGTGTAGGTGTTCAGTAAGTACCTTTCTGTTTGAGTGAGTTTGACCCCCTTTCTTTTGCAGTAAACAGATGGATCAGAAAATGTACAAAGTTGCAATGAAGTCTCTTAGGATTGTAGACTAATTTATTGTTAGAATGCCAGTCCCTGACTCTTTTGGGAATGTTTCTCTTTTAGCTTTTGTTTTGTTTTGTTTTGAGACAGGGTTTCTCTGCATAACTTGACTGTCCTGGAACTCACCCTGTAGACCAGACTGGCTTTAAACTCACAGAGATCCACCTGCCTCGGCTGAGTGCTGGGATTAAAGGCTTGCACCACCACCTCCCAGCTGGGATGTTTTTCTTATCATCAACTTTCAGATTGACTAATGTCCCTGACTGGGAGGTCTTATGGAATAGAAGATACAGAGCATGGATTCTAAAGGGGTCTTGAGTTTTAGGAAGAATCACCACGAATGCAGAATTAGTGTACTGCAGGTTTAAAAAGGACTTTAAGTCTGGAAAGGAGCCATATTTACAGCAGAGGACATATGCTTAGAGAAGTGAAATAGCCATTATCATAGCTGTAGTAGGACATATGTATATAGAAGTGGACTGGTCAGTGTCGTGGCTGTAGTGGGACATATGTATATAGAAGTGAACTAGCCAGTACTGTAGCCGTAGTCCAGAAGCCAGAGTCATTGTAGAACTTAGGTTGATGCATTACTTTTTTAAAAATCTAACTTGGATATTTTTAAATCAATATTTTAGATCTTTGAATTTTTTTATATTGGTCAGCTGAACTAGTAGTACTACCAGAAGTCTTAGAGTGAAAACTTTTATCTTAAAAGAAGCAAAGTCTCAGGACTGTGTGTTCTTCAGTGGTTAAGAATATGTACTCAGCATGTATGAGGTTCCAGCTTCAACTACCAGAAAGAGATTGATTTTTTTTCTGTTATTTCTAGGTTAAGTCATTAAATAAGGACATCGTATTTTGAAATATGATTAATCTCCTGATGCAGCATCAGAGGCTAACAACATTCATGGCCAAATCTAGGTATGTTGAAATTTACCTTAAAAGAAAGGACCAATCAACTTAATACTGTTTTGTTGAATGTAACCATGTTGAGTCTTGATTACTGACTTCCTCGTTCCCAGAAAATAAGTACAAATGACCTTAATTAAACAAACACAGTATTTCCTAGTGGAGAATATTCACACAGCCTGTGGAAGTTGATCTCAGGTGAAAGCTGCCTGTTGCTATTGAATATACTCAGATATCAGTGTTGTCCTTGGGGAGCATAAGATCACCTACGTGTGTGTCGATTTCTGGAGACGTGTGCTTATGAGAGCACATGGGTCTTTATTCAGTGTTTAAGGTGTCACAGCTGAGATGTGGCAACCAGATACTAATGTGCTATTCAAAAGTGAAAACTATCCAGCACCTCTCCTTTCCCTTTGTTAGGAGATTGTGGGTCAGAAGGAGGGCCTCGGAGATTTGAATAGAGATTTCACATCTTTTAGGGCAATGCACAGCTGTAGCAATCAGGAACTCTTACCAACTCTGAAAGTCTGCACTGGATCCACACAAGAATGGGCTTGTCCTCAGGCAGACGCAGGCAGACATGGTGGAGGAGGGACTCAGGGCACCCTGCCCCTTACTGCAGAACTGTTTCTTACTGATAGAGTCAGAGAGAGGAGGAGTCAGTTGGCATCCACTGGTGACCCCATCATGTTCCATTGTTTCCATTGTTAGTCCTAGTCCAGTAGTCACAGGTATGGTCCTGATTAAACTAAAGGAGTCACACAGCAAGACCAGATGTCATGAGTCTCGGAAGGGACAAGTTGGAAGGAAGAGTGTACTCAGGGAAGGAGGAGTATACTCAGGGAAGGAGGATGGTGAAGAGGTAGGGGAAGAGAACAACCTGAGTGCATTGTGCACATCAACAAAACTGTCAAAACTCTAATTCAGTTTCTAAACAGGTCTCTTTCCCAAAGCTGGAATGTAAACCACTGCCTGTGTTCACCAGCTTGAGCTTTTCTCGAGGACTAAGCCCCTGCTCTCATCATGTCAAAACCTTGTCCTGATTTTGCCCCCCCCCCCTTCATTTGTTGGCTAGCCCTCTTCTTTGTTTCTTTCCTATTACCAATATCTTGTCATATCTTTGTCTCCCTTACTCTGACACCCTAGGTCAGATGACCCCTCTGACTGCTGGATGCCACTAATAAAGGGCGTTGTCTTGTTGTCTTGTCTGTCCCTCATTCTCTGCTGCGGTCGCCTCATCTAAAAACCCAGCTTTATTCAGTCCAACTTCAAAAGTCCCCATAGTCTATTCAGTCTCAAACTTACTTCAAGGGCTGGAGAGATGGCTCAGTGGTTTACCTGCTCTTCCAAAGGTCCTGAGTTCAATTCCCAGCAACCACATGGTGGCTCACAACCATCTGTAATGGGGTCTGGTGCCCTCTTCTGGCCTTCAGGCATATACACAGACAGAATATTGTATACATAATAAATAAATAAATATTTAAAAAAAAATTACTTCAAAGTCCAAAGTCTCCTCGGAGATGCATGACAATCTCTTAACTGTAATCACCTATAAAAACCAAAATAAAAAAGCAGATCACATACTTCAACATATAATGTCACAGGATATACATTTGGATAATATTCCAAAACATAGAGAAGGGAGCATATCAAGGACATATTAGACCACAGCAAGAGCAAAAACCAGATGGGCAAACTCCAAACTCTGCATCTTTGCATCTGATGTCAAAACGCTCTTCAGGTCTCCAGTTCTGTTCAGATTTGTTTACAACTTACTTCTTTTGGGCTGGTTCCACTCCCTGTTAGTAGCTCTTCTCCTCAGGTATCCCATGACTCTGGCAGTGGAGTGCTTTAGCACTGCTTAATGGGGCATACTAGTAGGAGCACGGAAGACAGATGCTAAGAGCTATTTGAACTGACTGAGGCTCACTCAAGAGGTTTCAGAGGAGAATTTTAGTATGTTGTCTAGAGATCATTCTTGTGATATTTTAGTGGAAAAAAAGTGGCTGCCTTTTGCCCTTGTCTGAAGAGTTTTCCCAAGGCTAAAGTGAAGAATTTTGGGTTAATGTATCCTGCAGGCAGGTGAATTTTTTTTTTTTTTTGGTTTTTCGAGACAGGGTTTCTCTGTAGCTTTGGTGCCCGTCCTGGAACTAGCTCTGTAGACCAGGCTGGTCTCGAACTCACAGAGATCCGCCTGCCTCTGCCTCCGGAGTGCTGGGATTAAAGGCGTGCGCCACCACCGCCCGGCAGGCAGGTGAATTTTAAGTGCACGTCTGACTAGCTCCCTTCCATAGTTAAAATGAATATGTTTAAGGAGGACAGGGAAAGAATGACATAATTTTAAGATTTTCAAAATGTTTCTATCAGTTATACCTTTTTTTTTATTATTATTATGTATACAGTATTCTCAGTATTCTGTCTGCATGTATACCTGCAGGCCAGAAGAAGGCACCAGATCTTATTACAGATGGTTGTGAGCCACCATGTGGTTGCTGGGAATAGGCAGTGCTCTTAACCACTGAGCCATCTCTCCAGCCCCAGTTATACCATTTGTAAACTTAAAAATATTTTTCTCTTTTAATAATTTGATACTTATCAATCAAAAACTTAAAACATATATAGAACATGTGCTACGTTAAATAGTGTGTTAGTGCCCTAGGGAATGAAGAAGTGGGGATACCTGTCTTCAGAGATCACAGCAAAATTAGTTGACTAACACAGAGAACACCTTAAAAGACCATGCCGTTTTACTATGAGAATACTGCAGGTTACATTCTTCTAGGTTTATATGATAGTACAATTTTTCATCTTAATTTTAATTGCCAAGCATTCTTTACCTTAGTGTAATATAGTTCACTTAGTTCAGAAATAGCCTAAAGTACCTACTTACTGTTGAACATTAGAAAGGATGAGTAAGGCCCACTCCTGCTGGGAAGGAGCTCATAATAGAGGGAGAACAGTATGTAAGTGGATAGCCATCCACAATTTCTGCTAAAGACAAAGCGATGTAGGTGCAGTTGGACAACCTAGGGTGCTTAGATGGTGTTGTGTGAAAATTCTAATTAATCTGATAGTTTGGCATCAGGAAAAGTTTCACCTCAGGAAAGGGAAGCTGCAGACAGCTATTGTGGAAGGATGTGAGACAACAGCTGATGTGGGGATGGTAGTTTGTTTATTCTAACTAGAGGTAGGGGTAGTTAGAGCAGGGGAGAAGAGGGGTTGGGCTGGTATCTTACCCACGTTGAGGAGGCCGCTTGTGGTTCCCAGCCACCCAGCTAGCTTAGACCTGAAATAACCACACAGAAACTGTATTAATTAAATCACTGCTTCGCCCATTAGCTCTGACTTCTTACTGGCTAACTCTTAAATTAATTTAACCCATTTCTATTAATCTGTATATTGCCACGTGGCTGTGGCTTACTGACTAAAATTCCTAATGGCTATCTTCAGTGGCTCCATGACTTCTCTCTCTCCACCTCCTTCTCTCAGCATTCTGTTTAGTTTTTCCCCGCCTAGCTCTGTTCTACCCTATCAGGGCAAGCCAGTTTTTTTATTCATTAACCAATAATGAATATTAACCAATAAAAGCAACACATAGACAAAAGGACCTCCCATACCAGGGGGTTTGGTTTTGGTTTTTAAACCCTAAAGCAGTTAAAAAAACAAAAAACAAAACAAAACACTGAATTTAAACAGTTTTAATCACATCTGTGTTTGGAATCTTGTCTGGTTCCTGTGCATCTTTGCCTACCCCATGTAGCAAATGACAAATGTATTCTGCTTCTCTGGTTTGTTTAGAAGTAATGCTTTGACATTCTCCTTTATTGTCACCTCTGTGAGCTTTATCTGACCTTCTGTGGCAAAGGACTAAATAGACAAAATATATCACAAGTAAATAAACAAAGGTTGACCAGTGTTGTGTGTTTTATTCTACAGGTTGAATTAAATTGGTCTTCTTTCTTACTAATGTACTGTTTAAAGTTTGTTGTGTGTTGCTTGCCAATGAACTCTTGTCTAATAGGACACGTAAAAGGGACTACAATGAGTAATAAGAATCAAAATACCTGCTAGCTAAAAATGTAGCATCCATTTAAAAAATTGTACACACACACACACACACACACACGCGCGCGCGCGCGCACACACACACACACGCACGCACACACGCAGTCCTGGCTGGCCTGGAACTCTCCGTATGAATCAGGCTAGCTTCGGACTCCCAAGAGCTGGTTGTCTCTGCTGGTATTAAAGACATGTGCCACATGCCCAGCTTTTATTTTTTTAAAAGAAGGGACATGAAATTTCTGATAAGCCATAAAAGATTAGTTTCTTGTTGGATAGTGGTGGCACATACCTTTAATCCTAGGACTTGTGAGGTAGAGGAAGGTGGATTTCTGTGAGTCTGAGGACAGCCAGGGCTCCACAGAGAAACCCTGTCTCGGAAACCTCTCCCCCAATTAGTTTTTTGATTAACTATTGAATAATTGTAAGCTAATTGTTTAGCTAGTAGTACATGGTTTTAGAATAAGCAGACCTTTATAAGTTAAACTGGAAACGCTCATTTCTGAGGCATGTATCACCAAGCAGAATTGACCAGCTGGTTGAATGAAATTTAATTCTAAACATTAACATCATTGGGCTTTATTTTCTGCATCAAAGTATCATGCTTCTGTGTGGTGCTTTTTAGTCTTTTCCTGTTTTGCAACTTTTGTATCCTCGTATAATTTTCTTCAAATTATTTTCTGTGCAGTGCTCACATGGTCTTCTGAAGAAGCCATGGGTAGCTGTTGTAGCTGTCCAGATAAAGACACTGTCCCAGATAACCATCGGAACAAGTTTAAGGTCAGTAAAGCCAGCAAAACTATTTTGTTCTTCTTCTGCCTCCTTGGATGTACTTGAACACTAACTCATCTTGCCGTCTTTCTTTTTATTACCCAGAACCTTTTATTTCCCCACCTTTCCCACAGTCTGCCTTTTCTTATTTGATTGTAAATGGCACTTTCTTACTAACAATATGGATTATTGGTCCATTTCCCATTACTGTAACAAATGCCTCTGGCTCAATACTTCAAAAGAAAGAGGTGTGTCTAGCTTACAATTTTGAATAGAAGAGGTCAATCAACATAGCACTGGCCCTAACCAAGGACCCCTTTACTTGACTGCCTTGTGGTATAGTATCTCAGTGGCTTACACAACCAGAACTCTGAGAGACTGGGTTAGCTGGGGTCTCACCGATCCTATGTTGACCCTTTTGAGGGCACACTCCCAGTAACCTAAGGACCTCCCATATGCCCACCTCTTAAAAGTCAGTACCGCCACCTCAGCATTGCCACAGTGATGGCCAAGCCCCCGCAGATGAATGGCCATGGGGACAAACCATAACAGGAATCCTCCTTTAGTTTTCATTTGGTCCTTTGTGTCCCGTTGATCACATGATTGCGATAATCGTTTCTTTAAAACGTCATTTTCGAGTAGTCTTTGTAGTCTTACCCCTTGTCAACTTTCTGTCACTAACAAAGGCCTTATTTTGAAGAAGAGTTTTATTTGGGGTCAGCCTTGGAGGTTACAGTACGTGGTCTGTTAGCCTGCTGCTATGGGACGGCACAGTGAGACAGAGTGCTGTAGAGCAGTGTCATGGTCGGGATACAGAAAGGGACGCAGTGGGTCTTCAGAGACATGCCCACAGTGCCTGGAAGACACTTTATAAGTGCTGCCGCCACGGTCGGGGTCTATGGCTTTGACACTTAAGACGAAGGGAGATGCTTAAGATCCCAACAGCAGCATCATCATTTAGACATCTTCATGCATGCTTAAATGGATGGTTAATTTGTTTTTTGTTTGTTTGTTTGTTTTGGGGTCTTTTGTTTTTGTTGTTGCTTTTCGCTTTTTTTGTTTGTCATTTTTAGAGACAGGGCTTCTCTGACTGTCCTGGGACTTGCGTTGTAGCCCAGGCTGACCTCTAACTCAGAGATCTGCCTGCCAATGCCTCCTGAGTGCTGGGATTAAAAACTTACACCACCATGCCAGGTCATATTTTTTTCTTGATAAGACAGTCTTGCTGTGTATCCAAGTCTACCTTGTAGCCCCCAGTACTCTTTTTCGTCTCTAGCTGGATTGTAGGGCTTGTGCTACCATCTTTGGCTTGATTTCTTCACCGCACTTGGATTTACCCTGTGGTCGCTGCACAATTGGTCCTCTTTCTTCCTTCAGTAATGTGCTAAAATAGGCTAAATTCTTCCAGAGCTATTTAGTGTCACTTCCAGTCTGACCTCAGTGTGCTTGTCTTAGCTTCAGGATGGCATGTATCTTGCATGAGTTCCAGCTCTGTTACTTAACAGCTTTGCACTCTGGGGCAGTTTGTATGATTAGTAAGTCTTTCTACCATTGGTACAACGTTGACCTGTAGTCAGGGGTTGTTAGAAAAATTAAGTGGGGAAAGTACATGCAAATCTCCTGTTTGTGCCCAGGGGCATGACAGCGGCTCCATAAATATTACCCTTTATTCTTAGTCTTTGGCCATTTTCTTTGTTTGCAATGCTAGGAATGGAACCTAGGGCTTCATGCACGCTAGTCAAGTGGGCCATTAACCCAGCCATCTCTGGGTGTTTTCTGGAGCTTGGCATTATAGTCCTTTTTTTTTTTTTAGATGAACTTTGGGCCTGTCTTAATTTGACCTTTGTAAAGGTACTTTCTTTATTTTGTTTCAGCATTGTTTCTTCATATTGTGTTTGTATCTTGTGAGCCACCAGCTTTCCCTTTTGCTGGATTTCCTCTATAAAGTTAAAATCCCTCCTTACTGTTTTCAGCTGCCGTAGGCAGTCGTTGCTGCCTTGGCTAGTCTCTGCTACATTCATTTGTCAGCTCGTCTAGCATAGTGTGACTTGGTGTTTGTATCTTATTTCTCCAGTGGAAATGTAACTCTTTACACATGTGAGTGGCTATTATTTTATTGCTATATAGATCATACCCTACACACATTGACAGGTGGATGAACTAGCAAGTGAAAAAATAAGTTGATATAATTATCAGCAGTGCATTTTTCTGAAAGTTGGTGAAATGTTTAAGATGCTATTATTTCTTTTTAGGTCATTAATGTGGATGATGATGGGAATGAGCTAGGCTCTGGCATAATGGAGCTTACAGACACAGAACTGATTCTATACACCCGTAAGCGTGATTCAGTAAAATGGCACTACCTCTGCCTGCGACGTTATGGCTATGACTCAAATCTCTTTTCTTTTGAAAGTGGTCGAAGGTGTCAGACTGGACAAGGTAGGTAAAGCCTTCATTTTCTTCAGATACATTTGAAACATTATGCTTTCAGTTATTCTGTGTACAGCGTTTCATTTCTGTGAGGAAGGCTGGGAATGATGATGACACATGCTCGCTTGTACACCTAGCCCTTGGGAGGCAGAAGCAGGAGGATTCTTGCAAACTCTACATAGCGAATTCCAAGCCGGCCAGGTTTAAAAAGAAAGACCCTGTGCCAATAAATAAATTCCCCACAAAACTCCCAAACAGAATGGTTAAAAAAAAAAAAAAAGAAAGAAAATTATGGCTGGGCAGGGATGGCACACCTCTTTAATTCCAGCACTCAGAAGGCAGAGGTAGGTAGATCTTGGAATTTGAGGCAAGCCTGGTCTTACAGAGTGAGTTCCAGAACAGCCAGAGTTCCACAGTGAAACCTGTCTCAGTTTTTAAAAAAAGAGAGAGAGAAAGAGAGGAAAGAAAGAAAGAAAGAAAGAGAAAAAGAAAATAGATTAATGTCCATTCATTTATCAAGCATGCACTAAACACTTTGCCCTTGGTAGAAGTAAAATAGCTAAGTATTATTTTTGGTCCTAATTCTTGGGAAAGCAATGTAAACACGGGAGTCAGATAGAACATGGTTTTATTTTTTAACTAATTAATAATAATGATGATAATAATTTTGACTCCCTACTAATGGAGTAGCTTGGGCAAGTTATATGCCTTCTATTGGAACTTTGTAGAGGGCAATGATAATGCCTGTCTCATGGGATTGTGATAGTGAACCAGGCCATGATTATAAAGCCCACAGGCAGGCCTGCTCGGTGGTGAGTGTTGCGTTGTTCCTGGTGACTGGACTCCCCCTGCTGTTAAAGCCTCTGGAGTATATGTGCAGATAGATCCCCTTTGCTCTGAAAGGTCCTGTAAACAAACTGAAATTATCTTAGCTTTATGGATTTATGCCTTGAAATAAGACGTCTATAATTGATTTATCAGAAGTTGTTTCTTCCTGTTGGCACATTAGGATGCTGTCTTAGTCGCTGTTCTATTGCTGTGAAGAGACACCATGACCAAGGCAAACCTTATAAAGGAAATATTTAACTGGGGCTGGCTTACAATTGTCTGCAGGGCAGGGGGCATAGTGCTGGAGCAGTAGCTGAGAGCCTTTCATCCTGATGCACTGGTGGCAGCAGAGATTGTGCTGACCTGGACTTTCGACACCTCAAAAACCCTTCCCAGTTACACACTCCCTCATGAGGCCATACTAAATCCTTAAACATTCCACCAACCAGGGACTAGATGTTCAAATATTTGAGCTAGGAGGCCTGTTTTTATCCAGACCACCACAGATGCCTATTTCACAAATTCTTTATCTTTGAGTTCTTATAACTTTTCAAAAATTTGTTACTGTATATTAATTATACATAAAATGGAGTTCATTGGCATTTTCATGCATGTTTATAATAAAATTTGATCATGTAGCCCCTCTTCCTCCCTTTTTTAGCTCCCACTGTTGCTGGTCCCTTTCTCTTTCCAGTTAGTCCCCATCTACTTTGATGTCATGGGGAGGGGATTTGGGAGAACTCCAATGAGTTTATCATTAGAGTCTTTTACAGGAACATGGATGAGGGTTTGTTTACCGGAGCACAGGTACCTTACTGTGCCTTCACCATTGATAGAATGTCCTTCTGTCCCACATTAACCATTAACTCGGTAGAAATCCTAGACCCCCTTGAGCCAGTTCCCCTACCCCATGACAGGGTATGCTGATGGGTCTAGTAAGTTCAGTCCTTATGCATATAATCACGGCTGCTGTGCATTTAAGAGTGCAGCAGCTTGTTGTGCCTGGAAGTCAACATTCCATCCCAAACTCCTTGCCCTTTGGGTCTGACAGTTTTCTGCCCTTTCTTCTGTGCAGTTCCTGAGCCTTGGAGGTGTTATACAGGTGTCCAATTACAGCCGGGTGTCCCGCAGTCACTTGTCCTCTGTCCTTTGGTCAATCCCTGCAGTCACTGCTGACCACTGCTCTTGTGACTATGTTTCCCTCTTGATTTATATTTGTAGGAATCTTTGCTTTTAAGTGTGCCCGTGCAGAAGAATTATTTAATATGTTGCAAGAGATTATGCAAAATAATAGTATAAATGTGGTGGAAGAGCCTGTTGTAGAAAGAAATAATCATCAGACAGAGTTGGAAGTCCCTAGAACCCCTCGAACACCCACAAGTAAGTAGACATTTTCTCTCTCATTTTGCATGTCGGACACTTATAAGGTACAGGTTATGGACATTTAATCTATAACAATTAGAAATGATCATCAACAACAAAACCCCTGTTAGCTTTAGTGACAAACATTTTAAAAATGAAAACATTAAATATCGCACATTACCTAAAATGTGAGTTAAAAGCCAGGTGTATAGCTCAGTGTTGAAATGCTTGACTGTGCTGGGGGGAATGATGTTTTATCATCAGTGCTGCCAGAAAGACCAGTTAGCTGATAAAGTAAGATTGGATGCGCTGCTGTTTGTGCTCTAGCTTCTGTGTGTCCTGACAGGAATGTCACTCATTTTTATTCTCTGCCCTACTCCCATATCCTGCCTTTCTCCTCAGCTCCAGGGTTTGCTGCTCAGAACTTACCTAACGGATATCCCCGCTACCCCTCATTTGGAGATGCCTCATCCCACCCCTCCAGCCGGCATCCTTCTGTGGGAAGTGCTCGCTTACCCTCAGTCGGTGAAGAGTCTACCCATCCTTTGCTCGTGGCCGAGGAACAGGTAAGCAGCTGCCATTGAGTACCAGCAAAACTGTTTGTGCAGTATTGTGTTGTTGTGTTAATACTTGGAGCTATTATTCATTGTGATTTTTAGCTTCCACTGTGAATTACTTCTGCATTGAAGATTGGAGAAATGGCATGTATTTGCTATTGTGCTGAAATATGTACAGATGTAAGGGGAGCCTAATTTTTTTTTCTTTTTTCTTTTTTTTTCTTTTTTTTTTTTGAGAAAGGGTCTCACTATGGAGCCCTGGCTTGTCTGGAACTCACAATAGACCAAGCTAGCCTTGGACTCCCAGAGAGATCTGCCTGTCTCTGCCTCCTGAGTACTGGAATTGAAGAGCCTTCTGAGTAGTTTGCATGTCTGTAGAGAGGTACATTTGTCGATGAAGAGAGACAAACTCAGTCAGTTCTTAGTGATTTAGAGTTTATCCTACTTTTGATGTCTTAGTCTTTGTTACCAGTGAACTATAGGTGCAAGGGTAGATTTTGGCATTGAAGTTGCTTGGAGCTATTTAGTGTTCCTCACTAGTTCAAATGTGGAACCACGTATTTGTTTGAGCGTTATATATATATTATCAGCTAAGTTTGTCTTTTCTAAGTTATGGTCATTTATCATTAAGGGATTTTTAGTGTCTTTAAATCAATTTTTGTGTTCTTTATGTAGTAAACATTGTTATATTGTTTACTATAATTACATTTTCCTCAATTTTGCATTTCATTTTTAATCCTAAAATTTTTTTGGTCTGGACCTCCAGGTATTTTTAGGTTCTCTTTCTAAAATACTCTTGAGCTTTTCTAAGTGGTAATGGTATCTTATTAGATGGTATCTACTTTCCATCTATGTATTTTATAGAACTCTTACATAGGGATTTTCTTTTTGTCAGGCCAGAGCATAAGGAAATAGTGATAAAATTACCTATTCTTTGTCAGTTCTTGTCATTTCTTATTTATTCTTTTTTTTTAATATTTATTTATTTATTATGTATACAACATTCTGCCTCGATGTATGCCTGCACGCCAGAGCAGGGCGCCAGATCTCAGTACAGATGGTTGTGAGCCACCATGTGGTTGCTGGGAATTGAACTCAGGACCTCTGGAAGAGCAGCCAGTACTCTTAACCTCTGAGCCATCTCTCCAGCCCCCTCATTTCTTATTTATTAACCAGGTTTTAATAGCTTAGCAAGGTTTTCTAAATCATTTGCAAAAAGATAATCCTCTTTCCTTCCCCCCTTTTTTGAGACAGGGTCTTGTTATGTAGCCTAAGATAGCCTCAAACTTGGCTATCTTCCTGCCTCTGCCTCCAGAATACCAGGACTATAGGTATGTGTCACCATGATCAGCTGGTTCCCAATACAATGCTGTTAAATATAATGCTGTGTGTTATTTTAAAGTTTTCTGTATCCTTTTTCTCCTCCTGTCTTTTTATTAGGCAAAAAATAAGTGCAAATGTTTTAAGGTAACAGTATATTTAAAGAGGAAGTCATAAAATTAACTTCAGTGGCACAAACCAATAATCCCAACATTTTGAAGTAGAGGCAGTTGGATCTAGTTTGATGCTAACCTCGGCAACACAATGAGACCGCTTCAATAAATAAATAAAATGAATTGGCATGACCAATATCTTTTTAAAAATTTTTATGTGTGTGGGTGTTGTGCCCATGTGTATGTCTGCACCTGATGTATGCAGTGCCTATAGGAGCCAGAAGGGGGCATTTGAGTTACAGACAGTTGGGAACTGCCATGTGGGTGCTAGGAATTGTGAACCAGGTCCTCTGGAAGCAGCCAGTGCTCTTAACCACTGAGCCTTCTCTCCAGCCCCCTGGTTATCCCTGCTCTTTTTACTTTGTGCTTTACCCTTGACTGATTTGCTTTGTTGTCTTTTTAGGTACATACTTATGTTAACACCACAGGCGTGCAAGAAGAGCGAAAAAACCGTGCAAGTGTGCATGTCCCCCAGGAGGCGAGAGTTTCTAATGCGGAAAGCAACACACCAAAAGAAGAACCAAGTAATACTGAAGACAGGGACCCTCAGGTTCTTCTAAAACCCGAAGGAGTCAAATTTGTTTTAGGACCAACCCCTGTTCAGAAGCAGTTAATGGAAAAGGAGAAACTGGAGCAGCTTGGAAGAGACCAAGTTAGTGGAAGTGGTGCGAATGGCGCGGACTGGGACACTGGCTATGACAGTGACGAGCGGAGAGACGTACCGGCTGTTAACAAACTGGTGTATGAAAATATCAACGGGCTGTCTATCCCTAGTGCCTCAGGGGTCAGGAGAGGTCGTCTGACATCTGCCAGTACCTCAGATAGTCAGAACATCAACAATTCAGCTCAGAGGAGAACTGCATTGTTAAACTATGAGAATTTACCATCTTTGCCTCCTGTTTGGGAAGCCCGCAAACTAAGTAGGGATGAAGATGACAATTTAGGACCAAAGACCCCATCTCTAAATGGCTACCATAATAATCTAGATCCAATGCATAACTATGTTAATACAGAGAATGTAACTGTGCCTGCAAGTGCTCACAAAATAGACTATTCAAGGCGTCGGGATTGTACACCGACAGTCTTTAACTTTGACATCAGGCGCCCCAGCTTAGAACACAGGCAACTCAATTATATACAGGTGGATTTGGAAGGTGGCAGTGACTCCGACAACCCTCAGACTCCAAAAACCCCTACCACTCCCCTTCCACAAACCCCTACCAGGCGCACAGAGCTGTATGCTGTCATAGACATCGAGAGAACTGCTGCTATGTCCAACTTGCAGAAAGCACTGCCCCGTGACGATGGTACGTCTAGGAAAACGAGACACAATAGTACTGACCTGCCCATGTGAGCCTGGAAAGCATCACGTCGTCCGCACCTTCGTGAAGTTTTTAAGAATGAAGATGCAATGCTTCATTTTCATTTCTACACTAACTCCTTTTATAGACTGATGAATTTTTTTCTGAATATTTCATGTGCATCTTTAAAGGGAATTAATGTAGAGCAGGTACTCCTTACAGAACACTAATTTCATTATATTCTACTTATTATTATTGTACAGCAGCATTCCCATTTTCACAGTGCCTATTTAAAATGAGATTTGAAGTGAATGACATGCTGGTTGATTTTTATTCCATATCCAGGACATATGTGTATCTTTCACGTCTAAGTTGTGTTGGCATTTAAACCTTTGATAAAGTCTCTTGATAATGTGCATTGCTAACATAGCTCTAGGCTTTGAAGGTAGGACTTGTAGATTCACTGCTTACAGTGTACGGTCTCCAGCATGGAACATGAGGAATCTTATTTCATTAATTAAAGGCTTTTTGACTTGGGCCAAAAAAAAAAAAAAAAAGAAGAAGAAGACGAAGAAGAAGAAGACGAAGAAGCAAAAGAACCACACCTCCTTTTGTACCAGTCAGCTCCTCTGTCTTCAGTGTTACTAGAAAGAGTGCAGTATCATGAATATAGTTGCATTTTGGAAGGCAGACAGGAGACCAAGTTTTGTTTACTCATCTCATGGTGTCATTTGAAGGGCATGTCCAGATATCTTACTCAGAATTACTATAGGATTAGGAGTCAGTCTCAGGTCACTTTACCCAAAAACATTTGAAAAGTCCACACCATGATCTCTTGGCGTTTCTTTTCGGTAGATTGACAGCACATTGTTTTCTGGAAACATTTGTGCCATTAAATTCCCATTTAGCTTCAGCTTTTTCCCCCTTTGGTGTTTGGGTTGTCTTACTCTGTTTTGTAATGTCTTTCTCAATTTACAATACAATGTTTAAGTTTATATATCATTTTGGAATGGGATTGTGTGTTTATTGTTACTTGGTTTGCATTTTTGTCAAGTTATGGTCTTGAAGGTCCATTTGGAACTGACTGTTATTTTCTAACAGGGTTGCCCTTGTCCAGTATTTATTTACCTGCTGTTTACTCTTCAAGTTGATGAAAAAAGCATTGTCTCGATTTTAAATTTCATTTGTGTCCATAGGTGATCTCTTTACTAGCCGAGAAAAAAAGGAAGATACTCTAAACATGTGAGTTCCCATGGTCCTGTCCTCCCTGTGGGCACATTCCCCAGCACTTTAGTGGGGATTGCTCAGCTACATGGCTGCAGTCCCGCTCTGCCCACTCTGCTGTCCTTCCCGTGGAGCTAGGCTCTTATTAGCCCCTGATTCTGGTGAGCTATTAATATTGTTGCCAGCATAGCAAGTACAGGGAAGTCTTGAGGATCTGAAATGAATGTTTATATAAACTAATGGAGAGTCCAGATGTTGGACTCTTAGAAATCAAGAATGCTCCAGATTCCTAAACCACTGTAGAATAAAGACAGAGTGGAAGGACAGGTAGCTTTACAAAATATTTTACTTTTTTCTCTAATGTTGAGGAAGTTTCATATAGTGATATGGCTATACCAGACGTGGCTAAAGTTGATTTAACAAGAACAGGTCTCAGTCCTAGAGCATTCTGTGTATCCAGGACTCATCATAAAACCATGACCAGATTAGCACAACAGTAGAGTGGGACCATAATGAAAATAAATTATTTCAGTTGTCTTCATCGTTTTTAGTGCCATTGGTTTATAGCAGAATTTTCTTTTTCCTTCTTTTTTCCTCTGTAAACTTGGTGCTTACTAAAATGTTCACTGTTCTCCCTAAGAGAGCAATGACCAGACGTGCAGATTCCTGTTTAATATCCTCTTCCATTTGTCCTTTCTTCCGAGTAGACTGCTAATTGTGCCAAATTTCAGCAGTGGTTTTTTGAACATGGGGTAAGAACTCTGATAGCAGCAGTGTACACGGTTTCCTGAGAGCGAGCATTAGGACAGCCTGACTCTGGAGTGAGGGGCTGATCGCTCTGGAGGCTGGGTGGTCTTTGTTTCCTTTGTGCTCTTTACTTTTCCTTCAGATTTGAGTTAGATTTATTTTATTTTTGGTGATTCTAATATAATCACTACAGTTTATGCTTTAAATAATGTATGGTTTAAGAGTGAAAACGGGACCAATTTGTCTGCTGACCATTTGATTTTAGGGGACTAGCTGAATATTCATTAGGAAGAGGTAAACAGGTGATGTTAACTTCTAGATGTCTTCTGGAAACTGCCTTTGTTTCTGTTCGATCAGTCATTTAGAATACCTGTCCTTTACAGTAGTCTCATAATGGGCATTAAGCTCTGTTTTGGAAGAATGTACCTATTACTATTTGGTGAATTTCAGAGTGAGATATTTTATTGCCTCATATTTGTGGCCATATGTCTCAGATTTTCTGAGACAAGCTTAATTTTAGGTAATTGGTTTTGTTGATTAGACTATGTGACACTACTTTTTGGTTTTGAAAATATAATCCTTGTCCCCCCCCCCCCAATAAAATCCTTTTTTATCCATACAGATCCTAACAACATTTTTTTTGAGACCAGGGGTGAAAAGTGATATAGGTCTTACTAGTGCTCTTCTCAATGGCTTGCTTCTCAGTTTCATCTTCCTTTGAAAAAATGAAAATATGGTGCCTTCCCTCCTTCCAAGAATATTGGCAAATAGTTCCTTTTTTTCCCGCTGCTGTGGAGTGATGAGACATGCACTTTACTCTCGAAGACTCAGCAAAAAGCTTTCACTTCTCAGTATATCCAGAAAAGATCACATTCGGGACTTAAACTTTGCCAAGCAATCTTTGTCATTACAGTTATTAATGTTGACCCACACACACAATGTCATAAGTCAAAACTGATGTTTGTTATTCTCCCCACTGCTCCCACCCCAGATCTGTGGCACAGCATATAAAAATGTACCTCAATAATGTTCTATTAAAAATGGGACAGGGGCCTTATGTTTTCATGATTTTTCCAACAACGTGCCACCATGTATTTGCCCTCAAGCTAACAAGTACTTCCCCGTTTCCCCTGTACTGTTTTCTGCCCAAAATGTCCAAGTGTTTTGTGCAATGTGTAGTGTGTATGTATAAATATATATATATATTCTTGAAATAGACATAACATCAGAGACACTCAGAAGTAATGTATTGGCATCTCATTTATTTCTGATGTGAAGTACATGGTACTATTTTTCCTTAATGTTTGCCAAATTTGAGTCAAGGCATTGGTACGAAATTACAGAATATATAGGAAACATTTTGGCTTGAAAAGTTAACAAATGAAAGTATTCAGACCTTTCACAATGTACTCTGCCCAGACCAGCACCCTGTCTTCTTGCTGCCTGTTCCCCATTCCTGCTTCCTCATTGTTCAGGGTGTAACACAATTCTTGTATAGCATCCTATAGTTGAAATTCTCTGACAGTTGGACAAGACAGGCTGGTGTCAACAGTACAGTCACTAGGGTGCCACATTTGCATTAGGAAGTGCAAAATAGATGTTTATAAAGGACAGACTTTGTGTTATGTTTCTATTTTCATTACATTGTATAATACTGTAAGATTATTGTATGTCATAATTTGCATTATAAATGTTTTTTTCCTACATAAAGGCATAAATAATAGCAACTTTGTATAAAGGTAGCTTATTAGATTTTAATTTTTCTCTTATAAAAGTTGTCTACAGTGGGACTACCATTGCCAAATTGTATATGAGATATGAATTTTACCCCTATGGTTAATTTCTAAACATTCCATGTTTCTCTAATGAAAGACGTGATATTGTACTATGCATAAATTGTGTCTTAATGCTGTTTCATTATCAGCATTTTAATTTTGGGTTTGCATTTTTAGTATTGGCAAAACTTAACCACTGTCAATGAAAACCCTGTTGTATGTGTAACAGCATTATTTGTCCTCTACCCCTTCGTGCCCTTTGTTCTTCACTCTCCCTGTCAGTGCCAATTCATACATTTTGTAGCATGGCAATAAAATAACTTTTACACTGAGGCCAAGTGTGGCTTTTTGAAGGCAGTGGGGTGGGAGGACTGCCACCTAGTTGTCCTGGTATGTAACTCTTTTTGCCATATAAGCCATGTTGTCAGGCATAAGAAGTTACATATGATGTGAACATGCTCTTAAGGACAAGTTGTGGATGTGCTTTAAAACTTTGTTTTTAATGTAAGAAGTAATAACTAATTTTTAATCTTTGGAAAAGTCAGAGTTCTTGAAGTACAATCAAACCTTTATTAACTGGAGTACTTAAAGAATAAGCTAATAATGGAATTTTGTTAAACAAGGGCTAAGCAACACTTTTTAAAAGTTCTTATTTATTGTGGAGTATTAGTATACCTTACTATCCTAAAATTATAATGTGTAAAATATGGTTTGATCTTAGACAATGTAGCATCTTGCAATGCCTTACTGTTATCATTCTGGCACAGATATCCGTGATGAGGTACTCAAGTTGATACTGGAAGCCGAGCTGACTATACACTGACCTTAAGCATTCATGAAAAACTGCTTTGTTAAATAAAATCTGATGAGTTCTTATGGTCACTTTTCCCTTATTGCCAAAAGTAGATTGCAATAAAACCCAAATAAAAGCTTGGTTGGATACTTATTTAAAGTTTTACTGTATTTATATTCCATATATCACTTGCATTTTTAAAAAAGACTTTATTTTTAATAATTCTTATGTTGGGGAGTGGTGTTTTGCATGTGGATGCAGTGCCCTTGTAAGTAAGAAGAGGAGTTGATTACCAACAGATAGTTTGTTAGCTGTCCAACTTGCAGTTGATGAAGAACAAACTAGGGTCCTCTGCAAGACCAGTAGGAGCTGTGAACTACTAAGCCATATCTCCAGCCAGATTTGTTTTCAAAGAGAAAACATATATGTGCTCACTTGGCAGACTTTCTCACTGATATATGTGCTCATTCCAATTTATCCTCCCTAGTTCTGGGAACCCAAGCCTGCTTTAAACCACTGAATGAGATTGCCAAGCCTTGTCTAATACAGCAGAGATGGAAGTCATTTAAGTGATGGAGGGGTAGACAAATCCACACATAATTGGGTGTGTACACATGCCACACATTAGAGAACACTCCAGTTGGTTGTGATGATACAAAGCATCTTTCAACAGTAGGGTGTTAATGCTCAGAATTTTAAAACTTCTGATTATGTCTTTTTCCTTTGAAGAGCTTCTGAGGACAGTAAGTGTTCATGCGTTCTTATTTAGCAGGTGGGCTTAAATTAGGCCCTGTGCTAGTCACAGAGACAGTCTTTGTCATCGAAACAGTCTATAGCTAGACCGTCACTAATGGCAGAAGGCAATGCCTCTCCTCCCAAAGAACTAAGCCCTAAGACATATATAGTGTTGTAATAAGGAGCAACGGGGCTGCGTCCCCAGCACCCCGGCCGCCTGCTAGCTTAAGCCCCAAAATAACAACACACAAACTGTATTCATTTAAACACTGCTTGGCCCATTAGCTCTAGCCCTTACTAGCCAATTATCGCACCTGGACTAGCCCATTTCTTATAATGTGTAGCACCGAGGTGGCTTACCTGGAAGATTCTAGCCTACATCCATCCTGGGTCGGAGCTTCATGGTGTGTGCCCCCGAGAGCTGAGCTATGGTGTCTCTCTGAGGCGTCTGGCCCTGAGAGGAGAGCTGTCGTGTCTGAGCTCACTTCCTCTTCCTCCCAGCATTCTGTTCTGTTTACTCCTCCCACCTATGTTTTAACCTATGAGGGCCAAGCAGTTTCTTTATTGCTTAACCAATGAAATCAACAGATTGATATATGACACTCCTACGTCAATATAGCATATTACAACCAACGTCTATGATACCTTTAGACAGTAGCCAGTTTCCTTAGGAGAACTGAGGAGGGTGTTACTTTTTTAAAAAGGTGTGTGTGTGTGTAACAGGTTCTGGAGACTTCCTTATAAATATTTCATTCATCTGTGTGGGTAAAGCCTGTATGGACCCTAGGAAATGCGCACAGGTTTTGGAAGAAGTGTTTCCTGTGCACTGTGGCTATTGAGACTCCCTTAACTATTTCCCACCTCCTGTAAAGTCGAATAGTGGTTCTTTTATAGAAGTGCCACAAATTTTTGAAAAAACTTTTCCCTGCTTACTGCCAGAGGGGTCAGTACTGTCCCCACTGAGAACCACGGGATCCAGAAGCCACCTATAAACAGACAGCAAAGAGCAACTGTAATGTGTACTGTTTTAGTATGGACAGGTGTTTTTCATAGAAATTCGAATTTTTGACTTGTGAGCGCCTTAACAACTGCCATGTGCTATCACAAATGCTAGCTTATTTTATTTAAAAACGTTAAGAATTTTAATTTTTGTGTGCATTTGCATGTGTATACACACGTACAGATATCCTTGGGAGCCTGAGAGAGTTTCAGATTCCCCAGACCTGGGGTCACAGGCATTTGTGAGCTCCCAAGGATGGGTGCTGAAAACCAAACTCCTGTATTCTGCAAGCACCCGTAACTGCTGAGCCATCTCTCCAGCCTCCTATGTGTTTACTTTAACGACTGTCCTGTCTGTTTCCATTGGCAAACTAGTAAGTGTCAGCAGTGTGTGCGGTGAATGGTAGGACAATTTAGTGCCAAGCAGCAAGAGTCCAAGTAGACTTTGACTGTGGAGTCCTGACTTCCCTTCTCTAGTATTAGGAAAGTTCTTGAGGAATGTGGAGAGGTCTCATATGTTGTGTGTTTTTCTGTTATCTCGCTCCAAACTAGTGATTCTCAACCCATGGGTCGTGACCCCTTTGGAGGTCAAACGGTCCTTGCATAGGGGTCACCTCTGTCTGATAATCTCATACTACAGAGCTTTGCATGTTATTCCAAGCACAGCAACTGAGGAAACAATATTTTGCAAACCATATTGGAGTTATAGCTAACCTAAATAGAGCTTGTAGCTCAGGCATCCTCTAAGCAATTTAATCTTGCTTTTATGAGATATATTCTATGTCTATTTCATACACCAGGAAATTGAGGCACAGAGGTAATGCAGCTTAGGGGTGGCAAATTGACAATTCACTAAAAGGAATCCAAACCACAGGGAAGTAAAGGAGACAGAGACTGAGTTCGAAACCAGCCTGGTCTACAGAGAGAGTTCCAGGACAGCCAGGGCTGTTGCTCAGAGAAACCCTGTCTCACAAACAAACAAGCAAACACACAGGGAGGGTCACAAAGACAGTGGGGAGAGCTAAGAGAAAACCTGAGGAACAAAGAAGGAAATAAAAGCAGAAGATGCCTGTGGAAACAGTTCCCACAGTCTCACTATTTCCGTGGACCTTGGAACACACCCAGTATCAGCTGGTATACAATTTATAGAAGATGTTTTCGGGGTAAAATGACACATTAAGCGAGCGGGATGTTCTGAAATAGCTTTTAGTGAGTGAACTGGTTCAGAGTGCTTACGGAAGCCCTAGATGACTAGTGCTAAAAACAAGCTGAAATTCAAATTCATTGGAGCTTGGTGCTAGAGATTGAATGTTTAAATTCTCAGGTGTGGGAGAGGCACCAAGTAAAGGGGGGCGGGTGGAAGAAACCAAAGATACGAACAAGAAAGAGCAAAAGTCTACAGTGCCCTCATTACAGGGGACTCCTGGCTTCCTTTCAGATCTAGAGGACCTGAAATGATCTACAGGGTCCAAAAGCCCTTGTGTCCACCACTCTTCCACAGTCTTAACAGGAAGGGGACATGGATAGCCCATCGTCCACAATCTCAAGTTTGCTCGCCATCCACTGGACAGGAGAGCAGTAACTCCTAGTATATAATTTATCTGCGATAAAATTAGCCTTTTAAAATGTGCGGGCATGTTAGCTTCTCAGCGTGACTTGCTTCCAAACACCACCTGGGATCTGCCCATTAAAACACATGTCCTAGAGAAATTTCCCTGCAACAGAAAACTAGGAAGTTTCAAGTAACAGTTTGCTGGGCCTGAATTTACCCCTGGTCATAGTGGACCTTAGAATAGTGTCAACCAGGGTCTCAGACCTGTTTAAAATAATGACTATTGTAGGCTTGGACCCATAGACTATCATAATCTTTTAATTCTTTTAACTGTCACAGGATAAAAGAATATGCCCTTCTTCAAAGTTCTGTCGGCATAAAAATATCAATTTCATAAAAATTTTCATGTGTCATGACTTTTTTACCAACCATTTAAATATAAACCACTCGTAGTGCTTGTGGGTTGAACTGCTCACTCCTCCAGCTCCAGGGGATTTGATGCCCTCTTTGGCCTCTGCCAGTACTTACACACATCTGTGATACACATGTGCACGTGCATGTGCAGAAATTAAAAAATTGAAAAGTAGGCTCAGTGAGTGAAGGTTTATGCTGTTGATCCCGACAGCCTGAGTTCAGTCCTCAAGGACCTACTTCGTGGCAGGACAAAACTGATTTCTTCAAGTTGCCCTCGTGTACCATGGCACACACACATATGCACACACATTATTTTTCTTTTTTTTTTTTTTGTTGTTCTTTGCTTGCTTTTTTTTTTTTAATTTATTTATTTATTAAGGATTTCTGCCTCGTCCCCACAACCGCTTTTATTTTTCAAAAAATGCTTAAAACTTCAAAAGCAGTTGGTAACTAGATTTGAGTCTCCATAGCTTGTCCACCCAATATAAACTAAGTTACTATGTCTGAGGGTAGAGATAACTAAACATTGAAAATGTCTAGGGTTATCAATTGTCCAAAATAACAGGACGTGCTAAGTGTGTAAAAAACAAAAAAAACTTTTTTTTTTAATCATTGAAGCTTTGCTTTAGATACCGTAGGATGTCAAGAGGAAGGAGAAACCTTTCTTTTAAGAAACTGAAATAACTGAGACTGTTCTTGATCTCCGTTGACGTCATGTAATAGTCACATTAGTTCCCCCTCTCCCCCAGGGAAAACAAAATGAAGGGGAAAACTGCAAGTGGATAACCAGGGCCAAGGTAAAAGTCTCAGTTAAAGACTGACTAGCCCTTATCCTGGGCGATTAATGTCCATGCAATTACAGGGTTTTCAAGTTAAAAGAACTCCAGAGTAGTGGCACCCTCCATTAATATCTGTACCCCAGAGAGAGTGACAGGTGGATCTGAATTCCAGGCCGGTCTGGTCTATCTCGTTGAGTTCCAAGCCAAGCCAGAGCTACACAGTAAGGCTCTGTCTAAAAAATTAAGTGAACATTCCTTTATGCCTAAAATAAAATTAGTAAGAGGCCGGGTGGTGGTAGCGCACGCCTTTAATCCCAGCCCTTGGGAGGCAGAGGCAGGCGGATCTCTCTGAGTTCGAGACCAGCCTGGTCTAGAAGAGCTAGTCCCAGGACAGGCTCCAAAACCACAGAGAAACCCTGTCTCGAAAAACCAAAAAAAAAAAAAAAAAGAGAGAGAGAGAGAGAGAGAGAGAGAGAGCTAGTTCCAGGACAGGCTCTAAAACTACAGGGAAACCCTGTCTCGAAAAACCAAAAAATACAAAATAAAAAAAAATAGTAAGACTATTACTTATTAGTATATTGGTAAATAGCTCTTCCAAGGGGGAAAAAAAAACACGAAAAATTGAGTGACTGCTTCCAGGGAGAGTAAATGATGGAAATGATTAGTGTGCAACACTTGAAATTGTACATCTGACCTCAAAAATACACTTAAGCAGGAACAACGTTTCTGTGGCAACCCGGGCGGTACACAGTCTCTTTGTCCTGGCGTTCTACTCAATCTAAAGCAGTCCGCCCCAGCCCCTCCCACATCCAAGTGACGCCCTCTGTGGGCGTGGCGAAAGCCTAGGCTCCGCCCCCTCCACGGCGAGCGGCGCTTCTGGCACAGCCCACTACCGCGGGAGGCCGGCGGCTGTGCGGGCGGAAGCCTGCGCGCTCAGCCCCGCCCCCTGCGGTAGCGCGTGTCGTCACTTCCGCCTTCCTTTCTCCTGCCGTCTTCCCGGCGCGGCTCGCGAGGGATTATCCTCTGTGCTGAGTTCGTCGGAACCATGGTGAGCCTAGAGTCCGGCCCACGACCTGTGCTCCTGCCCGGGTCACGCTGTGGCCGGTGCCCCCCCGCTGCTCCCCTTGTCTAACCGGGGTCTCAGGCTCCCTGCGGCCGTCCTTTGGGCCGCTCGCACATGGCCCGGGCCGGGGTGAGGCCTGCGTGCGATCCGCAGACCGAGCTCTCCACGGGGGGCGCGAAGGGAGGATGCGCCCTAAGCCAGCATCTCTTACTAAAATCGGGCTTCTTCGTGGTTAGGGGTCCCCGACGACCCCCGGGACTCACCCCAAACGAAGAAGTTTCTAGCACTCTGGTCAGCCCCGCCCTCGGGGCGGGGCTTGAAGGGCGGGTGGCGGCGTAGGCCTGTGGAAGATGGAGGGTTTCGTGGTGGTTGGTGCCCCTGTTCCTCGGCCGCTGCCTGCCTCCGCCTTAATGTCGCCTTTCGTTTTGCCTTACACACCAGTCAGTTGATTTATTCCTGGCGTCCACCTCTAACTCTCGCTATTTAAATCAATTCCCACCCCCATGACGGACTCCAGAAATTATATTGTAAGTGAATTTTCCTTTAAGTAATACACTTCCCAATCTAGCGAGAGGCCCCAGAAACGTGTTAAAGAGTACAGGCATTGAAACGGAGTGTCTCGGTTTCCCCTTCCAGGCCTCCCTTTCCCTTGCACCTGTGAATATCTTCAAGGCTGGAGCTGATGAAGAGAGAGCCGAGACCGCGCGCCTGGTAAGCCCGGCCAGCCCGGCCCGCCTCTTGTAATTGACAAAACTGTACTTTTCGTGTTTTATCATTAGTAAGTCTTGACTGCCTTTTCTGGTTTTTCTCTTTTAAGTCATCCTTTATTGGTGCCATCGCCATTGGAGACTTGGTGAAGAGCACTTTGGGGCCGAAGGGCATGGTAAGAAAAAGCGGAAATTTTTAGAAGGCATTTTTCTGTTTGTTTCTAGTTTTCTTTGCTTTCTCGAGATGTGGTCTTGTGTTGAGGCGGCTGGCCAAAATAAATAAATAAATAAATAAAATAAAAGTTTTAAAAATTGTTTAAAGCCTTTAGCATAAATGTAGTTAGTAACACTTTTTTTTTTATGTTTTGCAGTCCAGAACATTACATTATAAAAAGTCCTCGTCCTGTATCACATCCCCAATCGTTACTCTCCGGTGGCAATAAGTGTCACCATTTAGATGCAAAACCTGCTTCTATTTTCTGATCATTTATGGACAAGTTTGTCCTAGATTTTCGAAACACATTTTTAAAATAGCAGATGCTGTTTTTGTTTATGTGCGTGTGCTCTTGGTGTGTGCTTGCTTTTTAGTGTCCTGTTTTAAATTTCAAGAGTTTGTTCTTTTTTTTTTCACGCATAAACTATTTTTATAGCCTTACCTGTTCTCCCACCCACAAACAATCCCTTAAAATGTTCTCTTTTCTGCTCCAGCCCTCTGCCTCTCAGACCTTTACAAACCTATTCATCCTCACTGTTCCAAAACACATAGACACTACCTAAGGCTGACCTTTGCCCCTGTCGCTTAGGCTTCTCCAGAACTCTGTATAGGACCGTTCACGGCTGACCACGTCTGCGTTATTGCCTTCTAATAAACTCTGGGATCCACTCTCACCATCCCTGCCCTCCATGCCTAACGTCCAAAGGACTCGCCTGTCCTTTCCGCTGTCTCAGGCTTTATCTTACCAAACTTCTTGTTGAAAGCTCATCCATCCTTCACATTCCTTTTCTGCCCTCCCCTTACTTAGTCCCTCCATACTTCCTTACGCTTTGCCCTCACATTCTCCATTCTGCCCCAGATCCTCTACACTCCCAGCAGAAAAACTTTGAAAGACGTCCTCCTTCCATCCCTCATACAGAAGTGGGTTCTCTAGCTGCTTCTGCCTACACTTACAGGGATGGCAGCTCCTTCTGTCATCCCCTCCAGTTCCTGTTCTCTCAGGATCACTTATTCCACATAAATCTTACCTCTTTTCTCACACTCCTACTTTTCCTCTGCCCAAGTGATTGCTAAATACCTACTGCCAACTGAATCCACTAAATTCACCAACTGTCCAGATATCCTTAGATATCGGACACTCTGAACAAATCCTACATTGCCAATTACAAGACATAACTAAACCCAAGCCCCTTCTGTCTCTCTCCCTCCTTCCCCCCCCCCCCCCCATCCCTCTCTGGTCAGGGTCACTCAGCAAACTCAGCTTCCCTGGTAACCTCCTTCAGGGCCTCCACTGCTTTCTTTGAGCCTGTCCTCAGCACCCTATGTCAGTCGAACTTCCTCTGGGGGCTGATAACCCAGTTGGCATTTTTTTTTAACTGATCTTTTAGTTAGCATAAGAAAATGTTGTATTCCTTTTGACCACAGTATCATATTCTGGGGTTTGCTTTTAACTTTGTTCCTGGATATTTGTTTCCATCGTTGTCTGTCGTGGTGCTGTAACAAAGCTAGTTTGTGTTACCTGTACTTCTAAGTTTCTGAGCAAACATTGAGGTTTGGTTGTAGGATACGTGCATTGAAAACACTTGGTGGCCAAATAACCATCCAGAGTGTTACCGTGTGAGCAGTGGACAGCTGAGTGCGTTTACTGACTCCAGGTATTTTTCAAGTATTTAACTTCAGTTTGACACAAACACATTTCCTTTTAGGACAAAATTCTTCTAAGCAGTGGACGAGATGCCTCGCTAATGGTAACCAATGATGGCGCCACCATTCTAAAAAACATTGGTGTTGACAATCCAGCAGCCAAAGTTTTAGTTGGTGAGTCTCTATATCTAAACTGTTCAAATGATAGCCATCATTTGCCATTACTAAAATGAATTTCAGAAGTATCAACCATTGGCGGCTGCTACAGCCACTAACTAGGTAGTTTTTAAATGATAAAAGTCGTTTGTCTAAATTGTGAAGTCCAAGACCAGTGGGCCCTGTCAGTGAGATGCTTGCTGTCATAATAGGGGTGAGACAGAAAGATAAGGGATTAAGTTTCCATGAACTTGGGGAGGACATACTCAAGCTACAGTATTTGAAACTTCAAGGTCTCCCAAACTTAGTCAGGTATGGATCAACCTATAAGTGGGGTTTAGATTTGTTGTGAATGTTTTAAAAGAATTTAGGGATGTGGAGAAATAATTTTATTCTTTTCCTAGATATGTCCAGGGTTCAAGATGACGAAGTTGGTGATGGCACTACCTCTGTTACTGTTCTAGCAGCAGAACTCCTCCGGGTGAGAACCATTCGATACTTCCTCCTTATTATTTGACTGATTTTGAGCAGTTGAAGTGATCCAATCCTTTATTACTTTTATTTATATACTTTTTTTTGACAGGAAGCAGAATCTTTAATTGCAAAAAAGATCCATCCACAGACCATCATCGCAGGCTGGAGAGAAGCCACCAAGGCTGCCAGAGAGGCGCTGTTGACCTCTGCTGTTGATCATGGGTGGGTACACCAAGATCCTGGTGGGAAAGTCTGAACTAGAGGACGAGGAGAAACATACACGAGTGTGCCTAGATAGCCTTTGTAATCTCCGCTAGCACTGATTGAAACTGATTCTTCACCTCAGCCTTCTCTGCTCTAGTCTTGCTGTGTAGCTCTCTTGAGCCTCATACTCACAGAAATCCACCTGCCTCTGTCTCCTGAGTGCTGGGATTACAGGCATGTGTTTCCGTGCATGTTTTTTTAATCTCTTTTAAACTGGGTAATAACGTGTTTCTGAAGGGTGATTTCCTTATACTCTCTGCCCTTGGAGAAATGTCTTTTTGAAAAGTTTTAGCTTTATGGGGGAAAAACGTTTTAGCTTTATAATGTGGGAAATTTGTTGCCCAGGAAATATTTCTGGAAGTGGAATTGCTGAGTCCAAACATATGTATATGTTTTAGTTTACTCTTATGTATATTACCAAATATCCAGAAACGATTTCTTTTGTTTTGTCAAGACTGGGTTTCTCTATGTGGCTTTGGAGCCTGTCCTGGAACTAGCTCTTTTAGACCAGGCTGGCCTCGAACTCACAGAGATCTGCCTGTCTCTGCCTCCTGAGTGCTGGGATTAAAGATGGGCGCCACCACTGCCCAGCCAGAAACGATTTCTATTTGTGCTGAGTATGTCGCACATGGTTGTTTCCCCACATTCTTGACAACATATGCTTTATGCTTTTCACCCTGTTTGGCAGTTTGATGGGAAACATGGTGTCCCATTTATTTACATGTTTCCTGATTTTGCTTACATTAGAGGTCTGGTTAGAGTCGAGTACTTAGGTAAATTTTGAAAATTAAACTATGCTTAATATGTTTGAAAAATTTCAATAACAGGTGGGCTTTCTTTTTTGATTGGTTCCATTAGTTCTGATGAAGTCAGATTCCGGCAAGATTTAATGAATATTGCAGGAACGACATTATCCTCAAAACTCCTTACTCATCACAAGGACCACTTTACTCAATTAGCTGTAGAAGCTGTTCTCAGACTGAAGGGTTCTGGTAATCTGGAGGCCATTCATGTCATCAAGAAACTAGGTGGGAGTCTGGCAGACTCCTATTTAGATGAAGGTATGTATGTGTACCAAATACGGAAAAGATTTGGTCGGCTCCCATCCATCCCTGCTTAAAAGTTTGTCTTTAAGAACCATTCACGTTGCAACTGTTGTTGGCATTTTAATCAATTGGTAGTGTTGATAGTATTCTTCATCTTCCACACGTTATCAGCAGCATCTTAACTTCTAGAGTTCTCACGTGGAGTCATTTGCTGTCTAGTAGAGAAATGATAGCTTTACCAAAAGCTGTTTCCAGAGCTATTTTTCTTTTCAGGATTACATGTATTTTTTAAGCACAGTCTGGATAAGTCAAATCATTTAATTAGCAGGCTGTTGATAAAAGGGTTTTGTTTGATTAACTTTTATAACTTTTGTGTGGCATTTATCTTTTTTTTGAAAGTTTTTAGACGTACATATAAGCCTTTTACTTAACATGTATGTGCACCACATGCATGACTGGTGCCCATGAGGTCAGAAGGCACCAGACTCCCTGGAACTGGAGTAAAGACGGCTGTGCACCTCGGTTTGAGTACTGAGAACCAAATTCAGGTCTGCAGCAAGAGCAGCAAGTGCTCTTTAACTGCTGAGCCATCTCTGCAGACCTTGCTACTTATATTTTTGTTGGTTTATTTTTAGGTTTTTCAAGACTGGGTTTTTCTGTGTAGCCTTGACTGTCCTGGGACTCCCTGTATGGACCTGGCTGGCCTCAAACCAAGAGATTCTTGAACCTCTGCCTCCCGAGTGCTGGAATTAAAGGAGTGCACCACCACCGCCCAGCTTTGTTGCTTGGTGGTTTTTGGTTTTTCGAGATTGTTTCTCTATGTAAACAGCCCTAGCTGTCCTGGAACTAGCTCTGTAGACCAGTCTGACCAAACTCACAAAGATCCGCCTGCGTGCCTGCCCCTGCCTCTCTAATGCTGGGATTAAAGGCATGTGCCACCATCACCAACTTGTTACTTGTTTTTAAAGATAGTCTTTTGTAGCCTTTGATTGTTTTGAACTTGCTGTTCCTTCTGCCCTTGTCTCCCAAACTTTACTGATTTGTGCAGTATGGGGATCCATCTAGATAGGACTTCGTGAGTGCTAAGTGAGCACTCTTAACTGAACTACATTACATCATTAGCCCTAGAAAACGTTTTGTTTATGAGATTGTTTTTAGTCATGTGCTTGTTTGTGTCTGACTGTGGGTGTGCATGTCAGTGGCCAGAGGTGGTAGCTCTGCTCAAGGTGCAGTTACAGACTGGTGTGAGCCACACGCAGGTCCTCTGTAACAGTAAGAAGTGCTCTTCATGTCTGAGCTCTCTCAGCTCATTCTGTTGTTTTAAGAAAAAATGCTTTCGCCGGGCGGTGGTGGCGCACGCCTTTAATCCCAGCACTCGGGAGGCAGAGGCAGGCGGATCTCTGTGAGTTCGAGACCAGCCTGGTCTACAAGAGCTAGTTCCAGGACAGGCTCCAAAGCCACAGAGAAACCCTGTCTCGAAAAACAAAAAAAAAAAAAGAAAAAAGAAAAAATGCTTTCAAAGTTTCTTTAACTGACAAATAATTGTATATAGTTAATACATAGGACTAGTTTTTGAGGACTAATTCTTGGGAGATGCTTTTTTTCTTAATAGTGTGGTTTGCAGGGCATAGGTTTTTCAGTGTCTTTATATTTACTTTCAAAAGGACCATGGACTGTGTAGGCATTGTCTTAAAAGGAGTAAGAAGAGTTAAGCTGTGCTTTGAAGCTACGCGTGATTTGGAATCCTGATTTTGCTGTGTGTTTTATG
The DNA here is from genome assembly GCF_018167655.1 of Microtus oregoni. Classification (NCBI taxonomy): domain Eukaryota; kingdom Metazoa; phylum Chordata; class Mammalia; order Rodentia; family Cricetidae; genus Microtus; species Microtus oregoni. The sequence continues at coordinate 66,739,851 of NW_024543060.1, forward strand.
CCATTTGTTTATGCAGTTCTGAAAATGTTTTGGTTACATTGATATTCGGGGGCTTTGTAATGTTTCTAATGGTCTGGCAGGTGGGGGAAAATCTTATAACAGAGAGAGTCACTTGCTGCTCCCCATCCTTGTATATGTGCTCTGTGCCAAGAATTATAATTGGAACTTTAATCCTTTAGTTCTTGTAGTGATGATCTGCTGAGGACAAGATTAATCTGAATAGATCAGAAAGCACAGGTTGAAATTAATGAGCTAAGTTTCTTATGTGTCTGAAAGAAGCCTATGAAGATGGTCAATGTTATTAGGTCATATGGTGGCATCCAGTCAACACACTAGGCTGGTAATCAGCATCTACCTCTAGTCATACATGCTTTGTCTGTGTTTCTGTTTTACTACTACGTGGAGTTTTCTTGACTGTCCCGGCCTCTGCCTCCCTAGTTTGAGATTAAAAGCCCATACCACTATGCTGGGCTAGATGGAGTTCTTTTGAAAGGCATAGCACTATCCTTTGATTTCCACTCTTTTTTTTTTTTTTTTTTTTTTTTTTGTGGTTTTTCGAGACAGGGTTTCTCTGTGGCTTTGGAGCCTGTCCTGGAACTAGCTCTCTAGACCAGGCTGGTCTCGAACTCACAGAGATCCGCCCACCTCTGCCTCCCGAGTGCTGGGATTAAAGGCGTGCGCCACCATCGCCCGGCTGATTTCCACTCTTGACTGCTTGTTTTGTCTTGTTGGTTTTAAGCTAGTAAAAATGCACTTAAATTTTTTACATTATAGTCAGTAGACTCTGGTCTGTTGTATGAATATGAAACAAAAATGTCCTGGTGGTGCATTTTGTTTCTCTGCTAATGCTGTAGTATTCCCTTGTGTGTATTCTCATTTAACTGTTACTTATATACTTCATTATTAATGTGTATGAGTGTTTTGCCTACATTAATATCAGTACCATGTGTGTGCCAAGTGCCTTTGGAGGTCAGAAGAGGGCATTGGATCTCCTGAAACTGGAGTTCTGGATGGTAGTGAGCCACCTTGTGGGTGCTGGGAATTGAACCCAGGTACCCTGCAAAAGCCAGCAGGTACTCTTAAGTTATCTCTCCAGACCCTTGCATTCTGCTTTTAAATTTATTTTAAATAATGAGTTGATGTTTATGACCACTGCTATAATGGAATGCTTTTAAGATTCTGGGAATGTGTACATTGAACTTTAAATGCATTATTTGAATCACTAATTTAGTAATACAGACAACTTTGCAGGTTTACAAGTATATCCTTAAAGTATTTATTACTATTTTTATGTTTGTTGTAGGTTTTCTATTGGATAAAAAAATTGGAGTAAATCAACCAAAGAGAATTGAAAATGCTAAAATTCTTATTGCAAATACTGGAATGGATACAGACAAAATAAAAGTATGTGGTTATATTTCCTGAAATTCTATTGCTGGTTGCTGTTAACTCAGGAGTCGGTTACATTAAACAGCTTAGAATCTTTAAAATATTACACCTATATATACTTTGATATGTGTGTTCAAAATGATACACTGTGTTACTGGAACGTGAAAAAGGAGTGAAACTTAACTCTGTCTTTATGTCTTCCATCTTAGATATTTGGCTCTCGGGTGAGAGTTGATTCCACAGCAAAGGTTGCAGAAATAGAACATGCAGAAAAGGAAAAGATGAAGGAGAAAGTTGAACGTATTCTTAAGCATGGAATAAATTGTTTCATTAACAGGTCTGTGTTTGCTTGTGCTGTTTTTAACAAGTTCTTAAGTTATTTTGTTCATGAAAATTATATTTTCTATTAAATTACTTAATGTTAGAAACTGCTGTGTATGGCTTACGTACAGTTACAGATTGTTGCGATTCAAGCCCTCAGCTAAGACACATACACTTAATAGACTGCTAGATTAAAGGCAAGTCTACATGTTCTAAGATTGCTCAGTCCCTCTTGCTGCTCTCAGTATTTTATTGCACTGCACTCAATTTTCATATGATGATAAAAGGATTCAGTGCTTGATGTGGTAGATAAAGTGAGGCTGATTTGATTGGGTATTGTCATTTAATAAAAGGTTATGGTAGTGTTGAATACTCGCAGTGCGGTAACATCGATCTTCTAATGTAGAGGGTCACTAAGTGACTAGCTGTCAGAAGAACATACCGTTGTGGGTTCATGAGACAGAGGGCTGATGAGTCATACACTTGTGGGACAGAGTAGAGCAGTGTCAGATTTCTTCCAGATACTCAGGATAGGGAATGATGTAAATATGTAAAATATTTGGAATTTCTGATTTCAGTTGACTTTAGCTGGAACCTGATAAACGAATCTCTTAAGGGAAGACTCTTAGGTAGAAATAATTTTATTGAAGATTTTTTTTAGCATTTCATTGCTGTAGATGACTGATTTTGGGTTTTCGTTTTTAATTTCTGCTTTGCTTATGCTGTGTGGTCAGAGGACAACTTGTGGGAGTGTGTTCTCTCCTATCACTTGAGACTCGAGTATTGAGCATAGATCATCAGGCTGTTCTGTTTTGTGTTTTTTTAACTTCTGGTGAAGTTTGAGCAGAGTGTTCTGTGTATTTCATCTGCAGACAGCTAATTTATAATTACCCTGAACACCTCTTCGGTGCTGCGGGGGTCATGGCTATTGAGCATGCAGATTTTGCAGGTGTGGAACGCCTAGCTCTTGTCACAGGTAAGGAAAAAGACATTAGTTTCTAGTAGTATAATTACCATTCTTGAATTTATTGAGCATTACTGTGCAATGCATTGTTGAGAATAAGAACCTCTTAATAAGACTATATACTAAAGGGGAGGGAAGTCTATACACCCACACACACTCTGAATTATACCTTTAATTTAGTTATATTTGTTTGAAGAATTGCGCTGCCATTGCTTGCATGTGGAGATCAGATGACAACTTTATAGAGCTGACTCTCCCCTCTTAACCATGTGAATCTTAATGGCAAGTGCCTTTACCTACTATCTTGCTGGCTGGTCCCATTATTATAACTGTAGATAGTTTTCTCTTAGAAATGCTTGGTACTCAAAAGCTTCTCAGATTCTGGATTTTCGGGGATGTGAATGAAATATTTGATCATGCATAGTGAGATAACTTGGAGTAAGACCCAAGTCTAAACATGGAATTCATTTTTATTAGCTACAAATGCCTCATAAACAGTGAAGATACTTTAGACAGCAGTTTTGGCCGACTCGCATTTTCACTGGTCCATTGCATTGACTCAGGATTTTCTACTTCTGTCATTTTCATTTTTAAAAAGTTGCACATTTATGTTTCAGTTTATGAATGTTTAAGGTGTGTACTAGTTTATATATGTGCAAGCCATGGTTAGAGAGTTCTTTTTGTTATGGTGTTTCAAGACTAGTTCTTTCCCACAAATATAAAGACTTCACTTTCTAGGAATATTCTAAACAAATTCATACTTAAAAGAGCTGTCTTGAGTCTTAACTAGTCTGTCTGTTTTGCTGAATATTTAAATTCTGCCCCGTGTGAGGTAAAGTTACAGTGACCGTTACTGAAGACTTTGTGCCTTTCAGGGCGAGGGAAGTATGTGCCTTGTGCTTTAATTTAAACATAGCTTTTCTGAGTTTTTAACTTTCACAATGGTAAAAATTTTTAAATAGGTGAATCAGTCCAGTAACAGCCTCAGACTCTCAGAGATCTGCCTGCTTCTGCCTTTCTGGTGCTGGAATTAAAGGTGTGCAACACCATGCCCTGTAATGTGTTTCTTTTCATAGGTGGTGAGATTGCCTCCACCTTTGATCACCCAGAGCTGGTGAAGCTTGGAAGCTGCAAACTAATCGAAGAAGTCATGATTGGAGAAGACAAACTTATCCACTTTTCTGGGGTTGCCCTTGGTGAGTTGACTGACTGTAAATTTGGGCATCTTGAAGCAAAAGAAAGGTTTCTATGGTACTAAAATGCCTTCTATAGGCTGGTGAGATGGCTGTGGGTGAAGGTGTGTTATGACCTCATTCCTTCCCTGGAACCCACATGGTAGAAGGAGAGAACCAATTTCCACCTGAGTACCATGCACACATGCACCTCCCACACATACATACACACAAAGATTAATAATTGAGGTACATATATGTTATAAGGACAAATATAAAATAAATTTTGAGAGGGCCTATTTTATGTTTTGTTCCAGTGTCTCAAAGTCTTAAGTTGATACTTGCTGTGCCTTTTTGAAATGTGTACATTTAGTAGATTTTTCTTGGTAACTTAGGACTCTTATGAACATGGATTTTTGCAGAGAAAACGTTGCATGGTGGAAGACATCATCTACCAAAACCCAATCATAGTCATCACTTACATAAATAATGGAATGCAAATGGCTATGTGGTCTGTGACTAGGTGGTAACTGACTTCTGAATGTTATATTTAATGTTAGGTGAGGCTTGTACCATTGTACTTCGTGGTGCCACTCAGCAAATTTTGGATGAAGCGGAGAGGTCTTTGCATGATGCCCTTTGTGTTCTTGCCCAAACTGTGAAAGATCCTAGGACAGTGTATGGAGGAGGTGAGCGTTTGGTTCCTTGATGTGTAATGTGACTTACAAATGGATGTATTGGCTCTTGTAGAAACCAATCATGTTAGCCTTTGATTTTAAAATGACAGATCTTAGGGAAGTCAGTAATTCATAGTTCTGGAGATAGACCACATAATAGTTTTTGGATTTTAATTTATAGGTTGTTCTGAGATGGTGATGGCTCATGCTGTGGCAAAACTTGCCAGTAAAACACCAGGAAAAGAAGCTGTAGCAATGGAGTCTTTTGCTAAAGCCTTGAGAATGGTAACTATGAAAAGGGATCTAAACATAATTTTCATGTAGTTGATTATTTTAAACTGAGTATACTGCCCTAGACAAAAAGGTGACATTTTCCTTGCTTTTTGCAAAACTGGTCATTCACAGTGTTGTATATTTTGATTGTACGTTTTATGCTTGATTATGAACAGTTATTAAGAAAGAGATAGCCAGTTATGGTGTATTCATCCAGACAATGGCTAGTCCTTGGTGGTTATTTTTCATTGTTATATTGTAGCTGCCAACCATCATAGCTGACAATGCAGGCTACGACAGTGCAGATCTGGTGGCACAGCTCCGAGCTGCTCACAGTGAAGGCCGAATAACTGCTGGGCTGGGTAAGAAGTCGAGTGGACTTTTGTAATCACTGTTAAAAGTAATTTTCTTCAATTAAAGAAAATGTTTATACATACAAACCATACATATGAAATGCACTTGGTCATATTCCCCTTCCCTTTGTTCTCTTAACACCTTAACTCTTCCACTGAACCCATGTTTCCAAAGCCCTTTCCCCGCTTACGTGGGTGGAGGGTTATTTACTTGCATGAAGGCACCTTACTGGAGACTACCCTGAAGAATATAACTTATCCTTCTCCGGCAGCCATTAGCAGCCTGTAGGGATGGAGGGTTAACAGTTGTGCGGGCGGCTGCAGCTGCTGTGCCTTCACAGGCGCACTGGCCGTCTCACCCCACTCCTCATTACCCCTGACTCTCACACGTTCTGCCCTGTTCTGTGGTGCTCAGACCTGCATGGTCAGTTTAGGCCAAGCACTCAGCAGGCATCGTTTTCTGTACCTTCACCAGTTGTGAGTCTCTGTGCTAACTGGCATCCACCGCACACTGAAGCTTTTCTGAGTAAGGCTGCAGGCAGCACTAATCCGTACATACAAACAAATGTGTAGAACGCAATTGGACATAGTGTTTGTTCAGCAGGGCAACAGTAGTCAGTTCCCTCATTATTCGTTCAATAGGATTTTTTCTTTTCTTGTTTTTGTCTGTGTGTATCTGTGTTTTTACAGTTCTTATGCTAACTGTATCAAAGGTGGCAATGCTAATTTTTATAATTAATGTTTTAATTTTGTATTCATGACATTGTTGTAAGAGGTATAAAACTACTCAAAAGATTTAGAGTTTGGTATTAGGACATGTGAGTAGAGCTTATATTCTTAAGTGTAAACTCTTAGAACACAGTGTTAGTTTCTAATTTCACAACAATCCGGCGCAGTTTTGAATGTAAATCTCTATATAAATAAAGTAGTTAGCAAGCTAACACATGTGGGCCTGGTGCCTGTAGAAGCCCTTGGAAGCCAAAAGGCATGAGATACCCTGCAGCTAGAGACTGTTGTGAACCTTAACGTGGGTGCTGGGAATCAAACCAGGCTCCTTTGGAAGAGCAGTTAGTGTTCTTAACAGCAGAGCCATCTCTCCTGTTCCCCTTTTTGGTTGAGTGGTTTCACTGTGTTGCCTTCTCTAGCTGGACTTTGTTGTGTAGACCAGGCCAGTATTGAGCTCAGTTTCACCTGCCTCCCACGTGCTGGGATTAAAGGGTGTATATCCACAGTACTAGATATAGAGGTCAGGACAACTTGAAGAAGTTGGCTTTCGGTCCTGAGGATCAAACTCAGGGTGATAATGCAGGACCATTACCTATTAAGTCATTTTACTAACTGTCCCTGTAAAAGTTTTTGTTTGGTATCATTGCCCTCTATTAATATAGATCATTAGTATTGACTTCCTGCACCCCCAGTGTTGGGTATTTGTGTGTTTTAAATACATATGTACCCATGGACACATTAGAAGAATATGTAGGATACCTACCTCTGTTGTTTTCTACCTTGAGTCAGGGTCTCACTGAAGTTTTCCATTTTTGCTAGACTGAATGGTCAGGAAGACAACATTGCGTCTCTTCCCCCCTTTCCTCCCAGTCCTGGTTTTAGAGGCACCTGGCAGCTGTGCCCAGATGTTCTGTGTGCATGTTGGGGATTCAAACTCAGATCCTTAGTTTTTCAGTGTGCAAACATTCACCCACTGAATCATATCCTTAACCCAATTAAAAACTTTTAGGTGTGGTGTGTGTGTTACGGGAGTGTATATACATGCACCCTGAGAGAACAGAAGAGGTTGGGAGCTGCCCAACATGGGTGATGGGAACTGAATTCAGGCTGTTTTCAAGAACAGCAATTGCTCTTAACCACTGAGTAATTTGATCTAGCCCCTACAATTTAAAACAAACAAACAAACACATTTTTGAAGGTTTTCTTTGAATGCTTTTATATCTGCTAACTATGCCAGGTAGTTGGGTACAGTAACAGGCTTCGTTTTACTACAAGTTATTAGAGACGATTTAATACCTTATTTGTTAAACAGTTACTGTAATATTTTTTCAGATATGAAGGAAGGTACCATCGGAGACATGGCAATACTGGGTATAACAGAGAGCTTCCAAGTGAAGCGACAGGTTCTTTTGAGTGCAGCTGAAGCAGCAGAGGTGATTCTCCGTGTGGACAACATCATCAAAGCAGCACCGAGGTACAAGAGCCCTTGGCATCATTAGGAAAGCTTGTGTGAGACAAAACCAGGGAGCATTATTTACTTGATAACCACATTTAAAGGAACTGTCAACTTTTAGTAGAGTATTGTGCAAATTATCTAAAATATGGGATCACAGGAACTGGGCATGGACAGCCAGGGACACAAGGGGATTGGAAGTCACAGAGCAGCCAGGCTTGTGAAGGTATCAGGGAGCTGTGGCTGCCTGGTGTCCTTTTACCAGGGTAAGGTCATGTTGCTTACCTTCCTGGATGCACTTCCGTGTAGATGCCTGTGGGTGGTTCTGGTTTTAGAGGTGGTCCTGCTGTGTAACCTGGGCTGGATTCGGATTTAGAATGCGCTTCCCTGAGCTTTACATGCTGAGATTATAGGTGGTTGCCCCCACGTGGCTCACACAGGTATTCTCAAACACCCACCTCCTTTACAGGGCCATACTCTAGAAACTTTCACATGAAGTGCATCTGTCTGTTTTGCATTGCTCTGTCAAAAATCTGATGGGAGATACAAAGGATTTATTTGAGTTCACAAATTTAGAAGTTTCAGTTCATACTTAACTGGTTCTGTTGCTCTTGGGTGGGAGGAGAGGAATGCCAAGTAAACATGTAGCCAAGATGCCAGGTGAACGGAATACTTAGGAAGAAGAACAACCTGCCAAAATGACAATAGGTCAAGGAACAGTAACTCTTTAAAAACTGGACTTCAGGGCTGGAGAGATGATCTGCTCAGCAGTTAAGAGCATTGGCTGTTCTTCCAGAGAGAGGTCCTGAGTTTAATTCCCAGTTTACAACCATCTCTAATGGGATCTGGTGCCCTCTTCTGGCATAAAGGTGTACATGCACATAAGTGAATCCCTTAAAATGGACTTGAGCATCATTAGTTTTGGCACACGGTGTTAGTGGAGTGGCAGAGATCAAATTCATTCTGTAGTAAGTTTAGAAAAGTCAAGGGAAAATGGAGTTGATTGTGGTTTTGAGGGTTCGTGTGAAAGCAAAGAGGAAGTGTGGGTGCCTGTAACATCCAAATAGCTAAGTGGAAGATTTTTATTTTTTTTTTAAAGATTTATTTATTTATTATGTATACAGTATTGTCAGTATCCTGTCTGCATGTACACCTGCAGGCCAGAAGAGGGCACCATATCTCCTTACGGATGGTTGTGAGCCACCATGTGGTTGCTGGGAATTGAACTCAGGACCTTTGGAAGAACAGGCTCTTAACCACTGAGCCATTTCTCCAGCTCCAGTGGAAGATTTTTAGAATTATGTTTAAAATTCTCTAATTTTGAAATTTGTGAGAATTCCTGGAGATGCTGGTTTACTGTCCCTGAATCTGACATACCAGGGATTTTAAAATACTCACTGTATTTTCCCATTATATAATTTTGAAATGCATTGTGTGTACACATACATATACATATATACATGCATAGATGCATACACTTTGTTAACATTTTTTTACAAACAGATAGGACGTTAAAGAGTTCACTGATATTCCTGCTATCTCTTTGCAAAAGATTCTTATAGCGCCAGACACTGTATGGTCGCCAGAGAATTCATGATTATTGGCATACCAAGTCATAGTCTACCCAGTCTCTAGCTTTTCTATTGGCAGTTGTGCTCCTGAGTAGGTTGTCATCTAGAAGCCCTGTGTGTTTTCATTCTCTGGCTTTGTTTAATGCTGTCTGGCTAATTTGGTAAACTTTCTTAGTACGTAGATTACTCAAAAACATGAATAAAGCCAAGTGATAGTATATTATTGGGGAGACTGAGGCAGGAGGATTGCATGTTCAAGTCTAGTCTTAGGATATACAGCGAGATCTGGTCTTCAGGGGGAAAAAAATGGCAGGTGGTGGTGGCATCGCACGCTTTTAATCCTAACACTCAGGAGGCAGATGCTGGTGGATCTCTGTCAGTTCAAGGCCAGCCTGGTCTACATAGAAAGTTCGAGGACAGTCAGAGCTATTACAAAAAAAAGAAAAGAAAAGAAAGCAAAACTAGATTAATCCTTTTTGGAGAGTGAATGCTTATTAAGTTGGAGGTTAAGTCCCTGTGGGAAATGGAGCTATAGAGATTTTAGTAAACAAAGGTTCTAGCTCTGTTTGTGTCAGTGGAAAACTAGTTAAAACCATACTTTTCATTCTTTACTTTCCTTATTTGTATGACTTTTTTCCTTATAGGAAACGTGTCCCTGATCACCACCCCTGCTAAGCATTCCCATTGGCTGTTGATCTCTGGACCAGTCCGTAGCAGAATTGTATTTGAAAGACTCAACCTTTTAAAGAAGACTGTGGAATCGATGTGTCCATGATAGTTTGAATATTTAGCTGACCTTTTGTTTAAACATGGGTCTAATTTATTTGCTATTTCATTTTGCATACAATTCAGTTGACTTACAAGTTCATTTCTCATACTGTGTATTAAAATAAAAATCCAGTTATTAACTCTTAATGTCTTACAGATCTGTATATATTCTGCTGGAAATCTACTTAAAAGAAATGACTGTATTTCAGTGTGGAGCTGTTTCAGCTTAATCAATTATTGACTTATTGTTTTATGAAGTAATTATTTTGATTATGCCCCCGTCAGATTTAAACATGGATACATTAGTCTTTTGGCTTTGTGGAGGGGGCCATGTATATATACTCAGTCATGTATAGCTTTTACTGCATATTAATTTGGAGTGGAAGTGCCATAAGGTATAGTACCGATTTAATTCTTAGATAAACATTTCAGTTTCTGTTCAAGTTTGAAAAAGTCATATTTAACTGTCCGCCTCTCTGATGCTTTACTAGTAACATTCTCTTAGATAATGGGCTCAGTTAAACCTCATTGTGGTTGTTTGTTAGGGGTTTGTTTTGATAGAGAACGGAAATAAGCATAGATATGTACTGAGTTTAATTTAAGTTTGACTTACAGATAAGTTAATATATTGCAGCATCCACAGAATTTAAGAAAGCTCAGAAGCAGGGCTGGAGAGATGGCTCAGCAATTAAGAGCACTGGCTGTGCTTCCAGAGGACCTGGGTTCAATTCCCAGCAACCACCTGGTGGTCCACAGCCATCTGCAGTGACGGCTGATGCCCTCTTCCACCATAAAAGCATACATGCAGATAGCACTCATACATAAATAAAACTTTTTTAAAAAAAGCTAAAAAGCAAGAAACTTAACTGGCTATCTCTGGCAGCCCCAGAATTGCCTCATAGAGAAGACAGGGCTTTCAGAGTTGGTACCAGAGGGCTAGAAGTGGCGCAGTCAGTAAAGTGCTTGTCTGCAGGGTCCCTGGGGTTAGCCGGTCATAGCTAGCCTGTTCCATAGGTGGGCTTCAGATTCAGTCAGAGACCCCCATGTAGAGTGGAGCGTCCTAGATGAAGGCATCTGATGTCAGCCTGTGCATACAGATACACAGAAAGTACCTGTTTTGGAGGTGGGGGTTATGTGCATGAATGTTGCTTATGTATGTGTGTGTCACATGCATGCCTGATGCCTCAGGAGGTCAGAAGAGGGCATGAGATTTGCTGAAACTGCTAAGTGGTTGTCAAACTCTGTGGGTGCTGGGACCTAACCCCGGGTTCTCTGCAGGAGCCCTTGGTCACTTAGTCATCTCCAGCTCCCATGTCTGTATGTTAATACCTGGAGTCTGTTAGGGGCTGACAGGATGGTTCAGTGAGCAAAGGTGCTTGCTGTCACGCTGAAGGACCTCAGTTTAATTCCTGGAGCCCTCATGGCAGAAGGAGAGGACCAAGTCCTCTGGCCTCCATGTGTTTGTGGTGCCCAGCCCCAAATAAATAGGCACATCAAAGAGTTGTTAATGATTAGTATTACTGCATAGAAAATAGTAAAAGTTTAGAACCCAATAAGGCCACACTGACTTACCTTGTGTGGTTGACTCATTTCCATGAGGACTGAACTGCTAATGGTTTCACACAGGTGCCAGCAGGATGTGGGGAGAGAGTCTTCCCAGGCATCCAGCATCTTCAACTCCGCGAGATGTGTTTCTAAGTTTTGTTTTGGTACGTTGGGGTTTTGCCTGTATGTATATCTGTGTGAGGATGCTACATCCCCTGGAACTGGAGTTCACAATTGTGAATTGCTATGTAGATGCTGGGAATTGAACCCTGGTCCTTTGGAAGAGCGGTCAGGGTGGCCAGTGCTCTTAACCACTGAACCATCTCTCCAGCCCCTCTTTATTTCTTTTTAAGGTCTATTTTTACTTGTGTGGGCCTGTGTGTACTTGGGTGTAGGTGCCCGTGGAGGCCAGAGGAGTTGGGTCCCCCTAGAACTGAAGTCAGGTGGTTGACTTGGGTGCTGGGAACCAAACTCGGTCCCCTTAACCACTACCCAGTCTACCCAGTGGCCATTTTCTGTATATGTGCCTTGCTTCTTCCATGGCTATTGTAATGGATTTGAGCAATACTTCCCTTTCCTGTGACCTGAGCTGATGGAGTCCAAACACCTTGCTGCTGCTGTTGGTAGTGTCTGGATTCCTGCGGCCTTTTGTTCTTTATTCTCTTGAGTCATACCCTTGTTAAACCCGCCAGCGCGCCCATCCATGGTGAATACAGCTGTTACATTGTCTTCCCTAGAAGTGGGAACTTCTGTAGATCACAGTGACTATAGAACTTTAAAGTTCCTACCACAGACAAGGCAAACAAATTCCCAATTTTATTAATTTGTGCTGAGGCAGAAGCCGTGGAGGAACACTGCGGACTGGCTTTCTTATGACTGCACCCAGGAACGCCAGCCCACGGTGGCACCTTCCCCAGTGAGCTGGGTCCTCCCACATCAACTATGAATAAAGAAAATGCCCCATAAGCTTGCTTCATGCCGATTTGGTGCGGCATTTTCTACGCTGAAGGTTCCCTCTTCCCAGATGACTAGCTTGTGTCACGTTGACAGGAAACTAGCCAGCACAGGTTGGTACCACAAGTTCTGGAAGAGTGAGGACAGGCCAGTAGTTAAGAGCTTGTCTAGCTTCACCCCTGTTTAGGGGATGGTCTGTAAGAGATTTCCCCAGGCCTTGGGGTGTCCTGACTTAAAAATCCAGGGGTTAAATAGTTAATATTTGGTGCTGTAGCCATTCTTCCTGATTTTGCTGCTCTTAGCATCTCCTGGACCCTCAGAAGAGTTAAAAGAATGTAACTACCATATAAAAGTGATGGAAAACCTACAGTATAAACACTTGTAGGCAGCAAAATCTGCCATAATTGACAAACTTATGTTTGTTGCACGCTTCCTGATTTAGAAGAAAACCATTTGGCTGCAGTCCAAATGTTGGTAATTTAACATTGGATGCAGTACAGTTACTGAGAATCCGGGTCAGTTAGCTTCAACTCAAGCCTGCAGCTTACGCTGGAGAAATAGACCTGTCCGTCTCCAGAGCAAACGCTGGTCAGAAAGCAATCTATAAAGTGCTATAGCAGAGGCTTGGAAGGCAAATTCTTGTTTGCAGATTGTGTTTAGCATCAGCTGAGTATATGGCTTTAATCACCCTGAATAAGACTATAAAGGCATCTTTTTTGGTCTGATCACTGGGCTGCAGGTGTACTGTATGGAGAGGTGGTGACAGGGACCTCTGATTTAACCAGCGCGTGGCTGGAAGGATTCTGTCATTTCAGAACCGTGCTTGTGAAAGGTCATATCCTCCCAAAGCTCTAGAAGTTCAATATATATGGTTTGTCCAAGTAGGATGGCAATTTGTGTCCTTGTGTTTTGGAAAGGTTATTAGATCATCCATGGGCAGCCATTTAGAGTTTATGTATTTGTAATAAAGTCTCAATTTACATACTTGCATAAATAATGCACCGAATACCTAGGTTTGTAGACTGTCAAAAGACCCTATGAACAAAAACCCAAACAAATTGTGGTCAAAGGCCAGAATGTCTACACATAAGAGACTTTCAATTGACCTTCTCCAAGTCAAACTTTAAGTGCTTGTTTCAATTGGACTTTTACATTCTACCTTGACATAGTATGACTCTCTGGAAGCATGGCTTTGCTCCCGAGGACAGCCTGGACTCTGCCGGAATCACACAGCTGCACTGGGAAGAAAGGCTTGACTTTCCAGATGACAGTAAACTGAGCAGACCTTAGGTCAGACCTTATAGAGGAAATGAGTGGAACCGGCCAAGATGTCTTTCCAGTAGGTGCTGGAAAGTGAGGTCTTTGTAACAACAGCTTTCCTTGAATCAAGACTGATGAGGTAGAGTTGTTCTTTTCAGGAGCTAAATTAGTAACAGTACATTGACACTATTCATGGTAAAGAAATGGGTATGTGGGAGGGGCTAAAGACAGACCACCTGAGCACTCTGATAGTTTTTGTTTTCTTTATTACCAAATACCACGCTCGAAGCACTCACCAACCTCATGGCCAGCCATTTCTGCATAGTGGAAGAGGCCCAAGGCCCTGGCCCTTCTTCCTCTTCAGTGTTTCAAAGTAGCTTATTTGAAGAAGCTGCTTCAGGAGTGGCAATCACTGGCTTCCAGGCCCGGCAGTCCACACCTTCCCCTAGGAAGAGGTGCAGCGGACCGGAAATGTTTTCTTCTCAGTATTCCTTTACATGAGATGATCCGGGACTCTTTCCACTCTAATGAGAAGTCTTCAATTGGGCCATCCTTAACTGGCTTACAACTGAGGCTGTTCAGGAGCTGGGAGGAAGAAGGGGAGCGGGTGGCTCTTGACTTTCTTCCTGGGCCAGTGCATATCGCCTAGCTTTTCTGAGCTGAGGCTCTGGCGTCTCATCTGCCCATCTCCCAACACGGCGCACCCCTTTGCCCACCTTGGGGGCATTTCTGCAAGGATTGTGGTCATAGATGACCAGTTTCAGATTAGTCAAGTGGGCCAGGTTGGGGAAGTAGCGGATACTGTTCCGGTCCACGTCGATCACCTCCAGGAAGGGCATGCGAAGCAGCACAGGGGGGAAGTCAGTGAGCTGGTTGCCTGAGAGCCAGATGGTCCTGAGCTCCCGTAGGCGCCGGAGCTGGCTAGGCAGCAGCCTTAGGGCGTTGGACCCCGCATGCAGGGTCCTTAGGAGGCTCAGCTCACACACCACATCTGGCAGCTGGGTGAGGCAGTTGTCCTCAAGCCACAGGGTACGGAGGTTCTGGAGCAGGCTGAGCTCATCTGGAAGGTCACAGAGTTTGTTATTGCCCAGGTAGAGGATGCAGAGCTGTTTCAAGGTGCACACCACCCGGGGAAGGGCTTTGAAGTTGTTGAAATCCAAGGCCAGGATCTGCAGGTTCTGCAGCTGCGCCAGGTCTGGAGGCAGGCTCTGGAGGTGGTTGTCGCTCAGATAGAGCTTTACCAGCTCGGTGAAGGAGCACACATGGAGTGGGAAGCGACGCAGCTGGCTCCCGCTCAGATCTACCATCCGGTCCAGCGGCATCTCCCGGAGGTCTCCCACCACGTAATTCTGGCAGCGGTCCGTGGGGATGAAGGCCACTAGGGCCCGGATGGTGTTCCCCATGTGGAGCCCGCCGCCGCTAAGCAAGCCTCTGCCCACCACCTCTGCCAAGGAGTGGGGCCGGCTCAGCTGACTGCATTGGATCCTTTGTACCCTCCCTTTATAACACGGAATTCTGTGACAAAGGCCAGTCACTTTGACAGTGAAAAGTGCTCCTGATAGCGACTTGAGTGTCTGGTGACAGGCCCAACAGACAGGCAAGGTCTGGGAGGCCATATCCAACTCATATTTGCCTTTAATCACTTAAGCCCTTTGTCTACTCTTTCTTGATTATTTTTCCTAATGGTAAAATACTATGACAAAGGT
Organism: Microtus oregoni; assembly: GCF_018167655.1. Taxonomy (NCBI): domain Eukaryota; kingdom Metazoa; phylum Chordata; class Mammalia; order Rodentia; family Cricetidae; genus Microtus; species Microtus oregoni. The sequence continues at coordinate 66,754,983 of NW_024543060.1, forward strand.
GGAGAAGTAGAAAATGAAAATTACCCATATTTCCACTATGTAGATAGAACTACAAATATTTGAACATATAGTCCTCTCTCCTTTTTGCTACAAATGATTGGTTTTTTTTAATTACACATGAATAAAAAATAATCACATACTTGCAGGTATAAAGTATACAATTATTTTAAATACTTGCATAGTACTCCTTATGTGTATACAGTGAGTTAAACAGTTCTTTACACTGGAGCAACAGGTGACTTATAACGTGTGGTTCTTATTAAGGCCCCTGTAAATACAGATGAAAGACAAACAGGCTTGGGAGATAGCTCACCTATCTTGGCAGAGAGCTTACCCAACATGACCAAGGCCGTTTCCATCCTGAGGATAGCCAAAAGCAACAACATATCACTAGATTTTTCTACGACACCTTCTTGAAGGTGTTGAGTCAAAGGTCTCCATCCTGGAGAGATTTTTCTCCCTGTTGCCAACAAAATCCGATTAGGTCCCATAATCAGAAGCAATGGCTTTCGGTTTGTAGTTTCTTGTTTCTGTAGTCATTCCTACCAGATAACATCTTCCCACTCTTCAAAAAGGCACCTGTGAGCCAGGCATGGCGGTGCACACCTTTAATGCCAGCTTGATTTACAGAGTGAGTTCCAGCAAGGGCTACACAGAGAAACCCTGTTTTGACTCCTCCCATTCCCCCCCAAAAAGGCATATCTGAGTTGGGAGTGTAACCAGCCCAATGTTAGAATGCTTGCCTAGCAGAAGTGAGGCCCTGGGATCTGTCTCCAGGGCTGCCAAAACAAACACAAAAAGAATTCCTTTTGAAAAAGAACAAGAAGGCTGGGGGGGTGGGGGGGGGACGGCAGACTAATTAGCATAGATTAATTAGAATAGAACCTTAGAGCCTGGAGAGAGAGAGAGAGAGAGAGAGAGAGAGAGAGAGAGAGAATATAACATAACCTTAGGGTACAATGTGCCAGAAGCTTTTAAATGTTCATCAAAGCTCTGTGCCTGTCTTCTGAAATAGTGTCCTGTTTATTTTTTTTTTATTTTTTATTTTTTTTTTGGTTTTTCGAGACAGGGTTTCTCTGTGGTTTTGGAGCCTGTCCTGGAACTAGCTCTTGTAGACCAGGCTGGTCTCGAACTCACAGAGATCCTCCTGCCTCTGCCTCCCGAGTGCTGGGATTAAAGGCGTGCGCCACCACCGCCCGGCTAATAGTGTCCTGTTTAAAAAAGCAGCGAAGACCCAGAACATTCCAAGGACTGTTCAAGAATGAAGTTGTAGTAGTTTGGTTTGTTTCTGTTTTCGAGTTTCTCTGTGTTGTGTAGTCCTGGCTAACCTGGAACTCACGCTTTAGATCAGGCTGGTCTTGAACTCACAGAGCTCTGCCTGCCTGTCTGCTGAGTGCTGGGATTAAAGGCATATGCCACCATCACCCAACTGGGTGTGGTACTATGTAATTGGCCCCTGTGAACTCATAGGGAGTGGCACTATTAGGAGGTGTGGCCTGGTTGGAGGAGGTGTGTCACTGTGGGCTTCGAGGTCTCCTATGCTCAAGCTACATCGAGCTCAGTTGCTTCTTGTTGCCTGTGTGCCAAGATGTAGGACTCTCAGCTCCTTCTCCAGCACTGTCTGCCTGCATGCCACCATCTCCTGTTACGATGATAATGGACTAAACCTCCAAACTGTAAGCCAGCCCAATTAAAAGTTTTTTGTTATTTTTTTTATAAGAGTTATCATGGTCATGGTGTCTCTTCACAAGCAATAGAAACCTTAACTAAGACAGAAATTGGTACCAGGGACTGAGGGATTTCTGGGATAGGCCTGACCATGTTTTTGTTTGGAATTTGGACTAATATGAACTAGAAAGGTAATCGATCACTTTAAGTGCTGCTTAGTGGAACGTACTAGAAAGAGCATGGGGGACCATGGTGCTGAGTGTGGTTTGATGAACTGTGGGGGGGCCTGACTCCAGAGGTTTTGGAGGAGAAGCATTTTAATATGTTGCCCAGAGAGCATGCTTGTGGTATTTTGATCATTCCCGTGGTATTTTGATAATGGTATTGAATTGGTAAGGAATGTGGCTGCCTTTGACCCTTGTCTGAAGAGTCTGCCTCCAGATAAACTGAAAAGTTTTGGATTAATCTTAAAACAGCCTGGTGTAGACTCTGTCCTGTGGTTATTAGTGTTAGCTTGATTAAAGATCTGTAACGGGAAGGAGCGTGCTGAGCAAGTGAAAATATCAAATGTACAATTTGGGGAGAAAAGGGTTCATTTGACCTATCCTTCTATCTTGCTCTTTGCTATTGAAGAAAATGGGGGCAGGATCCTCGAGGCAGGAGTTGATGCAGAGGCTATGGAGGGGAGCAGCTGCTTTCTTATAGAAGCCAGGACAACCACCAGCCCAGGGATGGTACCATTCACCATGGGCTGGGCCCTCCTCCATTGACCACTAATTGAGACAATGCCCTACAGCTGAATCTCGTGGAGACAGTTCCTCAGCTAATGCTCTTTCCTCTCTGATGAGTGTAGCTTCTGTCAAGTTGATACACGAAATGGAGGGCCCTCAAGTTCTGACCACTGGGGGCTAGAGAGATGGCCCAAAGGTTAAGAGCACTTGCTACCCTTTCAGAGGACCCCTGTTCCGTGCCAGTCCTCATATCTGAAGGCTCCAATTCCCTTAAAACTCCAGTTCTGGGGGGGGTCCAGCACACTCTTGACCTCTGTGGGAACTTACACACCTATGTGTATGTGTGACCTCATGCTTGTGCGCACACCCACACAAAAGATTAAAAACTACGTATTCAATTAAAAACAAAAATCCTGTCTGCTGAAAATAGAGGCAAAGTGTTTAATGTCTCCCCGACATGGCTCTTGGTTGTTAAACAGGAAACAGGCTCCTCACCTCCTTCAAACTCTTCCGCATCCACTGGCCGTGTGTTGACTTTAGAAGCCAGCAAGTGTGTGGAAGTCACATGTTAAAGCTGGCAGCACTTTGGGTCATTCTGGGAACAGAACGGTTCCCTCCCCATAACCCTGGGCCTCACTCAGCAACCCACTGAATCTGGGTGAGTGAAAAGCAAATTAATCACACCATTGAGATCTCACCTATTATCTTACCTCGTTATATTATAGGTAAAGAAATAAATCTATATAAATTGATTTGAAAAGATACTTGGGAGAAGTTGGGAAGAAAGCAAGCTGGGTTCAGAATAATTTTTGTGATTTCCAGCTATGAAAAATATGCATGCACCCTTGCGTGAGTAAATATTTCTGTTAAGGAACAGTGATTGTTTACAGGAAATCTTCCTGGAGATTTAGGATGACATGGGGACATTAACTTTTCCATTTACGCCCTTTTGTGCTGTTTTTTTTTTTAAAGGGCATATATTGGAATTAAAACTTGGCTGGGGGGCGGCTGGAGAGATGGCTCAGCGGTTAAGAGCATTGCCTGTTCTTCCAAAGGTCCTGAGTTCAATTCCCAGCAACCACATGATGGCTCACAACCATCTGTAATGAGGTCCGGTGCCCTCGTCTGGCCTTCAGGCATACACACAGACAGAATATTGTATACATAATAAATAAATAAATAATAAATATTTAAAAAAAACTTGGCTGGGCATGATTCCCCCTGCAATCCTGGCACTTGGGAGGCTAAGGCAGAAGAACTTCTGCAGACCTAGGGCCAATCCAGACCGCATCATCCATATCCAGCCAGTTCGGTGTACAGAGTGAGATCCCATCTAAAATAACAGTAAAAAAAATAATAATATGTAAAACGAATCCAGAAAACAAAGAATCCACCCCCACCAGCTTGCTCGCTGTTCAAAAAGAGCAGCTGGGCTCGCGGGCGGGCCTTGATCTCATACCCGTGACCCCTGACCCTCCTCCGACACCTTCCCTGTAACTGAGCCGCAGAGCCACGGGCCGGGAGCGTCCGTGCCTGTGTTGTACAGGGCAGCGTGGGGACCCTGTCACCTCTCATTTCCTACGCGCAGGATTATAACCAAAGCCGGTGGTTTGGGTCTTGCCAACCTTTGAATGTCAAGGGCTCTTATCTTGAGCCCTCCCCTTGCTTTGCGTCTTGGTGCTATTAAAGCATGTCATCTCTTGACAAGCGCTGCCTTCGGCCTCTATATTTAGCCTAGCCAGGGCTGACCACAAATGGTCATGAGGCAGCTTCCCCGTGGTCCCCAGAAGTGATAACAATAGAAATATGGCTACTGGCTGGTTTACTGAGCATCTGCTAGGTGCTGAGCACGGCGTCAGGTGCTTAAGAATAGCAGATAAAATTCCTACACAGGATAAGTGCTTACTCCACTTCTAGGTGGAACACGGGGCTTTGTAATGATATCATATACTGACTGATTGACTACTTACGCTCTGATACAGGGAACCGGGGGCAAACAATGGGGGCCCTATTTCACAGAGGGCATCATTTCACCCCGGTAGGGAATCTATCCTTGGAGTCTTTGTTCCGATACACAGGGCTTCTGTTCCGTACATTTAACGTCAGCCCCGAGTCAAGGTGGTTGGCTCAGCATGGGTCCCCGGCTTTGCAAGTAGCCGGACTGTTGGTGTGTGTCTCTCACCCGTGGTAATGGCTGCTGCCCTGGCCCTTGGCTGTCTCTTTTGCAGAACAGGCTTTGTTTTGGCTTTATCCTGCTTGTCTACATCACTAGCAGCTGAATCCAGGACCCTGGAGGAGGATTCATCGGTCCTTGTCCCGCCCCAGCTGAAAAGAGAGGCTGGAGCTGAGTTTTCAGATTCAGTCGCGGGGAGTGGATGTTTTCCAGCCCCATGATTCGATTCACAAAGTGAGGAGTTCCCAAAATATGAGTTGTGTGCTGACAGCCAGAAAGATCTGCATATGCCCTCCAGGTCTGGCCTGGGGTCCCCGTCTTCCTCCCGCGACTGTCTGATCTTGGACAGAGGGTTTTTTTTTTTTTTACCCATATCTATGGGATTACTGCGAACAGTTTACTAAAGCAGACTTAATTAAGACGGAATGTGTGCTGTTCCCCAGAGCTGGGACACGAGTGGTTTTCTAAACAGTCTTGCAGTGTGAAGAGGTCTTGAATGGGAGGTTTATGAGGTTAAGACTCGAAAAGAAGCCAGTCACTTTCAGTGCGATAACTGTATTAACAGTTAGAAGAGTGACTCACACGGGAAAAATGTGTGTCCCTTTAAATGTCACCAATAAACACTGAAATAAAAGCTCTCCATCTGGGGCTGGAGAGATGGCTCAGTGGTTAAGAGCACTGGCTGCTCTTCCAGAGGTCCTGAGTTCAATTCCCAGCACACATGGTGGCTCACAACCACCTGGTGCCCTCTTCTGGTATGGCCCACAGACACACATGCAGACAGAACATTATATACATAATAAATAAATATTTTAAAAAAAAGTTCTCCATCCAAACAGAGCTCTTGCTGGATTAGCATTGATTAATTTGATTCTATGATTTCCCCACCCATCCACCCTTTCTGGGAGAGTTTCTCTGAGTTCTGACTGTCCTGGAACTCACCCTGTAGACCAGGCTGGCTGGGCTTGAATTCACAAAGATCCTCCTGCCTGTACCTCCCCAGTGCTGGGGTTAAAGGTGTGCACCACCACTGCCCAACTGATTCTATGTTTTCAGAAGTATTAAAAAAAAGACTTTATGTTTTACTGTATTCTGTAAGTTAGATTTTGATGAGTTCAGAGGGATATTACCATTCTCTGCTCACAAGGTGGCAGTAGAATTTAGTGTTGAGAGCAAAGACAGCTGCTACTAAATAAATGATTTATGATGAATCTGGGTATTGCTGTGTAGCTTTGGGAGCTACAACTTTGAGCCATCTGATGTACTAGGGTCCTCTGAAAGAGCCACAAGTGCCTTGTCGCTGCTGAGCCCTCTCTACAGTCTCGTGCCATTAACTAGTGGCAACTTTATTCCTCTAACAGACAGTTGGTAACATTTGAATACTTTTGTTTGGCTGGTTTTGATACAGGGTCATGAGTGCCATACAGGTTGGAGCAAAATGCCCAGGTTCAATTGTTCCTTTTATGGTCAGCCTCCCAAGTAGAGGAGACAGTGTTGGTTGTCATTGACACTGGTATTTATTGGGGAGGGCCAGGGATGCTACTGAATATTCTACACTGTGCAGCACAAACCCTGCCCTGAACTGAGAATTAGGAAGCCCCAGTGTTTCTTTTTCTCAGGTTGAGTACCCTTTGTTGTCTATGCCAGCGTGAGCCAGTCCTCCTCCTGGGGACTGGATCACCAAGTAGATTAAACAGTCAGGACCTTATATTCTTCAGTGGGACAAATTGTTAATAATCTCAGGGAAGATTTTCTTTAAATTTAATACAGTGATTGGAATGGTGTTGAAATACTCCTCATACAACCAGCCTTGTAAGAATTTCTGGGCCAACAAAATGGCTCCGTGGATAAAATTGTCTGCTGCACAAGCCTGGGTTCAATCTCTGGAGCCCAGGTCAAGATATAGGAGAGAACCAACTCCACAGAGTTGTTCTTTGATTTCCACGTGTGTGCTCTAGAGCTTCATGACTACCCACATCCAGGATATAATGATAATCATGTTGATGATGATGACAATAAAAAGAAGAGAAGCAATATCCACACAATTTCCTTTGTTGCAATCGATTGTACTTGTGCAAGCATTTGCTCCCAGCTAACTAGCACTCAGTAGCTACAGACAGAGGTTGAAGAACTTGAGTTCAAGGCCAGCTTGGGCCAACTTGTCTTAAAGCATCACACAATTTTTTTCAAAAGAATTTCCTTTTACATCCTACTGCACGTACTGGCTTTGGGGGAGCCTAGGCAGTTTGGATGCTCACCTTACTAGATCTGGATGGAGGTGGGTGGTCCTTGGACTTCCCACAGGGCAGGGAACCCTGATTGCTCTTTGGGCTGACGAGGGAGGGGTACTTGGTTGGGGGAGGGTTAGGGAAATGGGAGGCAGTGGCGGGGAAGAGACAGAAATCTTTAATAAATAAATAAATAAATAATAAAAATAAAAGAATTTCCTTTTACAGTCTTGCTGTTTCTAAAGCTTCCTCATAAGTGGTGGGTTGATGGCTTCATATTGTGAAGGAAGCTTTGGGTTCTGTGAAATTTGAATTGACTGTCTGTCTTACAAAGTGTCCCTTGTCCCTGTCTCATGAAGTCTCCTTCTCTATTTCCCCCCACAGAATTTATTTAATACAACTTATATCTAGAAGGCATTATTACAAGACCCTGGAGAATGAACTCAGTGTCTTGAACATCTTAGTAAGCGCTTTACCACTGACCTAACTTTGGTGAAGCAGGGGCCCTGGAAGAGTTCATGGAATCTTTCCAGCTGTAGATATCCTCGCTCGGCGTTTTTGCTCAGGAAATGCCTTATGTAGCAGGAAGACAAGGGAACAATTGTGTGACTGTTGTGAGTAGATTGTAGGGCATCTGGGTGTATCTCACAGATACCACAAACGAATGTGGACCCTTCAGAGTCTCAGTGTAAGCTAGCTGCTTTCCTCTTTGGGGGCCTTTTCATTTATCTATTGGGGAGGAGAGACTTGCCATCAGTTCAGTATTACTCCACTTTAGGAGTCGGCTGGTTCTAGTTCTTGCTAAACGCTGCCCACTTGAACTGCCATCTAGGTGTGGGGTAGTGTAGTTGAAAGGGTCCTGGACTTGGACTCTGAAGATTTCTTTGAACTCTTTAAATTGCAACATTTCCTTGTACCCGTGATGTCTTTCTCATTATCTGGAGAGAAGAGGGTTGGATCTTGTGTCCCTAACAGTCACATGAAGCTTTGAAGTGTGAACCTCAGAGTTAACAAATGCCAGGCAAATTTTACCTGCTGGATAGGTTTTTTAAAATATTTATTTATTTATTTATTTATTTATTATGTATACAATGTTTTGTCTGTGTGTATGCCTGCAGGCCAGAAGAGGGCACCAGACCTCGTTACAGATGGTTGTGAGCCACCATGTGGTTGCTGGGAATTGAACTCAGGACCTTTGGAAGAGCTCTTAACCACTGAGCCATCTCTCCAGCCCCCTGCTGTATAGTTTTATGTCAGCTTAACGCAAGCTGGGGTCATTGGGAAGGAGGGAGCCCCAGTTGAGAAAATACCTCCATAGATGGGGCTGTAGGCAAGCTTGGAAAATGTCTTTTTAATTGCTATCAACAAGGGCCCAGTCTGTAGTGTGCGGGGCTACCCATGGACCAGTAGTCCTGGGTTTTATAAGAAAGCAGGCTGAACAAGTCAGAGGAAGCAAGCCAGTAAGCAGCTCCCCTCCATGGCCTCTGCTTTAGCTCCTGCCTCCAGGTTCCTACCCTGTTTGAGTTCCTGTCCTGACTTCCCTTAGTGCTAAACAATGATTTAGAAGCCTAAGTCAAATGAATCTTTCCCTCCCCAAGTGGCTTTGGTCATGGTGTTGCATCAGCGTAGTAGTAATCCTGACTAAGCTTAGAGGAAGTGTGGGAGATGGCTGGAAGATCAAGCTTGAGAAATACACTGTTGTTTGGCTTTAGTTCAGATTCTAGACCCTAAAGTTAAAATTAACAAAGTCACAGCCCACTTTGGTTTTGCATACCTCCCTGCCACAAGACATTTAGAGGGACCGACATGACAAACAGAAAGGGACTGCGTGGGCTCCGTGCTCACAAAAACTTGAGTTTTAACATCAACTCTGCACTTGACTAGGACCGGGGAACATCTCTTAACTTTGGTTTCCTTATCTGCCAAATTGGGCTTGGCCTGAGGTCATGAAGTTAGTGGGTTCAAAGTATCTCACACACGGAAGCTATTTTGTGTTATTCTCCTTTTATTATTAATGTTATCATCAGATGTGGGGAAGGGATTATTCCAGGAAATCACTGGATGCCCAAATGGCTGGGTCTGAGCCACCTCGTGGGGTGGTGTCGCTCATTCCTACAGCCTCCTAGCTTCCAGATTGGTTTCAGAAAAACCTAAAGCTTCTCTGGTCATTGTTTCATTACCTTTTCCATACGACCTCTTCTGGTTATGATGTAAAAGTGCATGTTTTTCCTTTTAGTCTCTTGTAACATGATTAATAAAAACCCCAGGGACTGATATTGGGGTTCAACCTGAAGGTCAGAAAAGCAAAACAACCAGTCACTGGCTCTTACCTCTACCTCAGACCAAAATGCCTCCAGAAGTCCTCAGACTGACTGAGAGCTGTCTCCTTCCATTTTTTAGTCTTCTCTGGTGCTGTGATTAAAGGCGTGCACCACTACCAGTCAGTTTCTATGACAAACTAGAGTGGCTGCTGGGATTAAAGGTGTGTGTCACCACTGCCTGGTCTGTAAGGCTGACCAGTGTGGCTGTTTTACTCTCTAATCTTCAGGCAAATTTTTATTTATTAAAATACAAATGAAATATCACTATAATCTCTGGTATAGTTTGGATTTGAAGTGGCCTCCTAGAGGTTCATCTATAAGAGGTTTGGCCACCAGCCTGTGGTGCTATTGTGGCGATGTAGGATCTTTAGGGCCTGAGACCTACTGGGAAAGTTAGGTAATTGAGTACATGCTCTGGAAAAGACTATCTCCAGTCTCTAATCACCCTGTTTCTGGCTGGTCTCTCTTTTATTCACCATGGATGTTGTTAGGATTTTTTAAAAATATTTATTTATTTATTATGTATACAATATTCTGTCTGTGTGTATGTCTGCAGGCCAGAAGAGGGCACCAGACCTCATTACAGATGGTTGTGAGCCACAATGTGGTTGCTGGGAATTGAACTCAGGACCTTTAGAAGAGCAGGCAATGCTCTTAACTACTGAGCCATCTCTCCAGCCCCGTTAGGATGTTTTTCTACACTGAAGGCCCAAAAGATATGGGACCAATATGTCACAGACTGAAACCTCTGAAACTCTGCTTAAATACACTTTTCTCCTTTAAACTAATTTTTCTTGAGTTGATTATCACAGCCACAATGTGGAGGCCCAAAAATGTGAGCCTATTTCCACCTTGACCAAAGGTCAGAGAGTTTCAATTTACCTCTATTCCTTCAAGATTCTGGTGTTTCTTCCTCAAAGGTCCCACCTAGATTCAGTTCAGAGAGTTCTGCTCTCTCAAGGTTATTGTCAACAGGTGTGGGTAATGCCCAGACCTTGTATTTCAGGAATAGAGAAGCAGATATGTTTCTTTCTTAAACAAAAGTCTAAGGATCCAACTAAGGTTCCAGTTCCCTTAAGGAGATAACATTGGATTCCACTCAGGCAGTGTTTCCCTAACAGAATTTTTTAGTCTAGGGTGTGAGTGTGACTTGTTTTGTTCTAGCAACAGAATGTTTAACTATGATTGTAGTCTGTGACCTTCAACTGGTCTGTTCATTGCCTTTTTATCAGGTTAATGCAGTTCTTTTTTTTTTTTTTTTAAATCTTACTCCTACCTTTTGGGGTTGGGGTATTTTAAGCAATTGGAAGTTAAACGTGGGCGATTTTAGTATTCACTGGAACTACCTCCTGTTACTATTCTATCTTTTCTGTTTTATTCTTTTTGCATCTTTGTATTCTTTACTTATATTTCTAATCCCCATGCACCTACCCTGGCAAGTGGTATTTTTGTCAAGGCTGGTCCCCAACACCACAGAGAACTAACATGGTTTCCTATATCGATGTTTGCTTCTTTTATAGCAAAATTTGCTTTCTGTTGACTTTCTTTTTTTTAAAATTAATTAATTTATTTATTAAAGATTTCTACCTCCTCCCCGCCACTGCCTCCCATTTCCCTCCCCCTTCCCCCATCAAGTCCCCCTCCCTCTTCAGCCCAAAGAGCAATCAGGGTTCCCTGCCCTGTGGGAAGTCCAAGGACCACCCACCTCCATCCAGATCTAGTAAGGTGAGCATCCAAACTGCCTAGGCTCCCCCAAAGCCAGTATGTGCAGTAGGATCAAAAACCCATTGCCATTGTTCTTGAGTTCTCAGTATTCCTCATTGTCTGCTATGTTCAGCGAGTCCGATTTTATTCCAGGCTTTTTCAGACCCAGGCCAGCTGGCCTTGGTGAGTTCCCGATAGAACATCCCCATTGTCTCAGTGTGTGGGTACACCCCTCGCGGTCCTGAGTTTCTCGCTCGTTCTCTCTCTCCTTCTGCTCCTGATTTGGACCTTGAGATTTCTGTCCGGTGCTCCAATGTGGGTCTCTGTCTCTGTCTCCTTTCATCACCTGATGAAGGTTAATATTCAGGAGGATGCCTATATGTTTGTCTATGGATTCACCTTCTTATTTAGCTTCTCTAGGATCGCGAATTATGCGAACGGGGAGCCTGGTCCTGTCTCTGTTGACTTTCAATGGTATTCTTAGAGAAGTTAGAAAGTTGCTACTATCTGAACAGTAAGTGTTATGGTTTAAGTAAAAATGGCGCTGTTCCCCTAGTGGCTGCAGCAGGCAGCAGGTCCTGAGACCATGGCAGGCCATGAAGGCAGAGATGCACTATGTAGGGAAAGTGGGTATTTATTTAGTGGGTTATGAAAGGGAAGGGAAAGGGGAGAAGGGGGAAGAGGAGAGAGAGAGAGAGAGAGAGAGAGAGAGAGAGAGAGAGAGAGAGAGATCCACCTGCCTTAGTGGTGGACAGGGTAGGGAGTGGGTGGTGCTTGTCTCTTAAAGGGACAGGACAGACCATTACATTTCCATCTCTTTTTTATAATAAAAAGGAGGGAGGCTAGGCACAACAGGTTAAAGGAATTGGGGCAATGGATTCTCAAGACTGTTTTCTGCTTATTTGTGGGCATCATTTTGGGGGGTGAACCTGAGAAAACTGGGTGCTGGTCACATCCTGGCATATCTGGTCTCTTTGTTCCTGTCTGTGTTTGTGGTATATAAATGTCTGGTGTCTCTTATATCTATTTAAGGTATTGGCAGAACAGAGGACAAAGTTAAGTTTAAGAAAAAAAAAAATTTAGGACCAGGGAACTGAGAGGGGTGTATCTGACCTGTTTAAGGTGGATCCCTCAATTCGGCTCCCTAGAACTCACAAGAGTTCTTTTTTTTTTTTTTTTTTTTTTTTTTGGTTTTTCGAGACAGGGTTTCCTGGTTCCTGGAACTAGCTCTTGTAGAGCAGGCTGACCTCGAACTCACAGAGATCCGCCTGCCTCTGCCTCCTGAGTGCTGGGATTAAAGGCATGCGCCACCACTGCCCGGCTAAGAATTCTTTGGGTTTGTGAAAACATAAGTTTATATCAGAATGACTGTGACAGATATTTTTTGCATAATGAAAGTATTTTTAAGACTATGGAAGGCAGCGTGAGAGAGAAATTTGATTAATTTGTATTTGTCCTCACACCTTTATAACTTGTAGGATTTGTGTTTTACTGAAATTTATTTGGTGAGGTTGTCTTTTTAAACTGACAAAACCTCTCAACTGTCAAACTGCGCCAGAGATCTTTGAGAAGGATACAGGCACCAATGAAATTACCTAGCGCAAGTGAGAAGGAAACGCGGAACACGCAACAAACCCACTTAGGAGTTTATAGGTGGGGTGTACAGGCCTGGTGAGGTTGGTGTGCAGAGAGAGAGAGAGAGAGAGAGAGAGAGAGAGAGAGAGAGAGGAGAGCGAGAGAGCTGAAGATGGAGCATCCAGCTTTTAAGGGCTGCCTAGCACATGCAGACAGGGGAATTACGTGGTTACGTCATACGCAGATGGCGGAGTGCACGCATGCGCCCAAGGGCTCACATAGCTGTGTCATACGTAGGTGATGCAACCATGCTGCACAGGGGTCGCACCAGAGGGCTTGTCCGCACATGCGTGGCCCTGGAACCCGGAAGTGTCAGCCATATTGTGGCTGAAATCGTATCAGTAAGTACCTTGCAATATCCTATACTTCTCTTCCTGGGGCATAAAGCCACGTTCCACAGAATTCCCCTAGCTGACCTTTTATTCTTTTTGTTTGTTTGGTTGATTTTTTTGGAGAGTGGTCCAGAAAACTTAGGACAAAACCACCCTATTCCTTGATCAGAAGCATAGGCTTGGAAAGAACACCTCTGTCTAAAAATAGGGCAGCCAGAGTGGACACTCTTCTCTGGCTGACAAGACCTTTCCTGGGGCTTTGTGATGAGCCTGCTGATAATGCTTCCTGCCCCAGTGTCCAGATGAGTCACAGCTGCCTTTCTGATCAGAAGGGCCTGGGGGTGCGGGCTGCAGGACACACTTCAGGTATTCGTCATCAATTAATTGCCACATTCGGGGCAGGATGGTCTCCAGCAGCCCTGGGTAGCAAGTTGCTGTTTGTCATTAGTTTAACAACCTCCCTCTTCAGTTCTCTCTCTCTCTCTCTCTCTCTCTCTCTCTCTCTCTCTCACACACACACACACACACACACACACACATACACACACATTTTTTTCTTTCTCTCTCTCACACACACACACATTTCTCTCTCTCTCCCTCTCTCTCTCTCTCTCTCTCTTTCAAACGCACGCACACACACACACACACACACAGACACACACACATTTTTCTTTTAAGTTAGTTCTACCAGAAGTTGGCCCTTCCACCCTTCTAGTTATAAACGTTGCTGGCTGGAGCAGCAAACTGGTCAAGGGATGTTCTCTGGAGCCGACTTCCTGGATTCGAAGCTTGCTTTTCTGTTTTGTTTTAAACTTGAAAACCTACCTGTTTTTGTGGTGTTGGGGATTGAGCTCAGGGGCTTGCACATGCTAGACAAGTGCTCTATCGCTGAGCTATATTCACAGCTCTTAGAATTAAGTTTTTAGGAGTGGCTTTGAGGTTCATGGCAAAATTGAGCGGAAACTACAGATATTTCCCACCTGCTTCCTGTCCCGCCCACTTCAAAGTCAATCCTATTAACATCCCCCAGGTGTGTGATATCCGGCAATGGGTGTGTGACCACCATCCCAAATCCACAGCTTATGTTAGGGGTTTTGAAAAGCATGGGATGGCATGTCACGCACCATTGTGTATGGTCCATACACAGTGCGGATGCCCTAACCCATCCTCCCCACTTCATCAGTTACTCCCACCAGGCAACTGGTCTTCACTGTCTCCATAGTTTTACCTTTTTACAATGTGCAGTTGGAATGTTGCAAGATGTCTGTTACTTTTCAGACTGGTCTTTTCCACTCAGAAATGTATCATATGACCTCTGCCTGTCTTCTCCCAGCTTGATAGCTCAGCTCTCTCCCCTCCCCCACCTCCCCGCACTGAGTGGATGCTGTTTGGATGTACCCACAGCTATTGATTCGCTTCCCTACTGAGTGGCATCCTAGCTACTTCCAAATTTTGGCAGTCACTAATAAAGCTGTTACAAACATAGTCACCTGCAGGGGTGTGTGTGTGTATGTGTGTGTGTACATCAGTGTTTGATTTATTTGGGTAAATACTGAAGAACATGGATCGATGGATTGTACAGAAGTACAGTTGACTTTCAAAGGGTCTATCCATCTCCCAAACTCTCTTCCACAGTGGCTGTACTGTGTTGGCCCCCCACAGCACATACACTAAAACTGGAATGATACGAAGATTGCCATGGCCCCTGTGCAGACTGGCCGTCCCATTCACATCCCCTCTAGCCCTGAGTGAGAACTTCAGACATTCCCCAACATTTGATGTGGTCGAGTGTTAGATTTTTGATCCTGTCTTTGCCATTTACAAGGGTTTTTGTTGTTTTAACGCTTTGCGATTGAACCCGAGGCCGTTGTGCACGCCAGGCAAGCGCTCAACCACACAGCTGCACGACCAGCTTCTGATGATCTCAGCTGGGTCATTGACGTGTTTTGGTTTTCCCTAGTTTGTGAAACACAGAGTCAGCAGCACCTCCATCGTTGGAATAGAGCAGTTCACATGCATTTGGAGCAGGTCCAGTTTACACGCACCTGATAAACATTACCATGACACAGGTTAGACGGGACCTCTGTTTCAGGAAACACTTGAGATTCTTGGCAAAAATGATGTTTGCTTTGGGCCTAGATTCCATGGTTATTTTTAATGACAATAGCTGGCTTCACGCCATTCGCCACGCTGAGAGCTTTTTATACCACAGCATTTGAACACACCCAGGCTGCTCTTTAGATGCTAGGACCATCCTCCGCTTTCAGGTGAAGAGGAGAGGGCTAACACCTTGTGAAGGAGGAGGCTCTGGGACTGAGTCTCAGCATCATGGCTACCCTCCATGTGGTCATAATTATGCGCTGACTGTGTGGAGTCCTTGCTGTGTTCCTGAGAAACAGTTCAGGGAAGAGGGGAGCAGGCCAACAGGAGGCAGGATCGGGAGAGCTCCCCAGGCTTACTTTTCAGTCTCAAGCCCAGGACAATAGGCTAACTGGGGTGTCTATTTAACTTATCAAAGCAGATGTGGCTGTCTGGTTCTCCCAACATCACTCAGTCCCTACCTTTAGGGTAGAGGGCAGGGAATGCAAACAACCCTAAGCTTCTCCATCACAGGGCTCAGCAAACCCTGAGCCTGAGGCTTGGCAGTTTCAGAACCCCTGTTGGAAGTGAGCCAGCCCCATGTCCTCAGTTGCCCCTTCTGGAACACCTGCCTGGAGAGCAGAGCCTTCAGACAGGCTCTGTGACCTGTCCCACATGACCTGCCCCACACAATCTTCTTAGTAACCCTGGATCTCTCTGGGCGATGCCCCGAGGCAGTCTGGGATGCCAATGAAGGATTGGCATAGACTCCAGGTCAGGCTGCCCTGGATGTCCCAGGAAACACCTGCTGCTGGAAATAAATGTGAATCTGTGAATATCAGAGAAGAACATGGGTCAAAAGGGAGGTACTTGGTGGAAAGTATCTTTCTTGGCCTGGAGAGATGGCTCAGCGGTTAGGGGCACTGGCTGCATTTTCAGAGGACTGGATTTAATTCCCAGCATCCACACGGAAGCTCACAAATGTCTGTAACTTGAGGCCCAGGGGACACAGCATCCTCTTCTGCAGGCACCAGGCATGAATGTGGTACACATACATATAAACAGGTGAACTACTCATACACGTAAAGCAAAATGTTTTCAAAATATTTTTAAGTATTTGAGAGGGGACTGGATGTTCAGAGAAGAGCAATCTGTGAAATGTGAACTGCGGGATGGCAAACTTCATAGAATTTGTGTCTGAGTAAGATTTTCAGTACACATTTGGATCGTGGTAATGCCTATTAGTAGTTATCGACATCAAAAACATCACTACTGGGGGCTGGAGAGATGGCTCAGTGGTTAAGAGCACTGCCTGCTCTTCCAAAGGTCCTGAGTTCAATTCCCAGCAACCACATGGTGGCTCACAACCATCTGTAATGGGGTCTGGTGTCCCTCTTCTGGCCTGCAGACATACACACAGACAGAATATTGTAAAATAAATAAATAGATTAAAAAAAAATCACTACTGGGTTGGGGATGGATGGCTTGGTTTCAAAACCCAATAGAGGAGAAAAAAAGTTAGTCATATGACCAGCAGGGGGCACTCCTGGCCCCGGGAATCCACCATAGCTCATGCTTTTCTAGACTAGACCCTCCGTGTCACACAAAGGATGGTGGAGTTGCCCAGGCAGATCCTTGTACCTGGTTTAGATTACAGAAGACACAGGGGTTGGGACTGTGCACTCCGTGCTTGTGTTCTGGATGTCCCCGGCGACTCCGGAGAGCCAAGGAGTCTCAGAGTTTGTCTGTATCTGAATTGTACTGCATGTTTCATTGGGATGCAGCAGAGTTGGGTGTGCAAAAAATTGCATGGCTAGGTGACTTTCACTTTGGGTAATGGAAGGTGGACCGCTACAGAGAATTACCTGGAGGTTGGAGGCCAAATCTCAGGGTCCTGATGAGCAGGCTGAAGATAAATTTACCAAGCGGATGTGGAGATTTCTGTGTTTTGATCTAGAATACCACTAGCTTTCTGGGCATCCCTTGGTATAATTCTGAGGACAGTGATTGGACTTCTATTGGCTCCACACTAAGCCAGTGCCCATCGAGAGAGCTCAAACACTGGCAGAGGCCTGCCTCTTGCATTTGGTACTTAGTGACATTCAGTCTCTTCACCAGCCTCTGGTCTCCCACCTCCTTTAGAAGCTGTTTTCTTTTTTTAAAAAAATATTTATTTATTTATTATGTATACAATATTCTGTCTGTCTGTATGCCTGCAGGCCAGAAGAGGAGGGCACCAGACCTCATTACAGATGGTTGTGAGCCACCATGTGGTTGCTGGGAATTGAACTCAGGACCTTTGGAAGAGCAGGCAATGCTCTTAACCGCTGAGCCATCTCTCCAGTCCCTAGAAGCTGTTTTCTAAGTAGTGAGTGGGTCAGGGCTTTTTCTTTGCAAGCATTTCCCCTTTGTCCTAACATTGTACCAGCCTTAGCTTAGCTGCTTGTTCTCCCTCTGTGTACCGACCTGTGCAATAGCTTAGAAAAGTAGGGCTGGCTTCAAAAGTCCCCCAGCATTTTAGGTCTACTCTTTGGAGTTGTCCCTGTTTTCAGTGCCAGGTGCTCTAGAACTGACTTCAGAGTGATTGGTGTAAATAGCACGGTGGCTCCTAGCTGCCCTGGTTCATGGCAAAAGACAGCCAGCCTGCTGGGTACCATGAACACCAGCTGTGGCCCATCTAACTTAAGTGAAAAGACTCAAGTTTCCCCAGTCAAAGCGACACAGCCATGATACACTGTTCCTGGGTTGTCTTTGACCCGATGTCCCTGCAAGGCCAGCTGCCAATAGGCCTGGACAGGAGGGCCTGTGTCTTGAATGGTTCCCACTGTCCTTGAGCCAGGGAGAGTACAATGCCTGTAATCCCAGAATTTAGGAGGTGGCGGCAAAGCTTTGAGTTTGAGGCAACTCTGGGCTACATAGTAAGATATTGTCTCAGATGACCAAGAGCTTGAGATGTAGTTTCCCGGTAACATGCGTGAGGTAACATAGTTTTGCTCACTGGCCTCACAAAACACTTGTGCACAAGACATTAATAGATGCTTTCACCAGAATATAAGCAGCGGGGCAGTGGTGGTGCACGCCTTTAATCCCGGCACTCAGGAGGATCTCTGAGTTTGAGGCCAGCCTGGCCTACAGAGTTTCAGGATAGCCGGGGCTACAAGAGGAACCCTGTTCTAAAAAAAAAAAAAAAAAAAAACAAAAAAACAAAAAAAAATGTAAACAAACCAAGGTCTGTACACTGAACCAACTGACACGAGAGCCAAACAGGACTGGGCAGAGGAAAGACACGGACATACTTGTGAACACGTACGTTATTCACTGACACCCTGAGAAGAGGGTGGTGCATCAGTGAGGGGTTTGGGATGTGGGCTTCCTGGGCCCTGGATACTCAGTGTTGCTGTCTGATGCTGCTCGGGTGACTATGAGAGGAAGGCAGCAGCTGACGTCATTCAGGACATCCCATGTCCTTCCCCAGCATACATGCAGGCAAAATGCTGTATATATAATAAATAAAAAAAAAAAAGAAGGGGAGAGGAAAACCAGGGGCTAGGCAGTTCTAAATCCTTGGGCAGGAGAGGAACAGTTGGTGAGCTTTAACTGCACTAAAACTGAACCCCAGAGTCAGGGCAGAGCTGTCTGTAGGAGCAGGGAGGAAAAACACAAGGGCCAGGCTTCACTGTTCACCCTACCATGCAGATTATGTTAACACACGACTAGGATCAGCCTGTTCTTGGATTGGTCAAACCCTGAAGACAATGCCACAGAGACCTATGACTGTTTGTCTGAAAGGATTTTCTAGAAAATGATCCAGGCAGGTGAAAAAAAATCAGGCACAAGAGAATAAATCCTTTTATTTTTGCAGCCTTGGCCATGCAGGATAAAGACTCATTCTAGAATGGAAAATCTCCTCCTTTGGGCTCTTTGAGCAAGTCATAATTCAGTTTTCAGCGTGAGGAGAAAAATGGGAGGCCATCCCAAAATTTGAAAAAATATTGAATAACTTAGAAAATTCTCTGGAATGAGAGCGGATAAGAGATGCACAGGAATAGATAAATGAACACCTTCCCATTTCTCCATAAAACTATTCTTCTGTGTAGAGTTGACAACTGAGGATTTAAGGATAAAAACTGATTATTCTTCAAAGATAGTTAAGTAGAAACTTATTTATACTTGAGCAAACAGAGCCAAAGAAGCCGATGGAGAGATTTATATTGAAGCACTCAAGAAAAGTGTCTGAAGACAACGGTGACTGGGGAAAGGTTGGGGACTCTGGTCTTTTAGAAACACCATGGGGCTTGTGTCTGTCTGTCTGTCCGGGATGGTTTGGGGATTACAGTCCTTTCTTGGGCGCTAACAGTATGGGCCAACATAGAGAACCATTCACATACAGCACGTCTTCTAATAGCAAACCATTTTAGTCCTTGAAGAAAAGCCCCTGCTGAGAATTGAGCCAGGACTCCAAAGTGGGGGAAGAAAAAAAGAGACTCCCGCCTGCTTTTACAGTCAAAGGAGAGGACCATGGCAAGGGCTCAAAGACAGAAAGCTCTTCTCTCCTCTGTGACTGGAAACTGTTTGGGGCAGGGAGGATTCAGATAGGTTCCGAGGCTGAAGAGGTTTGGCACAAACCTGTGACTGGCCACCTCGGAGCGTCCTCTAGAATTTGGGGGCAAATCGCTAGCAGATGCACGGTCTTACAGTGGCATGGCAAGGAAGTGTGAGCCCAGCTATGTGGGTTCGGGAAAATGAGTTCTCCATTGCTTCTATTTTCATCTTTAAAATGGGGCTAAGGGTATGTCGGTCCCATGGGAATCCTTCAAGGATTGGAAACTCACATGTGAACTTCAGATACGGCTGCGTGGAGCATTGAGACAGCCAACCAAGCCCCACGTCAAGTTCCATTATATGACACATGGGTCAGATGGCACCCAGAAAAGCCACACTTTTCAAAGCCGGGAGCTTGCAAAACAAAACATAAGAACTTCTGAAAGGAAGCTGGCAACAGTCTGTTGTCATCACGCAGCCATGGACCCTGTAGTCCACCCAGCTCTAACATCCTACATCATATAAAACAACCCAGCAGACTCAGTAACTGGTCCCATGCTGTGGCACAATTGGGATGTTTTTGCTTAAGACTGTGTGTGAGTTCAATAGAATGAAACCGTGCCATCCTTTGGGGATGTAGCAGTAGGCTATGTGGATTTCAGATCCTCCTGGACTCAGTCTTCTCCAGTGTCCAAGACGAAAGAGCAGAAGCAGCAGGTTTGAGATGGTGGATACCATCGGCACACACGCACCTCTTTCTGCAAGGCTGGGATGCGTTCGATTCCTGTACCGGGCTTTACCAGTGTCTCGTAGTTTGAACACTGTGACAGCGAGTAAGCAACAGAGTTGAAAAGAGAAAATTTATATAACCTGGAAAGAGGGACAGATTAGAGTCACTGGAGGAGCTAGACTAAGGAAAAGGGCAGAAGAAAGATGGCAGAGAAAAAAGATGAAGAGAGAAAAATGAAGACAATAAAAATAGTAATGAAAGAGAGACAGAACTTTCTGATGCTGAGGATGTATAGGAGCTCAGGAAAGATGGTAACAATAGTTACAGAAAGTGTGGTTGGGTGGGCAGGAAGCTTCAGTTCTAAGCAGAAAGGGTCTCTGGGCATGGCATGGTCTAGCCTTGTCTCTGTAGCTAAAGAAAGAGAGGTATGGGATGGAACCAGGAAAGAAATGGGACTCTTGGTGTCTGGGCCTTTGCTTCTAGGGGATTAGACTATGATCTGTATGGTCCTTTCCAAAGCTTAATCATGTATGGATGTATAAGCCATGAACATTTATATGAGATCCCATATTTGGTTATGATAATTCATTTTGGGCCATACAACTTCCGTGAAAGCCCCTTTGCGTTAGACAATGTGGTTGCATTTGAGTTTTGCAGGACCATAATGCCCTTCAGAGTTCTAAGCTTGTACAGTAGGATTATTTTTCTAAACACTGAAAAATAACAGCTCCTGGGGGCTGTCCCCAAGCTGGTACTGACAGCTGTGTAGAGGAGGAAGGTGAACTAGAACCAGGTCCTGGGGCGCTGCGGCGTTCCCTTAGGTGATTCTTCAGGGTGCTCGTTGTTAAACTCCAGGATGTCTGTTTCCTTAGTGTCCAAGTTTTCCATTAAGAACAGGATGTCAGGAGAGACCCCAGAGCTAGCCCTGGGACGGAATACGCTGGTCTCTGAGGATGTTCCCGTGTCAGGTAAGAGAGCTGCTGCGGGGCTCATAGGATCTGGACCTAAGTTTCCCAAGGAGGTGTGCCTGGACTCCCGTAACTCTGGAAGGCTCCACCTTTGGGGGAATCTGTCATCACAAGGATCTTCCTCAAAGGTAAACAAGTCTCTTTCAGTACTGGCTGAAACAGCCTGGGGATTGCGGTCCTCAGATGGCGTCGCCTTCCTTGAGGGGTCTTCCTGCTGCTCGGTCCTGCTAGGTTGCACCCCAGTGAACTCGAGGCTCAAGATGGAGGCAGCAGAGTCCTGATCATGGCTATCTGACGAGGACCCCGGTGCTTCAGCCGCTGTGATCAGGACCTCAGGGACCTGGGGAATTTTGGTAGGGGAGGCCCTCACACTGGACTGCGGGGTCAGGCTTTGCAAAGTGCTGGTGCGGCTGGTCTCCCTGATGGTGGACAGTTCGCCCATGCTGGAATGCAGTTTAGGGCTGCCCTCTAGGGAGTGGGATTGCTTCCGGGTGGGAGAGGCTCGGTGGGGATTTCTCGGAGGCACGTCCAACAGATCCCGAGCTGGGCTGGGCGGGAAGAACATGGAGCTGTCGCTGGCTTGCCTGCCGAAAGTCCTTCTCCTGGGGCTGCTGGGGTGCTCGTGGGTACTCAGGAAGCGCTTGACTCGCCTCATCACCGAGCGCCGGTGGCCGTGCTTCTCATAGTTCCACAGCCAGTCCTCCTCGGGGAACTCGGACCCGGACAGCCTGAAGCGCGAGACAAAAGACAGAGTAGCTGCAGGACTGAATTGTGGGCAGTCTCAAGGCGACTCACGGCAACCGCTACTTTACACACCCAACGTGATAACCGAGGAATGTAAAAGGCAAGAATGTACGAGCACGTGTTCCATTAAGGATAAAGCGATGACATTATCATATATCTGGTAGCATCTAGGAAATTCTGCTGAATAGAAGTCCCTTACCCCCCTTATCGCTGGGAGCTACATTCCAAGATCCCCGGTGGATTCCCAGATAGCACCAGACCGTAGATGGTAATGCCCTTTCCACCTTAGCTAAACACGTACTAACCACGTGGCTATCACTTTATTTATTTATTTAGAGACAGACTCTCACGTATTCCGGGCTTGCCTCAAACTTGCAATATTGCCGAGGATGAGTTAAACTTCTGGTCCTTTTCTCTCCACTTCCCATTTTGGGATTTATAGGCTGGTGCTACTGTACTTGGCTATGCGGCTATAACTTGCTTTTTAATTAATCTTTCAATTGTGTTGCCTGTGTGAGAGTGTGGGCACACACATGCCATAGCATGCTTGTAGAATGACCTCTGGTGGGGAGTCATTCTCTTCCTCCACCACGTGGGTCCCAGGGCTCCAACTCAGGTTATCAGGCTTGTGTGGCCAGTGTGCTCTTACCAGCTGAGCCATCTTGCCCATCCAGCCATAGCTTTGGTAGCATCAAGCGTGACAGCAAGACCAGCATGGCTTATTTTTCTATTCTTAACAATATCCTGAGTTGCATTCTTGTCCATATTTTAAAAACTTAGCATATTTTTTTTTATTAATCAAGGCTTTCATTTTTCACTCAAGGGAACATTTTACAGCTTCTCTTAGACACAGCCAGACACTACCAGCATCACTACTCTTGTGTGTTAAACAGATTCATAAACTAAGGTATCCCTGAGCACAAGCTTTGGATGCAGTGCCTGTTGGTCGGAGGATGGTGTTGGCTCATAAATGAGGGGCAGGTAGGGCAATCACACAGATGCACTGGACAAAGACGGACACACAGCCTAGGTGAGATAAAGCGTGATGGCTCAGGATATAGCACACCGTTCAGAACGGTATGCGATTTAAAAATCTATGAACTGTTTGCTCCTGCAACCTTCTGCTTAATATTTTTGGACTATGGTTGAGTCAGTGTAACTGCAATCTGTGGAAATAAAATGGTAGAACAGAGGGGATTTCTGTACACTTAGAAAAAGGATGAAAATGAAAGAGTAACACCATAATGTTAGGATGAAAATAGTTTTATCCATACGGATTCCCTCCCAGAGTGTAGGTGACCTGCAGGGACTTCCCAGATCACACTTTGGAAATTACTGATCTAGGAGCTTGAATGTTAGTATGTGCTGTACAAAACCTGTGTTCTTTTGTTTTTATTAGAGTTGAAATAAAGGCAGATTTCCCCAGGTCCCATTATTCCCCCCCCCACTCTATAAAAAAATAATATGACATAGCTAATGGTGTGGGAGGTCCTTCTGTCTGTGTGTTGCTTTTATTGGTTAATGAATAAAGAACTGGCTTGGCCTATAGCATGGGAGGAGGAAGGCAGAGTTAGAGAGACGCCATGGAGCTACCAAAGACAGATGCTGGGAATTTTACTCAGTAAGCCACAGCCACGTGGTGATATACAGATTAACAGAAATGGGTTAAATTAATATGTAAGAGTTAGTTAATAAGAAGCTAGAGCTAATGGGCCGAGCAATGATTTAAATAACACAATTTCTGTGTGATTATTTCGGGTCTGAGCAGCCGGGAACCGACAAGCAGCTCCTCTGACAAATAGCTAAACTCTAGAGACTGTCAGAACCGGTGGGACGGCTCAGTGGAATGAATGCTTGCTGCATCAATCTGGCAACCTGAATATGACCCCAAGAATCCAAACAAGGGTGAAAGGAGAGAACAGACCTATAAAGTTTCTTCTGACCTCCACACCTGTGCCACTGTATATGCGCCTTGACTAGTGTGCTCACCCTCCCCTGCCCCATAAATGCAAAAGAGAGGGGATGCAAATGACAGTGAATGCTCATTTAACTCTCATGATAAAGATGTCAGTTCATGTTGCTATTTTTACCAACACTTTATGGACAGGTTATTGAGGTCCGGGAGATTCACTGTGCCTGACTAGCTAGGGAGGCCAATGCTTTCTGTTACTTTCTCCTTTGGTATAAAACCTGCCACCAAGGTATCACACGACACTCTAGACCCCAGGACAGAACAAGAAGTAAAATGCAGACCTTAGAAGGAACTGAGACATGTCTCCTGAAAGCTCGGCATCTCTGAGACTTAGTGTGGACTTGAGAGGAGAAGTCAGCTCGCCATGGAAAAGAGATGTGGAGGTGAGGTGGGCTGGGCTCTCTCTGTGATTGGGGCCCCTGGTAGGTTTGAAGGATTTGCCGTGGCTAAGGATTTTCCACTGAAATGCTGACATTTAATGAGTTCACTCTTTTTTAATCTACTTCAAGGCTAAGATAAAATGAGCCAACGAGGCAAAGAGGCCCATTGGGCAGTGAGGTCTACTCCTTCCTCAGATTCCAGGGTTGTCCCACACCTCTGTCCACTTCAGCCTTAATGGGGGTTCGGAGAACAACTTAAACACTTGTCCTGAAATGCCAGTTGCTCGCGCTGGCCCAGGGAGCATCAGCAACCCTGCTGTGACAGTCCAGGGCTGGTGATCATATCCATGGTGACAAGCTACCTTATGCTAGGTGCGTTTTCTGTGACATAAAGGAAAAGGCTGGTAGAACCTGGGAAGTGCAAAGAGAACCACCACCAAAAAAAAAAAAAAAAAAAAAAAAAAAAAACCAACGTTTCTGTGGTTACGAATGAAAGATGGATGAGATGATCACCCAGCTAGATGTCCCGGGATGGTGCCCGATTACAGCCCCGTGCTGTTATTCTGAAGCCCAGCAGTGTCCTTGGCTACCGGATAGCCTCCTGACCCTCCCTCCAGAGCAGGTGCAGATCCTGTTACATCGCCTTGGGAGATGCAGACTCATGCTTCGGTGGCCCCAGTGACCCTGCTCATTGGGTTTCATTAGGTCAGCCCCCAGGACCTCATTAGTCACACTTCACAGCTGTCTATTTAGCTGGGGAGGACACGGCGGAGTAGCAAGCACAGTTGCTCACTAGGGCTGCCACGCTGGAGGTCCTCGGAGACGTGAGGTCAGGCTGGCACTTTCTCTTTATAGGACAGGCATATGCCCTCTACTTGGGACACTGACTATTTATTTCGGGTTGTCTCCCTTAACTACATGTAAGGTACCCTACCTGGTATGAGGGACATGGTTTTCTAGGAAAACAACAACAACAACAAAAAAAACCATCTGTAGTAATATTATTTCAAATCTTTGTGATGCAAAAGGAAAAAGCAAACAAAATAAAAAGCTGGGCCAGCAAGATGGCTCAGTGGATAAAGGCATTTGCTGCCTATCTGGATTGAGTTTGAACTCTGGAACCTATGCGATAGGAGAGAACAGGGACTGGTAACTTATCCTCTGACCTACACACAGACACACAGAGGTGGTGGTGGTACACGCCTTTAATCCCAGCATTTGGGAGGCAGAAGCAGACAGATCTCTGAGTTCGAGGCCAGCCTGGTCTACAAAGTGAGTTCCAGGACAGCCAGAGCTGTTACACAGAGAAACCCTATCTGGGGAGGGGGAACAAAAAACAAAACCAGAAACACACAGACACACACACATGCATGTGCACACACACCCTCCCAAATAAGTGTGAAAAAAAGTAAAAGGCTCCAACTGTGCACTAGTGTAGTGATGTATTGTCACCTACAGTCCCCTAGTCAGGCTGCAGAAAATGAGACAAGCAGGTGAGCAGACGCAGAAAGCCTCAGCTAACTGAGCCACACTGGGGAGACCCGCCGAGGAGACCTCTTTGTACTCTCCTGCCTCCTAAGACTGTGGTGCGGACACACGAGGTTCATCTGCTAGACTGTATTGCTAAATTTACCGAGCCTCTGCCGTGAAGAATCTGCTGCATCATAGACCTTATTACCTACAATTTTAAAGGAGGGAGATGCATGCATACAAATATTTACGTTTGAAATGAAGTTTTTGTGCTGGCAAATTTTCTGCAAAGAAATCGGACTGTGCAGATGAAGAAGGGATGAAGGCATTCCATGCCAAAGCAGTGCCTCAGAGAAATGAGGCAGCGGGAATTAGCAAGCTTTTTAGTTGGTGGGAAATGGGATGGTGTTGGTCACGACTGGGATGATCATCTTGGGGTATGCTATGAAGGTTTGGACTTTGTCCTCCTGGCTGAAATCGTGTGGTTTGGGAATTGCCTGCAAGGGAAAGGCTACGTGAACAGCAGTGTCCATGAATGCATAGGGTAGGAAACACGCCTTGGAAATGTCCCGCACTTCCAGCCTGAAGCTGGACCTTTGGAAGGACACTTGAGGTTTCATGTATCTCGTGATGAAGTAAGAAGTGTCCTCAGGTCTTTGTGCCAGGACAGAGCGGGAGCAAAACTCCCTGGGGTTAGGGAATGATTGACCTTTCTTCTGAGTGCTGGCACCAAAGACTGTCGCTGCCACTCAGCGCCTGTCCTCTCTTCACAGTCATGGTTTTCGTGGGTTTTGATCTTCTTGTGTTTCTGATATATAGAAACTCAGCTTAAGGACAGAATGCCCCGAAGATCAAAGCAGATATAAAAAACTGAGACAAAGCCCAGTGCCCGTTAGGCTGTTCTTGATCACACTATGCAGAGAGACTTCAAACTGAACCTCTTGCCTCCACCTCCCAAAGTACCGGGATGACCCCTTCACATCTGGATGATGATGGGTGGGGCACTGAGCATACCCGCACCCTTGTTTCATTTTTAAAGTGTAGTTTTAGTACATGCCAGAGGTGCAGACATAATAGCACCTAAACAGTCATAGCCAGAGCATTACAGAAGAGGACAGGTGCGCTCTCATTACGTTACCCCGTGTTCGGGATGGCCAGTTTGTGTTTCGGAACTCATTTGGACTGAGACAGATGGGTAGTGACAGGACATACATGGGAACTGCCACGGAGCCACTAGCTTCCAGAGGTGGAGAGGGAGCCTTGTTTCAACAGCAGGACGAATGACTCCAGGACTTGAGAGTCAGGATGCTGCTGCCCAGGCTGATACTAGCTATGCAAGCATCGGGAGACTCGCGGGGCTCTCTCTGTGACTTAGCATCACACGCGGTAAACGGATAGTGGCGACATTTCCCCTGCCTTCCAGGATGCTTGGGGGATGGAAAGGGTGGCGCGTGTCGGAGGGCTCTGAAGAACAGAGGCTCTGAAAGGGATCCTGCCAATCACTGGCAGCTCTCAGAAGCAGTCCCCAGGTGCCCGAGGAAGAGGAAGCGATAATGCTCGCCTGAAAGTCCTTTTTCTTCTTTGAAAGAGTTCTTTAAAAAACTGTCACGGCAGCTGGGAGCTTCCCCAGACAGTTAAAAAAACCTTTGCTAGGACTACTTAGCAGCTATTGAACAGTAAGACCAGGGCATTGGGTCTTACTGTGTGTGGGAAGAGGAAAGGCTGGCAGAAGCTGGGAATTTCAGGGATGGGACCCAGGGCTGACGGCATGGCAGGAGTTAGAGATGCAGAGAGCACTGGTCCGCCCTGGCCTTTCAGCCCTGCGTTTGTGCCATTCTTTAGACACTGCTAACTCCATTAAGTCACCCATACACCAATATGGGACACGCGGGAAGGAGAAAGGTGTCCCATACAGTCTGCTTCCGAAAGAGAGAGGAAGGGTAGGAGGGAAAGCACGCGGCGGGGCAGACGATGCTCGTTGGAGCTGTTTTCATATCCAGTGTTGAGAAAAGGTGGATAGCAAAACCCAGTGTTTCAAAACATCTGTGGAACACCCACTGACAAGACCATCAGCCGCAGAGCTAAGGGTGAGCAGTGGGGCCTGCTCAGAAGTCACACACACACACACACACACACACACACACACACACACACATATTACTGTAACAAGGAAGAAGCAAGAGCCTGGCTTCCAAAGACCACAGCTCAGTGCCTACTTCTTAGGGCGTTTCTGATATATAAAGACCAAAACTGCCCCTGCCAGGTGACTTAGAAGACTTAAGGTGGTTTTGTTTGTTTGTTTTTCAAAACAACTCTGTCCTCTCTAGCGTAATGACGTCATTAATCACACAGGTGTCTGCACTAGTGTAGTGATGTAATTTAGTGCAGAGCTTCGGAAAGATGGAAGGACAAACCCCACCACACTGACCATTCTTCATTCCACTTTCAAAGTGGTGTTTGGACAATTTAAATTCAAACAGCAAAAAGTCATCTTGACATACCTGACATGAAGAGTGGAGGAGAATGATATTTAATATTGTGAGTTCCATTTTTTTTATGTCAGCTTTATTATTTTAAAACTGCAGTGCTCTCAAAGTTGCGGGCTACACCGGCAAGAGCTGGTGATTTGCCTGAGCACCTGTCAGGGCTCAGGCCTGTGCAGAGGAACAGTTGAGACCTGGGCAACAGAGGTACCGAACCCACTAGAGTGGAACACTCTTATTTTTGACCTTACTCATGGTGGAATGACAGTCAAAGCTGCAGTTGCAGCTTTACAAATGCACAAGTAACCCTCACGCTGAGCTGGGAGGCAAGGAGCTAAGGATTATGAGGACATTTCAATGACCGGAATATTATGACCACCCAGACTTCCCTCTGCTCCATTCTGGTGGACAGTTCCTAGGAGCAGAGGATCTTGGGAGGCATTTAGGCTGGCAACTGCACTAGAACCTCGACCTTCCCGTCACCTTTCGTGGCCTATTTGAGAGCTCAGAGCAGGATTTATGACAAATTTGGTGTACTACACCTTTCCCGAGGCATATCTAATTTCACACTACCACGTAGACTACAGCCAAGCCCTCTCCCTGAGCACACTGTATTCTGTAGATGTTCTCTTGGAAAGAGAACTGCGCCGTGTACACCTCTGATACCATTTAAAGGTAAGGACCGAGCAGCAAGGTGACCCCACGCTGGCAGACGGAGAATCCCTAAGCTCTGAAATGATGAACTTAGTGCACATCCATCTCCTTGGGAGACTTGCCTCTCCTGCCTTCCTCGTACAATCAAGGGGAAGAAAATCAATGTACCGAGAGTACATTTTGTAGAAGCTAGTGGTTTAGAAGTCAGGCTATTTTTAAGTGGTCCATAACACCAGCATGCAATCGTGTATACCAGACTATGTATTTTCTTATAAGGCTAAAATAAACTATTTGAGCATAGTGGGCTAAGTAAGACATGATTACTGAAATACCAGTCTAGAAATACATTTAAAGATCTTACCTTTAGTAAGATCTTTGTTTGCCGCAATATGCGTCTTCATGTATTTGAACTAGTATAATCTATTGCACCATCTTGAATAAGGAGGACCATACTGGACTGGAAGGATGGGCGGGACTAGCCTAGGAATCAAGCCTTTCTTACTGTGGGCATCCTTCTCTAGGCTGGTGGGCACCTACACAAGTCTCCAGGTGCCTGACTCTCTCTCACGGCTTACCACAGCTCCTGACATCCCACTTTCAGGCATCTCTTGCTTTGACTTTTGAAGGGCTTTGAGCTTCAGACTCCCCTTCTGAAGGAGAGTGCCACAAACCATTACTTATGAGGATTTGGAGTCGTCTGACCGAGAGCATAGCTTTACAGGATAGAGGTTAGACATCTAACATGGGGAGTCAGGAGCCAGGGCAGTGATGGAGCAGAGGAGAGGGCACACCAGCAACAATGGGACATGCGCTTGCTTCACAACTACAAGACCTGTACAGGATAAAGCCAGCCCACAAGACCTGTACAGGATAAAGCCGGCCTGAATTCCGGCACAAATGAAGGGGAGGTGTGCTTTTAAGGCCCTTCCCCTACTGTTGAGCTAGGAGAGAGAGAGACTTTTTTTTTTGAGGCTGTGGCCACTGACAGGTTTCCCATGTCCTACTGCGTATATTGGCTGCATTAATTAGATGTTGAAGAGAAGGGGGTGGGGGAAGCAGAAGGAGGAGAGGGAAAGAAAAAGAAATAATAATGAGATAGATTTTTGGGGCAACATTGGGGAAGTTGGAGAGGAAAATGGAAGGTGGATATGATCATATTTTATTGAACATATGTGTGGAACTCAGCTTAGAGATGGCCTCCTAGGTCATTCACAGCTGCCCCAGAAACGTGTATAAATGTGGATAAAGGTACCCGCTGCGTAAGCCAGATGACCTGAGTGACCTTGGAAGCCCACACAGAGGCAGATTGAGAGAACTGACTGCACCAAGTTGCCCTCTGACCTCCGTGTGCACGACACGGCTCATGCCTCCTCTGTCATATACATAGGCATACATACACACACATCATACATTTTTTAAACGTTCTCCTAAATATCAAAGATTAAAAAAAAACCGCGCTTACCCCATTTGGATTGTTGAGCCCAGAAATGAGGGTATGCAATAATCAGCCGCTGCCAGTGTGTAGGGGGGCCGAGCGGCAGAATCATCCCAATAAATGTCCTTCTTCATCTTGGGCAGGCTCATGTGCATTTCGTCCACAGCTAAGAGGGAGACCTAAAACCGTTGTCGTATTGTTAGAGCGGCATAGATTGGGGGGGGGGGGGTTGCAGCAGGCGGAAGCGAGTTTGAGAACGACGGGACACTGAGGAGTATACAAAGGCCCAAAGGCAGACGTGCTACAATGAGGGCGTAGCAGGAACATGTATGTGTTCTTCTCTGCTCAAAAACTCTGGGCAATGGTGTAAGTGGAGTGTGGAGCTGTCCAGTCTTCGTGCACCTCCTGGCCACCCTTTGCCTGCATGCCTTGGCATGGAGCTTCATGTCATCGTCTGCAAGGCTCCTTTCTCTTGATTTCTCAGTTACGGTATTGCCTTGGTGGCTCCCGGATAGCCGCCATTCAGCACCATAGAGCACAGAGAGGTGGACACTCTCGGTTCTCCCGGCTATAACCGACAAGCTTACCTCTGTCTCCCACCACTTCTTGTATGCCCTACTTTCCTCTTCTCTCTCTCCTTCCTTCCTTCTTTGAGACAGGCTCTCAGCACATAGCTCAGGCCACCCTAGAACTTGTAATTCTTCTTTCCCAGGCTCCCAAGTGCTGAAATTACAGACTACGCCACCAGGCCTGGCTAAAGTAGTGTATCAACAGACCTGTATCACGGTGACAACCTCTCTGTCTTGGCTTAGGTAGAGTGACAAATAAACCATTAAGCCTCTGGGAATCCAGTTTTGACAGAGAGAGGGAAACATTATGCTTCTTCCCCGACAGACTGGCAGGGCTTCAAACAGATGGATGGGGTAAAGCCCTCAGACAGAGGTTCTGAAGGCGGCCCTCCCTAGAAAGAGAATTCCCTCGTGCCTTTATGAGCCTTTATCAACAGCACTGTTTCAGAGTAAGGGGCTCCATTCATGACGCAGATGTGAGGAAGAAACCAACGCAGCCTCGGCTCCCGCCCCACACAACTGGGTTATGTTCAGGAATTCACAGCTGATTATGTCTGGATACCATTTTATGTTACTGTTAATCTCTTCCAATGACAAATCAAAGTAGGTAAGAAAATGAATTATAATATCGCTCTGTACTAAACGGAAGAGGACAGATGGTGCCAACAAAAATTCACAGAGAGCCGGGCGGTGGTGGCGCACGCCTTTAATCCCAGCACTCGGGAGGCAGAGGCAGGCGGATCTCTGTGAGTTCGAGGCCAGCCTGGTCTACAAGAGCTAGTTCCAGGACAGGAACCAAAAGCTACGGAGAAACCCTGTCTCGAAAATAAAAAAAAAAAATTCACAGAGAAAATCATCTTGACTTAATGGGCGCTGGGAATGAGACCCAGGACATTTTAGGTCCCGAAACAAACAACGCAGTGCCTGATCAGGCTTCTTCCATGATTGCCTAAAGATCTCAGGTCCGGAGTTGGGCAGTGGTGGCACATGCCTTTAATCCCAGCACTCGGGAGGCAGAGGCAGGCGGATCTCTGTGAGTTTGAGGCCAGCCTGGTCTCCAGAGGGAGTTCCAGGACAGGCTACACAGAGAAACCCTGTCTCGAAAAACCAAAACCAAACCAAAAGAAACCAAAACAAAAAAGCCCCTCATGTCCAGGAGCCTATACCTAGAATCCATTTACATGTGATTTATTGTTTTTGATCACAGAGGACAGAAACGTTCCTCACCTGCAGGTTCCTGTCAATACACCAGTTTGTTTCAAAATCGTCATCGTCTTCTCCGAAAGGGTTGATCAGTTGCTCGGCAACCTGCAGTCGAGAACACAGTGCGTGTGAAGACAGAGAAGGAATCTGAGGTTGACCCCTGCTTCAGCTGTCCCTTCCCTGTCACTTTTGTAATACGCATCCTTCAGGGCAGCGGGCTGCTCTCCAGATGTTGATCGTCCAGCAAGCCCCTTCATGGGCATGCTCTGCAGATGGACCCATCTGCTCATCTAGACAGTGCTGCCCTACCCCAGGGAAGCCAGGAGCTTCGTGGAGCCAAAGGAAACTGAGTACTAAAGACCATTAACTACACGCAAGGCATATATTATATCGTCTGAGCTTTTGAGAAGCCCATAAAGGCCCAATTGATGACATGAGGTTAAATGGCAATGAAAGACAAAATGATGAGACATGAACAATGATGCCCAATAGCCAGCTACGAGACATACCTGCCAAGTGACTACACCTGAGAGCTGGAACTGGAGGCTAGTTTAGTTTTACATTCAAGATTCACCCTGTTCTCCTTTGAACCATTTAGCCACTTTCTGACCATGACATCTGACATTTGGTCTGTACTAAATATTCATACCATGTTTTTGGACGGAATAGCTTTTTTTTTTTTAAAGATTTATTATGTATACAACATTCTGGCCCGCAAGCCAGAGGAGGGCGCCAGATCTCAGTACAGATGGTTGTGAGCCACCATTTGGTTGCTGGGGATTGAACTCAGGACCTCTGGAAGAGCAGCCAGTGCTCTTAACCTCTGAGCCATCTCTCCAGCCCCTGGAATAGCTTTTTAAATGAGAGGCTTAGATGTCAAATATAACCTCTTTGAACAATTTTCTTTTCTTTTTAACTTGTGAATGTGTTTGTATGTGTGTGGCAGGGGGAGTATTGGTTCCAGATGGGAAGAAAATTTTTAGGTGAACAAAATAAAGGTATCATTTGATTAGTTTCTAGATCCTGAGACCATTTGGTGAAAACTCTACCCATTTGGGGTTGGGGAGATGTCTCAGTGGGTAGGGGTGCTTAAGCAGCAAACACAGGGGCCCGAGTTCAAACCCCCAGCACCCAGGTGAAAAGCCAGGCATGGCTGAGCATGTCTGTAACACCAGAAATGTAGGGATGGATACAGGTAGACTCTGAGAGTTCCTGGTCCAGGTAGCCTAGTGAAATGATAAGCTTCCTATCGAGTGAAAAACCCTGTCTCAAGGCAATAGGGGAGGGAGGGAGGGAGAAAGGGAGGGAGGGAGGGAAAGGAGGAGGGAGGAAGGAAGAGGGGGAGGAAGAGAGAGGAAGAAGAAGAAGAAGAAAAAGAAGAAGAAGAAGAAGAAGAAGAAGAAGAAGAAGAAGAAGAGAGAAGAGAGAAGAAGGAAGAAGAGAAACTCTCAACTTTGTACTCTGGCCTGTACATACATTCAGAAGGGTATATACCCTGCAAACTCACATGTGTATCACACACACACACACACACACACACACACACACACACACACACCACAGGGCTAGCTTGGGTACAGAAGTCCTGCATTAGTGAGCCTCCTGGTAGTAGCTTTGGAAGTCCTTCATTGTTTGGTGCCAGGCTATCTTCCTTTTCTTGCCTGAGGTTTTACTGAAATGAAATAGGCCATTGTTTCAGTCTTGAAAATATTTTTTGTTATGTTCATACTTTTCACGTTTTTAGCATCAGTCTTGTATATATTATTGCAGCCTGTATTTAGTAGTCAAAATAACACATCTATGTATTGAATATGTCACGAAGATGAGTTTACTGGAGGACACCATTTGCAGTGAGAAAAGTCAAGGTATGTTTTCTGCACTTTGGATAGAGCTGCTCTTTGCAAATGGAGACACAGTCCACTTGAGTGGGAACTGCACTTTTATTATGCTGGCTTATCTTGAACAGACCACGCTTGTGTCTTTTCATATTTGGCTTTTGAAAAACAGTTTACAGCCGGGCAGTGGTAGCACATGCCTTTAATCCCAGCACTCTGGAGGCAGAGGCAGGTGGATCTCTGTGAGTTTGAGACCAGCCTGGCCTACAAGAGCTAGTTCCAGGACAGGCTCCTGAGCTACAGGGAAACTGTGTCTCAAAGGGGAAAAAGAAAAGAGTTTATAGAGGAAAGGAATTTAGACACTTTACCAAAAATGGAGCCACGAACCTCTTTATGGCTCAGCCAAGCATTTTCTATGCAAACAAAGCAGTCAGACAGTTACTAAGTTCAGCAGGACGAAGAGGGAAGAGACAAAACAAGCCAGAAAGGAACTGCATGACAGGAGAGTCGAGCATTCGGATCAACTGTGGCGACTGTATGTTGATAAAGTAAAGCCCACTTTTCCCTCTGAGAGAGCCAGCCGTCTCTCTTGCTCTTTCTCGCTGTCATCTGCTTAAAAATATTTTTGCCATTTAAAGGACATGTTGTTCATCATTGGAGTATGATTTAAAGTGCCAACACACTTATGAAGCGTCAAACCAACAAGAGAACCAGTATTTGCAGGGGAACGTATCCCAACCCTAAGACCTGACCATAGGTGGCTGTTTGGAAGGCCAAGTGTTTGGAAATTCCGTTTTGTTAGACTCCTTGAAGGTATTGCTGGATTTCACTTTACTTAAGGAAACTGTTGCTTTTGACTTTTTTTTTTCCTGTCACATACTTCAAGGGATGGAGAGTCAAGCTTCTGATATATACACACTGACATCTCAGGAGGCTTGGGATTGGTGGGGGTCGGGAGAACAAATACGGTTCCATACCCGTGACTGGATGAGCTGTCCTCACAGCTCTGGCATGCTTTTAGATCCCTGGTAAACTGCATGTCACTGCTAATCCTGACGTTTCTGCTTTTAATCCCGATGAGCTTCTTTTCTGAACATGGAATGTAGCTAACGCGTGGGACAGCTAGTGGAACTCAGGGGATTGCTTAGGAGTCACGGAGTGGAGCAGAACCGGGCGTCTATTACGGTATTAAAGCTCAGGTCTGCTCCCAAAGACTGATGTTTCCTCTGTTGTTTCCTCTGCCCAGCTGTGCCTAAAACCCAGCACAGGTGCAGCTGTTACTTTAATTATGTTACTTCAGCCTAATGGGCACACAGAGAGACTTGAAGAAAAATCAATAGCTGTGAGGGAAACGCCCTTCTCGTCTCTTCGCAGCATGAACTGCTGAACCCCAGCCTCTCTACCCAGAACTTTAACCCTGATGGAGAAGCAACCACATCTCTGAGCTATTACACCATCACGTCTACCTTTGAGTTATGCATGAATGATTTGCCAAAGACTCAGCAGAGAAGAGTTTGGAACAAGGGTGGGGGCGGGGTTCCAGAGTGCCTTGGGCACCAAGACTGTGGACTACCTTGAGCCATCCCGCGTAGAAGAAGAACTGGAGGAGGGTGAAGATCGGAATGTACAGATCTAAGTCATGGCCCGCGTAGCCTTTGGTGGGATCCAGGAACTGCCGTCCAATGAGGCACGCGAAGAAGAACGTGTAGACCGCGAGGGTGACCACCTGGGACAGAGGGAGACCCGAGGGAGGGGTCAGTGCTAGCTGCCCACAGAAACTATGCGAAGTGGGCAGGTGGGGGTGAAAAAGCCACATGCGTGGGATGTGGGGCGATAACTCGGTCAACAAAGTATTGGTAGCCCACGCATGGGCACCCGAGTCCAATTAGAAGCACCCGTATAAAATGACAGGAGTGGTGGCTTGTTCCTGTAACCCCAAATTCTGGGGAAGGGGTGAAGATAAGTAGATCCTGGGGCCTCACTGGCCGGCAAGTTTAAATGAAAGATGGCAAGTTATAGGTCTCAGTTAGCAATCTTATCTCTAAATAAATAAATAAATAAAGTGAATGGCTTCAGAGGAATGACACCCAAGATCGACCTCAGATTCCCACCCTCTGGTCCCCGCCACCACCAGGATCACACGCGCAGTATTTGGTACCTGTGTGTAAACCAGCGGAATGCCAACCCAGTCATAGCCAAATAAGAGGCTGCACCAGGAGCGGTACCGATTCATCTCCTAAGCCCAAAACATGAAAACACACTTTACTCAAACGATGACCACAGTTATAAACATGAGCTGGGATTCAGAACCCGGGCACGCTATTGATGAACATGGCAGTAAATGCTAAGGCCAGCTTTGAAAGTTGTCCCCAAGGCTCCCGTGAAAGGAAAGTCCTGAGAATGAAAAAGGAAAGGGGGCCAGGCATTTTAAGCCCAGCACTGGGGAGGCAGATGCAGGCGGATCTCTGTGAGTTCGAGGCCAGCCTGCTCTACAGAGTGAGTTCCAAGACAGGCTCCAAAGCTACACAGAGAAACCCTGTCTCAAAAAAAAAAAAACAACAACAGGAAAAAAAAAAAAGAAAAAAAAACAAAGGATACAGTATGGAGCAGTTTGTAAAAAAGAAAGTAAAATGATGAGGACATTTGGACATAATTTTTTAAAATATAAAAATATAAATATTTTAAAAATATTCTTAAGAAAAGATAGAATGTTAATAAGGATAAACTTGTTTTTCTAATCCACACTCTTCAACATATAGACTGGCCCCAAGTGTTCAAAGGGAGCTAAGAAGGTTAATATTTTAAATAAGTAATTACTGGTTATTTTGGTATAAATTTGGCAAGCATTTTTTTCATCTCCTTAAAAACATTCTTATGACAGATATTAGAAAAGACATATGAATACATGCTAAGCCTTCTGCCCAGCAAACTGGGACTTTAAAATGCTCCTATGGACAGAAACATCCATCTGTAACAGGGAGGATGGAGAGTCATCGATCTCTTGCCTTATCCATATGAGACTGAATCTAATATTACCTCAATTTGAAAGCCATTTACTCATTTTAGCCTCATCCAAGCCAGAGACCATCAGAGCTGTCACAGCAGATTTTCCGTGTATACATTTCCCTGATGAATCCTGAGACCTTTTTCTTTAATTGTTTTTATTGAGCTATACATTTCCCTGCTCTCCTCCCTTCCTCTCCTCTTCTACCCTCTCCCGTGACCCCCACGCTCCCAATTTACCCAGGCGATCTTGTCTTTTATTCAGCAAGACATTGTTTTGTTCCCTGGAGCAACAGAAAGGCTGATTTAAGGTTAGAGTATTCAAATCTGGGGGGAAAGGTTAAAGTTTATTCTTCCTTAGGATTTTAGTCTGGGTGCCGGGAGTTCATCCCGTCACCAAGAATTTTAATCTAGAATCCTCACACAAGCGGTCGCAAAGGCCTGTGGGCAATGTGCCTGGCTCTTCAGAGTCTCTGGCAATCCTGGCTTTACCATTTCCCTACAAGCCTCTCACAGAATATGCAGTGCCGACAGTAGATGCTTCCAAGGAGCCTGAGCTCACCTTGCTCACTCTCTGTTCTGCACACTGTGGGTTTCCCACCGTCTTCCTAGCTCTGCAGAATCTGGAGTGACGAGAGCAGACCTCTGGTCTGACCTCTTACATCCAGGGTCCTGGAGTTCTAATTAGCATCTTCTCGTGGCTTACTAAATACTTACGGTCATCAATGATTGAAGGTCGACGCTGTCCCTGATTCTACCTTCATTCCGGGCTTTGGTGGCAAGATTCCCAAACCAAATGAAGGGGACCCAGTATTTCAGATGTGGTGATTTGAGGTGGTCGAATAATTTCCTTTCGTCTGCTGTCATAAAACCTTTACACAAAATAACAATAGGGATGTTATACATGCTTAGTTAAGACTAATGCATTACCATAATTTTAGTATTCTATATAAGCATACTGGGGTAGCGGAGGTTGCTAAAAAAATATTCTTGTCTCCAGTGGTTTATATTTGTGCTAGAGATGAAGAGTTTTGCACATGAGTTGTGTGCATGTACATACACAAATTGCATACACATTATACCTCCACTTGTGAAGCAATGCATCATCTTGGCAAGCTGATGGTAAAGGTAAGAAAGGGGACACATGAGTCTGGGACACAGATTCTTACAATGTGAGGCACAGCCCCCTTTGGGGTCACATGGCTGACTGTGGGTTGTGAACTATTGGTAAAAGATTTTTGAACATACGATGACCACAAATTAATTCAAGATCAAACGTATAATGAACCCAAGGTGTTGCTAGCCGCACACACCCGTGCCATATCAAGCAGCTCACTGTGCCTTGGTTCTGAACACACAACATGTGCACTTTACACTGAGCGTAACTTGCTGCCACGCAACACTGACAGACACAGCCTCGAGCATCTCGGCTCAGAGTCGAGACTATGTTGTGCTAGAAGTGGCAATGCCTTCACCAGCCACATAGAGCATTCTGCTTTTATGGAAACATAATGGTTTAATTACAGAAAGCAAAAACATTATTTTCCCATTTGAATGAATTGTATTACATTAGAGTGTTTGATTTTAAAAGTGCCATTTGAACTGTTGATTTGTTTCATTTTTTAAAATGTTAAATTAATTTGTCTCCGAATTAGTACAGAATTTCCAATCACGGATCCCCTTCTGCATGATTCCCACAGCTGTGCCTCCCGCCTTCTCCATCAGTATTTGAGATGGCCCTAGACATGCTTCTGCTGTTTTATGCTATATATTTATTAGAAGTGGCATTCTAATAAATTTGATGATTACAAAATCAGAATATCAATAACTTAGAAAAAGCCGAAGATGTCAGGCACTACCAAATATTTGACCAATAACTAATTATGCATATAAAATAAATAAGCACATTGTCTCATTTATATGCAATTTTTTGCTTTTCTTTTAAAGAAAACAATTTTACTTTATTTATATGGGTGTTATCTGTGGATATACATTACATATGTGTAGATGCGAGTTTGCATGGTGGCCAGGTCCCCTGGAACTGTAGTTACAAGTGCTTGTGAGCCACCCTTTGTGGGTGCTGGAACCTCAACTCTGGTTCTCTTATACACAGCAGCAAAGTGCTCTTAACCGCTGAACCATCTCTCTGACTTCCACCATCAATTTTTTTTGAGACAGGGAGACATGTAGCCCAAATTGACCTCAAACTCAAACTCACTATTGCACTGATCCCTCTACCTTTATGTTCCACATACTGGGATTACAGGCGCGTGTCACTGTGACCATGTTTATTTGTTTGTTTATTTTTTTATTTTTTTAAAATATTTATTTATTTATTATATATACAATATTCTGTGTGTGTGTCCACAGGCCAGAAGAGGGCACTAAATCTCATTAGAGATGGTTGTGAGCCACCATGTTGTTGCTGGGAATTGAACTCATGACCTTTGGAAGAGCAGGCAATGCTCTTAACCACTGAGCCATCTCTCCAGCCCCCTGTTTGTTTATTTTTATGTGGTGCTGAGGGTCAAGCCCAGGGCTTTGGGCGCGTTAGGCAGGTGGTCCAGCTGAACTATAGCTGTTGTTTATTTTCACCTTTCACCTTTAGAATTAATTTGTTCACTTGTAATAATAAGTCAAATTTATGTACATCAGAAAACTGCATTAAAACAAATTTCTATTATAAAAGTTTCAAAATTAGATTTATTCATGTGCATATGTGTGTTGGTGTGGGGCTTAAAGAGCCACTTTCAGGGGTTAGCTTTCGCCTTCCACGGCTCCTGTGGATAAAACTCAGGTTACCAGGCTTGGTGGCAGAGGCATTTATTCACCTGTTGGGCCATCGTGCTATCCCAAGTAAATTTCTTTACAGTTTATTTTCAGTAACTGTTGCTGTTATACACATTTTATAGCACCATATGCCTAAGTGGTCATAAAAATGTCTCCTGTAAAAGGGGGTTGTTGAATGGAGAGAGTTTAAGAGCCCCTATCTAAGATATCTAGGGAAGTCTCTCCTTTACATTTTGATTTATTAATCTAAAATCTGCAGCAATAATACTTAGAATTGTGAGGGTTAAGAGACTAAAATTCGAGAGCATATCCAGAGCTTGTAGCAAGCGTTGTGCACCATTCCCACGTCTGTGCCTCCTGCTCCATCGCATCCCTTTCGTAGTGATTGCCGCGGCTGTGCCTCCTGCCTTCTCCATCAGCATCCTGCTCCACCCCATCCCCTTCTGCGTGATTCTGATTCCCTCGGCTGTGCCTCCTGCTTTCTCCATCAGCATCCTGCTCCATTGCACTCCCTTCTGCAAAGCCCATCTCTCATTCCTCCTTCTCCCTCCCAGGGATTTCTCTAATCTAAAGCGTCCATGTGGCGCTCTGTCTTGACGTGGAGTACAGTGACATTGTACATAAATGAAAGGCAAGGACCACATTTGTCTTTTTAGTCCCCACACTACTTTGCACAAATTCTTGAAACATGTGTGTATAAAAATGCAATGAGCGGGGCTGGAGAGATGGCTCAGAGGTTAAGAGCATTGCATGCTCTTCCAAAGGACCCGAGTTCAATTCCCAGCAACCACATGGTGGCTCACAACCATCTGTAATGAGGTCTGGTGTGCTCTTCTGGCCTACAAGCATGTATGCAAACAGAATAGTGTATCCATAATAAATAAATAAATAAATATTAAAAAAATGCAATGAGCTTGGGTTTCCAGAGACCTCCCTAAGCCTCAGCGTTTTCCTCTGTAATAATATCTGCTTTACGACGATGATACTGGGGCTAGACTCAGTGGTAGAGCACTTGCTTATCATGTTGGAAGCCAGCATCGCACATCAGAAAGGCACGCAAGGGCGGGGGGGGGGGTGTTTCCTGAGATGCTAAACACCCTGAGATCCATGAAGGGTTTAGCACACTTAGTGCTAGGGAATAGTGTATCTTTGATACTGCATCTGGGTCCCTCCTTCACTCCCTCTCTCCCTGCACAAGTAAAGGAGAGGAACAAGGTGGCAGGTTTATTTAATAAAAGAACATTGAAGAAGGATTTATTCTTATTGTTTTTAATTATGTGTGTCCTTGCGTGTGTGTGCAGGTGCCCTCCAAAGCCAGAGGCATCAGACACCCAACCTCGTGGGATCGAGCACCAAAGATTCTTGGACTTTACATTCATGGCTAGCCATTGTTGGATTAGTTGGAATACATACGATAAGTCATTACAATAAATTCCCTATAAATATGTGTGTGTATACATATATATGTATGTGTATGTATATATATATATTCATTCCATAAATTAGTCTGTGACCCTGACTAATTTATTGTATGATGCAGAAAGTCTGCTTTTTCTTTTAAAAACAGGCTTACAGAGCATGACTAAATGCTATTATAGGAAGCTAGCCTCGGGTTATGAATTTCTTTGTTCTATAACCAGTGAAATTTTTCCTTCTTTGTGGAACATGTGTCTTGAGGCAACCTGGATCTGCATTCCAAGGCCCTCGCCACTCCTATTCGGCTCAAGAACAAACTGTCTCCTGTGTTTTATCAAATAGTTAACACATGAACTTGGCTTTTCTTCACTTCGGGCGTAAAGGCTTGCCACAGCTGTCCCTCCTTTAACTGGAAGCCTATCTTAGCTACTCCATATCAATTGTCTGACACTTAGATTCTTGGGATTTAGAGTGCAATTCTAGATTTAAAAAAGAAAAAAGAAAGAAAGAAAGAAAGATGACCTCACTTACAGACTGGCTGCAATTTCTGTAATTTGGCCAGGAAACAACTTTGTGTCTGGCTATTTTTTATTCAGGATCACATTGTGCTAGCAAGTCCTTTCTTGGCATCTAAGCAGAAAGTAAATATGCAAGATGAGGCCTTGGTTAGCGCCAGTGCTAAAGCCGGAGCCTGGTCCTGCACTCTGGGAAGGACATTTATGGATGGGAAGGGTCATGTAAAGGAAAGAAAGCTGGCGATTTTTAAGTTTTATTTCAGCCCAAAGTTATTGATAATTTAACAGGTTCTAGGAGATGAACGAAGCAGCAGAGCTTAGCGCATCATCCCCGAGTACACAGACAGGATGACGCCAGGCATTCATTCCATGCTGGCTCAAACATCGCAAGTCACCCGATTTCGGAAATCAAATTGATGGTCAATTGAAAGAAAAGCTCTAGACTAGGTGGGGGTTCAAATCCATTTAAGGGGTGCTAGCTATGAAGTGGAATGTTATCTTCATCAGCCTTTCAGGTCATTGTAACTAGGCATCGATGCCTTAAAATTTATAAAAATTTTATTATCCTCACATCTAAGGCAAATTAATTACAGTTATTGCTGTGCTGTACTATAGTTTAATGGCAATTCAGCTGGTCTACCAACATTCTGTGGCCACACATCTCTCTCCTTCAGACCCTACGTCTGGTCTGGCAAAGCTACTGTGTCAACCTAGAACGTCTCTCACAATCTCGTTTCTTTCTGACTGGTTCAGCCTTGCCCAGTGATTTTCACATTATTTGTGTGCAAAACAACTTGAATATGTCTAATAATATTAGACTTATAAAATCACAATGTTCTTTAATATATCTAATCCGGGCAAGATACCCATATACCACATTCTTAGAA
The DNA here is from genome assembly GCF_018167655.1 of Microtus oregoni. Classification (NCBI taxonomy): domain Eukaryota; kingdom Metazoa; phylum Chordata; class Mammalia; order Rodentia; family Cricetidae; genus Microtus; species Microtus oregoni. Next base: position 66,797,450 of record NW_024543060.1, read on the forward strand.
CGGGATGCTGGCACTGACTTCACTTGAGCTGGTAGTTTGATGGAGCAGGATTTGCTAGAGGAAGGCAAATTTGTCGTGCCCCTACGCCTAATTAAATCCATTAGCAGGCAAGATCCCTGCCATCACCAATCTGTCGGCTGCAGAGTTGGCCTGTTTGTCCTCTGGTTGAAGCAGAGGCAGGTGTCTTTGGCCTTCCAGGGAGGCCCCGTTAGCAGAGGAACCATAGCTCCAAGCTCAAAGACAAGGGTGGGTGTGATGCCAGTTCTTCCTCTAAGAGAAAGCTGTGTTTTCAGCATCTCAAGACAACTTTTTCAAGAAGAATCCAACGTCTCTGACTCATTTCCAAATGCATACAAGAGAGACAGCGCTTCAACTCGAGATGCCCTTTAAATACAATGGGAGAGGCTTAGGAACCCCTGAAATTGAGGAGGTGCAAAGTGAGATGGAGACAGAGCTAGAATCAAGTCACATCATTGTTGTGCAGGGCAAGGCATCAGACCATGAGACATGTGTGGTTCAAAAATAACTGTCATTTCTTCTACATTATGTTTACTGGCTACTATGCAAGATAGTATTGTCTCCACTCTATCCTGAGTTCTCCCCATTTAATCCCACTAAACATAACGCTCAGAATTTTTTTTTAATGATTTAAGAACATTAATCCAAAATGAGTTACAGCCCATTGATCAAAAGCCTGGAATACGTGGCGCACGCCTGTAATCCCAGCACTCGGGAGGCAGAGGCAGGCGGATCTCTGTGAGTTCGAGACCAGCCTGGTCTACAAGAGCTAGTTCCAGGACAGGCTCCAAAACCACAGAGAAACCTTGTCTCGAAAAAACCAAAAAAAAAAAAAAAAAAAAAAAAAAAAAAAAAAAAAAAAAAGCCTGGAATACAATACTGACTGAAGAGCTATTCTGTTATTTCCCCAAAATGACCAAAATATCTGTAGTCACCCCTCTCTCCATCTGGAAATGGATGTTCCATTTGGCAGGTCACTGTATAAAATACAATGACACACTCGTGTGTGTGTGTGTGCACACACACACACACGAAATAACATACACACAATTAACGCTTTTAGCTCCTTACCTAAGTGGGTGCCCTTGAGTTTCATTGACTTAACAGATCTGAGGTCATTTGCAATTGCCCTGAGTTTCAGGCCAGCCTGGGCTACCTATTGAGTTCCAGGCTAACCCAGACTACACTGCAGGGTTCTGTTTCAAAACAAACAAGCAAGCATATAAACAGACCACAAGTACACAAAGAGCCTGACTCAGCATGGTGGCACACACCCGGGACACATGGTAAAATCCTGGCTTACAACAACAACAACAAAATCTCTTGACAATTCAATGACAGGGATCCCACTATCAGAAATACTGGGTGGATAGACTTGCCCTCTTGTCATGGACCCGGGAGGCTGTCCACTGGTGGCAGCCAGGTCAAGGAGGGCCAGTCCAAAACTCCTGAGTGGAGCAAGAAGTGCCAGGTTTCCCCCACAGGATGACATTCTGTCTGCTTGGGCTCGTCAGGTGACAATACAGGACTATCTGACTCCGCCTCTAAAGGTTCAGCCAATGGCGGAAGCTGGCGCAGGCGTGAATTCCACTGTCCCTTTGGCCATCTCTCCTCCTAACACAGGACATCAAGACACTTAAACAGCCCAGGGAGCCCGAGAACCAGGAACACACCCAAGAAAATGACAGCAAGCTGAAGGGCAGGGATAAATATACAAAATCCAAGGGTCTAGCCTTGTGGCTGGTGCATCTTAAATCAGGGTTTCTACTCAACAGTCGCTCGGCAGCCCAGTGCTCACCTGTGTTTCATGCCATGTGAGGCAGTGACTGAAAGCTCCAGGGCAGTCTCGCCAGGCTCCACCAGTCTCGGGAAAAGGCCTGGGGACTTTGGTTAAGGTTCCAGGGCTTTAAGAAACAAGTAAATGAGCCGGGTGGTGGTGGCACACGCCTTTAATCCCAGCACTTGGGAGACAGAGGCAGAGGCAGGCGGATCTCTGTGAGTTTGAGGTCAGCCTGGTCTACAGAGGGCCAGAACTGTTACACAGAAAACCTCTATCACGAACCTCACTCCCAGCCCAGCCTCCGCTGCTGCCAAAAAGAAAAACAAAAGTAAAAGCGACCCCTTTCTTTAAGGTTATCATGTTTAAATGGTTCTTACTAACTGAGCACTGAAGGAAAACATTCGCTTCAGAGGAAGAGAGAGAAACACAATACAGAGACATGGAGTTCAGTTGTAACTTGTCTCTGAAAATCATTAGTGTGGGTCAAAACTTATGGTAACTGTTACTGACCCTTGAGCGGGACCATTATATCCTTGCTTAGGTTATGTTCCCTCTGCTCAGCCCAGTGCCTGGTACATGCTACATGTTCAACTCTGCTTTTTTTTTTTTTTACTTAAAAGAAGATTTATCTATGTATTTGTTTATCTATCTATTTATCTATTCATATAAATTCTTGCTTGTATGTATGTATGTGCCCCATATGCATGTCTGGTGCCCACGGACGCCAGAAGAGGACCCTGGATTCTCTCGGGAGATCTAACGTTACTGACAGTCGTGAGCTGCCACGTGGTGTCGAGAATCAAACTTGGGTCCTCCAAAAAAACAGCAAGTGCTCTTAATCACCAAGCCATCTTTCCATTCTCTTATTTTTTAATTAATTAACTAGTTAATTAATTAACTTTCAGACAGGCTCTCATGTGCCTAAGGTGGGCCTCAAACTCACGATGTAGCAGAAGATAACCTAAACCCCCGGTTTGTCTCTGCTTGCCCAGTGCTGGGATTCCAGGCACAAGCCTCCGTGTCTGACTTCCTCAGTGCTGCGGATGAGACCCAGAGCTTTGCCCAGGCAGGGCGGGCTCTCTGTCAACCAGCTGTGTTCCCGGCCCCAGGAAACTTCACAGAATGGGCAAATGCCTGCTAGTTATTGGCAGGTCTGTCACTGGTTCTCTCAGAGTATGACTGTAATTTTCTATTTCTGTCTTTGCGCTTCTGATGAGCAGCGTTGACGAGAACTATTTTCTTCTCTGATACTTGTGAAGTGTTAGGTGAAAGATTTGGATTCAGCTGGGTTCTAAAATGTAAACAGTCAACAAAGGTCATGGCCCAGGTTAGCGAAGATCCAGGATGATGCACTGGACTTGGAGTGAGTGACATTTTCCAGGGCAGGTGATTTGAATGACTAGAATTTTTCCGGAACAAGTTTAGCGTCAACAGGCAAAATAGCAGAGCCTCTCTTGCAATCCCTCTAATATGGGACAGTCCACACTTCAGGGGCTTTTCAGCGGAATTGACTTATTTTGAGTTCAATTTTAGTATAAGCAGAATAGAAAGCTTTTTATTTTTAATTTGAGAATTTAACCTGAGATGACAACAAATTAGATGTATTTTTCTCAAAGCATGCAGCAAGGTTCTCCTACTCCTCAGAATGAAGGAGTAGAATGTGGCTGTTTAACTTCAGAGACTGGCAGGGAAGGGCCTGGCGTGTCTGGCTCCAGCCTAAGCTTTGCTGAACATGAGGAAGCTGCTCCGTGCTCCCACCCCTCACCTGCCTCCTCCTGCCCTGCACAGAGGCTGTGCAGGCAAGGGCCCTTGCGAAGCTTTGGGGTAAGAGCTTGAGAGGACACGGACTTAAATCTCAGTATCCCGCAGCCTGTGATTGGGGCCCCTTACCACTGTCTAGAGGAGCTTGTTAGATGCACTGACATCCTTCAGCATTGGCTTTAAGAGTGGCTGATGTATACTCAACTTCTAAAGACATAATTTTTTCTTATAGTGATTTTAAGTAGGGTAGTCAGTAGATGAGGTATGAATGTGTGTGTTTATATGTGTGTTTGTGTGTATGTTTGTATGTATGTGTGTTTGTATGTGTGTATTTGTGTGTTTGTGTGTATGTGTATATTTGTATGTATGTGTTTGTATGTTTATATGTGTGTTTGTGTGTATGTTTGTATGTATGTGTTTATATATGAGTATTTGTGTGTATGTGTATATGTGTGTTTATATGTGTGTTTGTGTGTATGTTTGTATGTATGTGTGTTTGTGTATATGATTGTATGTATGTGTGTTTATATATTTATTTGCATGCATGTTTGTATGTATGTGTGTTTATATGTGTGTTTGTGTGTATGTGTATATTTGTATGTATGTGTGCATATATGTGTGTTTGTATGTTTATATGTGCTTATGTATATGTTTGTATGTATATGTGTTTGTGTGTATATTTGTATGTATGTGTATATGTGTGTTCGTATGTTTATATGGGTTTATTGTATGCTTGCATGTGTGTTTATATGTGTGTATTTGTGTTTGCATATATGTGTATCTTTGTATGTATGTGTGTTTATATTTGTGTTTGTGTGTGTGTATGTGTGTGCATGTGTGTATGTGTGTATATGTAGGTGGGAGTGTGTATGTCCTCAGCATCACCCCACTTATTTTGCCCCTACAATGCAGGGTAGTGGCATAGTTATGAGTCCTGTATCCCCTTAGGCAGGAGTAGGTGCCCTGGCTCTAGACTCAGGACATCTGCCAAATGTTTTCCACCATCTCCAACTTCCTATTCTTCCCAGAACTCTTGGCACAGGCGGGAAGCAGTCAGGGAGTAGCGGAGGCGTGTGTCCAGTGGCACAACTTGGAAACAGGGCCTGGATGAGACTGAGTCAGCCCTCTGGATGGGGAAGGAGCCAAACACTGCGTGAGTCAGCACTGCCGCGGACAGAGCGTGCTGGCTGGGGCAGCAGGAAATGCCGGGCTTTGGGGCCGTTCCTGCAGCTCGGTGGCCACCTGACACACGGGCCTGAGATCATGTTCGCGCGGTGCACATGTTTACATTCCTCTGAGCATAACCTGTGTCCTCTGCCCTTCTTACAAAAAGCACATGGAAACTAAAGGACAACCCTTGCCCCTTTTACTTTTGTTTGGTCTTTGAGGTGTGATCTTGCTAAGTGGTCCTGTCTGGTCAGGAACTCACTCAGGTTGGCCTCGAACTCGAGACAATCCATTCGCCACAGCCTCCGGGATAGACCCCTGCCTCAGGATAAACAAGGCCTTTGAATGAAGGTTTTGAGTCATGGGTTTAAGGGCTCTGAGAAAAATTTTGAGCTCCATCCAATCCCTCCTAGTGTCTGACTCTTTGAGCCAGCCCAAAGAAACTAAAAATTTTAAGCCAGAACTATGCTTGCTATGCACAAACAAGTGACTCAAACTTAACTTTGAACTCGGCAGTCACCGGTAAACGCACAGTCTGAATCTACTCCATCTTCATGGTTGGTACTTTGTTAGTAACAACGACTCTCTCTCCTCGGGAGATTCCCCCTCACCCCCCAGGAATCAGAAAAAGAGATGTTGCTGCTGCTTGTTTGGTTTTGTTTTTAACGCATTCCGTAAAAGAGTCGGTACTTCCCAACATCAGTGTGTGGACAATGACTTGGAGCCGAGAGTGGAGAGGCGCACTTTGGATCCCTGCCCCAGGGAGGCTGAGGCAGAAGGAGTACCAAGTCAGGCAAGGCTGGGACACATGACAAGTGTGTCTTATACAAAGAGACATGGAAGGAAACGTGTTTAACTGAAGGGGTCTAAGCAGCACTTCTAAAAGCTCAGGTTTTCTGATTCAGAAGATTCAAAGTGAGGTCCAGGACAACGCACTTTAAAGGAACACTCAAGATGCCGAGCGCAGCAGGAAGGTTTACAGCTAGTAATTACCCGCCTACTGGGGCGTGGCCTTTCACACTAGGTACCTGGACACGCCCCTTCTCTCCTCCCCCACCTGGTTCCCATTTTCTCATTCGGTTTGTTTTGGACCTATCTCCATCCACCGTTCAAGTAGAGAACCATGATTTGTAAGTTTTCCCCCTAAATAAATACGATCTATCTCTCAGTTCTGAGCTAGTGTGGGACTTCTTTTAAGCGTCCGATCTCTCCGCCATCAGCCGAGGTCTGTGGCTCTGAGAACTGGGGTTCCAGACACACGACTCTGAGTGCCGGCCAGCGAATGAATGACTCTCATTTTTCAGATTCCCTTGGAGTGGTCGGGGTATGGGGAGTGGGGAGAGAAGTAAAATCCAACACCCCAGATACCTTAGAAAGGAAAAAAGCTTGGTTGCAAGTGTCAGCCGTTTGCACAAGTGTGTTACTGGTGTAACAAAGTCACATCAGTCTCCTGCTACCCGGTTTTCTCACTTGCCTGCCGACCCAGGTCCAGTTCAGTCCTGGCAGCTCAGGTCTGACCAGAGGCCCCAAAGTCTTCTCTACTGCTGGCTGGCCCAGCTCCCCTGGACACTCCTTTAATACAGAGCTCACACTAAGAGGGTGTGATTTGTTTTAAGAAAGAGGCTGAGCAGAGCCGGGATGCGTCAGAACTGGAGAAGCGGCACTTTAGTTCATCCTAACTTTCCTTGCTTGTTTTTCTACTATTCTTCAGAGCAAGTCATTCTTAATATCTTTATTCTTGGAGTATTAGGGTAAGAAACTGAAGTTTCCCGGGAGTGTTTCAGGTTAGTTATTCTGAAGCAGCATCCCATCTTTACCTTTGGAGGACAGGGGGCAGTTAATTTGGCTTTGGTTCCTGGTGTTACATACAATAACACTGTGTATCTGCCAAGCTACTCAAGCTTCTGCCTGGGTCCTCCACTGATTTCTTGCACCCCACAACTTTCTCACATAGCACCCTTGCTTTCTTTCTCCATCCCAACTTTCTCAATCTCATGGTGAAAAGAGATCAAAAATACCCGGGATGTCGTGGATTCAAGGAGACTTTCGAAGTGACCGAAATGCCGTGCTATGCTGTTCTAGACGGTTCCTTTATGAGAAATGACATAGTATTTGCCAGGTGCTAGGAATTGCTCAGATCACTTTGTGACCGTTAACTTACTTAGTTTTCATAGTGAACCTACAAGGTATGTAACATAGGTGTTAGCATAAGCCCATTTTATAGATGAGGAAGCTGAGGCACAGAAAGGCTACGTACCTAAACTATGTAGTGTTACTAGTGAATAGTGGAGTCAGAATTCCAACCCTAAGTTATTATCTGTGTCTCCCACATAAACTCCCACATACCATGCACACGCACACACACAACAACAACATCAACAACAAGCCAACAAATCAAAAAACAAACAATAGCCGGGTGGTGGTCGCACACACCTTTAATCCCAGCACTCAGAAGGCAGAGGCAGGTGAATCTCTGAGTTCGAGGCCAACCTGGTCTACAGAGCAAGTTCCAGGACAGGCTCCAAAGCTACAGAGAAACCTTGTGTCGGAAAAAAAAAAAATCTCCCCCCCCAAGCCCCAAAACAATAACAACAACAAAACAACAATATTCTTCTTAGAAGAAAGAGGAAACTGGAGGTTACAATTTGATTTGAGATTGTAGCCTAAATGAAGGCAGAGCTCTCTGAGTGCTCAGATCATTGACACGGGCCAAGAGTGACTTCACTTAATCCTCACGCCACTGAAGGCTGGTTTTACAGCTTCTTTGTTAAATATTTACATAGCCCAGAGCTCCATCCTTCACACATGACTCCTTTTCAGCACGCTAGATCCAAGAAACCATATAAAGCCTTGAAGAGACAGGTCCATACCAAGAGAGCCTTTGACGACCACATCTGGGGAGGGTTTACCTGGATAAAAACTGGCATGCAGATTCCTTCCAGAATTGACTTTGCTTCAAAACACATACATCATCATGATGCTCCTGAACCTGGATTTTAATTCTGCTCCTTTCACTAACCAGCTATGCGATTCAGGACAGCTTGAAATCTCTTTAAATTCTTTACTGTTTTCATGACGTCTTAAGATAATTGATAGCTATAAACTAGGCATGTGGTTCACATCTGTAATCCTCCCCCCAATCACGACCAGGGAGGCTAAGGCTGGAGGATTGCAGTGAGTTCAAGGTCAGCCTGGGCTACGCGATGATAACTTGTCTCAAAAACAAAAGTCACAACAGAAAACAAGGCAAAGAAAAAAACTCAGAATAAAATGAAAACAATCACCATACGGTCCCGGAAAAGTGTAAGGTAAAACAGAGGAAAGGTTGCTTTAATGACTGTGACTACCATCATTGCTCTTATCTCAAGACGTCTTTGACTTGCGGCTACTTCTCTCCTCTGCCTCCCAAGTACACTTCTTGAAGGCAGGAATCATACCTTCTCATCTTTGCCCTTTAAGAATTCTTCTGGCACACAGGAGACAACCCACAAACATTTCTTGAAGGAATACACTTCGGTACTTCCTAGAGTATTTTGGTGGTTCCTACGTCTGATAGACACCCTATCTTGAGCCCACGAGAAGAAAGCGTGCACCGTACCTGCCTCGACCACGTGGTCCATGGTCGGAAACCTTTTGTATACCGCTGTGCTCACCGAGCGGAAGATGAGCAGGGAGGTCAGGTTGACGTAGCGCATCAGCGTCCTTCTGAGCAGGCGCCCATGCTGGTCGCTCCCGTGGACACTGCTGGAGATGAGGAACATGAGCCTGTCCGGCCAAGGCAGATTCACAAACTGGTTCCACCATCGGTTTACTACCAGAGTCACATAGAACCCTGCGGGATAACCAGAAGCCATCATGTACTTTCCCACAGGAGACATCTCCACGGACACACTCTCAGCAGAATTTTTAGCCTTTTTAGGGGTTCGAGATCTGGAAGGATGGTATCATCCAAACCTTACAGTCTTGTCCTCCAAGAGGGGAGGAAATGTCGTAGGTGCCTGGCAAGGTCAGGGCACCCAGTAAGCGGGGATTAGAACTGTAATATTGGCTGCAAAAATGGAGGGTTAGTGGAGAGAAAGCTTTGTCCCATAGCAGATTATGACCTCAAACGGTTCGTTGTTAATTTAGCGGAAGCAGCCCTGAAGGCAAACCTTAGGGACCGGCCGTGTGCCATTGCAAGCGGCGGCTCTCCCACGCATGCCGCTCAGCCCGGAAGCACCCTCATGCAGTCCTGTGTCATCTAACGGAGACAGCTGCGTGGCTGCATTCTGCGTGGGACCTATACTTACCAAGCACAAAGGTTACTGGAATTTGTTCAGCATATCTGTCACAGTAAATTGATAATTTTTCAAAGTAACGTTTTTGGGCTCCTGTAAGTAACAATCTGGAGCAAAAATAAAACGCACAGCCCTTTACGATATGGCACGTCGGCACCTGCGCTGCAGGCGACATCAAGTGCAAACAGTTAAGCACAAATAATCTCAGGTTGGTTTGTTTTGCTCAAAGGAACTCTATGATTTTGTTCCTTTGTCCTTAAACGGATGTGTCTCCAATGTTTTTTTTTTAATTGCTTTGTGCTTCAAGTATTCAAGTTTCTAAGCACATAAATCCGTCGGCCATTAAATAAAGAATTCATTAATCACTTTTTTGTTTTTTAAAACTTTATAATTTTTAAGTTTTATATAATCGATTCATTGGATTTTGGAGAAAGATATGTTACAAAGGAAGTTTTTTTTTTTTTTTTTTTTTGTACTGAGATTTGGCTAGGGCAGCACAGGTGCCAGGCAGACAATCTCACCGATCTGTTCTTTTTTATTTTCGAGACAGGGTCTCACTTAAGTGGCCCAAGCTGGCTGGAGCTCACCCTGTAGACCAAGTAGGTCTTGAACGTGTAATTCTCCTGCCTCAGCCACCCAAGTAGCTGGGGTTACTGGCTAGCCCACCAGACCCGGTTTCTGCTTTTCAATTATTCATCAGAATACTTAAAAAAGAGAGAGAGTATTGATTTGGTGGCTCAGAGTTATTAAGTCATTATTGATTAACAGCATTAGACATCTTGATCTTAATCCAGGTGTTAATTAATTAGATTAAGTAAATTAGCACATTCTGGATTGTGCAAACCCCATGTCAAGTAATATTATAATTCTTTACTTAAACACCCATAATTATTTGGAATATAAATAATGCTGATTTAATATTAAAGGTGGAAACGTGGTTACCTTTGGCCACCGCTTCAGAACTTTTCTTGTAGATCTGACTTAACCTCCCCAAACTCATTTTCTGAGATTACTAATTGCGCCTGCCCATAACGAGACCGTTATGTCTTAGGGAGGGAATTCAGAGCCCAAAGAAATCTCTTTAGGCAGGTTAATAATCATTACCAAAACGTGGGGAGAGAAGTCACATATGAATCTGCATAGATCAAAAGTGCAATCATCTAAAGGATGAAGAAATCTAAGGGAAGATTCATCGGAATAAGTACTGAAAGTTCCCTTGGGTATAATATCAACAGAGAAGCAGAGGAGCAGTGTCCAGCCAAGGGGGCTACAGTTGGAACTCAGTCTGGAATTGGCACTGGTGAAGAAAGAGTTTGGGGTCCCGGGCTGTGTGGAGGTCCTGTCTCGGCTTTGGATGAGGTGACAGAGTTCGTGGAATCAGGGAAAATGGCGAGAGAGGCACCAACTGGACTCACAGGCTTGTGAGGGTCATGCTGGTGACAAGTCACAGACAAAGTGGTTTTCTGATTCTGGATTTTCTGTTCTAAAACTTAGAAATGCTCAAAGAGTATTTAGAGTAGAAAGTGTAGCTCTTAGGATCAGTTAGGCCCAGCCCGGGCACAGCACAGGGTTGCCGTAGATGTAGGCCGGGTGCATTATCAAGGCTCTAGGAGTCGCAATTTTTTAAATTTATGGTGTTGTAGAGATAAAAAAAAAACAATTATATAAGTAATTTTTAAAGCATATGTCTTCAAACATAGCACCCAAATGTGTGGTATTAATACTAAATGGCCAAAGAAATATGAATAGTAGACACAGAAATTTTCTTAGCTAGAAAAATACCACAGAGATCATTTTATCAAATTCCTCCAAACTGGAAGAGGCAGAATCAAAGTCTATTGTAGGCACAAGAACAAACTCTGCCTATGTTTCCCACAGGTCTGCTCAACTTTCTTGACTTATTAATCTAACAGTTCTTGGTAAATCCTTATGATAGAAAGGGTCTACTTAGGCTGGAGAGATGGCTCAGTGGTTAAGAACACTGGCTGCTCTTCCCGAGGGCCCGGGTTCAATTCCCAGCACCCACATGGTGGCTCACAACTGTAACTCCAGTTCCAGTGGACCTGACACCCTCGCACAGACATACATGCAGGCAAAAACACCAACACACATGAAATAAATAAAATTTAAAAAATTTGCTTTTTAAAGAATTTACAATGAGACTTTTGAAAAAGAAGGAGAAGCTAAGTTAGAGTGATTGTTACAAATGTATACACTCTGATTTTTCGAAAGACAAAAATCTGTGTAGACTTTCAGGGGGCGGGTATGAGTTTAATATTGGCGCAAACGTTGAGACCCCAGGGAGCATTTTTGGCAACACAGCAACTGTTCTCAGGACTTTGTCTATTCTAAGCAGCAGTAGCAACAGTCAACTCACATTAGTAAGAATAAACTAAGGAGACAGCTGTCCTGGAACACTGCTTGCTAATCTGTCATATTCTGAAGGTTTGTGTGTCACGTGACTAAACTGTTGAGACAGTATATACGATATCTGAAAAATATTAAAAGTCTCTAAGGACATTTGGCAAAATGTAGTCTTGTGATTTTTGCCTTGGTGTTTTTTGTTTTGGTTACTTTGAACTGGGGGCTGAACCTAGGACCTAACACTTGTTCCTCTATCGTTCTACCACTGAGCTGAATCCCCAGCCCCACAAAATCCATCCTAGCAGGTACACTTGTTTGGAATAATAGTGTTTTATTTTGGGGACAGGGTCTCTTGTAACGCTAGTAGCTAAGGATTATCTTGAACTTCGGATCCTCCTGTCTCCACCTCCTCCATACTGGGATTACAGGGTTGTGCCAGCATGCCTGGCTTTACGTGATGCTAGAGAATGAACCCAGGACTTCGTGCAGGCTAGGCAAGCACCTGAGCTAGCTACATCCCCAGCCCTAGCATGGAGGTTTTGTCAGGTAACAAAGTAGCTGCTCACGTTTTGCCTGGGCAATGCTCAGCCAGCTAAGCGAGCATCCCTTTCCTGGATGGAGTTTAGTGGCTGCCAGGAAGGATGTAGGTGAAGATGATGACTCAGTTTGTTCATCTGTGGTAGAAGAAAAAAAAATCCATTTCTAGCTAAGGTGGAAATGCAGCCTCAAAACCTCACATTTTCCTATTTTCGCTTCCTCCAATGATTCCACTTTAGGTTAATGATCCAAAAGCTTCTGCTTTCGCATACTGATGAAATTTCATTAAGACTGCAATTTTCAGTTGTTGAGAGGCAGACATGCTAGACCTCAAAGTGTCTCTCAACCTGACACGAGCACATCTTGACATTCTAAAGAACAAATACCTCCTTTTGCGACAGTGACACCCTGAAATCAGAAGACATAAGAGAACAGATTATTCTTTGGGCCTTAGTTCTTTTGTTGAGGCACTGGTAAGGTTTGAGTCCACTATCTTGGGTCAGAGCTTACCGTCAAGACTAAAGGGAGGAAAGCTGCCTGGTAAATTCTATTCCCCATATGTTAGCTCCATATGGAGCTGCAACAAGCTGTCAGGCCACAAGTCCAGACTCTGAATGACATCGTTGCACGAAAATATTTGTCTGTGGGCTTTGCCATTAATCATCACACGATGAGGGTGTAAGTATAAAGCTTTCTATTTACGCCCAAAACAGCATGGCTGATACCTGATCAGGACCAGTTCCTGTGGGGCTGGAATGCGAGCCCCTTGTCTCTGCCGGTTGCTTACTTCTGCTACATGGTTAGGTGTGGATTAAAATACCGTGTCCCGAAGAGACAATGACAGAGAAGTTCATGCAGAGGGAGAGGTTACATAATTGCGAAGGCCAGCAGCAACCAAGGGGATCCGACTTTTGAGACTATTCTTACATAACATCTGAGGGCCAGTTAAGGAGACATGCAAAGCGAAAGTACCTGTACACCAAACTGATTGCTGTGTAAAGAAGGGCAAAAACAACAAATTCCCTGTATAGGAGCTTGTAGATGCTGCCTCTCCACTTGAGGAGCAACCTATGAAATCCAAAAAAGGTGGCATTTGCTACTTTACTGGAGTAAGTGACAGTCATCTCGGATAGTTTTGTTCTAGAAGAACAAGAAGACAAAAACACGGGTGAAAAATACGGTTGACGTTAGCACTGGCACGCACGCGCTTTTTCTAATCAAAGGAGACTAAAGCCGGCAACTGATTAGCTGACCCACCCTCCCCGCTTTCCCCCACTCCCTTTTTAGAGCTCAAAGATACCACCACCTCACTGTCTAGAATCTCAGTAATAAACCTTGAAGTGCAGAAGGGGAGGAAGGTGGTTTCCTGTAGGAGTGTTCCTAAAAGCCCCAAGATTTCTGTAATTGTTAAATCTTATTTTAGAGTCTATAGCTATCGCTCAATGAATACCAAATTAACACATGCGGTATACGAGACACATCACAATGCTGCTTCTTAACAGTAAGAGGATTTAGGAAACTTGTTTGCAAAACTGATGCTTCTTGAAATCGGTGGCCATACTCATTGGTCGGGGCCGTGTCCGCAAAATCCGTAAAGAGGTATTGGGTTCATCTTTAAACTTCCTAAGAGGAAAAAGCCACGGCCCACTTCTTTGAAAGCAGGAGCTATTGTGAGGAAGAAGCCGGGCCCTTGAAGCACTTTCGCTGATGGGTGACTGTGGCTGGTCTCACTGGGTAGGATGTGTGTGTCTACGTGGCCTCCGGATGCACAGTTGGAATTCTGTCCCTTTCAAAAGGAGACCATGTGCTGAGCAACCCTGCAGTTAAAAAGCTGCATTTTCCCTTCGGAAAGTCTCAGCGAGATCCTTAAAGGCTTTCGGCTCAGAGCTGAACAAAATGAGTCTTTTTTTTTTTTTTTTTTTAAGACGGTGACCTTGAATGTGGTAGTTAGCCAAGGATGACCTTGAGCTTTGGGTCCACCTTTGGAGTGAGTGCTGAAATTGTAGGACTAAGCCACTGTGCCTGGTTTCCTAGGGCCTGAGTCTCGGGGGTGGGGGGTGGGGAAGCACTCCACCGCCTGAGCTCCATCCCCAGAGAGTCCATGATCTAGGACTCCTTGTACTGGGTCTGTGCCATGAATGCAGTCAGGATGAGGATGGACCCCGAAGCCTGGTTTTCCCAGAGCTCTCTGCTTTGCCATTGCTTCTCACTGAGATGTATTATTCAACTTTGAGCTATCTCAAAGCTGATATATATATATATATATATATATATATATATATATATATATTGCTCAGCTACTGGCTAGCATAGTCACATGTGGATGAAATGAGATTTCTTTAAAATAGGAACTTTTCTCCAATGAAACTATGAGGCACTTCTCGCAGAGCCACTTAGACTGAGAACATGTAGTTTTAAAGTCAAATTATAAAACATACACACACAAAACCCATAGCATATTTCCCTATAGAGCAACCTGTAGCAGACGTTCTATCACAAGTAAGAAAATGTATGGTTCAGATAGGCACACACCCAACTGTAACTTCTCTGTTTTCTCTAAGGAAATAAGAGCTGGCCGCTGTATACACAGCAGCAACCACAGCAAAATCACTTATTTAGCCTTCAACATTATTGATTTTAGTTAAAAACCACACCAAGGCCTTTTGCAGAAGTCAGTGGCCCTACAAAAGATTGGGACGCCTACCACAAAACACGCTTTCCTCTTCCATCGCTCCCTCTTTGCCTGAGGAGAGCACAGATGTCACAGAGAGGGACACAGCAAACGAAACCAAATGTCATCAGCTGCTCTCCGGGCAGGTTGGGTTGGATAATAGTCTCTAGCCACCTTTCCTTTCTTCCATTTGCTCCTCCACCCTTCTATTTAGGCTCTGACAAGACCCCAAAACCCACAGAGCACCAAGGTCACCACTCAAGTGCGTAACCCGATGGCGCACTAACCTGTTTCTTCGGAGTCTCTCACCGGAAGGGAATCTTCAAATGTCAGGCTCTCCCTGAAGAGGCACCTTCAGATCGCTGCTCGGCTTGCACCCTTCACTTGTGGACCGGCAGGTTTCCGCCTGTCCTCTGGCTGCCGTGAGGTTCCGGCGAGTAGCGAGTCCGGGGTTAAATGTTTTTCCACTTGCAGAGACCTGTTTATGCCAGTTTGCCCACTGGTGACAGTTATAGCTGGGAACAAACAGAAGTGACAGCTGCTGATGCTGCTTTTTTCTAATCTATAATTATAACTCCACCTGCCGCCCAAAGTGCCCCTGTGAACGAGACTTTGGTGGTGGCGTGAAGACGTTGGGCTGTTTAAGTCCCGTAAGATTCATTTCAGCTCTGGCTCGGGATCAAGGAAGAAAGGCCCTTTTCTACTGAAAACTTCTGGATGTACTCCAGTCGCCAAAGAGGGAGATTAGGGCAGCCTTTTGCGCATGCAATGAAGAATAAATTCTTATGAAACCACACTCTGGGGCAGATAGAAATGTATACAAGAATCCTATTTGTCTGAGAGTAATTGAGACTGTTCTCCCGTTAAAAGCAACACGTGTGTGTGTGTGTGTGTGTGTGTGTGTGCATGTGTACCTAGGGTGCATGCATATTTGTATGCATGTGTGTGATATGTATGTGATGTGCATGTGTGTGCATGCAGGTAGTGTATATATGTGTAAGCACATGCACGTATGTATATTTGTGGGCGTGTGTATGGTATGTATGTGGTATGCGTGTGTATCTAGGGGGTGTGTTTGTGTGTAGTATATGTGTGTGGTGTATTGTGGGGTGGATGTTTTAGAAGTTCACAGAGAATCATGATGTGGGATAATGCGGTGTAGTGAAAAACCACAACACGTGGGTTTACCATGTTTTCGCCATGGTTAACAAAGGAAAACTTTGAATGATTTGAGTGGTTTCTTTCGGATTGAAAACAATGCATATTTTCTTCCTTAAAAGGGAATGTTCACCCGAGTTCCTTAGGTGGTGAAATAATTAATCTGAGGGCCGTTTCCTGGAACCCTTTCAGCTTTCGGAAGTAACTTGTGTGCCTGTCATTGCGCGGTGAGCTTAAGGAGAATAATGGGAAAAAGTGTTTGTTTTTGTAGAGAAACACAGAGAATAAAATATCTGAACAATCAAGACTAGGCTATGCCTGGTGGGTCATGCCCATAATTCTATCACTTGGGAAGCTGAAAGGAGACTTGCCATGAGTTCAAGCCTAGCCTGGGCAATTCCGTAAGTTCCAGGACAACCTCGGCTAATAAATTAGACTCTGTCTCAAAAAACCAACCAACCAAACAAGCAAAAAAAAAAAAAAAAAAAACAAAAAAAACAAAAAAAACCCAAACAAACAAATGGACAAATCCCTCCCCTAAAACCCTTAAGAATATATAAAATGGAAGAAATCCATATAACTAAAAATTAAAGAATTATTAAATTGCATGTGCATTTGGCCAACGTTGTCAAACTGAAAGTGCTTTACAGTCCTAACAGTGTAGGTGTTTTTTACTTCTCTGCCCTTATTCCCTTGTTCCTAACCTCATTCCTGTAAGTAATGAATATTCATTTAATAATTGTGAATAACTGATCTCAACACTGGGGCTCCAACTGCTGATATTGGATATTATTATTGTTTGATTATCACTTTTCCTCACTATTTCCCAGCTGTGAGTATCTTGGGGAATTTGTGAATATGCAGAAAGCATAGACACAGTATTTCGTATCTTATATTTGAGCTGCCATGAAGAGTAGTTGGATAGACCTGCAATCGCACTTACAAAGGCTTTCAGGACTGGGGAGCCCCAGGGAGTATAAGTTTATTTAAACCCTCATGTGTACAAAAGAGAAACAGTGCAGGCTCTCGACCTCCCTGCTGCATCTCCTAATAGGTGTATGGTGGTCCCCTAAACTCAGCATATTTGACAGCAGTCGTAACTGAGAACCAGGAGCCCAGCGAGCTTTCCAGGGCAGCGTGCTCGGTAAACACCATCACGGCTCCCATCAGGCTGTAGTTTTTCTGGTACAGAACATCAAGAACAGATGCGGTAGGACATCCATCCCTACGTAAACTAGTCACGAGACACGACTAAAGTCAAAACTTAAATAATACAAAACGCCATAAACAAAGCTTTAAAGCTTAAAAACTTATATGGAAGCTCGGCGGTGGCGGAGGCGCACGCCTTTAATCCCAGCTCTCGGGAGGCAGAGGCGGGCGGATCTCTGTGTGTGTGAGGCCAGCCTGGTCTCCAGAGAGAGTTCCAGGACAGCCAGGGCTACACAAAGAAACCCTGTTTTGGAAAAAAAGAAAGAAAGAAAGAAAGAAAGAGAAAAGAAAACCCTCATATGATTATTTTGTACTATCCATCTGTTTTGCTTTGAGACCGAGCCTCTCAGTGGTCTCGAACTTTCCCAGTAGACCAGGCTGACTGGCCCCAGGGAGCCACATGTCTCCACCTCTCTAGCCCTGGGATTAGGAACATGAGACATCATACCCAGCATTTTCATGTGGACGCTTGCGACCGAACTCTGCGTTTCCAAGGCAAACACGCCACTGACCGCGTCATCTCCCCGCCTGGGGTTAAATCATCATTTTCTCAACGTTTCAGTTCAGTTGATTTATGAACTGTATACAGCGATTCTTATTCCTATAGGTAAAGTTTTCCTGAGCCCCTTAGGTGGTAAGATTCCCGAGAACTCACGTCCTCTTCCCTCTTGGGTTTTCCTGATTTGGGGCTTCTTTAATGGCTTTTCCAGGGCTCTAAACCAGGCTCGGGAAGTCACGTGGCCGATACACACGCCATTAGCTGGGGAACTCTGCCCCATCCCCAGCCAAAGGCGATGGAAAACCTCCTCAAGCAGGCTCTCTCTTGGATCTCAGGGAGCAAAAGTGAGCCCCCAGAAATGGCAATACTGCTGCATGTTACAAATTTTCAGCTTTAAACCCACAGGAGGACTGGATATTTGAGGAGTCATCAGACTGCCCGGGCAGAGACTAAATGCCAACTCAACAAAACAGAAACGCATTAGTTCAAGTTCTGAAGGTGATCTCTGTTGAAATGGACGTGATGGAAAGCTTGTTCTATTTTAGAAACGAAAGCTCTGAGTCTAGAGAATTAGGACTTACGGGGCTGGAAACATATCCTGCGCTCAATAATCAATGCCATTTCTTAAGTGGATGGTAGGCTCTGCTCAGACACATTCCAGAGTGCTAGAGGGAAAAAGAATTACAGCATAGAATCAATTATAAATCAGTTCAATTTCACACACACACACACCCAACAACAACCCCAAACTCAGTAAACCCAAGTATATTGTTTATTCTGAACAGCTATGAGATTCTGTTACTTCACGACCAGTGTTTGGAAATCATATTATTGTATAGATCAAGGAAAGGTACGGGGAAATATCACCCTGAAATAAGAGGATAAGCCAGGTGTGCCGAGACAGACACATTGTTTCAGCAATCGGGAGGTGGAACCCTGAAGGTCCAGCAGGTTGCGAGTTCAAGGCCGGTCTGGGCTACGTGTGATCCCGATTCAAAAAACAAGTACGGTGGTGGAATATGGGTGGAAATGAAAAGCTATCGTTGCTTCTGGTTTCCTAATTTGGTTGATGGGACACTTTTCAGACATCCTTTTAGGTTTGGTACCTCGTCATAGCTCCTGAGTTTTGGGGAGGCTCCTGGATTTGGACTAAAGGAGTCAAAGAGAAACTTTAGGTTTTACCTCATATAAACTGTATTTTAAAAGTAACATCCATATTTTAATATTTTATTGGCTTTTTTATATACTATATTCTTATTAGATTCTTTCTCCCCCCCCCAACTTCTCCTAGATGCTCCCCGCATCCACCTTCGTGTTCTCTCTCAGAAAAAAAGAAGCAAAAAACCCTTAAAATCAAACCAACGGAACAAAACAGAAGCACACACAAATACATGGAGTCCGTTTTGTGTTAGCCAGCTACTCCTGATAGCCAACTACTCCTGATGGCCAGCTACTCCTGAGCGTGGGGTCTATCTCTGCGTGTGGTTGATGTCCCCAGGGACACTCTGTTGGAGAAAACTGGTTTTCTCTTTCCCAGTAGTTAGACATTGCAAGTAGCTTCTTGGCTAGGGGTAACTTTTGGCCACTTTCCCTTCTCGCTGCTGCCACTTTGTTTTATTGCTATGACACAGTACTTGACCAAAGACAAAGACAAAAGGAAGTGTTTGTTGTGGCTCTCAGTTCCACAGGAGACAGTTCATCACCACAGGGCAGCTGCCGCAGGGGGAGCAGGAAGCCACTGGTTGGCTTCACCCCCAGGCAGGGAGTAGAGAATGGGGAGTGCCAGCACTCAGTTAACCGGGCTCCATTTATGCAGTCTAGGACCCCAGCCTGCAGAACAGCACGTAGGTCTCCTCAGTTAACCTGATCTAGAAACCGCCTCACAGAAATGGTCAGAGATTTGTTCTTGTGGTTATTCTAAATTCCGCGAAGTGGAAATAGTTACCCATCATATTTTCCAGGCTGATACCTTTAGCTCAACTCAACCTTTTCTCAACTCTGTGGTGGTCAAAATGAGAATAGCCCCCCACCCCCCCCAGACTCATGCATTCGAAATGTTTGGGAAGGGTTAGTGTGGCCTTGTTGGAGGAAGTATATCTATCAGTAAGGGCAGGCTTTGAGGTTTCAAAAGACTCTTGACATTACCAGTTCCTCCCCTCCCCCCCCTCTGTACGTGTGTCTGTCTGTCTATGGATTGAGATGTAGGCTCTTAGCTCCTGTCCCAGGGCCAGGCCTGCCTGCCATCACGCTCCCCACCATAGTCATAGACTCTAACCCTCAGAAGCTATAAGCTCCAATACATGCTTTCCTTTCCTGGTTGCCGTGGTCGTGGTGTCTTGCACAGCAATAGAAAAGTAAGACAAACTCAACTTAGATTTGATGCTCCTGTGCTTCAGATTGAGCCCCCCCTCTTCTTCCTGCTTCCACTACTAACTTCATTAATATACAACAAAATTGCAGGTAAATTTACATTTTGCCCTTGGCAATTCCATTTCCAGGGACCCTAAGTATACCTACAAACAGCAGGGGTTGGGACCCCCTCAGGGAGCCAAACGGCAAATTGACTTTGGGTCTTTAACCTGTTACTGGCTAGATGTGTGGTCTCAATAGCTCTTCACAAAACACCAGATTAGTCCGCAAAGCCAGAATGTTTACAGATTAAGAACCTGTTAGACTGGATCAAACTAGACCTGATGGGGTATGAGGTGGCCACAGAGATGACAAGCAGGCCAGGGGATTGTTGCTAAGGAAAAGACTCATCTTGGAAAATGACCCCCAGAATCAGCTCAGATGTTAGCCTGCCTTGGGAAAATCTAGACTGTTGCTCTCAGACAAAATCACCGGTTTGGGAGGTCACACAGTTGCACCTGACACTGCTTGCTCTAGGCCGGCGCTGCTGCAGACAATGTCTTGGGTAGGAGAATTCTGCAACAGGGTATTTTCTTTGTAGAGACCTAAAAGCTGTTTTTGTTTTGGCTTGGGAGCCCAGTCTTCAATGGGCCGAGCCATATTTCCAGCCCCAAAGTTTTTTTTTTTTTTTTTTTTGGTTTTTCGAGACAGGGTTTCTCTGTGGCTTTGGAGCCGGTCCTGGAACTAGCTCTGTAGACCAGGCTGGTCTTGAACTCCCAGAGATCCACCTGCCTCTGCCTCCCGAGTGCTGGGATTAAAGGCGTGCGCCACCATCGCCCGGCCCCCAAAGTTATTTTTGCTAAAAAACAAAACCAAAACAAACTACCACCACCACCAACAAAAATCCCACTTTCTTTGGGGCTTAGAGAGAGGGCTTAGTAGTTAACTGAGTAGATCTGAGCTTGGTTCCAAGCACTCACAAGGCAGATCACAGCCATTCCATGAGATCTGATGCCCTCTTCTGGCCTCTGTGGACGCTGCATGCACATATAGGCAAAATACTGATACACACAAAGCAAAAGTAAATCTTACACACACTCACATGCAGTCACACAATGCACAGACATTCATGCACACATAGACACACACACTGTCTTACACACACAAACACACACACACACACACACACACACAGTGACTCCACCATGGTGTCTACTTATATCTAGTGGGCCCTAAAATGGGATGAAAAGTATATCTTATTTCTGCCCCCAAATTGTGTCTATCCCCTTAAACTTTGGGCCACATTTTACTTTTCTTTTCATGTTGGTCATTGAAAATGTTTTGTTCAAAGCTATAGTGCAGGGTGAGCCGGGCCTGCCACCTGTTGGATCTGGGATGCGTTTCTTCTACTCCTTTCCTGGTGCTTTCTCTGCAACACCGGGTACCGAGAGCCGTTCAGCCTTTGCAAGGTCAGGATGTTGATGCAAACAAAGGTAGCTCAGAAGTTCCTCGGTTTAGTTGAATGCCCGCTGTGCTGCAAATCTCAAGGCTAGAATACCTGTGCACAAGAAGGAAAACATCTTTTGAAATCTTGCCCATGACCAACAGGCAATTACCAAACTTCAGTCTACTCCCGAAAAAAAAAATCAATAAAAACCTGTTGCTCCCTTTGAGAAGCAAGTTGTCCGTCTATTTCTTTGATGACTGTTAGCTCCCATTTGCTCAGGAGCCGAACTTTCAGTAAAGCCTTGCTTCTCTCGTTCTTAATATATGGCTTTGTCTCCTTTGTGCTGACTCCATGCCGTAAGAGCCCACTGCCTGGTCATAAGAAAAAAATGCCTATGTGCCAACTCATTCATTGTAGTATGGTTTGTAATTGCAAAATGCTGGAAAGAAATACTAGATTCCCATATGTAGGAGGGTGGGTGATCAAAGTGGTGCATTAGGTAGATGCGGCTATAAAAAGGAACAACAGAGATCCTTATAAATCTGTATGGTTTACAGGGTATACTTGCAGCTGCGGGGAAAGTACCAAGAATCACTTATAGCAAATAAATACATGATGAGACCCTTGACATCATTAGTTTCGGGGTAAACACAAGTCAGAGTGGCAAACAGGGTGGCTATGAACTGCGAACAAATCTGGGAAAGGCATTGTGCAGGTAGCTAAGGCAGGAGGGCCACGAGTTCAAGGCCAGCCTGGACTACAGAGCAAGACCCTGTCTAAAACAACAACAAAAACAAAGAAACAGGAGAATCAGAAAACAAGCATCAGTGAGGATAGGGAGAAATTTAAATCCTTGCACCTTGCTAGTAAAAATTAGAAACGTTGGTCCAATCAAAAGTAGAAAATAAATTGGTGGTTCTTCAGAAAGTTAAAGATTGTCATCCTATGGTCTGTTGACTAGTGAGGTTCCATAGACCCCAAAACATTAGAGGCTACTG
The DNA here is from genome assembly GCF_018167655.1 of Microtus oregoni. Classification (NCBI taxonomy): domain Eukaryota; kingdom Metazoa; phylum Chordata; class Mammalia; order Rodentia; family Cricetidae; genus Microtus; species Microtus oregoni. The sequence continues at coordinate 66,819,685 of NW_024543060.1, forward strand.
ATACTGCTTTTGGTTTCCATCAAGTTCTAGAGTGCCCAGCGCACAAAACTGGAGCTCACCTGGAAGCGTCGTACCTATTGGTTAGCTTTCACAGTGCCAGAAGGTACGATGTTTACTACCAGGCAAGAAAAGTAACTGCCAGCCATATCTGCTGAGGCCATTGCAACCTACAAAAGTCACTGGGCTGGCAAGACACGGCCTCTGCGGCAACAGTGGCGTGAGCATCACCGGAGTAATGGAACCAACCACTTTTTCGTTGGATTTGTCTCACTCCACAAGATCAAACCCAAACCCATTATAAGGCCAAGGACCTATGATGAGACAGTTCTTAGGCCCTGGGTGAGAACCCATTACTGTAATTCTGCTGAGTAGACAATATAACTGTGCACTAATGACTTACTGTTAAATATATAGATAGATGCTTCTCTTTTTCATTGTATGGTTTGTTGTGTCTCCTAACAGCACAAGCTGCCTGCTTATCCCCACTGTCAGAGCGCTGGGTGGCAGAGCCCTTCCGAATGGATTAGTGTCTTTCCGAAAGAGTCATGAGACAAGCAATTCTGCCTCCTGATGCTCTCTCCCTCGCATGAGCTGGCTTGTCTTTCTGTCACACAGCACTGTGGCGCAAAGGCCCTTGATAGGCTCCCGCATCATACTCTTGAGCTTCCCACCCACCAGATAGATCTCTTTTCTTATAAAGTACCCAGCTTGACCTTCTCCTATGGTGACAGCCTTATCTTAAGTCTTAAGACAGACTTAGTACTGGCACGCGCGCGCACACACACACACACACACACACACACACACACACACGTGTAGGCTCAGTTTCTATTTTCCCTGAAATCGCCAGTTCTTCAAAGGACCCTGCACTTACTCAGTCCTGTGACACGCTTAAAGTAGTTACAGAATAATCTTTGGGGAGAACTAGCTAGCTGAAGTGTAATATTTGTGTGCAGGGTTTTATGCCCCGAGCATTGGGTTCTAGCATCAGAACACCACATTCCAGAGCTGACAGGATGTCGGACCAGTGCCTTTCAAGAGTCAAGGAGAGAAAGGCTATGGGTTGTTGTAGGTAGGAAGAGAGAGCAAAGAAATGGCTGCTGGATCTCGGTCTAGCTAGGATATTTATGAGACAAACGGTAGAGTTAGATAAAGTTGCCAGGTTAATAACAGAGTTGATCAAGGTTGGGGGTGCAGCTTACTGGTAGAGAGGATTTTATTTCCGCTTGCGGTTGTGGTCTACCATGAATTGGGTGGGATCTTCTGGAAAAACATCATCACCCTTACAGCTGAAGGGGAAGGGGGAAAAAATGCTAGAATTTGGAGAAGGCAACTGAACGTTAAGGCCAGGGCTGACAGGGTCCATTTACCCACAGTAGCCAGACAGGGCTTGACAGGTACACCAGTTTTACTCAGCCCTCCAGGGGTGCTCGACTTCCTAACTCTAAAAACCTTTAATACAGTTCCTCAGCTGGGTGGTGGCGGCACATGCCTTTAATCCCAGCACTGGGGAGGCAGAGGCAGGTGGATCTCTGTGAGTTTGAGGCCAGCCTGGTTTACAAGAGCTAGTTCCAGAACAGGCTCCAAAGCTACAAAGAAATCCTGTCTTGAAAAACCACACACACACACACACACACACACACACAAACCAGTTCCTCATATTGTGGTGACCCCCCCAAAACCATAAAATTATTTTTGTTGCTACTTCATAACCATTATTTTGCTACTGTTGTAAAGGGTAATGCAAATATCTGTGTTTTCTGATGGTCTTAGGTGACCCCTGTGGAAGGGTTGCGACTCCTATGTTGCTAGGGCCTTCCATTTGACACACCCAATCAGAAGTGAGAGGTCAGTGCAAACATGTCTACCTCAGGGCCCTGGCGCACAGAACTTATAGGGGAGTGTTGTGGAGGAACAGAGGAAGGGCACCATCCACCTCTCCCTTCTCACTTGGCGAACAACAGAAATGACCCTCGAAGAAGTGAAATTCATCCAAGATCATAGCAAAAACGTAGCTTGGGAGAATTGAAAACTCACCAGTCTGCTCGTGGGAAGACCTAGGTCCTTGTCTTGACCAGGCCACCAGCTAGGCCTCAGACTCCATACTATGAGTTAACAGGGGTAGGCAAAAGCAGTAGTTTATGCTTGCTTCTGGGTAGATACGAGTTTCTAAGCCAAGTTTTTCCTAAATGTATGGTAGAAAGCAACGAGTTTGATAGTATTTTTGTGCAAACATGCCATGCACTTTGACCATATGCACTCCGCATTATCCTCTCTTGTTTCCCTACCTCTCAAATATTTCTCCTTTTATTTTCATGCCACGTACAGTGCACACATGTGTGGCATATGCACACGCACACACACGCACACGCACACACACACAGAGTCCTCGGGTTCCGCATACGGGAGGAAAGATGTAACACTTGCCTCTCTGGGTCTGGATCACTCCACTTAACATGCCAATCTCCAGTTCTATTTGTTGTTCTGGAAATGGTATAATGTCATTCCTCCCCATGCCTGGATTAAACGCCATTGTGCATAGATATGCACACTTTATCCGTTCGTCTGTTGCATTTGGATCGATTCTATGACTTGCCGTGCAGGTGTATTGATGTATTTCTAAGGGAATATGAGTATGAGTTATTTTAAGTGGATTTTAAAACACAGTTTCTTTATATGTGTTCTCTCCTGTGCTTTTCTCCCACTTGGCAAAAGAAGAAACTTGCCTCTCATCCATCTTATATAATGGGAGATATGAAACTTTGGGGGACCCAAACAAACCTGGAAAGCGCACAGTCCTTTGGATTCTCGGGGCAGCACGCTGGGGGTGTGGGGGGAGGGGCTGCCTCTGGGAATTCCTGAGAAGAGCCCTGATCACTCACAGCGGACGCCCCCACTGTACACAGTCTTTCTGAGGCGGGGTCAGTCTCATGATGGAGCAGTTCACCTTGAAGTTGGGAGTGGGTCTTGGTCTACTTAGGACAATCCTAGGCTGCTTCAGACAATGAGCTCTGGATCTCTTCCTGGAATATCGGGTGCACGATGTGCCGAGTTGACTGGTACAACCACTGGCGATAACAGACAGTTACCTCAACCTCTTCTGCTGTGTTTTCATTCTTTTTGTTTGTTTGTTTTTTTTTCAAGACAGGGTTTCTCTGCAGCTTTGGAGCTTGTCCTGGAACTAGCTCTTGTAGACCAAACTGGCCTCAAACTCACAGAGATCCCCCTGCCTCTGCCTCCCAAGTGCTAAGATTAAAGGCGTGCGCCACCACGGCCCCGCCTGTGTTTTCATTCTTGTATACAACCCGCGTCTTCACAAGAACTAGTTCTCAAGAGCTAGACGGAGTCAGGAGCATCCAAAACCGGATGCTGCTTCCCTTTGAATATGTTTAAACTACCACACAGAGAGCTTGCTGCGAGTCTTAGGATTCCGTGCACCTGGAGAGCTGAGAACTCTCCACGATGCTGATGCTGAGGTTCATAGCTTTCAAATTATGTTTGACTTCCGGTGTTAGTTTTGTCTTCATGTTTCTCCAAATAGTCTCTCCAGTTCTTGAAAAATACTGCTATTGTTCTAATAAAATGACATATTGTAAAAGTTCACACAGTATAAAAAAAGAAGGATGAGAAACCCCAAATTCTAACACTCAGTGATAATTATTGACTTTGGGAGTGTGTGTGTGTGTGTGTGTGTGTGTGTGTGCTGTGACTGGACACATTCCATGCCCAGGTATGCATGTATGCATGCAATTTCCACAAATGAGATCTCATTACACCTTGTGGTGACTCAATCTTTTTTTTTTCTTTCTTTCATTAAAGCACAGATACTTACTTTGTTTCCCAGTTTTTGAAAGGCAACAAATAACAGCAAACCATATATCCTATCACCATTACCTTTCACGAATTCTATATTTATAGATTTTTTATTTAGTCTAGACAGGGAGATTAGATCTGGCTGCCCAGCAGTCTAAAGGGTTTCTTGGTTGCCTCTCAAAGACAATATCTGAACGGAGAGTGTGGATCCAGTCACAATTACCCTCTCGCTTTTGCTGCCAGTAGCTCTTTTAGCAGTAAGAGATGGTGAGAAAACACATTTCCCAATCTAAACGTTAAAATAACCAGGTAATTAGACTTTAATTACAAAGTGTTATTGTGTTAAAGCTCTCTCCTTTCTCTCTAAAAAAAAATGCAAAGCAACAGTTGTTCAGGGGAGATGATACGTATTGTCATTGTACAGGACTTATTTGTAGATACGGGACCTCAATTCTACAAGGGCGGGATGCCATCCATGATCCATCAGGTTTTTCTCTGAACATGACCAAAAATGCAGGAACCAATGGGGAAAAAGGAAGAGGCACCTTTTAGGATTTTAGAAGCAAGTTTGACGCATTGTCTGATAGAGGGACAAAGCTCTTTTCCTGTAGAAAAAAAAAATCGTGAGGTGGCAGCAAGCTGTTATGCCATTAAACAGCACATGGTGGCCTCTGTGCTGCACACCCTTCATGTCTTACAGACCCCTAAGTTCCCCTGTTAGCGTCCACTCGGGTCATCATCCCCCTAGAACAATGGTTTGACCAGCATCGTGTGCATATTTCTTTTGCAGTTCCTTTAAGGTTTGACGTCATGTATTTCGTTATTTTGGGGGCCATCCTGGTTCTCCTGCAGGAGCTAATAAGAGCTATGAGCGCCTCTCTTTCAGAATGTACACATTCACAAGCCTCATCATTTTGTGATTCATTGAGGGTCCCACCCCATCCTCAGAGTTCATCTTGGACCTGCTAAGGATCTGTGAGCCCAAATTAACGGCCTCTACTTAGTGTTAATTCCAAGACTTGTAAATTTTTAATAACCGTTAAGCTAAGTAGTATTAATTACCCATTGTGTGAAGCACCTATATGCCCTTCTGGTCTTCCAATTAGTGTGTCATCCTGCAGTTTAGAGACAGTTCTCAAGGTTTAGTGATAAATATTAACAATCAGATCACATAAACTTTAATTGACTATCCAGAGGCTAAAATGATGTGGGGGCACAAAACAACGTATTTTCTGTTGCTTTATAGTCTTTCAGGAAGTTCTATAAGTCAATATGTCTCATGAGGTCAGACATTTCATAAGGCAGAAGGGATGGGGGAGGGGGCATGTGTCTGGCTCCAATCATTCTACAAAAAGATTCTGAGTAACAACTGCGTGCCAGGCCTGGCCTTAGGAGCTTGGAATAGGGGCTGGGGAGATGGCTCAGAGTTTAAAAGCACTGGCTGCTCTTTCAGAGGTCCTGAGTTCAATTCCCAGTAACCACGTAGTGTCTTACAACCATCCGTAATGAGATCTGGGGCCCTCTTCTGGCTTGAGGAGCTTGAAATATACAGATGAATAAGAATTCATCCCAATTTCAAGGAGGAGATAGGAACACGGATTGTTGTCAGGCAGGGAGAATTACAAGCTGCGGTATCAATTATCACTAACAGAGAGGGGATTGAGAGGAGCTGCAGGCTGAGTGGACAGACAGCTTCCCCGAGGTGACGGTAACCCTCCCCTTCAAATAGCCATTCTCCATCCCACACTACTCAGGCTTCTCCCCTCTCCACACCATTCATTTCCTAGGATCCCCCTAATACTAACTTGAAATTAAGCTATTTCTGGGACAGTTTAAAGGGGTCTAGGAAGCTAATGTGTACCCAAACCCAACCAAAAAAAAAAACAAACAAACAAACAAACAAATACCCGTGCCCCAATCCTGAGAAAAAGGCCTAAGAATACATCCAGCTATATAGTTTTAGACTGTTTGATGATTCTCTTTCCTGCAGGTTTGGAAAGACAAGAACCACACCGATCACTCCAACCACAGGCCACACTTCTATATGTAGATATGGTGTCCAGTAGTGTGTGTGTGTGATTACTATAGTCATAAAGGACCAGATTATCTCTCAGAAACTTGTTCTTGTGTCTCTTTTCATTATTATTATTTTGTGTGTGTGTGTTGTGTGGCATGTGTAATGTGTATGTGCATAATATTTCTGGTGTGTGTGTATTGTGTGGCATATGTGTACATGTGTGCACGTGTGTGTATGTGTGTAGTATTTGTGAGGTGTGTGTGTGTATGTATTGTGTGTGGTGTGTAGCATATGTGTGTTTTGTGTGTGGTGTGTGTGTATGGTGTGTATATGTGTGTGGTATGTGTGATGTGTGTATATATGTATATGTGTGGCGTGTATGTGTGTGTGTGTGTGCATGCAGCTTTTGGTTCAGCCTAACTCAAGAGTTCAGGTCTTTAGATCAGCCATTTCTTTCTTTGTGCCATAGTCCCAGGGGCTCCTCAGTAGCTTGACTTTGGTTTTGAAGTGAGTGAGTCTGACCCGTGTATCTTCCACTCGTCCCTTTGTTCCTTTCATCTTCCCAGAAGTCTGCATTTCTTTCTTTTCCCTTCCTGTCTGTCATCGGCTCACTGTCTGAACTTCTCAACTCTGGGTTGCTGTTGACGGGTAACATTTTTCTAGATCTCCAAATTTGTGATAATCCTTGTTTTCTGCCTTCCTGCTTCTTTGACCTAGGCTCCTGAGACCCTCCACAAGACCACCTAGGTAGGTTTTTTTCTTGTATCTAGGAAGAAAGAGGAAGAAGTGAGTGACTGCCCCCTCTCCCCGCACCCCTCCCCCCTCGAATCTTATTTCTTAAGGGCAGTACTCACAGAAGAATTTTAGTCTTATTGATTTCTCCTAGGATCCCAACGCAATCTTTCCCAGGAAAGATTGATTTTTAAGAGAAAAATATTCAGAATGCATGTCCTCTTTAAAATGAAAGCAGGTTGATAATATATCGTTTAATACACATATTAATTCCCAATCAGTCACGCGGCATTGAGGCCAAGTGCTCAAGCTGTCAAGAGGGAGCTCACTGGTTCTTAAACAGCACAAAGGGTGGGACTGTATCATCTGCCATCGTCCCCGCTGCTCTTCTGCGACAAATGCTCATTTTTCCCTGAGACTCCTGGATATAAAGGAAGCCATTTAAAAAGCTTTGTAACATTCTGTGTTGTTCACTCGGTACTGCCAAAAATTGTTTGTGTCTAAAGTTACTTAATTTTGGGTTTTATAATGTAAAATATGACTTACCTCCCTTAACTTTGTATATCTCATTGAAGCATCATGATTTTCAAATTTGATTTATATCTATAGGAAGAGATCATATTTTTGAAAAGTGTCACATCTTTATAACCTTCAGTTTTCTTGATCAAGGGAGGCGGAAGTAGGTTGTCATCCTCATAAAGCTGCCAAGAAGCCGACAAAGACAGACAGTGGCATCACACACCAGCCTGACTCAACAGTTTCCTCTTGGCAGGCAACCGTTCGTTGTGTACTTGGTGCCTTGGCTATTAAAACCCGACAGATGGACGTGGAGCCTGTTCATTCACCCTTTGCTAATCCGACGCTTTTTCCTGAAGCTAGACATCTAAACATGCAGGAGAAGGGAGAAGTCGATTAAAATAGCAACTGACGCAGGTGAGAGACGTCTTAGCCGACTGCACGGACCTCCAGCAACGCCAAAGCGCCAAAGCGGCTGTTTCCTTTGCTGGGTTTTTCAGTTTTAAAAGGAATTCCCACCTACCCACAGCCTGGCTCTTTCAGGCTGTCTTCTACCTGGGAAGCTAAGCAGCAGATTAGCGAAGGGAATTTGAGGTGTTTGAATCGGAAAGTGTTCAGTTCCTTACTACTTGTGTGACCTTGGGTGGGGTCATAGGTCTCTCTCTCTCTCTCTCTCTCTCTCTCTCTCTCTCTCTCTGGAAGAATCGCTTTCACTTCCCCGAAAGACGGCTCAAAATGCCTGTACACCACAGCACAAAGTGGGAAATCAGGGAATTCAGCCCAGAACGACGCACACTGAACAGGCCCAAGAGCCCACTGTAGCTGTCTCTCTGGCCTTGGGTTTTGCCAGTCCTTTAAAAAAATATATATATAGTTTTATAGATTATTTAAGAATTTCACATCATGAACCCCAATCATACTCGCCCCTCTCCCCAGTTTTGCCAGTTTAGGGAATTGGAGGGTCTTGCCAGTTCTTAATAAGAATGGAAATCCATGCCAGGAGCACACAGAATGGAAATGTTATGTTTTTATATACATGCTTGAAGTTCTTTCTTTAGAAATTTGGGCCTATTCTCATTGTATAACATACATAATACTTTTAATAGGCTTAAAAAGATCAAGCTTTACTATACATAAAGATTTTGTTTTTACTTTTGAGATAGTCTCACACATCCAAGGCTAGCCCTGAATCTTGCTATGCAGGTATGATGTCTAATCTTGTCAATTTGGTGGGATTTGGAATCCCCTTGGAAACCAGTCTCTGAGGCTCTCTACGAGGGGTTAGATTAGATTGTGGTGGGGAGGTTGGGGTGTGAGAAGCATCATTCTATGGGCGGGGGCTGCATAAAAAGGAGAGAGCGGGCTGCACACCGGGATGCATGCTTGCTGCTTCTGGAGTGTGCGTACAATGTGACCAGCCACGTCAAGCTGCTGTGGCTACAGCTTTCCCACCGTAAAAGACTAGACCCTCACACCGTGAGCCAGAATAAACCTGTCTTCCTTCAGTTGCCGGGTGTCTTGCTGTAGCAACAAGACATGCGAGCTGTTGTGGTCACTGAGGATGATCTTGAGCTTTTGGTCCTCCTGCCTCCGCTTCCCCAAGTACTGGGACTATAGGTAGGTGTGTATCACTCCCTGTTTATGTGGTTCTGGGGACTGAACCCCAACTGTTGTAGATATTTATAATTTAGTTTGGGGTGTGGTTCAGCACATAGCACTTGCTTAGTGTGTGTCAGGTCCTGGGTTCTATTCCAGTACCACAAACTAACTAGTTGATTGTATATACATAAATATTAAATTGCGAAAAAGATAAAAGCATGTGCTTGAATTATTCTTGTATTTTTTTAAATTAACATATATGTTTCTGTGGGGTGGGGTGGTGCACAGCACAGTGCATTTGTGGAGGTCAGAAGACAACCTCTATGTGTTGATTCTTGCCTCTCTGCCTTGTCTGAGGCTGGGTCTCTTTGCTAGCTGGTCCCAGGCCTGCAGGCACACCAGGCTTCTGTGGCTTCTGTGGCTTCTATGGCAAGCACTTTAACCAATGAGTGGTTTCCCAATCTCTCTTTTCTTTTTTTTCTCTCTCCTTACTTCCTCCCTTCTTTCCTTCCTTCCTTCCTTCCTTCCTTATTTATTATTATTATTATTATTATTATTATTATTATTATTATTATTATTATTATTTTAAGATTCTGTAGGGAGCAGAGGAGCCCCGTGAGGGAAGTCCTGAGAGAAGGTGTGCTTTTGGCCTGGACCTGGATATGCCAAGGTCCTCAGAGCCTCTGACCCACGAAGGAATCGGCAAAGCCATCCACAAATCCCCCGGGGGAGACTCAAAGGAAAATGGATGGCAGAGTGTTCCTCTGGTTCACGTGTGGCTGTTGATAGCCTTCAGTAAATGTCACCATAGCTTTCCCCGCTTAGATATTTACAGCCTGCTTCCCTACAGAGGCTGCTTCAGATGAGCTAAACCTGCTTCCTTGATCCAGTAAAGCCTGCCTCCTTGTCTGTCTGTAATAACCCTGCCTCCTTGTCTGTCTGTGTGTAATAACCCCATCTGTAGTGGCATTTCAATTGTATTTTAATAAATAAAAACTTGCCTGAGAATCAGAAAAGTAAAACAGCCGCACTGGCTAGCCTTATAGACCGGCAGCAATAACACACACCTTTATTCCCAGTAACCACACTCTCTTAGAAAGCAGGTGGTTAGTGGTGCTCGTTCTTTATCCCAGCCCTAGAGGGGATAAGATGGGAGGGGAGGAGACAGCTCTCAGGCTCATTCTCATTCTAAGATTTCTAGAGGCAGGATACTCATTTTGGACTGAGGTAGAGGTAAGAGCCAGTGGCTGGCTGCTTTGTTTTTCTGACCTTCAGGTTGAACCTCAAATTCTCACTCTGAGTTTGGATTACTGGTGCTCCACCTGTCTCCTTGTCTGTCTGTGTGTAATAACCACGCCTTCTTGTCTGTCTGTGTGTAATAACCACACCCTTTTATTCAACTGTATGCGATACCCCGTGTTTCTGTTCAACTGTATATAATAACCAAAGTTTAGAACCCAGGCCACCCAACCCCAGCTTTCTGCCTGTGTGTCCATATGTCTGTCTGTCTGTCTTTTTGTCATTTCCTCACTGCCTCAGTCAGGTCTAAGTCTTTAGTTGTGTTGGACATGGCAAGATTTATTTATTTTTATTTTATATGTATGGGTGTTTTTACTGCATGTATATCTATGTACCACATATGAGCTGGACCCATGAGGCCACACTGGATTCTCTGGAATGTATAAATAACTGGATTTATAGATGGTTGTTAGCCGCCTGCGGGTGCTGGGAGGCTCTTAAACATTGAGTTATCTCCCCAGTCCCTCCTCCCCTCCCTCATTCCTTCCTTCCTTAAAAGTTTTTCACAAATATAATTTATACTTTTAGTAACAATTACTGCTCACAAATTATATGAAAAAGTAATTTGTGCAGCAGAAAAGACCATTAGTTATAGGCAGAATAAGGGAAATAGCTGACGTCTCTAGAAACCAAGAAAGGCACCCAAACATATGCTCTGCTTTTTATCCGAAAGCCTCCTGTCCGGAAAGGATCATGATTACTGTTGATACTCAAGCCGAACCTGCTGGAAGGCAAACTTTTAATACATAGCAAGTACCTTAAATATGTTCTAGTGCTGTAAGAGGAGTGCAAATTTAGGAACCTAGCTGTAGGAAATTAAAACGAACCTTCAAAAGAAATTTCAGTATGGGATTGTTCAGTGTGGACATTTCCATTGTTCCCTGTAAACTCTTAGAAGATGAAAGCCGCTGAAGGCTGTAACTAGGACCCCTAGGTAAATATGACATCTCCATGCAATAATTAGTGTGCAGTTATTTAAAATTATACTTATAAATGGTTTATAACGGAATGGGAAATTCACATTACATAACAAGTGGGAACTAGAATTCACTTAATATACAGTGTGACCACAGCTAAGGCCAGAGCCACGGCGGCACACTCCTCTAACCTCAGGCTCTGGAGGCAGAGGCAGGCAGATCTCTGCAAGTTGGAGTTCAACTCAGTCTGCAGCAAGTTCCAGGCTAGCCAGGGTTACTTCGTGAGACCTGTCTCAACAACAATGTAAAATTAAAACAGCTACCCGGTACCAACTAAGTAAAAAATAGAAAGTTATTTGAATACAAATATTTTGGGGGACCATTACACTAGGATGTTAACTGACAGATAGTTTGAGGTTCTAGCAGGGGAACACAGCAGAAAAGCGAAATGGACCCTTGCAAAGTGATTGTGGGTACATTTTCCCACAATTTTTCTATATTTAAAAATTTTTATAATGAGTGTTTGTTATTTTACGTTAAAAAGAGCAGCCCCTTGTCCGTTACAACTCTGCTGGTAGCATCTCCACGCCTGCTGCAGTAAGATGCAAGGAAAAGATGCATCTGAGAATATTCCACACTACACTGCTTTACGGGGTTCATGTGAACACTAAATAGCATACTATTTATAACAACGGCCAGTTTATTTCTACACATTAAGAAAATGTTGCAAAATTTAAAGCCTTACAAAAGGATGAGATAGTGCTTTCTGAAAAGATTTTTTACATTTTATTAATTTGTTTGTGCATGCTGTCTCCTCTGTGTCTGTGTGTGTGCACTCACAGGAGGGTGAGTGGCCAACACATCTGTAGAAATCAAAGGACAACTCGTGTGAGTCCATTCTGGTTCTTTCCTCCTGTAACTTTGTTCCCGGGGATCAAACTCGGCTCATCAGAGTTGGTGGCCAATGCTCTTTCCACCTGAGCCATGTTCCCAGCCCTGTTAAAGGGTTTTGTTAAAACTACATTCTCATGACCTTTCTTTATGCCATTTGTTTTCTTAGCTAGCTTCTCCAGGCAAGTAAAATTTCATTACACAACTTCCCAGGAATTTCTCTGTATAGAGTAACATACAGCTGATACACAAACTGCTACTTTACCAAGAGCACATCAAGGAAGAAAAGCACTCTAAGGTTTAGTCAGACTTTATGTTTTACAAACCTCTCATTTTTGGAGCAATGCTATTTCTGAGCTTGCCCAGAGCTCGCCTCCCTCCCTCCCACTTGTCACGCTGCTGTGTTGCTCCAGGGATCCTCTCTTTCCTCTCAGGATTATCTTGGTTTAGACGGCAAGTTACAAACTCTCTTCAGTCTCGGAGCTGGTGGAAGATCTAGATGCGACCTCCTGAGTGGAGGTGTGACTGGAGTGAGGACCACTTGGCTCCTAGCAGCCGGTGTGAAGAGCAAAGAAGCAGTTGCCCAGGGAGGGACAGAAAGCATCCTGGACGCCAACACGCCTGGACCTAGGGCTGCATTCCTCGGCTTCATCGGTCATGTTATCTGAAAGTGATTCTGACAGCATTGATTCTACCTGGAGGTAGAAAAGAAAGTCTATCTGGTTGATTTGATACACATGCCCCATCCGCCCTGGGAGATCTTTTCCACTGGTCTCTGTGGAAGCCCAACCTTCCCACTGTCACTAAACAAAATATTCTCAAGATAACTGAAAGGCTACCTGGAGACAACAGCTCAGACCTCCTAAGCGAGGAGAGAGGGCGTCATGCTGGCTGCTTATCCAACGGGGCCACCCTGGACAAAAGACCTAGCTTGAGGGTTGGTCTTTTTGGCAACAAAGGGGAATAGAAGCTGGCTTGCCCATCCCTTGGACTTGTACCATGAATAAAACACTCACCATACAGGAAAGAGCTCCGCAAAGACAAAAGCCCTGCAAACACCTCGCTCTCAGTACTGTGAAGTTATTAAAATACAATCACACACGAGCTTGCGCTTACAGCCCCATCTTGGGATGTGGTGAGCAAGTCCTGGGCAAGTTGACACAAACGACAGGGAGGAGCAGACGGAAATGGGCTGGCTGCTCATCAGAGCCATTCGGAGAGGGTTTAGAAAAATAGATTTGAGGGTTCCAGGGGGTTATGGCCATAGAAAAGAGTGGCTAGATTTTTTTTTAAGTGCTCAAAATTTCTTCACGTCATATGCCATATTTTAATAAAGGGAAAAATGGATATATAAGTGGGTATAGCTACTTAGCCTATTGACAAGAAAAAGCTAGAAAGTCGCACAAGGAAATTGCCAACAGGGTTATGTGAAGGAAAGGGACTTTTTGCCTTTGGATTCTAATTATTTGTTTGAAAGCTAAATTATAATGTAGATCTTCTAGAGACGTCTGCACCTTCTGGCTCCAGCTTTTCTATTGTCTCTGTTTCCTGTGCTGCCAAATAATGAGATTAGCTTCACCTCTTTCCTAAGCATTACTAGCATGCCAGCGTTGTTTGCTGTGCCCCTTGCGGGCAAACCTGCTGAAACTCACCCCTTTAAGGTCCGCTGCAGTCCACATCTTCCCAGGGCGGGGGTGGGGTGGGGGGCTCAGATGCCAGCTCACAGTGACCTCCCCAGGCTGCTATCTGACACTCATCACCCTTAACTGGCTTTGTGTGCTCTTGTTTGGATGTCTGATTTACACTAGGTTTCTGGAACTTTCCTGAACATGTTATCTGCATAGCAGGGTGCTTAGGGGGATAATTGCTGACATGGTTAGAGCCATCGAGAAGAAAACTATAGGTAAGTTGTTGGAAGTGCTCCCCTCCTCGATGGAAAGTGGTCCTTGTCTGTAAAAGGGATAGAGTTGGGGTAAATCCTGGCTCCAAATTTAGGTAAATTATTTAACACCCCCAAGCCTTCATACCCCCCCTTTTCCTCTGACTGAAATTAGGTTTTTTCCTCACATGTTGTATCCCCTTATTGTTTCTCCTCCCTCTACTTCTCCCAGTTCCTCCTCACCTCTCCTCTCATCCAAATCTATCCCTTTCTATCTCTTAATAGAAAACAACAGACTTCTAAGATAAAACAAAAACTAACACATCGGAATAGTACAAAGCAAACAGAAGAAAAAGAGTTCAAGAAAAGACACAAGAAATAGATAGAGATGCAGAAATAGATAGAGATGCAGAGACCCACTGGTGTGCAGACTCAGGAATCCCTTAAAAACATTAAACTGGGCTGGGCAGTGGTGGCACACACCTTTAATCCCAGAATTTGGGAGGCAGAGGCAGTAGAATCTCAGTGAGTTCGAGGCCAGCCTGGTCTACAAGAGCTAATTCCAGGACAGGTTCCAAAGCTACAGAGAAACACTGTTGAAAAAACAAAGCAAAACAAAACAAAAACAAGCAAACAAACAAAACCAACCCAAACTACTAAACTGGAAGTCATTATATAGAAGCAAAGACCCATGCAAACACCCTTGTGCATGTGCCTCAGTCTCTGAGTTCGTATGTGTGCCAATCCTGCTGGCAGAGGGCCTTGTTTTCCTGGTGTCCTCCATTTCCACTGGCTTTTACATTCTTTCTGCCCAGATTTCCTGAGCTCTGAGTAGGAGGAATTTGAGGGAGACAAATCATTTAGGGTTGAACATTTCAAGGTCTCTCTGCATAATGTCTTTCTGTGGGTGTCTGTATGTGATCCCTTCTGCTGCAGGAGGAAGCTTCTCTGATGATGTTGAGTATAACAAGACGTTATTAAGAGGAATTTTATCGCCATGTTCTTTTACTAGAACAGTAGTATTGCCTTTGCCCTAGATCCCTGGCCTGTCTGGTCTCAGGCTCTTGGCTACCCAAGCAGTGTCAGGAATGGGTTCCATCAGTGGTGTGGGCCTAAGACAGGTCAGATATTGGTTGGTTACTCCCACAAGCTTTGTGGAGGGTGGTAGACTTGAGTGTGAGTGTGATGTGGACGCAGATGAAGGTGGCTAGATTCATGGGTTCTAGCCCAAGAGTGTGGGACTCAGTGAAGCACACCTAAAGAATACGAAATCCCCTGTGTGCACAGCAAGAAACCTGGGAAGGGAAACTGCTAAACAGGATCCGAAGAAACTGAAGAACTGAAGACTGAATGAAAGGGAGGCGAGCTGTGCTTTTCAGAGCTGGACTTACTAGGAAACTAAGGTTCCGGTGTCTGCGGCTCCTATTTCACCTAACCCATTGCTCCCTAGTTTTAGGAAATAATCTCATGGTAGTGGACACTGTTTTGACAGTTTGCCTCGTGAGTCCCATCTCTCAGACCACTTCCCAACCCATGGTACCAGCATCATCCATGCTACATAAACAAACACCATTTGCCATGTCAACCCTTCCTCTCTCCCAGCTCCAATTTAAAGCTAAGTTTTGAAGCTTCTTATGTGGAGAGTCAGACCACGGGTTAAGACATCAAGCCTTGCCGGGCGGTGGTGGCGCACGCCTTTAATCCCAGCACTCGGGAGGCAGAGGCAGGCGGATCTCTGTGAGTTCGAGGCCAGCCTGGTCTACAGAGCTAGTTCCAGGACAGGCTCCAAAGCCACAGAGAAACCCTGTCTCGAAAAAACCAAAAAAAAAAAAAAAAAAAAAAAAAGACATCAAGCCTTGGTGGAGGGTCCTACAATGGCAGGTCTCGCTTGTGGCCACTGCTCCTTTGGACCCCACCCATCCCCTCCGTTCTCCACTGAAGACTTGTCAAATTCTGCTGCCGAGTTTTGACATCTTGTTGATGCTCTTCAAGCACCAACTGCATTCTACCAAGAGCAGATTACACTTTCTTTTGGGTTTGGCTGTTATCTAGACATAATACAATGGCAGAAGAGTCTGTCTGTTCCAACAGTCCAACAGCCATTACTTGCCATCTTTGGTGTACTGTAACATGATAGGGATTTAACCTGTTTTGTGGTCCATTTTCCTTCCTTCCTTTTCTTTCTTCCTTCCTTCCTTCCTTCCTTCCTTCCTTCCTTCCGTTCTTCCTTCTTTCCAGATTTATTCATATGTGTGTGTGTTCTGTCTTCATACACACAAGAGGCAGTCAGATCCCATTATAGGTGGTTGCGAGCCATCATGTGGTTGGTGGGTTTGAACTCAGGACCTCTGGAAGAGCAGTCAAAGGCTCTTAATCACTGAGCCATCTCTCCAGCCCCTTGTTACCTTTCTTTATAGCCTTAAAGTTTTTGGGTAAGAAGTAATACCAACCATATTTTCTGGGCCTTCTTCACAGCCCTTTACTTAACTACCTACTAGGCATGTAATATGTATAATATGTAAATTGCAGGTCAAGATGAATGGAGTAACCACTTCAAGAAATGTTTGTTAAGATCCTACTATGAATGTTAGGAGTTGAGAATATGAAGGTAAGATGAATACTATCTCATAATCCCTGGTGAGACGCGTGACATAAGAACTTGTTCACACACACATGTGTGTATGTATGTGTGTGTGCGTGTGTGTGTGTGTGAATGTATGTGTGGGTTTCAGGATTCTTTGGAGGCAGCTAATACAATAATAACTCATTTAAAGTGTGAACATATTTATAATCTTAGGAGCCAAAATCTTTGGGTGTAGGGATCCCCAGAGCTGCCTAACACATCATGGTTCTGTTTCTTTGGAATTGCCCCTCCCTCGTCCAAGAGGGCAAAGGAAAGAGTGATTGCAAACCAAACTGGGGTTTCTAGCAAGGAAGAAGGGTGTGTGTGTGCACATGCATGAGGTGCACGAGTGTACATCTCTGTGTGCGTCTATGTGTGCAGGGGAGCAAGATCAACTGCCATACCCCGATAAAAGTTTAGGAATCTCAGAGACCAATGTCCCCTGAGAAATGCCATTGTTTAAGGCTATGTTCAAGTCCACATACGAGAAACATGCACTGTGCTAGGTCATTGCAAAGGCATTTAACTATCACTGGTTAATAAAATACACAGCACAGGACCCTAAGAGAGACATACATAGAACTAATCTAATTGAGTAGTAGAAAAAGACAAGATCTTCTGAGTAAACTGGGAGCATGGGGACCTTGGGAGAGGGTTGAAGGGGAGGGGAGAGACAGGGAGGGGAGCAGAGAAAAATGTAGAGCTCAATAAAAATCAATAAAAAAATACACAGCACAAAGCATGTTTAATTTTTTTTTTAAAGCAGCAGGCAGGCACTGTTGGGGAACGTTGGGTGCCTCTCCCATTTTTGTGTACACGCGTGTACGCTCACCATTATACACATCCTCAACACTTAGCTTGCGTTTGGTCTTAGCCTGGTTCACCTGGGTTGAGGAATGAGCAAGAATCAAGGATTATTTTGTTCCGCTTTATTTGGGAAAAGCAAGTGAGGCCGGTGAAGGAGACTTGAAAGATGGAAGTAATGCAAGCAAGCCGGGAAGCAACAGGATGTGGTTGTGCTGGCCAGTTTTACAAGGGGCCTGGCAAAGACTCGGCAGGGGTTCAACAGATGTGCCTACTTCTCCGGCTGGATTCTTCTGGAAAAGCTGCAAGAAGAAATCCCGCTTCAGAGTATCCTCAAGGTCAGAGGGAGGAGCTTTTTCTTAGTTTCTCCTGCTTCTGATTTCCCATTGGCCCAGCCTCTTCCCACTGGTAGTTCATATTTCTAGGCCTGGGCAGTCACCTGCTCCATCCAAACTTGGAAATGAGAGGGACTTATTGATGCTGATAGCACCAGTGTGCCTGTAGGCCCAGAGTTACAACTCAAATTGCAGCTAGCTTAGGGAGCTCAACAAAGCCCAGGGGCTGCAAGAAGGGGACACTCAGGGTTTTGGTGTGCCCTTCAAGACAAATACTGTATCCAAAACACTTATTTAAAACATGGAAGCCGGGCATAGTGGTGCACACCTTTAATTCCAGCACTCAGAAGGCAGAGGCAGGCAGATCTCTGTGAGTTCAAGGCAAGGTTGTGAACAGAGAATTCCAGGACAGCCAGGACTGCTAAACAAAGAAAACCTGTCTTGAAAAAAAAAAAAAAGAAAACAAATAAAATAGAAAAAGAAATCAGAAAGAAAGAAAGACAGAAAGAAGTTTTGTAGAAACAGAATATTGGGAACCTTGCTCTATTCGCTTTCCTTTCGAAAGCAAAAACAAAACCCTGTAGCCACTTTTCCATATCAGTGTTCTATGATTTGTTTAAAGGCGTGCTCCTTTAAAAACAAATGCCTAGGATTCCAGAGATATGCCATAATTCCTTGCCCTTTCCTCTTGATGGGCATTCAGGTTGTTCCCGAATGCAGGAACACGGCTTACTGGGAGGACAAATTCAAAGTGCTAAGACGAATTCGGAAGGAAAGGCATTATTGAAAACCAGGCGCACACCTGCCTGGCGCTTCAGTGACCCGTGTCTGCGACTGCATTCATTATACCCCGTTGCATCTCGCCTGCGGGCTGGCAGTTTGAGCTTTCCAAATGGACTTCTGTAACTTTGATAAGCTTTGCTATGCTCCCAGGAGGCTTCCAACTCGGAGAGGAGATTATTTTTCGGTTTCGCATTTGCCCAAAGCCTTTCCATTTGAGATATTTTGTCAGGGGATAACTATCTTGCATAAGTAAAGGAATGAACTATGAATTCTGGCTGTTGGGCCTGAGGTTTGGGGGCTCTGTCATCTAGGTGGGTAAAATTAGTCACTGCTGCAGAGATGAGGACAAGGGGAGGCAGGTGACAGTGTGCTTATATCTGCATAATATTCATCTGTAAGGAAAACATGGGAAACTTTATGTCCTCCATATTAAATAAACAAATCCCTTCAGATTTTAGGCATGTTTTTAGAAGAGAATTTTTTCTTAATCTTGTATTTGTATCTTGTTAACACCATGACATTTTGACAGTTTTGAACTTCATGACCCCCTCATGGGGAGCAACAGGAATTCTACTTGATTTTCCTGTTCTCTAGACATCTTTACCTCCTTGGTCTCCTTAGCTTTCATGCCTCTTCTCTGCCCCTCCTCTTCTTCCACTAAAATGACATTTTTGAAAGTGCATTTTTCCTGACTTTAATAATCCCTGTCAATTTAAAACCTAACTGATCCCAGGTAGCAATTGTATTAGAATGAAATAGTCTTTATTCTAGTGCCCTCCTGACTCTTTTTTTTCCGGAAAAGCTTAATAACGTAGTATGGTGGTTTGAAGAAAATTGCCCTCATAGGCTCATACAGAGTGGCACTATTAGGAGGTACGGCTTTGTTGGAGGAGGTGTGGCCTTGTTGGAGCAAGCACATCACTGGGGGTGGGCTTTGAGGTTTCAGAAGCTCAAGCCAGGCCCAGTTGCCTTCTCTTTCTGCGGCTGGCACATCAGTGTGTAGAACTCTCAGCTCCTTCTTCGGTGCCACGTCTGTCTGCACATCGTCAGGCTTCCCACCATGACATATGGACTAAACCTCTGAACTCTAAGTCAGCCCCAATTGAATGTCTTTATAAGAGTTGCTGTTTTCATGGCGTCACACACAGCAACAGAAACCTTAACTAAGACACATAGTAGGTCTGTTGGGAAAGAAAAGCAAATTCTACACGAACTTGTTTAAAAATATACTGACTGGTTTAAGTAGAGAAACCAAAAGTACAATGTTACCTTAAAGGTGCTCAGCTCTAATGAAGTAAGTCAGAGAACGTTTAGAAAATCTTTTAAAAATACAATTTTAACATTTATATTTTAATTACAATATTCTAATATTGGGGAATATATTTTGTGACTTTTTAAGGGTAGAGCAATTTAATATAATAAACTGAGGAAATCATATACCACTGATCTACACCCCTACCCCTATTTTTTGCTGATTATAAACCTTACCTCCTGGATTCAGTGACTGTCTAAAATTGATTATTATTCTGTTTGTTTGTCTCTCTACATAGTCCTGGCTGTACTGGAACTCACTGTGTAGACCAGTCTGGCCTTAACCTTACTGAGATCCACCTGTCTCTGCCTCCTGAGTGCTGGGATTAAAGGCGTGTGCTACTATACCAGGCTTGAACATCTAAACGGCTCAGAACTTTGATATTCCTAGAGCCTATATTTGGGGCTATTTGTATCCTTAACATGCTGGGATGGAGGCTTTGCTGTGTATTCATGAGGACCTGGGTTCGGATCCCCAGCATTCATTTAGAGCCAGGTGTTGCAGTGCCTGTCTATAACCCCAGTACAGAGGGGAAGGGTAGAAACAGGTGAATCCTGAGGGCTTGCTGACCAGCCAGTCTAGCTTGAAATGGTGAGCTTCATGTTGGGTGAGGGAAAGTATGGCAGAAAGGGCTGAACGGCACCTGACCGCTACCTCTGGTCTCCGTGAGTGCACGCATCAGCAAGGTCACCCACCGGCATGTGCACACACCGGCACCGCACACATATATAAATAAGTAACTAAAAAACGGAATGCTGCCCTTTGATGTATCAAAGCTTTATAAACCACCACCTGTATTTTGCATGGTTTTCTGGAGGAATGGAACCAACCTGGCGTGTGTGAGTTGCGTGCATGTGTGTGTGTGTGTGTGTGTGTGTGTGTGTGTGTGTGTGCGCGCGCGCGCAAGCACGCATGTGTGCATCACAAAAGGGGACTCACTGGACTGGCTTACATGATAGGAGTTGGGTAGTCCAGCATGAGCCATCTCCACACTGGAGCCTGAGAGACTTGTAGTTTCACTCTCTATGAAACCGGAAGCCTCAGCTTTTCCAGTTTGGTGCTGAAGGCCTAGAAAATTCCTGGAGAGTTGGTGATCTTCAGTTCAGGCTAGAAAGCTGAAGAACCCGAAGTGTGATGCTGGCAGAAGAGGGCACAGGTGGCGCACCAGCAGCAGCAACAGCAGCATCATCAGTAGCAGCAGGACCACCAGCAGCACCAAAAGATACACCCACCTGCAAGAAGAGAGGTAGCCAAGCAACCCCGCCTTTTTCTCTGCCTCTCCTGTTGCCCCCTCTGAGCACAGGGCATCTTCCCTCAGTTCATCCTTTCTGGGAAGGCCCCCACAGACTCACCCAGGGGCACGGCTCTTAGTTGATACCAGGTTCCCATCAAGTTGACAGTCAAGATTATCACACCACCTTGTGCTTCTCATTCACGAGTTCGTGCTACACCAGCTCAAGGCTAGCACACGTATTTCAGTCTGTATAGTCTTGTAAAGAGGTAAAAATTTTCTATGTGATGCACTCTGAAATGTTAAAAACAGTTCACCGAGCCCCACCACCACTTCTGAGAACCCTCAAAGATCCAGAGACACCCCTCTTGGGATGGGAGGTGCATCCTTAGACAGGGCTAATGTACAGGGCTTCTGATGGCATTGGCGTCATGATCTTGTACCCTGCCTATTCCTACTGGCTGTTTGCTACCTGTGTCTTCACAAAGTGGACAAAGACATTTACTAATTATCGCTCAGTTTCTGAGTTGCTGGTAGAGACAGGAAGGAGTCCTGGGCGTGGTCCTGTAGCTCCTGCAGGCTGGCTTCATCCCATCTGAAAGGGTCAGTCCTGTCAAGTGACCTGCTCCGCGCAGCTCTGTATCCTGGAGCAGATGGTGGAAGAGGCAGGGTTGCCTGCCCATTTCTGTGTCAGCTGAGTGTGCCTGCCACTGGTGCTTGGCCATCACCTGGGTATGATTATGTCTTGTTGCCCAGAGTTAATCTTCTAGTAGCTTTGCTTTTCTTTTCAAGGGCTAACAGAAGCAATGGCGTCTGGATGGCTCGGTAGTTAAAACCCTTTGCCTGTTGCCTTTCTCCTTGGAAGACAGTTTGGCCAGACTTCCCGTCTGGCGTGCCCACTTTCTTCTTGCATCTTATGTTGCTCTGATGCCTTCATGGGAGGAGAATTCCTGTGCAGAAATCTTAAGCCAGCCTGACAGTTTCCCCTTGAAAAATGACATGATTGTTGAGAAATCTCCCTGGAGGATTTTCTCTGTAGTTAGGAGCCGTGATAGATAAAAGAGCTCTTATTTGAGGCACGCCCTTTCAATGAAGATATGCATTCTTTTTTTTCAAATTATAAATTTATTTCTTTGTTTTATTATTTTGAATCTTTTTCTTTGGGACATCATTTAGACATTTCATACAAAGACTTCTTTGACAAGACTTCTTCCTGCTTGGTTGGCATCAGCCATTAGGTAGGCTGAGATGAGTTCACACAAATGAGGAAAAAGGGGTCCCCACCCCCACTTCATACCCCTTAGGCGGATTTCTTCTGAGGCTCAACTGCTGACTGTACTGCTGATTTCTGTGCTACTGGGCTTCCTGCCCCACCAGGCTGGACAAAGGGTACAGGTCAAGCAAGATTATGTTGTATTCAGGATACCTATCCTCCGTGATGGCTTCAAGTTCCTAAAGATGCAACCAGCTTATGGCAGGTCTGTTGATAATGTGTTAACCAGCAAAAAGCCCGGTGAAGCCTTCCATTTGTTGCTGAGGGGAGAGTTGGAGGTCACTTACTTGAGAGTCTTAAATAATAATAATAATAATAATAATAATAATAATAATAATAATTATTATTTTGGTTTTTCAAGACAGGGTTTCTCTGTGTAGTCCTTGCTATCCTGGAACTTGCTTTGTAGACCAGGCTGGCCTCAAACTCACAGACATTCACCTGCCTCTGCCTCCTAAGTGCTGGGATTAAAGGTGTGCGCCACCATGTCCACTGAATCTTGAATTCTTTTTTTTTCATTTTATTTTATTTTATTTTTAATTTTTTATTGAGAAAAAGAAAAAAAAGTATCTGCCTCCTCCCAGCCTCCCATTTCCCTCCCCTTCCTCCTACCCTTCTCCCCCTCCCCCACTCCTCTCCCCCTCCCTCTCCAGTCCAAAGAGCAGTCAGGGTTCCCTGCTGTTGAAATAAGGGAGGCGGGGCTGCGTCCCCAGCACCCCGGCTGCCCACATGGCTAGCTTATGCTCCGAAATAACAACACACAAACTGTATTCATTTAAATACTGCTTGGCCCTTTAGCTCTAGCCCTTACAGGCTAATTCTCACATCCCGATCAACTCATCTCTAATAATCTGTGAGCACCGGTCTTACCGGGAAAGATTCAGCATGTCTAACCTGGCGGCTTGCTTCATCGCATGCGTCTGCCCGGGAGAGCGGAGAATGGCATCTCTCTGAGGCATCTGCTCCCGAGAGGAGAGCTGTGGAGTCTGAGCTCACTTCCTCTTCCTCCCAGCGTTCTGTTCTGTTTACTCCTCCCACCTATCTCTAACCAATGAGAGTCAAGCAGTTTCTTTTATTTAACCAATGACCTTCCTCCATCACCCTTCCCTGTGGAAAGTCCAAGGTCCTTCCCCCTCCGTCCATGTCTAGGAAGGTGAACATCCAAACTGGCTAAACTCCCACAAAGCCAGAACAGGAAGTAGGATCAAAACCCCATGCCATTGTCCTTGGCTTCTCATCAGCCTTCATTGTTTGCCATGTTCAGAGAGTCCAGTTTATCCCATGCTTTTTCAGTCACAGTCCAGCTGGCCTTGGTGAGCTCCCAATAGATCAGCCCCTCTGTCTCAGTGTGCGGGTGCACCCCTCGTGGTCCTGACTTCCTTGCTCATGTTCTCCCTCCTTCCGCTCCTCATTGGGACTTTGGGAGCTCAGTCCGGTACTCCAGTGTGGGTCTCTGTCTCTATCTCCATCCATTACCAGATGAAGGTTCTATGGTGATATGCAAGATATTCGTCAGTATTGCTATAGGATAGGGTCATTTCAGGTTCCCTATCCTCAGCTGCCCAAGGAACTAACTGGGAACATAGCCTTGGGCTCCTGGGAGCCACTCTAGGTTCAAGTCTCTTGTCAACCCTAAGTGGCTCCCTTAACTAAGATTTGTGCTTCTCTGCTCCCCTATCCAACCTTCATCCCAATCATCCTGTTTCCCCAAATTCCCCCCATCCTCCCCTTCTCACTTTTCTCTCCCCATCTCCCCTTACTCCCATCCCACCCCACCCCACCCCCAAGATCCCAATTTTTCCCCCGGCAATTTTGTCTACTTCCCATAGCCAGGAGGATAACTATATGTTTTTCTTTGGGTTCACCTTCTTATTTAGCTTCTTTAGGATCACCAATTATAGACTCCGTGACCTTTATTTATGGCTAGAAACCAATTATGAGTGAGTACATCCCATGTTCATCTTTTTGGGTCTGGCTTACCTCACTCAGGATAGTGTTTTCTATTTCCATCCATTTGCATGCAAAATTCGAGAAGTCATTGTTTTTTACGAATCTTGAATTCTTAATGGTTGGAGAAGAGTCCACATATAAATACCCCGAGGTTGTCCTCATTGATCCATTCCATAAAACTGTCAGAACTCCTGATGCCCAGTCTATCACGAACCCAGTGTTCATGCGCAAAGGGAAGCGTGGGCGGACGTCTGCAGATACTCCGCACTATTGGTGGCTCTCAGGGTGCAGCCTGGACAAGGTGCAGTTCTCGCTGGCTCCTCTGTTACTGCTAACATAAATGATGTTTGTCAAACTCATGCCCAATAAACAGTTTAAGAGAGTAAACAAAAAGACTTGTCCATTTTCTGTGTGTTAGTAATCCTTTTAACGCGATTTAAGTTTCTTTTCTTTCTTCGGTTCCCTTCTAATTTTGTTTTCCTGTGATTTTTTTTTCTTTTTATGTTTTTCTACTGCTTACTCTTTCAAATCTGTTCATCTTATGTTTCACCATCTCATGTTACTTGATCATGTCTTTTGTGATTCTACACATTTATGCTTTATGGTCTTTTTATAGAACGATTGCATCACCACCCCAGCCAACCCCCCTGATCCAAGAAAAAAAAACAATTTTCAAAAATTTCACCGTGCTGCATACAAAGGTTACTCGTCTGTTGTTTTACTCTGTGTTGGTCTCTTGTCTTGGCGCTATGACTGCACACCTGACAGAGCCATCCTAAGGAAAGAGGTTTTATTATCATGCCCCCAGTTGGCAGGAATGTGGGCCATCGTGTGGGCTCGGAGGCTCTGTCTTTGGCAGTGTTTGTTCATGTAGTGGCAAATTCAGAAGCAAAAAGCTGTACTGTAGCGCGAATAATAAAAACCCAGAGACAAAAATTGGAGTTTAACCTGAAAACCAGAAAAGCAAAGCAACCAAGCCACTAGAGAAGTCTTACTTCTACCAAGGCGGGGCGACCGCAGACTCAGCAAACTAAGTTTCTCTCTCTCCTCCCATTTTATATTCCCTCTAGTGCTGGTATTAAAGGTGTGTGACTTCCTAGGACTGGGATTAAAGGTGTGAGCTGCCACCACTTGGATCTGTTTCTGCATTGATCTTGTGTAGCCCAGGGTGGCCTTTAACTCACAGAGATCCATCTGCCCCTGTCTCCCAAATCCTGGGATTAAAGGTGTGTGTCATCACTGCCTGACCTCTAGTGGCTTTAGCTTTGCCTCTAGTCTTCAGGCAAGATTTATTTACTAAATACAAATAATATACTGCTATACTGTGCCATCCTCCCCACCCAACAGTGACCCATATCCTCCAGGCCCCACTGCCGGAAGGTTCTCTGCTTTCTCTCAACAGCACCCCCAGATGGAAACCAAGAGAATCTGCAAGGGAAATTTCACTCTCAAACCAGAACATACTCCTTTCCCCCAAATTTTCATTCAAGTTTCTTTCATTCAATCAACATATATTGGCACTACTTTCTGTTTCTCATCATTAAACCAAGGGAGTTTTTCTACACCTGCTATATGCAGGAGCTTCCGCTGAGTGGGCGCTCTTACAGCCCCAGGTTATAAAAGAAAGATGGGACTTCGCTCCCTCCAGGAGTTTCTTACCTTCTGGGCTTTCTACCCATCCTCTATAGTTTTACTTTTTAGATTGACAGGCATTTCACTCTTGAGCAAAACTCTCAGGCCAGGAGTTGCTCTTTTCCTTGCGTAGTCTAGCTGAGACTTCTTGCTGCAGATCTCTCTCTCTGTCTCTCTCTCTCTCTCTCTGTGTATGTGTGTGTATGTGTGTGTGTGCTCTCCTTTCTCCCACACAACTTTTTTGCATCTCAGCTGCTTTCTTTAACATTCATCCGTGATTTGGAAGCTGGACAGCATAATGGTATCCTAGTCTGTGAGATTAAAAAGAAATGTTTCTGAATCTTGAGGGATGGGAAATAGGTTTTTCCCCCCTTAGCACTTAAATGATTTCTGAATATGAAGAAACAGGAACACATTCAGTCATTTTCACACCAGGACTCCTCTTTAATGCTTCAGTATAGCAGTATCTACATTTTAGGAAAAGTTAGAAATCTAAATGCATGGAGCCTGTAAACGGAGATTTCTCTACTGCCCCTCCCTCCCCCCCAAGTTCCCAAATAACCACTCAGAGGCTCATATTAACTATAAATGTTTGGCCAACGGCTCAGGCTGATTGCTAGCTAGCTCTTACATTTAAATTAACCCATATTTCTTATCTATGCTTTGCCACATGGTTTGTGGCTAATTACCTTGTTTTCCACATGTCTTGCTCTCTCGGTGGCTGCCTGGCATCTTCCTGTCTCTGCTCTTCTTCACCCATATCTCTGCTTGGATTTCCCTCCCACCTGTCTCTGTCTTGCCTTATCATAGGCCAAAGCAGCTTTATTTATCAAACAATGAGAACAACACATATTCACAGCATATAGGACCCTACAGCAGCAGCCTAAATTTGTCAGCTATTCAAAATTACGGATTTTTAAAATTAATTCATTATCATTTTATGTTAATAATAATAGTAACTATTTTTTTTTGAGACAGGGTTTCTCTGTGTAGCTCTGGCTGTCCTGGAATTCACTCTGTAGAGTAGGCTGACCTCGAACTCATAGAGACCTGCTAGCCTCTGCCTCCCGGGTACTGAGACTAAAGACATGAGCCACCACCAACCTGGCTAAAATGATGGATTTTTAGAATAAAATAAAGTCCTTCAAAATGGTTTGTGTACCATGCTTATAAAAATGTGGTAATATAGCCTATCAAATCAAGGGTGACTCACAGCTTTTGGCTCATTCTTACTTAAAGCCTACTAATTATAATACATTGAAAATTAAGGGTCTCAAAACATGGATCAAGTATTCTTATACTTACTTATTTACTCATTATAAGTTACTAGGTTTCACAACATTCATCCATTTCCCACATTTTTCCTCAATGTCAGATTCTAGAATCTTCTGGGTCACTTAGGTTTTGAGTTGGATTCCTGGTAGCAAACTGGGGCGAGAGCCCATTCCATGCAGTCCCAAGTATCCACTTATCTGGAAAGAATTGTTTACACAGGTACTCAGGGTTATATCATAAAACTTGCCAGGCGGTGGTGATGCACGCTTTTAATCCCAGCATTCAGGAGGCAGAGGCAGACAGATCTCTGTGAGTTCCAGGACAGCTATGGATGTTATGCAGAGTAACCCTGTCTCAAAAAACAAAACAAAAACAAACAAACAAACAACAACAACCCCCCAGAAACTTGCTGACTAATTTGAACTACGTTAGTGACAATGCAGCTATGTCCTCAACTAAACACTTTGTTAAGCTGTCTCAACTGTGTCCACATGAAGGATAGCTGAATTTGACTTTTTGTTGTTGTTGTTTTTGCCTGTATTTTAGTATTGCTATGAAAGAAATCCACACGGACTAAAATGTAGGACAATGTTATGTTTCACATGCTACTTCTCAAATTCCAACTAGATCTTTGATAGAATGGCGCCTTTGCAGATCCGTGAGATTAAATTCCTTTTGCAACCACCCTGTACACATTGGAGAGGCAGTTGGTGATTCAACACATTGTCAGGTTTTTGTATCAAATACAGCTGCAGAAACTTAAAGTATGATTCATGTTCGTCAGGATATGTCTCTTCTGAAATCTGCTCTGTATTTCTAGAGAAATAGGCTAACTCTTCAGAATTCACAATTCCCTTAAGCTCTGGGTCAGTCCTCATGCCTACTTTAAGGCTAGCATTTTCACCTCCTGAAACAAAAGCCCCTTTCCTCCTGTGGTTCCAAGTTCAGTGTATTCTGCTGTTTCATCAGAACAGTATGAAAGCAAATTCCCTTGGGTCCCTATGCGTTGGATAAGTTGTGCCTGTGGGAATATTCTTCAATTCCCCAAAGCCCTTGACCTTGAAATATCTCATTAACAAGATTGTGCAGATCTAGGATGCTGACTGCATTAAAATCAACTCAAACTGCACACATTGCTTAGTCTTTGCCCTAACTGGAAACTGTTAGGAGCACGGGCATGAAGAGTATCAAGAGCTGTAACTCCTGCTCTTACCCGAGGAAGAGGCCCTTTCAGCGTGCTAATGGCAAAATGGCTGACTAAGAAAATCACAGAACACAGCTTCTGCCTTCAAAAGTACCGGAGCATTCCTCCCCCCTTCTATAGCAGGTATGGAGCCTTTCCAAGTGGCTCACATTTCCTGCTGGCGTCGGTAGTTTTTGTGATTCCTACCAAATCAAGATCAGGAAGATCTCCTAACTGACCACCACTGTGCGCTGATGTTCCGTTCTAGAGATTGGCTATATGGAACATGTGTCGTAAATACAAATTAAAAATATCCTTGTGTAAATATGTGTATGTGCAAGGGTGACAATAACTTTCAAATTTCTTTTTCCCAAGCTGGAAATTCCTCCACTTAAAGGAAACAGGAAGATGTTTCTTATTGTCAAGGGGCGGGAATGACGTTTGTGAGAGACAAGATCCTGTCTGGAGCACATTTCATTCCACAGTCACCTTTTTTGAAGGTCTGTGGCTCTTTTGAGTCTTCTTAGGCTTCTCTTCCCACTTGTACTTGTTCCATGAGCCAACTCCTCTAATTGCTCGCCATCTCAGAGCACACGGAGAGCCTTTATACTTGCAGCATCTTTGCTCCGTGTTTGTCTCACATCAGCTCTGCTGCTCTTGTCCTAAGCATCGCCTCAGATGGTGAGCTAGAGAATACTAGCTACCTCTGATACTGGTTCTCTCTTCCTCCTTCCCTCTCTCCCTCCCTCCCTCTCCTCTCCCCTCCCTTCCTTCCTCTCTCCTTCCCTCCCTCCCTCCCTCCCTCCCTCCCTCTCTCCCTCCTTCCCTCTCTTTCCTTCTGGTTTAGTGCTAGAAGATGTTTAGCTAGGCACAAAGCTGCCCAGAAGAGACTATACTTGGCCAATATGGTTTATAAGTAGCCTTAAATCGAAGGCTGTGTTCTTTTTTGCCACCACTTCCTGTTCTGCTGGCTAGGAAAGGGGTGTGATTATTGGAGCCTGAACAGCTATTATGGATCATAAAGTAGAAGTCGCTTGTTCAGTAGATGAAGACAGGAGTTCCTGCCTATTAGATGTCTGCCGTACTCACTCTGGACTGACTGCACGTGTGTGAGATGTAGGTATTTTATTTGATTTATGTGCTTTTTCTTTTTTTTCTCTTTTTTAAAAAAAATTATTTTATTGGTGTTTTAGCCTGTATGTATATCTGTGTGAGGGTGCTGGATCCTGGAGTTACAGACAGTTGTGAGCTGCCATGTGGGTGCTGGGAATTGAACCCGGGTTCTCTAGAAGAGCAGTCAGTGCTCTTAACCACTGAGCCATCTCTCCAGCCCCTATGTGCTTTTTCTTACAAAAAAAAAAATACCTTTTCCCACTTTTAATACAGGATTTTTTTTTTAAATGTAGCTCAGGCTGTCCTTGAACTCACAGTTCTCTCTTGCCTTAGCCTTGAGAGTGCTGGCATTACAAGCATATACCACTTTGCTTGGCTCATAAAAAACAGAGCGGGCCAGTAAGATGGCCCAGTAGCCGAAGGTGCTTGCCACAAAACCGATGCCCTGAGTTCAATCCCTGAAACCCACACTGTGAAAGAAGAGACCAGACTCCTGAAAGGTGTCCTCTGACCTCCACACACATCACAGCACACACCACTCCACTTCTATAAATAAAGATGTAAAACAATATTAAAAGGCTACGTTCTGGTGGCCAGTAACAGGAATCCACTCAAAGCAGTATTAAACAAAATTGGAGAATTATTTTAAGTATTTGGAGGGTGTGAGGAAACTAAATTCGGTGAAACCAGGAAGTGCTCTCACTGTGGCACAGAGTAAATACATATTTTCCTAATGTATGACTCAAGAGAAAGAGAGAGAGAGGCTAATTACCAACATTTTTTTTTTTTAATGAATAGAACTTGTTAGAGTGATTATTTTTTTCAGGAAATCACACAGTTTAGAACCTAAGGTCTTTGTTAAGCCTTTCAGCCCTCCTGATTTCTCATTTCCATTTTCTCACACCAGGAAAGTGTTCTCAAATGCAAACTTGTCTATATTTGGTCTAAGGAAGAAGGTTGTAGACACAGCTCTATGTATGCGTTCAGCTTCCAGCTGTTACAGGAGTTTCCAGAACACATTTCTTTCTTGTACTCTTGACTCTAAAGAAGCTGCCACATTCTTTTACTTCCTGGAAATGGAACATGGTCCCCTCAGTCAAATACATTTTAACTCATTGCTTCAACTTGGCTGTCCTGGAACTCACTCTGTAGACCAGGCTGGTCTGGAACTCAGTGTTCTGCCTGCCTTTGCCACCTGAGTCCTGGGATTAATAGCATGACTACCACCACTGCTTGGCCTCAGCCTTTCTCTAATTCCTTTCCACAAGTTGGAAGCTTGTCTGGGTGAGGTCTTACACCGACGTCACCACTCCCTTTATTTCATTTAGGATAAGATTTTTCTTTAAATTTTTAATCTCTTTGAACATTGAACTTCACTCCATTATACTTCCTGGTGTTACTTTTCTCCCAAACTGGACATTTTGTATTTTTCCTTGCTTAGCTTTCTCCTTTTCATTATAGATCTACCTAAGAGTAGCCATTAATAACCAAGCGACACAGTCAATACTAGGCTGTCAATGCTATTAATCTAAAATTTTTCACTTTAGCCTCAGGCAATTTTTTTGGACAAAGGTAGAAACCAGCCACATTTTCCATCAAAATGTCATGAAAACCGATTTCTAGGCCACTTACTAATACTCTTTTCCTCTGGAACCACTTTTAGCACCACTGTCTTCCATGCTCCTACTAGGATGGCCCACTAAGCCCTGCTTAAAGCATTCAACTGCTTTCCTTATCCAAAGTCCCAAAGTCTTCATCCCACCAAGAAACATGGTCAGGCCTGTCAATACCCTACTCCTGGCACCAACTTCTGTCTTAGTCCGTGTTCTGTTGCTATGAAGAGACATCATTACCATGGCAATTCTTTTTTTTTAATTTATTATTTATTTAGTATACAGCTTTCTGCCTGCTTGTACACCTGAAGGCCAGAAGAGGGCACCAAGATGGTTGTGAGCCACTGTGTGGTTGCTGAGAATTGAACTCAGGACCTCTGGAAGAACAGCCAGTGCTCTTAACTGCCGAGCCATCTCTCAAGCCCTACCATGGCAATTCTTATAAAAGAAAATATTGAAATGGGGCTGGCTCACAGCTTCAGAGGTTTAGTCCATTGCTGTTAAGGCTGGGAGTCTGGTGGCATGCAGGCAGACGTAGCTGGAGAAGTAGCTGAGAGTTCTAAATCTGGATCCACAGGCAACAAGAAGAGAGAGACACAGGATCTAGGTTGGGCTCTTGAAATCGTAAAACCTACCCTCAGGGACACACTTCCTTTATAAAGGCCACACTCACCCCAACAAGGCCACACCTCCTAAGCCCTGTCAAGTAGTTCTACTCCCCAATAAGCAAGCATTCGAATCTGTGAGCCTATGGGGCCATTCCTATTCAAACTGCCATAGGATCTCTACTCATTTTCAAACTGCGCTAGACTTGCTTTCCAAGACTGCAGAGAGTCTTGTGGCCAGTTATGTACGTAGGTCACTGTGAGATTCAAACAGACCAGTATTCCCGTTTTCTGTAGACCCATGATCCATGATGTCTTGAGTCTTATACTGAGTAAAGAGCTCATCTTCCAAAGAGTGCACTCTGCTTGTGTGTCATGTCCTCTTCCTACATTTACAGAGTTCTCTGGCTCCAGGCCGTGTGCTTACTCTAAGACACAGTCTAAAGAGAAAAGAGAGGAAAGTCCAGTAACGGTTGGTGTGGAACGTGCAAGAGTTAAAGTTTTATGGGACACAGGGAAGGACAGTGAACCACTAATAGGGTTAGGGAATGGTTCACAAAGGAACTGGAGTCTGGGCTAAGTAGTGAGAGACTACACGGGATAAAAGTGTGTGTATGTGTGTGTGTTTCTGTCTAGCAGGTGCAGAGATGGAAAGCAATAAACAGATAAAGACACAACATAAGGGAGGATGAGGAGTCTAGGAATGATGAAGGCTTCATCTGAGGAGAAAAGTGAAGAATTCTTCGGGAATTAGAATAAATAAGAATTGGTAATATATTGGAGATGAATTATTAAACAGTAAATGATTTTCTAGGTTTCTGTTGGATTGTAGGAGGGTTACATTCCCCGGACACTCTGTGGCACAGTCCACTGATCTCATATATTAAACCATTTAAACTCTGAAAACCTCCGTGAGGTAGGTCTTCTTACAACTGTCTTTTAGTGAGAGGGCTGGTGTGTCTGCAGAGGAACGCGCTCAAGGTCACAGAGGTCAGTAGGTGGCTGGTCGCAGGAGCCACACACACAACCTACTTTTTGTTATCACCTCCTAGATATACTCAACCCAGAAAGACAGCCCCTTTCTTTGAGTATCACAACATTGATCGATTACCGGGAATGATTGTCCCTCTCCCCTTCTATCGGAGCTTGATTCCGTCTGTACTTTGGCTTTTCCAACTTGAAAGACCGAGTGTGGGAAGTTTAATAAACAAAACAAAACAATAAAAACAGTTCCCATACACATGAGAGAAGGCCGACATAGGAACGACCTTCTCTGAAAATTGCTAGAAAGGACCTGGGTTTACCCGCAAGCCCACCGCACACTCCCGGGTTCAGCTTCTGGTATCCATGGACGCCGAATCTCAGGTCGGTTCTGCTCGTCCTCAACTCAGACAGTCAAAGCCTCTTTCCATTCCAGGAGTGCTCAGCAACCTCCAAGTTAGCCCCAGGGGGCCCAGCCAGAGCGATTCCCAGGGAAACGGCCCTTAGAGGACCCAGGACTCCGCACGGGGCATCCTGCACCGAGCCTCTCCTGGCGCCAGGGGGCGCCGCAGCGCTCGAGCCCCTCGGCCCCCCCCAGGCCCCGCCTCTAGTCCCGCCCCCTCTCCCGGGGGACGGCCGCTCCCGGCTCCCCGCCCGGTGCTCTGCGCAGGCGCGGTCGGCTCTGCCTCCACGGCTCCCGTCGCAGAGCGCCCGGAGTGGAGCGGGGTCGATCCGCCGCCGTCTTCCTCGTCTCCGGAGCTGGGAGGGGGACGGGGCCGCTCTCCCTTGCGACTCTGCGAGCGAGCGCCGCTGAGCGCGGGCGGTGGCCGCGGCGGGTCCGGCAGGTGAGTGGCGGCGACGGGAGGGAGAGGCTCCGGCGGTGTGAGCACCGCCCCCCTTCGGCGCCTCGCTCGCTCTCTCG
This sequence comes from Microtus oregoni, assembly GCF_018167655.1. NCBI lineage: Eukaryota > Metazoa > Chordata > Mammalia > Rodentia > Cricetidae > Microtus > Microtus oregoni. Next base: position 66,852,983 of record NW_024543060.1, read on the forward strand.
CCCCCTGGTTCCGCCGGCCCGGAGCGCTGCCGGGCAGGTGCGGAAGGCGGCGGGGAGGGTGCGGATGTGGCCCGCCGACTGCGGAGCCCCGGGAACCCGGAGGGCGGCGGCTCCGGCTCGGCAGGTTACTCATTAACTCCGCGGGCCGAGCGGTCCCCGGCGCTCACCTGGCTGCCCGGCGCGGCCTGGGTCACGGAGTTGCCGAAGTCGCCGGCGGCGCGGTTGGCCGGCGATGTGTGGGGGTCGCCGACCCGAGAGCGGGTGCCCGGGTTCACTTCGGACGCAGGAGTGGTGAACCGGCTTCTTTTCCCCTCCATCCCCCGCCTGAGCTGCTCGCCCCGCCGTGCTCGCCCCACCGCCCGCGGAGAAGCAGCTTGGAGGCTGGGGAGGGATGGAGCCGGGTGGACGCTGCAGCACGTCAAGAGTTGCCGGTTGTTGGAGATTAAAACATTGATCCGTAATGGCTGGCTGGAGCACTCGGCACCGAGTTAGAACGGACGCCCCTGAGGCACTTTAGTTTCAAGGAAACGTTTGTTCCCAACCTACCTGTTTATACACTTCCTCAGTGTCCCCCGAGTCAAGGAAAGAGCCCTGTGATCTCCCCCCCCCCCCCCCCCCCCCCCCCCGGCTGTGGAATGATTGCATAATTGGAGAGGCCGATAAGAGGATTAAAACAAACTGTTCTATTGTATATCTTTTGAAAGACCCAGTCTCTGTTCATTATACTGTTAAGTTTTTGTTTTTAAACAATGAATGACAAATCGTGAGGAAAAGAGGAGGCGGAATCGGTACGCAGTCCATCATTGTAAATATTTGGTACAGTTAAATATTTCACCAGTTTTATGGGGCCTTGTTCTGCTAGCATGTGTTATTTATTTACTAGGGCTGTGCGTTTTGAGAGGACTTTTCATGTTTGGATAGACACTGCGTTCTGAACCTGGCTTGTGTGAATCTTAGTCCTTAAAGGCCGTAGTGAACGTATCCCAGGACCTTAACAATTACACGAAGTTACTCAGTGATGCATTCTAACTATAAGAGCAAACATCTTTAAACTTTTTTTTCTCTTTCCAGTCTGGCGAGGTTTTGAATTAATGCATACTTTTGTGAGTGAGTGTGTCTGGTGGAATGCTTCCTTGCTCCCTTCACGTAGCCGCTCACCAGTGATTTCCAGTACATCCAAACCTCCCACGATCTGTTTGCTGTTCGCCTGCTTTATGGAGATCTGATTAGTGATTGTCTCTGTTTAAATCTAGCTGTCCTTTTGAATCAGTCTAGTTCTATGCTTTTAAAAATGTTCTTTACCTCGGATTTTCTTTAAGCCCCTACTCTGCTGCGCACATGGTTGCTCCCCAGATACTTTTAAAAATGGAAACGTTCCTAGGAGGAGCCCATCTCTCGTTTTTATGCTGTGGCACAGTAGAAACTTAGTCTTGCATGTGTTGCAGGGATTAGATTGGCTTTTCTTCTGTGCTGAGGTGATCTTGCTGAGCAGCTTCCTTAGCTGAAAGGGCTGACTTTCACGCTGCCTCCCCAAGCATGTGACCTTGAGTAACTGATGTATTGAGCACACTGTGTAGAAGCATTTTAAAATGCCAGTGTTTGGTCCTTCTCTGTGCTTCAGCCCAACATGAACTTTATCAAGGTGGAATATGGGTTTAACTAGACATTCCATTGAGATGTGGGGGAGGGGATGAGGAACGAACCTTAGCTTGACCGCAGACTGGGTGCTGTGCCTGTCGTTTGAGGCTACCCTTGGCTCATTAGTCCTAAGGACAGTCTTAGGTTATAGGTGCTTTATCAGACTTTACAAATACGGAGACCGAAGTGCAGAGAGTCAGAATGACTTGCCTGTAGTACTTAATTCTCATTTATAACTGGCTTATATCAGAGCCAGGATTAAAAAAAAAAAAAACTTTTGAAACTCCAAGTGGAGTTTTAAACTCTGTTGCTCTTTATGTTACTGGTCTTTCTAAAAAAGAGCTTTGCGTTTAAGCTGGGGAGGGGCATGCAGGTGAAAGGTGTTGTTACTTGTGTGTCTGATTAAAAATGACCCAGGAGCTCTGATGATGGTAATATCGCTGTTGCCACTATTATAAAGTTCCTGGTTCTCGAGTGCCAAGTCCTGATCCCAGCTCACTCCAACTCATTTCCCCCCACCACCCAGGAGCTAGGTCATTATACACCCTCGCCTTTTATAGTTGAGGAAGCTTAGCTGTTGTGTGGCTTAGCTGGGATCGGATGGCTAATTAGTGACAGGTAGCTGAGGAGTCAGCCGGCTTCGGTGGCAGGGCTGGGGACCATTGCTAAATGCATCGCTTCTTGTTGGATAGGCTGTGCATGCTCCTAGTCACCCCATCCCACCAGTTCGTGCTTGAAGGATTGCCTGTTCTTAATTACTACCCTGCCACTGCATGTGTAGGTCGTAATGCTAAAAAATGTTTTTAATTTAGCGTTTATGAGATAGTCATATGAGTGTAATATGTAATTCTCATGCCACCAGAGCTTTTTAAATACAATATTCATTGCATATCTGCTCTGCAAGTCCGTGGGGGTTAAAGGAAGCTGTGGAGTCTAAGGTAGGAGCATGGGATGTTCCTTATTAATTATATAATGTGCTCCTCAAAACTTAGAGGAGGCTGGGATGTAGCTCAGTGGTGGAGGGGCTGGCTTAGCCTGTGTCCAGGTCCTGGGATGCAAAAAAAAGCAAAAGCTCGCAGCAGAAACCATTGAGACGGATGTATATACATATATGGATGTGAAAATATATGTATACAATTGTTGAGTGTCAAAACAGAAGGTTACAGAAGTTGGGTGCTGGGGCGGAAGCAGGAGTGACTTAGTAGGTAGGTGTGTGTTCCCGTAATGACAGAAAGCAATAAGGATATAGTTTGGGAAGATACACTTTAAAACTAAACTTTTGGCCAATATATAATTCTGCAGGACACCCAGTTTTGCTACTCTATATACTTGGTGCTCTAGAAATCAAATGTCAGGGTTTCTAATGTAAAATCAAATGTAGCTAGTTTCTCCTGTGCTATAATGCTGTCCTTAACTAACGAACATCACCCCCTACCCTCCCACCCCCATTGCCTGGACACGACTGGGCTTTTACTGTAACCCTCGCTTCCACGATGGCGGAAAGGTACTTGCACTGCCCTTCCTCCCTGCTGTCATGTTGAGTACGTATTTCTGGCTTGTCATTTACTAATTTTGATATTTGCGCTGCATTTGTACTTCTCTCGTGAACTGGATGCCTGCCTGCGGAGGTGGGTCTGTGAGCTCAGGGGCAGCTGGCTTTATCCTACCCCAGCTGAGAGCGTCAGCCTTGGGCTCGGTGCTCAGGAGGGATTGCACCGGATATGCCTGTGCAGTTGTGCTGACCATAGAAATTGACGCGCTCAGAACGAGAGCAGGGGGACCACAGAAGTAAGAGGGGTGCCTTTGGCAGCTTGGATTATGCTGTCCTTTGCTTCACCTCACAGCTGAACGAGGTAGTTAGGCGCACTTAAGTTGTCTGGAGTCGTCCGTAGACTGACACCTGAATGTTGGCAGCGTGGTTCAGTTGCTACAGCTGCAGACCAAGGCTTAGAAGAAGGTGGAAGTTAGCAGAATGCTGGGAGTTTGAGAGATTTGTTGCTCGTGGTTAACAAAAAGACCAATGTTTTAAGTTTCTACACTAGCTGGGGAAACGGGAATCCTTATCTTTTTCTGTGCCTAACCTATTTTGCTGCTAGTAACCAAAAATGGTAGATTTTATTCATTTTTAGCAGCTGAATAAGACACAGGAATACTTTGGCTTCAGTAAATCAAGCTACTGTTTCTTTTAATTTGCATGTTATGCTTTTTGAGGCCCTGTGAGGAGAGTGGAGGAGAAGGCTCAGTTGGTAAAGGGTAAAACACTGTGTATTAGTTACTGTTCTGCTGCTGTGGTAAAACATGACCAAAGCAGCTTATAGCAGAGTTTATTTTGGATTATAGTTCCAGAAGCTTAGGAAATCCATACTGGCGGGGACAGTGTGGCAGCAGGCAGCCAGAGCAGGAAGCAGAGAGAGCCCATGTTTAACAGCAGGCATGAAGCAGTGAAGTAGGGTTAGGCTATGTGCTACCAAAGTGTACCCCCAACGGAGCACCACCTCCCCGAACCAACTGAGAACCAAGTGTTATGTATGAGAGCCTGTGGGTACATTCCTCATTCAGACCACCACAGGTTTGGTCTGGTGACTGCACCTGGGATCCCAGTGTCGGGGAGGCTGAAATCAGCCCATCTCTAGAGCTAGCCTAGCATAGCTGATGAGCTCCAGGTCAGTGAGAGACCCTTCATCAAAGCAGGGTGAATGTGCCTGAGTAAGAGCACCAGAGGTATTGTCCTCTGGTCCTCACATGCACAGGGACACACACACATGCACACACACGAGTGCACACACATGCACACACGCGCGTGAGTGCATACACACACACACACAGCTCTCTACAAGACTTTAACAAGTTAAAAAAAAAAATCCCAGCAAAGTAGTAAACAAAGGAGGACATGGTGATTGCAACCAGTGAAGGAGAGGGAAAGAATAGGAAGGACACAAAAAGTGGCCAGTGTTGACTTCAGTGACTGTGCTTGAGGAAACAGCAGAGTTGAGTTGTTAACGTTCTTCTGTGTGGGTGTTCATCACCTCTCAGGGTGGATGTGATGAGCTGGCCTTAGAAACCCTTTGTCTTTCTGGCTCTGCTGTCCCTGTCTTTCTGTCATTTTTGTTTTGTAACTTTGTCTTTAGTGTAGTGGGGTCAAGTGTTGGCATCAGACACAGCCCGGCTTGCCTCTTCTTACTTATTTGTGGATTATTGGCCTCTACTCATCCCTGTCTCTTAGTTTGTTTCTGTAAAGTAAGGACTGGGACCATTTTAGAGGACGCTCAGCTAGGTTCTGTATATATGCAGATAAAAGCAAACATCCAGCTCCTGCTCTAGTAGGTACTCCGAGGGTGTGACCTTTGTCATTTATGTAGTCCTTTGTGGGAACCATGGAACCAGTTCCTCTATTTAAAGCCATCCCCACCTTGGATCCTCTCCCCCAATGATCGTATTACAGTCTGGCTGCATTTCCCATGAAGGTCTGACGCTTCAGGATCAACGCCAAGCAACATTTTCTTGTTAAATGAAGCATTTAATAGTCTGTCCCTCAGCTGCCTTCCCTGCTTGATTATCTGTCACTCTTTCCTTTGCTAGTGTCCTTAGTGTCAGTCCTGAATTCCCCGAGCATCCTGTCTTACTTCCCTGCTTTGTCAATCTAGTGGACACCTACTTAGCATTTAAGATGTAAGTTGTAATTTACTCTCCTCAGAGCACCCTTCTCCTCCATCCCCTGTGCCTGCAGGGTCATCCTTGGCTCTCATCGACCACATATCATTGATTTAGCCTGTCCGCTGCTGTGTTCTTAGACATCAGCACTGGGCTGTGCCCTGATGAGCTGAAGCTGGTGACCATTCTTCTGTTGTATATACTGGAAGTCAATAGAGATGTTTAAGGAAGTGAACTAATAGGTGGAATTTGTAACACTTCAGTTTATGATATACTGTTGAAGTAGCAATCTAATGTTTAATGTCAAGAGCCAGTCTTTAAACATCCGTGCTAAATTTGAAAGTATCTGAGAATTAAAAAAAAAAAATATCTGGCCAGTGTGGTGGCACATTCCTTTAAATCCAGCATTCAAGAAGCAGAGGCAGGCAGAATGCTGAGTTTGGAGCCAGCCTGGTCTACCTAGAAAGTTCAAGATCAGCCAGGGCTATCTAGTGAGAGAGACCCTGTCTAAAAAAAGAAAAGGGGGAAAAATGGTGGAGATGCATATAGCTGTCTTCCCGGCCCTCAGTGCATGGGTCAGTAGTCAGCAAAGAATACACTGAAAGAAGGAAATGGTGCTTAGAACCTGTTTTGGTGTTTCGAGGCAGGGTCTCATATGTAGCAGATTGGGTTGCTCTCGAACTTGCAGGTCTGTTCTCTGCCCTCCACATGGGCCCTGTGACAGTCTCATGCCTACACACGCTCGTGCACAGTGATACTAATAATTAAAGAAATGTTTAAAAGGTGAGAGCCTTAGCTTTTCTGTTCCGGCACTAGTGTTTCTACTCCGATGCCATGTAACCATTGTCTGTTTCTAAAGTGTAGTTCTCTTTTTATTAATAGAGAAATTAATTTTCAGATATATCAAGTTGATTTGGGAATATGATTCTTTTCTGCTTCTCATTTATCAAGGGAAGTCAAATTGAGAATACATAGTGGGAAAATGCCTTTTTTTGTTTTTTTGTTCATTTGGACTATTATTATGTATCATGTTCCTAGCTTTCTTCTATATTATTTATATGTGTTCTGGTGGATGTTTCACCCCAAGCCCCCTGCCCCATCTCTCTCCAAACCCTACAGCATCTCAGAAAGCCCACCAAATGATGCCCCTCCCCCCAGAGATGCTCAAGGCCACTCCCAACAGGGTATTTAAACTGCCTCCAGGAAAAAGATGCTTGGTTTTAATGGAAAATCATCTGGGAACGTTGTACCCATTAAACCTGGACTTTTTCTAGTTCAATTTGATTTGGTCTGATTGGATTGCTGCGTTGGTGGAGAGACTTACGGTTGGAGACACTTTTCAGTCTGTATTTTATTCATGTCCTCAGATGCTCTTTTATTCGTTACCCTTTCTTTATTTTTATTTTCTGGAGACTGTTCCTTATGTAGCTCAGGCTGGCCTCAGTCTGGAGATCCTCCAGCTTTAGCCAGAATGTGGGAGTACAGGCGTGTATTCCCATGCCCAGCTTCTAAGATGCTTCTCGGAAAATATTTTATCACTAACTCATCCTGATGATTTGAGTGATTTGAGCTGTCTTATGGATCCTTTAGTTTTCATTTCAAGTGTGGATTTTACGAAGAAAAGTGTCATTTTTGTAATTGCTTGACTTTTGCTGGGCATCATTTAATCGGTTACTACATTTCTTAATACCCCTCTGTGAAAGTTAACTTTCAGTAGAGGTTGGCCACTGTTTCTGCTGTGAGAATACTGACTTCAGAAGGAGAAACGGTAACAACAAGTGCATGTCAGCATTCAGAAGCACATTCTTCTGATTAGTTTCCCCCTGATTGGAAGTCACCTTTGGTCTTTGGGAGTATGAAACCAGCCTAGTTGTCCTGCATGCATGAAGGTTTGTGAGCCCTGTGTGTGCAGTGCCCCCAGAGGCCAGAAGGGGGCACCAGATCTCCTGTAAGGAGGTATGGATGGGTGCCTGAAACCAGACCCCAGGTCCTCTGCAAGAGCGACAGGTCCTCTCCATCCCTGGAGACTGAGTTAATCCTGGGGGGATTTGACATTAATCAGTGCTCAAGTGCATCAGAACAGAAGCATTGAAGGCACGCACCTGTCTCAGGGCTGCTAAGTGCTAACTGCTTCTGTATCTTCCACCCTTAAGGTAGAGGTCATGGTACAGATTCCAGATGTGAGAACTGGTGCGCACAGATTAGCAGAAGCAGGCCCAACGCCCTCCTTTGTGTTAGCCATTGCATTCGTGGTTAGTGAGTGTTTTGAGGCCATACCTTGGTCACCTGAACACCCTGCTGAGAACTTTGTTTTCTTCTTAGTGGGGGAGGGGCTTTCACTTGTTATTTCTGCATTCCTTTGCCTTTGCTTTCTTTGATTTTCCTGTGTGGTATAGTGTGGTGTGTGTGTGTGTGTCCGTCCGTCTGTCTGTCTGTACACATGTGTATTAATAGAGGCCAGAAGTCAATCTTGAATGTTGCTCAGGTAACATACACCTTGTCATTTGAGGCAGTCTCATTAACCTGGCTGCCCAGGGAGAGCCCCTCACTCCCCCACCCCCTAGCAGTGTTGGGGTTCCAAGTAGGATGCCAGTCCATCCTACTGTTGACATGGATTCTGGGCATCCTGTTCTTACGGACTGAGTCAATCTCTTTTGGCCTTCAGACCACACTGTCACAGAAGACACACCGGGTTCAACTCATTGTAGAACTGATAAATGAAGGGAAAAGTAAGCTCATCCTTACAGTCCGGTATATCATGCAGCTGGCTTAGATCATGAGGAAATGTTTTTAGAAAATCCACTTAGTATAAGTTCAGCGGATCTAGACGAGGATCACAATAGCCACTAACACAGGAACAGAGAAAAGGGCTTGAGGATCTTCAGGGAGCATAATAGTAGTTCCTAAGCTGACTAGCAGGTCTTTCCACAAAAGGGAAAAAATAGTATTTTTGATTTAAAGGCTCTTAAGAGTTAGTTGTGGTTTTTTTTTTTTTTTATTTTTTGAGGCAGGGTTTCTCTGTAGTTTTTGGAGCCTGTCCTGGAACTAGCTCTTGTAGACCAGGCTGGCCTCGAACTCACAAAGATCTTCCTGCCTCTGCCTCCTGAGTGCTGGGATTAAAGGTGTGCGCCACCACTGCCCGGCCAAGAGTTAGTTTTTTTGAGTTTGTATTTGTATTAAACTTTTGTCATATCTAAAAGCATTTTGGTCACAGATGACATTAAGATAACTTACTTGTTTGATTTTATATGGAATAAAACCATCAGTATTACTGCTCATATGATCACTGGAAATAATTTATGATATTTCTACTACACTTGTTTTAGAAAACATTGTTAGGATTTACTTTATTGTTTTTAAGTTATGTGAAGCACTTACTTTATATGTGGTTAAGCTACCATCTCTATGTTAGATGTTTCTACTTTCAAAGATTTAAAAAATTAATATTCATATGGTTTCAAGTTAAAATTCAAACCTATAAACAATGAGAGTCTGGCCCTCGCCACTGTTCCCTCCACCTGATTTCTCACTCCCGCTATAGGAAACTTTTCTGGTTGTGTTTCTAGGAACATCTTCCGGTTCTAAGGTAAACATGTATGTATGTGCAGCTACATACACCCCGTAGCAGAGAAGGCTGTTTGTACTTGTACACACCTCTCCTAGATTTAGAAGTAGGTTTTGGGCCTGTGAGCAGACTGGACACATCTGTGTGATTCCAGGTCCCCATGGCACAGTGGAAGGAGGACTGTCTCTTGTCCGCCACATGCGTGCTGGGGTAAAGGTTTTCAAGAGTGGCTTCCTGTACCTACACAGCTGTTTTCCTGCGTGCTGTTAGATTTATCAGCATGTCCTCAGGTCATTCACAGCGGTGTGTGTAGATACGCTTCGTCTTCTTATATCCACAAGTAGAGACCGTTCCTCACCTTGCAAGTCAGTCTTTTGCTGTTAAAAATGATATGTTTATCTTTTTTTTCTTCCAGTTTGCCTGTTTGTCCTTGGGCCGAAGCCCTAAGAGCATGCTGGGTCGCACGCTGCTGCACGAATCTGCCACTTTGCTAGGTATCGCCACGTTTTCTTCCAGAAGATTTGTCTCATTCTGCATTTCTAGAAATTACAATGCGGTTGTACTCTGTAATTCGGTGAGCCTTTAGGGTATACAAAGTTAAATTAGATACACATGGGATAGAAGAAAGGGCCATAGTTATTGTTGAAATCTCAACTTAAATACAGGCTCCTGCCTTTGCCCTTGGTTAACCACCAGGCCTAGATGGTAAAGAGCCCTTTGCTGAAGGAGGTGCCATGTGCTGGATGTGAGACAGGAGACAGCAGTGGGCACTGAGCTGGCAGCTCTCTCCGCTGCCTACTGTTCACAGTGCCAGAAGGTGCTGTGACGTCGGGGGGAGAAGAGTCATCAGTAGTCTAGCCAGCTCTGGGTCCTACATGCTACAATCCTGACCTGCAAGCCAGACATGCGTGCTTGTGTAGTAGTGGCCAGAGTGTTGTGGGATTACCCAGTAGCTTCCTGATTAGATCTGAGAACTGTTCCATGGTTGATACTACAAACCTGGCCATAAGCCTATGGCTGGAGACATCACAGGCCCTAGCATAGAACATAGTCCTGATGTTTTATGAGGTGGACATGCAGCCTAACTGCCTTCTAAATATGTGCATTAATACTCCTAGGCTAGTGCTGCTCCCAGTGTGGGTCAGAGAAACTTCTTTTTGCAGACGGTGATGGGTAGTGCAGAGAAGCCTAAGAGGCCAGGGTGCTCAGGACTGCTGAGTGCTCAGTCCTGCGTGGTACACCTGCTGGCTGGCCCAGGGAGCATCCCCAAGAGGGTGGGAGGATGAGAGCGAGAGGATGGACGGACACCACCGGCACTGCTCTGTGGGTGTGGCGCGGCTGTTGCTAGGCACACAGCAGCCGTGGCTGCCTGCATAAGCCCTGCATGGATATAATAAGGACCTGGTGGGAGGGGGCTCGTTGGGAGAAGAAAGCATCAACCCGAGGGGGAGAGGGATCAGAGGAGGTGACGGGGAATGAGCTGGATATTGTACGGTCACGAGATGGTCGGACATGAGGTTGTCAAATAGACACTATCTCAAAGTTGTTGTTTTTCCTACCTTAGCATGAATTAATTAGTAAGCTTTATGAAAATGAAATATATACTTTTAGCATAGACTTTTCCTCTCTGTATGTTTGCGTGTGAATTACATAATAAATGAAATTACTTTTTTTAATGAAAAAGATAATTTAGAAAGTACTCTCTGAGCTTTCATTTGGCACAGTAAATATTTTGCATTAAATTATTAAGCTTTGGGGACAGAAAGTAGCATTTGCTGTCAATAAGTTTGCTATTTATAAATTCATTTACTTTGAAGTTGGGAATTTATAGATTTATTTGATAAAATTTTGGTTGTCCCTACATGGTCACGTAGTAGTCTTGTGATTTTGAGAGGCTGTTAACATTGTATCTACTTTCTGCAACGTTTTTATTCTCTGCTGGATATTTTATAAGGCTTTTTATTGGTGATTTATTGGTTTCACAAGTGAATGGGTATTTCTGTATATTGGGGAAGAAGTGGCATGTTCAGCTGCTGTTTGACATGAAGGTCCAGGAAGGATGGCTCATGGTCTTCCCAGTGCTTCCCTAGGAAGGACCAGATTGGAAAGGAGTGGGTTCGGGACTTTATAGGTTCTGACTTTTTGGACTTTTCCATGTAGATTAAAAAAAAAAATCACTGAATGGTTTACAAGATTCTTGGCTTTACAATTGAGAGAGCAACTGGAGGGAGACATGCCTTATTTTTTGCAAACATTTTGTAAATTCGTTGAACAATATTATGTATATATATTTTTACTAATGTAGAAACTGAAGCGTGCTGTTGTTAATGACCATGAAGTAAGTGTTTCTCAGGAGCACAGTATCCCTGAGTGATTTTAGGGATTGCCTTCAGTGCTCACGGCAGCCAGGAGATGGAGTGTGGGGGGGTTGTAGTTAGGCCCATTCCTAGTCCGCCATTTGGGTTTAGGTTAATGAACATATAACCCAGAACTGGATCTGGGACCTGACCCTGAAGTCCAGCGGTGGGGCAGTCAGTGAATTTTGATTGGGGCTTGTGCATTTGGTGGTAATTTTAATCATTTACTGCCTAGATTTGATGACTTTATGATCAGCTAGGAGAATATCCTTGGACTTGGAATACAGTGTGTATGTCCATGTTAATGGGTTGAAACATTCTCAAACGACTCAGACATGTTAATAACACCCAGATTGTGGGGACTGCTACTCAGGAGCTCTGACATTCTTATATAAATTTAAAATGCTTTCAAAATAAAAACCAGTGGTTTATCCAAGTCACATCCAGTACAAGGCAGGATAGAGAGTTGAACTTAAGGCTAACTTGTTCTAAATGTGTTTATCTTTCTTTCTAGTCAAGGTTATAGATGATAGCAAAGCTAAGAAATTAAGAAAGCTTTTCTTCATTCTTCATATCTGTTAATTGTACCTACTGTGACAATATTTCTGTATTTTCATATCTCTTCCAAATCAGGTTACCTTCTGTGGTATTTCTACCATGAGATCACGTTGTAAATGTTAAGTAGGTTTTTTATTTTTCTTTTTAAACAGTATTTTATTGTAAGCGTGAACTTTATATAGATTGTTTAACAGCTTATGTATTTTGATTCAGTTTTGAATTGAGTCATTAAAACTAACTGTATTCTTTTGGCTTTAGCTTAGAGTGTCTTAGGATGAAGTCTTTGCTATGGCTAATGACCCCTTGGAAGGCTTCCATGAAGTGAACCTTGCTTCGCCTACTTCTCCGGACCTTCTTGGTGTGTGTGACCCAGGAACCCAAGAGCAGACTACCTCCCCGAGCCTCATCTACCGGCCACACCCCTCGTCTTTATGCTCTGCTCCTCTCCAGGCTAATGCCTTAGATCTTTCTGATCTTCCCACACAGCCTGTGTACTCATCCCCTAGGCGTTTAAACTGTGCGGAGATTCCCAATGTCAGGTATGAGATCACCAGCCCACAGATACCGCATATCAGATACCCAATGTCGGGTGTGAGATCACCAGCCCACAGATACCTCATATCAGATACCCAATGTCGGGTGTGAGATCACCAGCCCACAGATACCGCATATCAGATACCCAATGTCGGGTGTGAGATCACCAGCCCACAGATACCTCATATCAGATACCCAATGTCGGGTGTGAGATCACCAGCCCACAGATACCTCATATCAGATACCCAATGTCGGGTGTGAGATCACCAGCCCACAGATACCTCATATCAGATACCCAATGTCGGGTGTGAGGTCACCAGCCCACAGATACCTCATATCAGATACCCAATGTCGGGTGTGAGGTCACCAGCCCACAGATACCTCATATCAGATACCCAATGTCGGATGTGAGGTCACCAGCCCACAGATACCTCATATCAGATACCCAATGTCAGGAGTGAGATCCCAGCACACAGATACTGCATATCAGATACCCAATGTCGGGTGTGAGGTCACCAGCCCACAGATACCTCATATCAGATACCCAATGTCGGGTGTGAGGTCACCAGCCCACAGATACCTCATATCAGATACCCAATGTCGGGTGTGAGGTCACCAGCCCACAGATACCTCATATCAGATACCCAATGTCGGGTGTGAGATCACCAGCCCACAGATACCGCATATCAGATACCCAATGTCGGGTGTGAGGTCACCAGCCCACAGATACCTCATATCAGATACCCAGTGTCGGGTGTGAGATCACCAGCCCACAGATACCGCATATCAGATACCCAATGTCGGGTGTGAGATCACCAGCCCACAGATACCTCATATCAGATACCCAGTGTCGGGTGTGAGGTCACCAGCCCACAGATACCTCATATCAGATACCCAATGTTGGGTGTGAGATCACCAGCACACAGATACCTCATATCAGATACCCAATGTTGGGTGTGAGATCACCAGCCCACAGATACCGCATATCAGATACCCAATGTCGGGTGTGAGATCACCAGCCCACAGATACCTCATATCAGGTACCCAATGTCGGGTGTGAGGTCACCAGCCCACAGATACCTCATATCAGATACCCAATGTCGGGTGTGAGGTCACCAGCCCACAGATACCTCATATCAGATACCCAATGTCGGGTGTGAGGTCACCAGCCCACAGATACCTCATATCAGATACCCGATGTCAGGAGTGAGATCCCAGCACGCAGATACCGCATATCAGATACCCGATGTCAGGAGTGAGTTCACCAGCACACAGATACCTGATGTCAGGTATGAGATCCCAGCACACAGATACCCAATGTCGGGTGTGAGGTCACCAGCACACAGATACCTAACATCAGGTACAGAGAGCCATCACACTTATTTTGGATAACTATTATTTTTAAAAGTTTGCTTGATGTCTTAAATTATCCTTTTTAGAAAATTTAAATGATAAAAGTATGCCCTGTAGAGTGATATATTTTAATCCTTAGACCAGGAATTGGCAAACTTATGCAGATATCCACTGTAGGTTTAGCAGGCCATATAGTTTTCTTTTTTAAAAGATTGTATTTACTTTTTGTATATGGATGTTTTGCTTGCATATGTATCTGTACCTCGTGTATAGTACCTGTGGAGGCTGGAAGACGGCGTCAGGTCCCCTGAACTGAGTTACAGATGATTTTAGCCATCATGCCAGGCCCGAGATTCAAATCTGTGTCCTCTGAAAGAACAGCAAGTGCTGTTAACCTCCGAGCCCTCTCTCCAGCCCCCGGCCATACAGGTTTTGTACTGGTTCTTCAGTTTTGTTCCGCAGGCAGTATGTATATGACTCTTCCAGTAAAACTTGTGGTCACAGAAATTTCATCTCGAGTTTTACAGGTCATACAGTGTGTCATCAGTTCCTGTGTGTGCCCTTAGAGCCATGCAGACTTGATTCAGCCTTCAGCTGCAGCCATGACCCTGTCCTCGAGAAGTAGTACTCCGTAGCCTTTTCTGTGTTGTGCGTGATGAATGGTAGCCACTGTCGAGCCCTGAAGTGTAGCTGGCGCAGACCCACCATTAGTTAAGTGTAGATCGGCTAGTCCCTTGGAACGTTTATTGCACACCTTCTGAGCTTCCTCTCCTTGCAGCATTCACGTTCCGGACCCTGCATCATCCGTGTCATCTGGAGTGACAGTGGGCCTCACGAAGCTGACATCAAGGAAGGACAGCTGTAATGCTGAGAGGGAGTTTTTGCAGGGCGCCACCGTCACAGAGGCTCCTGTTTGCAGCGATGACATCTTTGGGTTGAGTACGGATAGCCTGTCACGTTTACGAAGCCCATCTGTTCTGGAAGTTAGAGAGAAGGGCTATGAAAGGTTGAAAGAAGAACTTGCGAAAGCCCAGAGGGTAAGAAAACCATGTGTCCTTCCATCCATTCCCTCGGGATGACTTCTTGGGATGCAGCTCATGAGCACATTTGCCTTGTTGCTCTCAGCCTTCACTGAGGCTGGGCCTCATTGGAAGCATCCGTGAGTGTGTGAAATAGCCTAGCTCTGCCTGGGAAACGCTGCGCTGACTGCTGGCTGTCCGGCTTTATCTCTAACACAGTATGGTTGTCACTCTGGAACTCCTCCAGTCTGGTTCTTCTTACTTGGAGGAGTTATTTTGGTGATTTCACCTTTCTTCTGCTGATTGTCAATATTGTCTGTATTTTACATTGTAGAATTTCCTTTCCTTGATATTTTCCTTTTTATTTGTCCTTAAATTCATGGCCAGCTCTCATCATACCCCTACCCCAGACTGAAATGAAATTGCAGAGAGAACTGTGTAGCATTAGGAAACAGGAAATATATTTATCTATTTGTTGTGTATGTGTGTGTGTGTTGTGTGAGTGAGAGGGGATGTATGTCCCCCTGTGTGTGTGCAGAGGCCCGGAGGCAGCAGGGGATGTTTCCCCTATTGCTCTCTGCCTATACCTTTGAGACAAGGTCTTTCCT
Organism: Microtus oregoni; assembly: GCF_018167655.1. Taxonomy (NCBI): domain Eukaryota; kingdom Metazoa; phylum Chordata; class Mammalia; order Rodentia; family Cricetidae; genus Microtus; species Microtus oregoni. Next base: position 66,868,266 of record NW_024543060.1, read on the forward strand.
TGAACCATTTTCTCGATTAGGCTAGACAATGGCGAGCGTCAGTGATCTTTCTGTCTTCTCTTCATCCCTAGAGCTGCGGTTATAGGTTTATGTCAGGATGCTAGACTTGTCTCGTGGGTGCAGGGATCTGAACTCTGGTCTTCATGACTGCGCAGTAAACATTCTTAACTGTTTAGCTATCTCTGTAGCCCAGGAAAAGTCATAAATGAACAATCTTACTTTATCAGCCTAAAAACCAAAGGAAAGTTAAAACACAGTGAGTAGAAAAATGGGAAAGATAAAGAGAGCAGAATTCAGTGAAATTAACAAGAGAAATAGAAAACAAAATAACTGGATTCTTTAAAACATCAATAAAATTGACAAACCTCGCCGGGCAGTGGTGGCGCACGCCTTTAATCCCAGCACTTGAGAGGCAGAGGCAGGTGGATCTCTGTGAGTTCGAGGCCAGCCTGGTCTACAGAGCTAGTTCCAGGACAGTCTCCAAAGCTACAGAGAAACCCTGTCTTGAAAGAACAAGCAAACAACCTCCCCCAATTGACAAACCTTTGGCAAAATAAATAAATAAATAAATAATACAGATTACCAGTATTAAGAGTAAAATGAGTATTACTCCTGATTCTACAGACAGCAAAAGTACAATTTAGGGATGATCAGAAAAATTCTACGTATATAAATTTGACAGCTGTGGTCAAATACCAATTTGTATTTTAAAAACCGAGAAAATCTGTCAAAGACTTATTTCTTTAATGTCATGACATATATTCCACCATCTGTCCACCATGGCGTTCCCACCAAAGCATAACTGTGTGACATACATACTGAATTGTATTAGGATGAGAGTAATGTAGTTTTAATACAACGTAGGACTCAAGTCTTGAGGATTTGAATATGAAAATATTTTCTGAATTCTGATAACTTGTGAATCAAAATTACATCATGGGCCATGCATATTCTGGTGATTCATACCTGCCTTGTTCTCATCCTTTTATTTGGACCTTTCTGTTTAGAGCAAGTCTTGCTTTTTATCCTTCTTTACTAATATGTGCCCATTGATTGGTGTATTTAGGCCATTTATATTTAGTGCAATATTGATAAAATTTGGCTAAATCTCTTGTCTTACCATTTGTATTCTGTTGTTCTATTTGATTTTTCTTATTCCTCCTTTTGTATTCATTATTTTTATAATTTCACTCTTACTTTCTTTGACTTCCTGGCTAATTTTTGTTGTGTTAATGTAGTTTATGACTTAGAGTACACTCCTTTCACCTGTCACTGTCTGCTTCCCAGCTGCCTACCACCTATGTGCAGTGTAAGAACCTTGGAAGTGTATTTTTTCTTCTAGCTCTGTGCAGTGATTATCATATACATCATATATTTTAAATCTCATCATGCACTTTGATTTTGGCACTGAACATTTGATTATTTTAAAGAGATAAATAATGAGTAATAATCTTCAGTTTTCTACACATCTGTTTCCAGTGTTGCTCTTTGGTTTCAAGTGTATCTAGATTTCCAGCTGTCATTTTCTTTCTGCTTGAAGGTCACCTTTAACATGTTTCCTGTTTGCATACGCTACTTTAGTTTTTGCAGTTCACTGGCTGTAGACTTGGAGGTCAATGTACGTATTCTTTCTCTTAGTTGAAAAGATTTTGCTTTGCTGACTTCCCGCACACTTTGGTTCCCACAGGAGCTGCTCTGTCTGTGACATCTGTGCTGTTTGCTGCTGGGAGAGTCTTCTGTAAGCAAGCAGTTTTATGCTTTCCCCGTGCAGTATAGTTTTCTTCTGGGCTGTGTGGTCTCTGTGCGTGTGTGTGTACATGTGCACACATACACTTAAGAGTGTGATGCTCTTCTGTATGTGTGTTAGAGTGTGGGGTTCTGTTGTTTTAGTCGTTTTCCCTCTGTTTGTGTTTCATTGTGGATAGTTTCTCACAGCTGCCAGTGCTGTTCTTTCCTTCTGCAGTATCAGACCTGTCTCAGACTTCGTGGTTTTCATGTCCAAAGTCTAAACCTTTAAATAGTTTGCTTTTGTTGTGTAACATGTTGACCCTTACTTCTAACTTCCTGAACTTCGGGCTTGAACGTCCTCACGTCTCATCTGCTCACTTTGTTTCCCTCTTCTGGGAAACAATCTTTTGTTGGCAAGTGCCCAGTGGCTTCAGAATTGTTCTCCTGGTTTTTCAGCTGTGTCGTGTGGGTGGTAAATTGGACCATTACCCTGTCTTGATTAGAACGGGAAGTTGTGTTCCCTTATATTGTTTATCTGCCCACTTTATCCAGGTAACCGCTTCCTGAATCTACACATCCACACATGTGCACACTGCAGTTTTTCTGAGCTTCCCGTTTTGTTCATGAAGTGTGTGATGTAGTCCTGCTGTATTTTGTTGATTTCATGGATATGTATATGGGTACGCAGGCATATTGTACACTTACGTACATATGCATAATATACTAGATGGGTAGTAATTTATAAGCAGTATAATATATTAGAAACTTAACCTTTTATTTGTGAAATACTCTGAAGAGAGGTTGCTCTCCTGTGAAGTAGTTAGGGATCTTTGTTCTGTGGTGGGCTTTGTGTTTTTCGAGACAGGGTTTCTCTGTAGCTTTGGAGCCTGTCTTGGAACTAGCTCTGTAGACCAGGCTGGTCTCGAACTCACAGAGAACTGTCTGCCTCTGCCTCCCGAGTGCTGTGATTAAAAGTGTGTGCCACCACCGCCCGGATAGACTTTGTAATCTTGTAGGACTGAAAATCACTTTCCAGAAACAGATCCATAGTGTTTTAATAGGGGAGCCGCCCGTGAGACTGAGAGGTGTGGTGTGCCAGAGATCACGGTGTAACTCTCTAGTTATCAACTGTCTTCCCCAGGTTGTTGCTGAAGATCAGTGTGGGTAGAATAAAGGCTTTAGTATGTCCTTATTAGGCACACGCCTTTAATCCCAGCACTCGGGAAGCAGAGGCAATCGGATCTCTATGAGTGAGGCCCTCTATCAAAAAATAAACCAGATTAAATTGAGAAAAATAACTGGTAGCTGGACAGAAAAGGTGTAGCTGCGCCTCTTTTTTCCCTTATAGCATCTCTGAAATCAGAGTGGGTCTTTACATTGTAACAGACAGTAATAAATAAGGACGTTCGTGATTGCCTAGTTACGCATGAACTTGGTGCTAACTGTTCAAGCTAGTTTCATTGAGTTGGATGCTTTATTGTTGATCGTAATTACTAGGTTAGCTACCTTCAGAAGTATCTCCCTGTAGTGAAATATTGAAAAGAAACACAGAGTGACAGGATAAAAATCTGTTCTGTGAGCCTAAAGGAATTCTCAAAATGACAACCCCAAGAAGAAAAAAAAAAAACCAGTGTATCATCGTTTCATTTTCAGCATTTTTCTTTCTGTATGCATGAGCTGTCTGTCATATGAAAAAGTCTAGCTAGATACATAGCTCAGTGGTAGGTGATTGTGTAGTGTACCAGAGGTGCTGGCTGGTTTAGTCTCTAGCTCTGGGTGGAGATGAGGTCTTCACTGACCGTGCTGTGATACATGAACAGCCCAGCTGCTTTGGGAGGAGGCCAAGCTGCAGGAGGATTGCTTGACCTCAAGAGTCTGGGGCTAGCTTGGGGACACATCAAAGCCCTTCTGGGAATATAATGAAGATGGACTCTTTTTTTTTTTTTAAGTTATTTATTTATATTTTATGCACAAGTGCACTGCATGTACACCTGCAGGCCAGAAGAGGGCACCCACCAGATCTCATTACAGATGGTTGTGAGCCACCATGTGGGTGCTGGGAATAGAACTCAGATCCTCTGGAAGAGCAACCCCCCGAAGATGGAGTCTTAAATATTGTTGAAATATGCTTATAGCATCCTGATGTTTTCTGTACATCTCTTGGATTATTTCTCCCATGTTATCATCTAAATTCATATCATTGGCCTAAAATATTCCAGTAATTACTGTGATCTTTTTCTCCAGTGTTTTTTGTTTTTGTTTTTTTTCTTTTTAAACGTAGCTAAACTATGCAGTGGTATATTCTGAATGATAAATCTGCTGGTTGCTTCTTTAATTAGACCTTGGTTAGAATCCTTCAGTGACTCCCATTCTCTTTTTGGTAATTCTCCTTTGCTTTAAGATAAGTCCTGTTTGTTACTTTGCCTTTCAGGGCTGCTTGAGACAGGTCATAAACCTTCCTCTCTGTAGCCTTCCCCTCATGTGGTTAACTGCTTCATGCCTACAGTAGGTCAGTGCCAACTTCCCTGGTACACACCCATCACAACTTAGGAATTTTCCTGGTGAGTTTGCCTAAAAGCTCTGTAGCCCTCATAGACAGTGACTTCATGAAAACCATGAATTTGCTCTCAGATTCTGTCTCCAGAACTAAGACAGTTGCCTGATGAGCATCAAGTTAGCACGTGTTGAAGGAGTGAAGATTGAGTAGCTATGTTTCAGTACAGAGTACTGACGAGGAAGAAAACAGATGCTAAGAGATCTTCACACAGAGAACACAACGCGTTGGTTGGCTGAGGCAGACCCTGAAGCATACATCCAAACAAAGACATCAGTCACTTGTGGGGAGAGTTCAGATGGATCGGACCAGGCTGGGGAGTGACCCTGTTTAGAGTATGACTCAGGGACAGCTCTGGAAAGGTGACTGGCACAAGCTTTTGGGGACTTAGTGCCTGGGTGGGATTTAGGCTGCTTTGGTCAGAGTCGGCAGCTAGTCTGAGCTCCACCTCTGCCAGTGACAGACACGCTGTGGCTCCTGTCTTCTGTTTTTGCCTTTTGTGTCTGTTAGGAGTTTCATTGGGTAATGCAGTCCTCAGCCCTGTTAGGGTCCCGTGTCTGTGGACCTGCTTTTGGTCCAGGAGGTAACGTGGCTGAAGACACAGTCAGTAGCTGCTTCAGATTGGCTTTTCACTTAGCAGTATGCATTTAAGGGTCTTGAGTATCTCTTCATGGGTGTACTGCTCACTTTAGCACCGAGTGCTCACCTGTTGTGTTGGACTGACCGAAGTTGCGACTAAGAAGGATTCCTAGTAAAGGACCTTGGCTGCTCCCAGGTCTGAGGAGTTACAGATGAAGCCCTAAAAACATTTGCATGCATGTTTTTATATAGGCCTAAGTCTTCAGTTTCTTCGGATCTGTGCCAGGATTCTGGATCATTTGTTAAGACTGTGTCTGGTTTTGTAAGTAACTATCAAATCATTTTCCAAAGTGAGCACACGCCTTGTTCTCCCAGCAGCAGAGGATGGGACTTTCTTGTGCTCCATGTCCTCACAAGCGTGCAGTGTCTTCCGTGGTTGGGTTTTGGCCGTTCTGACGGTGTCTGGTGGCGTTTTGTTTTACCTGCAGTTGCTGGATAAAAGAGAACACTGAGAACATTGAGTGTCTTTCAGAAACTTATTTATCACCTGTGTGTCTTCTTTGGTGAAATGTCTTGGTCTGGTATTTTGTTCATTTTTAAAGTTTTTCTTCTATTAATGTTGTTAATAATTCTTGTCATGTTTTGGATGATAGTTCTTAATCACGTATGTCCTTTGCAAATGTGAATCCTGTCTGTGGCTCACCATTCTTTCTCTCCCTTCCCCTCCTCATGTGTGTGCGCGTGTGCGTGTGTTTGTGTGTCCATGTCTGTGTCCTCACCCCCATGGACTGAACCCAGGGCCTTGTCCTGTTAGGCAAGCACTCTTACATTGAGTCATCTCAGTTATTCTTATTATTTTGATAGCTTTATGTTTCAAGTCATGGTTCTATAGTTTCCTTTTCACTCTTAATAAAGCTTCAGCAGGTTTTGTTTTGTGAGAGTTACTGATACTTAATCTACTCCATCACTCAAGGAGGTTCATAGGGCAGACATTTTCTGAGATCTTACAGGTGTGTTACTTTGTGGCCTTATGGAAGATTGGCTGGATGAAAAACATTCAACTTAGAGTCTAGAGTTGTTTTGTCTTTTAAATAACACTTCATTGTTTTGTAGCATAAAATACCCCTGTTGAAGTTTCATATCCGATTTTTTTTCTCTCTTATAGGAAACTTGACTTTTAAAAATGTTTTTAAACAGACAGAAACATAAAATCATATGTATTAATATGTTACTATCATGTTTCATACATATGTATGTTGTGTTGTGTTTAAATCATGTTAAACATATTTAGCTCTTCCAAGTTTTCTATTGACAAAGTTTTTGGAATCCTTTATTATAGGTTTTGGAATAGTCAACACGTTACTGTTTGCAGTCACCTGCATACCAGAGCGTCTTGTTTCTGTTTAACTGTAACTTTATGTATCCATTTTTATCTTGAGTTTCTAATGGAACATTAGGAGGTTTGGGTGCAGGAGCAGGATGGCCTGTGGCCTTCCTTGTGATTGGTGTGTCTTTTTCATGGCTTGCATCTTTTGGAGCTCTCCTCGTTCAGCCAGGTTTTCTCTAGGGCAGTGTTTCTGGAGGCCTTGGCGCCTCAGCATTCCACTGTCAGAGTTTCGCATCACAGCCTTGTCTCAACCAGTCTGCTGTGTTTTGGTGGTTTTCTGGCAACAGGTTTTCCCTCAGTGTGAGGCTGTGCTGTGCTGGGAGAGGCTCCCTGCTCACCACTCTGCCGTGTGTCGCATTTCCTAGCCGCTCGCCGCCTCCGGGATGGAGCATATGGCTGGTCTCATTCACCCGCAAGTGAGGCCTGGGAAACCTTTCTGCTTTTCCCATCTTTTCAGCTACGTTCTTCCAGTTTTCTCCACCGTGCGAGTCCTTACACTTTGAGGTGTGTGTAATGAGTGTGGGGCTGCATCTCTTGCTTCACTGCCTGTACAGCAAGGACACGTTCTCTATAGCCTGAGATTTGCAAGGGATTTCTTCTGCCAGGTTTTGTTGAGGATTTATCATCAGGTTCTCAAGCTTAGGATATTTGGTTTTCAAGAGTTGTCTTTGGGAGATTAAAATCTTAAGCTGCCTTCTGTGACCTGACTAGTTATTACATTGTCAGAGGAACTGAATGACTTGGGCAGAGCTTCTTAGACAGGATTTCTCTGTGTAGCTCTGGGGCCTGTCCTGGAACTCACTCTGTAGATCAGACTGGCCTGAACTCACAGAGATCTGCCTACCTCTGCCTCCCGAGTACTAGAGTTGAAGGTTTGTGCTACCACTGCCCAGCTAGAGCTTCAGATTTTTTAAAATCTTTGTTTGAAAGGTTAGTTTCAAGTGATTTCAACATATAAAATCAAGTATTTTGATGTTTGAATACAATTTTGTGTGTGGTGTGTGTTTGTCACGCATGTGGATGTACATGCATGTGTGTGGAAATCAGAGACTGATAAGGTTGTTGTCTTTTGCGGCTCTCTCATATTTGCTGGAACAGGGTTTCTCACTGAGTGTGGAGCTCACCTGTTTGCAGGCTGGCTAGCCAGTGAGCTCAGGGATCTTTCTGTCTCTGTCTCCTGCGTGCTGGGGTTGCAGGTGTGCACTGCTGTGCCCGTGAGCTCTAGGATCTGTCCGTCTCTGTCTCCTCCATGCTGGGGTTACTGCTGTGCACTGCTGTGCCCGTGAGCTCAGGGATTTGTCTCCCTGCTGTGCCTGCTTTTTCACATGGGTTCTGGATCCAAACTTGGGTCTTCTACGCTTTTGTGGTGGGGACTTTACTGACTGAACCATCTATCCCCTTTAAGTAAACATTTAAAAAATCATTTATTTTATTGACATTAGAAAGCAAAATTGAAAGAAGTTCATGCTTGGGAGAAATAAATATGTTCAGAGAAAAGCTAAAGGGGAAATAGTGTTTTTTTATGTGTTATATTCATATTTAGTCTCTGGACGTTTTCTGGGAGAAATCTAATGTAATGTGTTGATTTGTTGTAATTGTGGTTGTTTGTTTGTCTTCCATCTAGCAGGTACTAGGAGGTGGTATTAATATTTTATAATTCTATTAATAACTATTATATAGTAGATATAATCTCATTTCAGACCGAAGAGATCTAAAACAAAATTATCAATTTCTCATAGGAATTGAAGTTAAAAGATGAAGAATGTGAGAGACTTTCGAAAGTGCGAGATCAACTTGGGCAGGAGTTGGAAGAACTCACAGCTAGTTTATTTGAGGTTGGTCTGTTTATGTTGTGGCCAAGAGCAACATCTCAATTTTAAATGTTGGTAGAATTGGTTTTGTGAAGGAATCTTGAGACGGCTATGGCTAGCTTCATGAGTATTCATAATTCCTGTAAGCAAGAAAATATAATCTGTAATTATAATAATAAAATATAGTCTCTAATTTAAAACAGTGTAAGAAGAAACTACAATTCCATAGGCTATCAGTATCTGGTGGTGTAAACGTGTGTGTGTGAAAGGAAAGGTTAGTAACTCTAGTTTTAAATTTTACCAGTTATTTAGGGACTACTGTGATTTTTTTTTCTTAATTTTTAATTTTCTTTTATGATTGCAAACCCCTGAGGTGTAGTCATTGCTGTAGGGTGATTTGAGAGACATTAGTTGGTACACTTCTTATCTCCTGCTTGCCCTCAGGACCAAGCTTTCTACCCAGCTTTGGTTCTGGATAGCAGTGTCGTTGGCACAGAGACACAGATGCAGGGGGGCGTGTGTGAGGCAGGCAGAGAGAGACGGTAAAGAACTGGCTCCTGCCTGTGGAGGCCACCACGTCCCAGGGCTATGAGGTCAGCTGGCAAGCTGGTCTGAGTTTGAAGGCCTGAGAACTGGAAGAGCCATGTTTCAGAGTCTGAAGGGAGAACAGATTTTCTTACTGGGTGGGGCGGTAGGCTTTTTGTTCTGCTAAGGCCTTCCTCTGGTGGGGTGAGGCCCATTGTGCTTGTGTAGTGCAGTCTGCCTTATAAAGTATATCAATTTGTTAATCTCATCCAAAATACCATCACAGAAATGCTTGATAATACATAATTTGGGTGTCCTGTGATTCCCATTACAAAATGAAACATGAAATTGGTTTGTCCCCAAATACTAGGAGAGAAAAGTAATTCTCTTTTCCAAGTTTGTGAACATGTTCACACGTGTAAGAGCAAAGATCACAGGTGAGGAAATTGCAGTCTGCTTATTTTTGTCTCCTGTGACCTAAGAATAGATTTTATGTTTTTAAGTGGAGAAAAAAGTTTAAAACTCTCATACATGTAAATATGTGGAAGATTCAATACTAATGTGTAAGTTAAAAATCAAGTATTGAAAGTAGCTATAACCACAAAAATTTGTTAACGGAAACACGATCAAAGAAGTGAGATCCGACATCAGCTATAAAGTACATAGCGGACTGGGGAGCAGGTCTTAAGTATCTTCATGTAGTTGAGGTTAATCAGCTGAAAACAGTTATAATGGGGAATTGTTTAGTTTGGATTCTGATAACCAAAATAATAAAGTACTTAGTACACAAAAGAGAGAAAAGAATCAAAGTAATCCAACACACACACACACACACACACATGCACGCACATGCACACCACCAAACCACAATGAAAGTGAACAAGACAAAAGAGGAACAAGGAAACCACAGAATAGAGAGAACACAAGGGCAACATGGGCAGAGTGAGTCTGTACTTAACAATAATTACACTAAATGTAAACAAACCAAGTTCTCCAATCAAAATATACATGGAGATACTCACAGCCTGAAGGTGAATAGGTAGGGAAAGATGTCTGTGCACCTGGTAAGGAGAATAGGAATTGTTGTATTTGAATTGCACATAATAGACTTTCTATCAAAACTGTCAATAAGAGACAGGATCATTACATAATAACAAAGGATCAGTTTGATTAGATGATCCAATTAAATATGTACCCAACAACAAAGCACCTAGATGTACAAAGCAAATACTACCAGAGCTGAAGGGAGAAACAGCAATACAGTAATTGTAGGAGATGCTAATACCTCTTGCATTTAATGGATATATTGTTCAGACAGAAAATCAAATAAAGAAGCAGTAGGATGGATGTCAGTAGACCAGAGGTATTTACAGACATACACAGAACCTTCCACATAACAAAATAATCCACATACTTCTCATGTGTACATGAGCTGTTGTCTAGGATAATTCACGTTACATTACAAAATCAACTATAACTTCAAAAAGACAAAAGAGTCCCAGAATCTTTTGCAGCCACAGTAACATTTAGTTAGAAATCAATAATAAAACAGCAAAGAATACAAGCATGTGGAAACTTAAGACATTTTGAACTTTGGGGTTAAAGAGGGAATTAAAAAAGGAATTTGAAAACTTCTTGAGACAGACATTGAAAATACAGCATAGTAAAAGCTTATGAGAGGCAACAAAAGCAGTACTAAGAAAATTGCAGAGCAGTAAATGCCTACAGAAAAATACAAGAAGATACTCAGCCTAAGATGAGACCTCAAGGAATTTGAAAGAGAACTAAGCTCCAAGTTAGCAAGAGGAAGGAATTGATGGGGTATAGTAGGTATAGAAACAAGGACAAAAAAAGGAAAATATCAACAAAATTAAGTTTGTTTATTTTTCAAAGAAATAATCAAGACTTTTATTAGACCGAGGGGAAAAAAAAAGTTTTAAAAAGAGATGGAAGATATATTGAAGATTTTTTAATGTCTTAAAAGTCCTGTATGTCCTGTATGAAGTTAGGTTCCTGTATGAAGTCATAGAGCCCTGTATGAGGTCATAAAGTCCTGTCTGTCTGTGTTCATAAAATTCAGTATGAAGTCATAAGAGTCCTGTGTGAAGTCATAGAGTTCTGTATGGTGTCATAAGAGTCCTTTATGAAGTCATAGAGTCTGTATGAAATCATAAGAATCCTGTATGAGTCAGAGTCTTCTATGAGTAATAAAGTCCTGTATGATGTCATAGAGTCCTGTATGAGGTCGTCAGAGCCCTTTATGAGTTCATAAGAATCCCGTATGATGTCATAGAGTTCTGTATGATGTCATAAAGTCCTATATGAGGTCATAGAGCCCTGTATGAGGTCATAGAGCCCTGTATGAGGTCATAAAGCCCTGTATGAAGTCATAGTCCTGTATGAGGCCATAGAGCCCTGTATGAGGTCATAGAGCCCTGTATGAGGTCATAGAGCCCTGTATGAGGTCATAGAGTCCTGTATGAGGTCATAAAGCCCTGTATGAAGTCATAGTCCTGTATGAGGTCATAGAGTCCTGTATGAGGTCATAAAGCCCTGTATGAAGTCATAGTCCTGTATGAGGTCACAGAGTCCTGTATGAGGCCATAGAGTCCTGTATGAGGTCATAGAGCCCTGTATGAGGTCATAGAGCCCTGTATGAGGTCATAGAGCCCTGTATGAGGTCATAGAGCCCTGTATGAGGTCATAGAGCCCTGTATGAGGTCATAGAGCCCTGTATGAGGTCATAGAGCCCTGTATGAGGTCATGGAGTCCTGTATGAGGTCATAAAGCCCTGTATGAGGTCATAGAGTCCTGTATGAGGTCATAGAGCCCTGTATGAAGTCATAGAGTCTATGTGAGGTCATAGAGTCATGTGTGAGGTCATAGAGTCCTGTATGAGGTCATAGAGCCCTGTATGAAGTCATAGAGTCCTGTGTGAGATCATAGAGTCCTATATGAGTCAGAGTTCTCTATGAGTCTTAGAGTCCTGTATGTGTTCATAAGACTTCTGTATGAGTTGTAAAGCCATGTATGATTCATAGAGTCCTGTATGAAGTCAGAGTCCTGCATGAAATCTTAACAGTCCTATATGATTCACATAGTCCTTTATGAATCATGGAGTTCTGTATGAAGTCATATTCCAGGCTAATAATACTCTAGAAGAAATGAAGAAATTCTTAGAAACAGTTTATCAAAATGGAATCAAGGTGACATAGAAAGTCACAAGAGACCAATGACAAATGAGTCAGGAATAAACACACAAAGCCAAAACCAACTTACCAGTAGAAGGGTCCAGTGCTAGATGACTTCACAGGTGAATTTTACTAAACAGTAAAACAAAATAATAAATATTTACCCAAAACAAAGAAAACAATGTAAATAAAAGGGCTCACACTTCTAAAAGAATTTTATAAAGTCAGTATTACTGTAATGTCAAAGCCAGGGAAGACATCATGAGAAAAAAACCTATAAGCCAGTAGTCTTGAAACACAAAGGTGCAAAATCTTGAATAAAATGGTAGCGAGCTGAATTTAACAACACATGAGAAGAACCATAACCATGGCCAGATAGGATTTATTCTTGGGGTACAAAGATGTCCGACATCAGCAAATCAGTTGTGTGCCACACTGCATGAACAGGAGATGGAAACCACGTGATCATCTCAACAGATGGAGAAGACTCATTTTACAAAAGTCAGCCTTAATTTATGATGGAATCTTCAATAAAGCAGGTATTCGAGGAATGTTATTCTACTCAGTAAGGACCAAGTAGTAAGCAAAGCCTCATCGTAAGCACTGGGGGAACTGCAGCATCACCAACGAGAGGAAGGATGCAGAGACCAACGGAATTGAGTAGAGCCCAGAAATAAATCTTTGCACTTACAATCAACTGATTCTTAATGAGGGGCTAATAAACACCGGCTGAAGAAAGACTAGTTTCCTCAGTAAATGACACTGGGAATTGAATGTCCACATCCGCGTGTAGATGAGTGAGTTGAACCCTCACACTGTGAGCAGACCCATAGAGTGAACTAAAAGACCTGAAACCACACTAGCAGAAACTTGGGGAAAGCTTCTTGACATTGGTCTGGGAAGGTGTTTTTTTTTTTTTTTTATTTATTTTATTTATTATTATTATTATTTTTTTAACATGAAACCAAAAGCTCAGAAAACAGAAAAAAAATGGTAGAATTGCATGAGACTAAACCTGCACACAGCAGTCACCAAAATTAAAATGCAGTGCCTTGGGTGGAAACCTGGCAAAGTGTGCCTGTCAAGGGGCAATTGTCGAAAGAGCAGGGTCAGCACCGAATGGATTCTCTAATGAGATGTGCGAACAGCGGAAGGTGTATGAAAAGACGGTTGACATCACCAGTCAGGTAATTCCAAAGCAAACCCCGGTGAGATGTTACCACACGCCTGTTAACATATGACAGCATGTGGGCAAGGATGTGGTGCTGTTGGTTATTATAAAGACTAAAAATAGAGCCGGCCGGTGGTGATGCACTCAGGAGGCAGAGACAGAGCTCTGAGTTTGAGGTCAGCCTGGTCTACACAGTGAGTCCCAGCACAGCCAGGGCTATATAGTGAGACCTTGTTGTAAAACAACCACAAAACTACCAAAAAAACCCAGCCTCCCCCCAATTGAAACTAGAGGCAAGCAATCTCACTTTCCAGTATACATCAAAGGAAATAAGATTAATTCTTGCTATCTGTGTTCCCATGTTCATTGCTGTAGTATTATCACCAGCTAGATGTAAACATATATTCATCAATGAATGAATAAAGCTGAAGAGTAGTGTGTGCTTAGATAATATTAAGCCGTTTTTGTTGTTGTTGTTTGTTTTTCAAGACAGGGTTTCTCTGTAGCTTTGGGGCCTGACCTGGAACTAGCTCTGTAGACCAGGCTGGCATCGAACTCACAGAGATCCGCCTGCCTCTGCCTCCCAAGTGCTGGGATTAAAGGCGTGCGCCACCACCGCCTGGCAATATCAAGCCTTTTAAAATAGGGAAATAAGACTGACGCGGCTCTGTGGGTAAACATGCATGCTGTGTGAGCTGTGGACTAGAGTTTAGTCTCTGGTGGTGGATCCTATGGTGGAAGGAGAGTGCCACTCCTGAAGGTTGTCCTCTGAGACACACACACACACACACACACACGCTTCCATGTTATTAAAAATTAAAGGAAAATCTTAGTATTTGAGGTAAGTTGTTCTCTGATTTCTACATGCATGCCATGGCATGCACAAAATTAATAATGTAAAAAAGAAAAAATGCTATTTGAAGCATTGGCTTGAGTTTTATTTAAAAGAAAGAAAACATTAAAAACAATGAGTCGATGATGCAGAGACCCACAGCCAAGCCTTGGGCGAAGCTACAGGAATCCTGCAGAAGAGGGGTTCAAGGGTTCAAGGACATCACAGGAAAATCCACAGAATCAACTAACCTGGGTTCATAGGGGCTCACAGAGACTGAACTGACCATCAGGGAACTTTCATGGGACTGAACCAGGCCCTCTTTACCTATGTTACAGTTGTGTAGCTTGGTCTTCTTGTGGGACTCCTAACAGCAGGGGATGTCAATGACTGTGGCCTGCTTTTAGGACACTTTCCTCTTATGGAATTAAGGGATTGCCTTGTCCAGCCTTAATAGAAAAGGAGATGCCCAGTCTTGCTGCGACTTGGTATACTGTGGTTGGCTGGTATCCATGGGAGGCCTGCCTATATCTGAAGAGAAACAGAGGAGGAGGAGTGGAGTTGGGGGGAGGGATGAGCTACAAAAAGGAGGGAAGGAAACTTTTGATTGGGATGTAAAAACAAAACAAAAAGTAAATAAGCAAAAAGAAATAACCCCCCCCCCCCAAAAAAAAAAGAGGAGTTGGTAAAAACCATAAGAGCCAGAAGATCTGGAGAAGGGCTGTGAAAGCACTGTGTCCACAGCCCTGCCCAGCCTGCACTGCACCTGCGCAGCCTAGGCCTGTTATAGACTGGGAGGAGCTCACGGGACCATACCTCACCCTGGTGAGTTGTTGTCCTCGATTGGTTCTGAGGATGATGCGGTCATTGTCGTTTGTGTAATGCTTGTACACACCAGGGCCCCATGGATAGTTCAAAACATGGTCATATCGATGACGTCGGGTGCCAGAAGTGGGGTGCCAGAAGTGGGGTGCCAGAAGTGGGGTGCCAGAAGCCAGAGTGCAAGACACGACGTGAGAAAGGGACGTGTAAAAGGGAAGACCGATGGGTAGGAGGGAGAGAGGATGGGTGGGGTTAAAGTAGCCAGAACACATTGCACACATATATCAAATTCTCAGTGAATAAATTTCTGATAAAAGTTATGTATTTAAAAAATAATTTTTAACAGTTCTGAAATGGTCCTAAACATACTTCTGCCATTTTGCCCTAGAACTGGTGTTCTCAGCCTTATAAAATGTCCAACCTGACATCTCAGGTAGAGAAAGTTTGGGAGCTGTGGTGTCCATAGTGCTTACGTCATGTCAGCTCCAGAAAGACAGTAAAAGGAAGTAACCCAAACTCTTGGAAATCTGCATTCTGACATTTTGGTGGTTGGCAGACTCACGCCTTACGCGTTATCTTCTCAGATGTTTCTGCCGCATGCTGGTACCCTCTCTTTGGGGACATCAGTCACACCTCTGTATCTTTCATGGCATCCCTCTTGCGACTGGAAAGGCCACCTCATGTCTCACTTGGTGTTTTCTCGTGGCCTTAGTTCTAGTTGTTACTCTGAAGCTTTCAGAGATGATTTTAGAAGTGTCCGCTCTCCCAGTCCTCTGAGAAGCTGGATTCAGATCGTGTAGGGTCCACTAAGAGTCCATCGGCAGCCAGGTCGGCAGGTGCTCTGGCATTTCTGTCTTCTGCATTTAGAGTTCACTGCCTCTTATCTTCGGGGAGATCAGAGTATATAGGTTATTATTTCAGAAATGTCTGCCAGATAGTCTTCTTTTTCTTACCCCAGAAAATTTTAGCAAATCCGCAACAACTGTTGTTTTCCAAAGGAAAATGCCGAGCTCACCACATCCGACAGTTCTTACAGACTTTGCCAGATAAGCAGCGTGATGGTGCATGAAGTATCTCTGTGTTCATTCCATTTCATTATAAATCATTGCTAGTGAACATTTGATTATTTAATGTCATCTGAGGTTCATGTTCACAAGACAAGCTGCTGTCCACTGGTGCCTACCACAAGATCAAATGAGCAACTGTGAGGGAGATCTCCTCCCTGCCCCTTGGCAGCTCACAAGCATGGTGGAGTCATTGGACTTTGTGTTTATTAAATATCTCTTAATCTCCTTTGCATAAAGTTCTTAAATCCGAACTCCGAAATCCTATGTTGTCTGGATCCATTTTAATCTGTTACACAGATTGTTTTGCAAAAGCATAATCTTTAAAATATGGGATCATGTTATTCTCTTCCTTAAAACAAGACTTCATCTTTTACTTGGAGTAAAGTCCGGGATTCTTACCCCGATTTTGTCCCTTCAATGTCCCCTGAGCACATGCTCTTTAGGAGCGGGGCCTTTGTCTCTTCTCGCTCGTCACAGCCCAGAGCAGTGCCTCATAAAGAGAAGTCAGGAGTAAATATTTATGACTGATAGGCAGGTCGATACCCGCAGATTCTTGCAGTTTCATTCTGTCGCTTTAGAAAGTGAAGGCCACTGAAGAGAAGGCAGAGTCCCCTCTCCAGGTCTCGCTCTGCAGTCCGGTTTCCACCCGTATCGCTTTCTAAGTGTTTCATTGGAAACTGAAATTCCTCAGT
Organism: Microtus oregoni; assembly: GCF_018167655.1. Classification (NCBI taxonomy): domain Eukaryota; kingdom Metazoa; phylum Chordata; class Mammalia; order Rodentia; family Cricetidae; genus Microtus; species Microtus oregoni. The sequence continues at coordinate 66,884,625 of NW_024543060.1, forward strand.
TGTCACTCCTGTTGAGGTGTTGGCAGTTTGTATACTTTTCTGCGGCTAGCGAGCGATACGCATGTGTCGTGACTGAGAGTTACAGACCCTGGTCACACGCTCTTAGCTGGCTTTGCCTGCAGTCATTCTCTGTTTAGTGGTCGCAGTCCTGGCGCGGGAGTTTGTTGAGGTGGTCGGACCCACCTTGGCTGCCACCGTGGCCAGTAGGTGCTAAGTGGAGAGGGCCTGGTCCTCCTTTTCACGTCCTCTCTTTTCCCGTAGAGGACATGGAACGCTCAGATCCAGGGTAGACCTCGGCACGATGGCTGTGCTCCCGTCATAGGTGGCGGCTGAAATGTGCTTTGAGAATGAATGCTGAAACACTTGGTCTCCAACCTTTGAGTGTTGCCTTTTTCAGGAAGCTCACAAGATGGTGAGAGAAGCGAACGTCAAGCAGGCCACGGCAGAGAAGCAGCTGAAGGAAGCTCAAGGGAAAGTGAGTCTCACTGCTTAGTTCTGGACTGGGGGGCCGGTGGGGAGCCGGTCAGCACCGTTGCCAGGGCGCCTCAGCAGCCATCGGTGGCTGTTCTGACCGGAGAAACAGTGCTTATTCTACATTTAGAGACTGCAGAAACCATGAGTCAGATAACAGGTGCATTGACACTGGACGCCGGGGTGCATTTATATCTCAGCCCCCTTACTTAAAGCCATGTAAATCACATAAAAGGGTTCAGTAGGCACATTTTAAAGTTAAGCTTATTTTCTTAATTCTTTGGGAAAGAAGACCCCTATATAGATCTTATATTAGGAGTGAACTGTAAGCTAATCTATCTTAATGATTTTGAAAATTCACATTAATGTTACGTATTTTTGACTGTTTAATTTTCTTTTGGCATTGCTGGCATTTGAAGCCAAGCCATATGGAAACCCAAAATCCTTGGATTATTTTCCTTTAATTAGTCCACTGAAAATACAAATTTAACTTAACGTTCTGCCCTTGAAAGTGTTTTGACCAGATTGCTAATGCTGAGCCGCATCTGTTGTCGAGCATGTTGCTTGTGTGACCGTGCTGATTTCTTTTCAAGATCGATGTACTTCAAGCTGAAGTGGCCGCCTTGAAGACGCTCGTGCTGTCCAGCTCTCCCACGTCACCAACACAGGAGCCTCTGGCGGCTGGAAAGACGCCTTTTAAAAGGGGACACATGAGGAATAAAAGTGCGAGCGGTGCCATGAGTGGCGGCCACCAGGACCTCAGTGTGATACAGCCGCTGGTGAAGGACTGCAAAGAGGTAACTCGCCAAGGGCTGTCCTCTGATCATGGTTAATGTCCGTCATGGAGGTGTCCGTCGTGATTTTTTTTTCCACCATATTTTTTTTTAGTACAAAATATGCAATATTAAGATGGGGGAGGCTTTATCTAGAGCTGGTTGTTTTCAGGGATCCTTCCCTCCTGTTCTCTGCTGGCTGGCCTCAGAGTCCCACTGCAGATCTGGTAAGTTTCTGCCTTTCCCATGTTCATTCAGGGAGCAAACTGGGATGTATTGTACAAGAGAAAGCGGGTGGCTTTCACGTCCATTAGAGCGGTGTTAAAGTAGGAAATGAGATGATTCTCTTGAAGATTACTGTTTGCTCTTTTTATTCAAAATCAGAAGAAGAGTTTTGCGTGACTAAGAAAGTTCTAGATTTGATGCAAATAATTAAATAAATAGTTAAATAAGAACACAAGAGAACCCAGAAGTAATAGAAGCCTTACATTTTAAAAACAAAGATAACTTGGATACCTTTTATTTTGAAATGTGTAGAGTTAAAGTTATGTAATTATTAAACATTGTTTTGTTATCATCTGTGGTCAAATCTGTCTCTAAGAGGATTGGTCAAGAATTCTGGGAATATTCCTCGTTTTCTTCAAAGCTGTAGTCATTGTTGAGTTTAGTTCCTGCTGAAGAAGCTGTTGGTGTTTATCCAGTTAGTTTGTGTATAGAAGCCGAGTGACTAAATTGAATTACTGAGGTTAACTGTTGTAACTGAGTTACCTTTGTTCAGTTATTAATAAAAATATGGTAACTCGAAAAGTTTAGTGCTTGTCCATCTTTGAATATAGCAAAATCTGAAATTCGTATTTGTTTCTGTTAAATTTCTAACACACTTCTTTAGTGGTTACTTTAGTTCTGATTTCTTTGACTTTAAATAAGTGTGCTTTTAAAACAGCTTTTCTTGTTGTTCTCACCCAGTAAGTGTGAGGGATTTTCTCCTGCCTCTTACAGTAAACCTTTGTAGATGACTTCTCACCACTTTGTAAACTTCTCTAGTTTTGAAATTCATATGAATAGGTCACCTGCACCCACTTCTGATTTGTGGTCACACTTTATATCCTGGTGCTTTGTGAAAACATCAGCAAGTTTTAAACACACACAATTTTACTGAAGCACGCCCTAGGACAATGCTTTTCAACCTGTGGGTCATGATCCCTCTGGGGTTGAACGACCCTTTCACTGGGATTGCCGAAGACCATCAGAAAACACAGATGCTTACATTATGATTCCTAACAGTAGCAAAATTACAGTTAGAAGTAGCAGTGAGAGTAATTGTATGGCCGGGGTCACCGCACCGTGCGGAACTGTGTTAAAAGGCCCAGCATTGGGAAGGCTGAGAGCACTGCCCTAGGACAGTTTGTAGCAATCTGAAGTGAGGTGGAATGTGTCCACGCTTCTGCAGAAAACACGGAAGGGCTCTCAGTCGCAGCGATGTTTTGAAAGCTTTCGACACACGTGTGTGCAGACGTGCACAGTGCAGGGCTTTGGGTTCTAAATAGTCCAACTGAATTTGGGCTTAATTGTGTATCTTAGTCAGGGTTACTATCGCAGTGATGAGACACCTTGACCAAAAGCAAGCTGGGGAGGAAAGGGCTTCTTCTGCTTCCGCTTCCATGTCATGTTTCATTGTCTAAAGGAGCCAGGATCCTGTCCAGGGGCTGATGCAGAAGTCATGGCGGGAGGAGTGCTGTTCACTGGCTTGCTCAGCCTGCTTTCTTGTTAAACCGATGGTACCACCCACTGTGGGCTGGGCCCTCCCCCATCAATCATTAATTAGGAAAAAGCCCCTTGGCCTTGCTTGCCCACAGCTCTGTCTTGTGGACCATTTTCTCAGTTGTGGTTTCCTCCTTTTAAGTGACTTCAGCTGTCTCAAGTTGACATCAAAATCAGCTGGCACACTGTGTGACTTTGGGGGAGCCATTTTATCTCAAGTCCTAGCCTTATCTATAAACCGGGCGTCTTCATGTCCGCCTTGCACCACTCAGGATTAAGTGTTTAGAAAGTGCTTACGGAAGCATGGTTCCCGAAAGAGTCAGCTTCTAGGAAGTGACTCTATTGCCTTTAACTCTTTCATTTGATAATTATTCACTCTCCTGCTTCGGGGCTTATTTCCATCTTCTCGATTAACTTCACAAGTGAATTTGAAAATCTTAAATATTTGTCTCTTAATATACATTACCCTCTTGCCTGTAGCTTTGGCTTAAGACATTTATGGATTAGAATGAGATGGCCATGGTTGACCTTTAGAGTCTGAAGGAGAGAGCATGGTGCCCTCAGCCTTGCATTTCTTTAATGTGCGCTGCACCTCTAGCTGTTATCCCAGGCCAACGACAGCCGACAGCACGTGCTCACCTGGTGTTCAGCACTTGCGAGCATGGCCAGGAGCTCTGCAAGGCCCAGGGCGGGGCTTGTGCAGGAGCTGCTCGGTGTCAGCAGGTGGCCTGGAGTGGCCTCGGTAGGAGATCCATCCAAGGGTCTGTAGAGAGAGGTCTTAGACTGAGTACAGGGAGCCAGGAGAGGAGGGCCAAGAGGAGGCGTGGCTTGTTTCTGCTAATCCAGGGTGATGCGGTGGTCAGTGGAGGGCCCTGTGCCTGCTGCTGCTCTTTGCCCCGTTGCTGTAACGCAGGTATTTTAGGACTGTCTTTAATAAAGAGCAGTTCTCTCCGTGTTCAGCCCACACTAGATTTCACAGGCCACACTCAGTTTAAATAAACTAATAAATAATTAGATTGGCTCCAGATTGATAATGTTCAGAAAACACTGGTCAGCAGCGCCTTTTATATTCAGGACAGTCTGTGTCTTCAGAGAGCCCCAGTGTGGCTGGGCGTAGTGGTAGGGCTGAGGCATGAGTCTAGTCAGGGCCAGTCTGCTGACATCGTGATTCCCAAGACCTGGGTATATATAGTGAGCCCCTGGCTCAGATGGGGAGAGAGAGTAGCCGCAGTATTGGAGACCCACGAGGTGAGGAAGACGGCAACGTCTGTGAGCTCCATAGGGGATGGATCGTACCCAAAAGCTCAGCCAATCATTTTATAAAGAAAAATGCTATCATATATTACAGGACAGTTGAATTTTTATTATTTTAAATGAAGAACATTTCCTTTTAATGATATTTGCATTAGGGCTTGCTTTATCAAGTAGTTTTTATTTGTTCTTTAAGTGGCTTTTGTTTGCTCTGATTGTCAGGCTGATCTCTCTCTGTATAATGAGTTCAGATCTTGGAAGGATGAGCCCACGATGGACAGAACATGTCCTTTCTTAGACAAGATCTACCAGGAAGATATCTTCCCGTGCTTAACGTTCGCAAAAAGTGAGGTAATTTGTTTTTCTTTTTTTTTTTTTTTTTTTTTTTTTTTTTGGTTTTTCGAGACAGGGTTTCTCTGTGGTTTTGGAGCCTGTCCTGGAACTAGCTCTTGTAGACCAGGCTGGTCTCGAACTCACAGAGATCCGCCTGCCTTTGCCTCCCGAGTGCTGGGATTAAAGGCGTGCGCCACCACGGCCCGGCGTTGTTTTTTTGTTTTTCATTTTAATAGAAATGCATTCAGATCTTTTGTGCTTCTGCTCTCATGTTCCATATTTTAATGTCTTACATGTGATTGCTGTAAAAATGTCATGTTTAACATTTCCTCCATTTCATATCAGGACCCACGATTCCTGCCGTTCTGAACATATTTCTTCTCTCGAGACGAGGCTCAGAAGCACTGAGATGTGTACTGTGTTAGTGTGGCGGGCAGATGTGTACGGAAAGAGGGCTAGCTGCTTGCTTCATACACACCCAGGTCCAGTTTTCAGTTTAAGCCAAGTTCTGTACTTGCTCTGGGACAGGCAGTTACGGGCTCATCATCACACGGTAAACACGTGTGAGGATCTAGGGTGTGGTTTTGAGTTAAGTGCTGGGCTGGTCTCTGCAGGGCTGTGAACTTGATCTCCACCTTGGCCAACATAACCTAAACCAGAGCACCAAGTGTGTCTATAAATAAACAGAAGTACGGTGCTAACGTGGCCTTTGTCATAGAATTAAGAGGAAGAATAAAGTAGGCAGATAAAAATCATTTCAGAGGATCAGGAATTGTATAAATCGTATTCAACTGAGAAGTCATAACTTCAGTTTGATCTTATATGTGAGAAGTTTGTCTTCAGATAAATGGCCTGTCCACTGATGTTTAAGGAATTCAGTCCTGAGAGTCTTAGGGAAGCCTTTTGAGGATCGAGCTGTAGCGAGCGTCCTTGTAAGGAGAACTGCAGATGAGCCCCGCACTGACCGGCGTGTAGGCTGTGCGTTGTCGGCCATTCTCGGTGCTGCTAACCTCCCCAGAGGAACTCAGGCCTCACTGCCCGTTTATCAGAGGAGACTTATACTTGATTTGGGGGGGAAATGTCAATTTTTTTAAGCAGATTTTTATGCCTATAAATACATAAGATGAAAAAATACATAGCTAAAATTAGTACATATTGCTAATGCTAATATAAATGACTGGAATTTATTGTATAAATTTATCAGGATGTGGCATTAGGATACTAATTTTGAGGTGGCTTTTGTAGTAGATGTGTAATATTGGGTAAGGAATGGAATTAATACCTTTAATCCTCTTCCAGTTAATACCAAAAATTCTTCCACTGTAACTTAGTTACCTATCATAACTGCTTGATTTATGAAAGTAATAAAGTCAGGATTGTGATTTGAGCTTTTTGTCCCTTCTCTTTGTAGTGTCTAAGGCCAAGTCTGTGAAACTGAAAGAAGACTAGCTTATAAAATTATTATCTTATTTTGAATCTTACCATCGTTTAATTCTTTTTGTTGCTTTTTGTTTTCAGTTGGCTTCGGCTGTTCTGGAGGCCGTGGAGAACAACACTCTAAGCATTGAGCCAGTGGGGCTTCAGCCCATTCGATTCGTGAAAGCCTCAGCTGTAGAATGTGGAGGACCAAAGTAGGTTTTTCCATCCATGCCTTGTGGGAGCGAGTGAGTTCTCGAAAGTTTTTGCATTGTGGTATTTATTGTGTTCATTCATTTGTGTGTTGTAAGTGTGATTACGTTTCTCCTCCTCAGTTTCTTCTTAGCGCCTGTGGCCCAGGGACAAATCCCCAGAGGGTACTGGTACTTTTCTTATTTTCCTCCAGACGAAGTTGTGGTCCTGTTTAGTGGAGAAAGGTGTGTGGTTCACTAAGAGAATGAGGGCGCATTCTTAGATTTCAGTGTGGCTATGGAGAATGAGAAGTTACCCAAGGAAAGGCCCTAGTACAGACTTAAGGTGGGAGCTGGGTGTGTGCTAAGGCCCCTTCATGATGGAGCACAAGCAGGGATGCAGGGAGACTAGGGATTAGAGACAGTTGTCTAACGAATTGTAGACCAAATTTTTGTTTTGCCAGAGAGAGCGAGGGAGAAAGAGAGGAGAGAATGAATGAGTTAGCTGTGTACAGTTGGTATGTGTGTAAAATGCTTCAATTTGAGGATTGCCATCAAAGCTGATTTGGAAAGGTACTGACTTAGAACTGTTCCTATGAGGACTGAAAGCGGCACCAGGAGCTGGAGAGATGGCTCAGTGGTAAGCGCTCCCTGATGCTCTTGAGAGAACTCCCACTCAATCCGAGCTCCCACATCAGGCAGCTCACAGAGACCTGTAACTCAGATCTGCTACCTCTGACCTTCATGGACTCTAGCACTTACGTGAACGTACCCACACACAGACCTACACACATAAACATGATTATAAAAAAACAACAAAAATAATTTGTTCCTACCTTCCATATTATTTCTATAAAAGATTCCGAAATTGACAAATAGTTCTGTTTTGCACATATGACAGGTATTTGGAAATTATAAATTTTCAAAGGAAGAACCACTGTACTTCATAGCAGGGCAGCCTTTCCTATCCAGTCCTCTGAGAGGGCCTCTGAAGAGGGTTTTGCCCAAAACTCAAATGTAATTGTGCTTTAACTTCGGTTCTAGGACTGGGTTGCTGTGGGAGACTGGAAGCCCCAGGAGCCCACAGAGTAAAGTCCTTGACTCATCAGGGCTGTCGTGAGCCTGTTGAGAAGCTGTAACGGGCTTCTGTTGGCGCACACACATTCTCAGGTGGTTGCTTGGCTAGTGTAGCTGGTCATGTGCATGTTCAAGTCACACATCTCCTCAGAGTGGTAGTCTGTGTTAAATCCTGCTGTGACACCCTATAGCACAGTGGCCTCTAACTTTAGGGGAATTTATAGTATTAAATTCTATAGACCCCAAAGTGTTTTCCTTTTGGCCCTGCAGCCTCTCAAATGGAAAGTCAGCTGGAGTGGCAGCAGTGCCCGTCCTTTGGAGGTCTGCTCATACCTTATTTTAAATACAGTATGTGGCAGTTTTTTATTATAGAACTTGCCTGTGCTTGCAGTGTGTCTTACTTACTATACATATGAAAGTATACTCCGAGTGATGACAGATGGCGATGTGGACTTCCCAGGTTCTAGTAAACGAGTTAGGTAGGCTGGATTTAGGGAGGAATTTACCTCCAGTGCTCATGTGGCCCGGCAAGCGGAATGTGGACTCGAGACGAGCGCTGTGGGAAGCACGGGAGCAGTGGCGTGTTCTACTGCAGCTTCAGAGAGAAGGGCAGGTCGGCATCGAGTCCGGAATCCAAGTGTGCTGACTGACTGTATTAGCGTTTAGAAACGGCCAGCTGTTTTTAAAGGCACGTGGAGAAAAGCTTCTATTGGGGCAAAGATGCACATCCATACTGCGCACACACAGAAAGACCCTCCACAGAGCAGAACGACACTCAGCGAGCCAGAGCTTGGGCCTTTCTTTGAAGGGGATATTTTTACTTTATTATTCTAAAATTTAATACCTGAGACCACTTTAGCAAACTCCTTTTAAAATGAGACAAGATGTTAAAAGAAAAAAATATATTTCCAGAAGAATAGGTGTAACTTTTTTTTTTAATTCAAGGGTACTTTTCCTTCTGAATAAGTTATACGTTTTGCAACTTACAAGAACTTCCAGTAATTGAACCTTAAATTTACTGACCTCTGATCCATCCCAAGCTAATTGTTAGTACTTTAAAATATTGCCAGAGACCATTAAAGCAATTTGTAGGTGTGTGTGTGTGTGTACGCAAGCACACACATGCACAAACAGTAAGGCAAAATTTCTTTGAAAAAAATTAAAAGATTTGCAGGGCCACCTCTAAAATCATATTGTTCCAAATAATATATTTTACATTTGGTTTCTCACTGTCGAGGAACACTGTGTTATGTTTCTTTTAGGTATAACCAAAATCTAATGTAGTTCATATAGTTGTTTTTCTTTGTCGTGTGATTTACAGTGTCATGTCAGGTACGATTGGCCACTTAGTTTCACTGAGTTATGCTAATTTTGTGTAACCAGAGACTGGTAGTTGTGTCTTCCCAAGATCCCAGCTGACAGTTGCCAGCGGGGCTGCTGCAGCCAGCCTGATGTTTCCCTCACAGAGCCTATTTCGCAGGCAGTCAGTGGCTACTTGGGGCCAGGCTCTAAAGAGGCGTACCCTCAAAGAATGTATAGCCTAGGCCAGCCATGGCCGCAGGGAGAAAGAGTGGTATGAGACGGGCCTCGCTCACAGGTGTTGAGGTTTGTGCATGAAGGGCAGCTTATTTCTTTATGCTTCTTTACTAAATGCAACAAAACCTACCAATCAAACACACTCCGCTTGGCAGCTGTCACCCTGCAAACCATTAGCGATGGTTTTTAAGACTTGGATAATGTTGATTAGATTCAGCTAGGAAGCTGAAGTTACGTTTGCAAGTGGAGTGCTGGCCTGCAGCTGCTGATGCATTTGTAGATTTGCCGTCAGCTGGGACGTATGGACAATACCCCAGGTCTCTTTGTAGAAGCATGGTCAGTGTTACGGTCGTAAGTTTATACCGTAATGTAAGTCCCACAGGGCAGGGACTTTGTCTTTTCGTCACGGTAGTCCGGCACCCAGAACAGGCCTGACACATGTTAGGTTCTCAGATATTCTCTGTTGTAATGAAGAGACAGCTTGTTAAAATGGGGAGGGGGGATGGGCAAATGCTTTTAATTATAAAACAAAACTGAACTTTGTTATTTTGCAGAAAATGTGCTCTCACTGGCCAGAGTAAGTCCTGTAAGCACAGAATTAAACTAGGGGACTCAAGCAACTATTACTATATTTCTCCTTTTTGCAGATACAGGGTAAGTGGCTTGACCTTGACGTTTAATAATAATACTGTTTGCTGTGCCGGAAACTGACTACTGATGACCTCTCTCCCTCTTGGCCTAGATCACTTCTGTGTGTAACTTTTTTACATACATTCGATACATCCAGCAGGGCCTTGTGAAACAGCAGGACGGTGAGTGTTCTTGGTTCACTGTAAACATCTGCAGCGCAGTTTAGCCGGTCAGGACAGGAATGGGAGAAGGAAGCCGCTGCTCCCCAGTCCACTGAATTTCCCTTATGGTCCTAGTTAAAATGGTTGGATACTTTAGAAGAGAATATGTCTTCTAAAAGTGAAGTTTTTAGTTCCCTCTTTTAACTCTCGAGTTTTGAGCAGAGCCAGTTTTACCTCACTAGGGATACATGACAAAGCAAAGTGTGAGTGGGAACGGTATCTGGAGTTTACTGAATTTATCCCTGGAGAGATGAAATGACAGCTACTTGGAAGCTGAGACAGGAGGATAGCAAATCGAAGGCAAGCGAGAACTATAGGATGAGTTCAAGGCCAGTGTAAGCAAGTTAATGGTATCCTGTCTCAGAAAACTAAACTATTTTAAAAATATTGGAATGGGTATAGCTCCGTGGTAGGGTGCTTTATTAGAACGAGGTCCTAAGTTTGGTTGCTGGTACTTGGAGGGGTGTGTGTGTGTGTGTGTGTGTGTGTGTGTGTGAAAATGAGCAAGCTCTAGAAGTGGTCAGATTTATTTTTATTGATGGAAAGCGTAAGAGGCCAACCGTGAGTTTCCTGTGTGTTCTACTTCCGTGTGTGATGATTCTGAGCAGAGAGAAGATGCCCATCCTGAAGCAGCAGAAACAGATCCGTGAGCTGTTGTGATTGTGTGAACACTTCAGCGTAGCCTCCAGAGCGGCTAGTGGACTATAGAACTCAGTGTTCCCTTAACTACCCAGCGTAAGGGCTGGTGCATCACGACAACTTCCGAGCACACTTGCTGAGTGCACGTGACTGTTGCAGGACGAAAGGAGCATGCGCTAGGTCAGGAAGAAACCCATCTTTTTATATTTGACATTGTAGAAAATGTTTCCACGTAAATTTTCATAGATGTTGAAAATGTTTCTGTACTGCAAAAGACTAGTAGAAGCTGATTCTTTTCAGTCACATACCCTAGTGAAAAGTTTACGGGAAATTAGGTGGGCAAAGACTTAGTTCAGCCATTATGACTCTGGTATACGGAACTGTGCCTTATTTATTTAGAATTACATGTAATTTTAATGTATAAAGGAGGCATGGGATCAGTCTCTAACGTTCGAGCTAAAGACTATGAAACAGAATTAGTCTGTGTGTAATGATTTTTGTAATTTTAATAAAAACACCTTTTGAATACCTGTTGATGGATAATATGATGCAAATTTTCTCCTTGTTACAAGTAAAAGATTTGGGGAAAGTCTGAAAATAATTCACTTGTTGAAAATAGGAGGAAGTGTCTTGAGTAAGAGTGACAGATGTGACAGCCCACTAGTCTCTGTCAGTGCTCCAGCACACGTTATACACCATGTGCACCCTGTATACAAACCTATTCATTATCTAAGCCTTATATTTTTTTTTTAAAAAAAAGGGTTAGGGTCAGTTAAATCCAAGGCAGAGTTTCTCAGCCTTTGTACCTTAATCCCCAAACACAAAAGCCTCAAAATAAGCATTATTACATTGAGCATGGGTGCAGAGCCACAAGTCGGAGCCACCCGACCTCCTAGTCAGAATGCAGGTACAATAAAAATACTACTTTGCTGTGTGTAAGATCCACGTGAAACCTTTTCCTTTCTTGTTTATTTTGCTTTGCTTTGTTTTGTATTGAGAGTCTCACTGTAGTTCTGGCTCTGCTGGAACTCTTTGGGAGCTTCCTCTGTTGATCAGGCTGGCCTCCAACTCACTACTCTGCTGTCTCTGCCCCCCGCTCTCTGGGATTCCAGGCCTCCACCACCACAGCAGGCTCCCTGTGAAGCCTTTTAACTTTGGGTCTGACCTTGGGCTCTTTCCCTATGGTTCTCTCATTGTGTCTGTTGTGTAAATGGTTTTGTTTTTTTAAATGTGAACCCTTTCTTCTCACAAGCATCTCAGATAAAGGATACTTGTATTGACATTTTGAGCGTGGGTAATTGTGTGTGTGTGTGTGTGTGTCTATTGGGTGTGTTATGGATATTTTACAGAATCTCTGGCTTCTCATTAGATGGCAGTAGAACCTCCAAATTCAACAGTGAACAAGGTATTCAGACATTGCCAGATGTGCTTCGGGGGCCAGATCCCCTGATGAACACTGACCACAGTGTGTGTCCATCACAGATCCCCCTGATGAACACTGACCGCTGTGTGTGTTGATCACAGACCTTACATGGCTTTGGAAGCACACAGCCCTTTTTTCCCCACTTGCCTGGAGTTTAAAAAGGAAGTTTGGACAATGGAAGTGTGCAGCTGAACCCCAACATTTGCTTTTATTTCTAATCTGAGCCATCCAGAAGCTTCCCTTTATCTCTTCAGGGAACATTGCTGAATTTTCTGTGTTCTGGGAACCATCCAAGGAAGAGCGCACCAGGGTGGAAGACTCGCTGGTTGTATAATAACCTATGATAATTAGCCTTAGTGTACTCAAGGAGGGGATGGGATTAGCCTTGACGCTAGACACTGAAATGCCGGCTTTTATTACGTTCCTCAAGACAAAACTAATACTGTTCTTAATGACTGGTGAAGCTGGGGTGTCCACAGGAACACGGAGAGGTTTGTGAGAAGCATTTCAGCTGCTCCTGCGTTGTCCTTGAAGCTTGAGCAGTGACTCACATTCTGATTACATGTCTCTTCTCCGTCTGTGCAGTTGATCAGATGTTTTGGGAAGTGATGCAGCTGAGAAAGGAGATGTCGTTGGCGAAGCTGGGATATTTCAAAGAGGAACTTTGACACCCTGCGTGGGGCCGTGCGTGCGCCTCCCTGGACAACTGAAGAATGGCTGAACGTTTTTATGGCTAATATTTATTCCCGAGGAGAAGGCCCAAGACTCCTGGTCTCTTGCAGATTACACTAGGAAGTGCTGTGATTTCTTTTAAAGAGACTGGGCTGTTCTCGCTTGTCCTTTAATGGACCACACTACGAGGAGTTGCAGTGTGCTGGTGATGGCCATTCAGCACTGCAGAGCAAACCACCAAATAAATACCAGACCGAGTGTGTGTCTCTTCCTTAGCTCTGACTTGGCTTGGAGAGTTGCAGAAGGCAGTGGTATTTCACATTGCACTCCTCTGGGGAGCAAGGACGGAGCTGTGTGCACAGGGCTTACTGTGTGTCTATATGTGTGTTGACATTCAAACACAAGGGTTTATTTACAGAAAGGTTTTTTGTTTTCCACCTGTGAGGTTTTTCTTTTATTAATTAATTAGGTTTTTTTTTCCCAGCCTGTTGAGTTTTCCCTTCCTCCTCTCCCTGTTCCTCCCCCCCCCCTCCCGCTCCATCCACTCCTTCTCATTTGCAGAAAGATTACTGTTACTCAGCTCGCAGTGACCCAGTGAATCCCTTTATTGTCATGGTATGTCAAGTAGAAAATGAAGGGCGGGGCTCTTCCTCTGGAGGAGCATCTGAGCATCCTGATGTAGGGGTTCACATTATGCAGTGAGCGCTATCATGGAATTGAAGGAATATTAAATAAATAAACGGTATCATGCTCTAAAAAGAATGATATCTGCCAGTTCTGAGCATCATCTGATCTCTAAGTTTTAACCAAAGCGGACACGAAGACACTACTAACCATTTCTACCAGTAAGAGAGGTTCCTGGTGGAGACAGTGTCGGGATGCAAAGGAAAGACGATCCCACGGCATTGTCTCCAGTGAGAGCACAACCAGTCCTGGCTTTGAGATGTTTCTTACTTCTATATGCACAGCTCCAAAACAAAAAGACCTCTTTGCTTTATTGACTGTATGTGTGGGAATGTTTGTGTGTGTGCGTGTGTGTGTGTGCGCGCACTTGTGTGTGTATGTGTACGTATGTGTGTGCGTGCGCATCACACTCGTGCCTGGTGCACAGAGAGGTGAGACCTGGAACTGGAGTTGCAGACAGTTGTGAGCTGCCAGGTGCACGCTGGGAACTGAACTAAGGTTCTCCGCAAGAGTCTCGAGCCATCTCTCCAGCCTGTCCTTCCTGCTTTAAAAATGAGGAAATTTTCCCTGTGAGTAAACCTCCACATATTAAGAAGTTTTTTTACAATTTATGTATTTATGCGGAAGCGTGTCTGTGCCTGTGGAGGTCACATGACAGCGTTTGGAGATCTGTTCTCACCTATGTGGTTTCTGGTGATCAGACAAACTCAGGACATCAAGCTTGGTGGCAACATCAACCTGGTGGGCCGTCTCTCTGGTGCAGATCTCCACCCCCTAATCACTGTATGTTCATTGTAATTAAACAGTCTGTTTCTAGAGATTGGGTTGCTTTCAGTTCTTTACCCATTATGTCGTTGTGGTGAGTCACTTTGTGTATGTACACTTCCATGGCCACGGTGGGGTTTCCTGTATGTTCATGCCTAGTGTTTAAGAATGTTTGTTCTCATGGCCAGATAGATTACCCATGAGAAATCTGAACCAGTCACAGAGCCCACCCGCAGAATCAAATCGAATGTGCTCGTTCAAGGATTCAGAAGATTTTCCACAAAGAACACTTTTGGAGACAGTTGTTAAATAAGAAAAACAAGTTCAGGAGATGCTAACTTTGAAAGGAGAGTGGAACCTTGCGTGTGGCTTGCTGGTAGAGAACCTCCCTGCCATGCACAAAGCCCTGGCTTTGGTCCCTCGCACCACAAAACATCCAAACAAACCAGATACTTGGGGAAAGTTCGTTGATGTCATAAATGAGGGAACCCACAGGGTGATAGGAGCAGCAGGTCTGACTATCCTGAATTGACGCTTTCCAGCTTCAGTAGCGACAGTGGGCATAGACCAGGAAGCATGGAGTTTGGACAGATACTTGCTAGAGGTAACAGTATCACCGAGGAACAATAATAAAAATGACTAGAGAAGCAGTGTGACAAGCGACGTGGAAATGAAGATGCGATAAGACGATAAACTTATAAAGTTTATCATTTGAAAAGAGTCAGTCAAACTGGATCCCAGTGTATGATCTATAGTCAAAGTGCAGGGCATAGGCTGGAAATAGAAGAATGGGGGAAATGAAAACGGTAATGTTCAAACAAAATGGTGTTTATGGCACATGTATTTATATGAAAATGCATGTATCTATATGATTAATAGCCCAAATAGATAAAAAAGGCCCTTACTCCTGTCGTTTGGCTCCTGTACCCAGCCTCCACTGCAGCATGCCCAGGGTGATGATCCGCAGCAGGCAGGGCCGTGCTGACAGATTACGATGGTGAACGACACAACAGGGCTTTGGAGTCTTCTTTCCTGACTCCTGCCCAAGCAGACACTAACCTTGGACCTCTCTGGTCCTCTCACCAGCCAGACAGTTGCTCTCTGAAGCTCTTAAGGGATTGACCAAGAGGACTTTGAGAGTCCCATTGCCTGGTATTGGATGTCCAGTGATCCAACCCCCCAGACAGCTAGTCTCCAAAGTGTAACTGAACTTCCTTCTACCACATTGTCCTGTCCTGTGTACTTCAGTTGACAAGGTCCTAGGACCCTGGAGAGCTGCCGCCAACCTTGACGGGCACCTGCCCAGGCAAGGTGTGAAACCAGCGTGGGCGGGCGTGTCCCTGCAGCCGGAAGTGGCCTTGTTCACTCCTCACAAGTAGCAGGAAAAGCCGCCCTGTGTCACGGTAACTGGGTAACTGCCATCTCAGGGATCATCAAACAAACTTTACATATAGTGAAATACCCAGGGGACGCTCCTCCTTGTGGAATGTCCTCTGGGAAATCTAGAAGATGCTGACATCTTAGACATGTAAAAATTGTTGATATGCGAGGAAAATCTTGATAGGAGTATGGTCTTTGGTAGCAGCTCTGTAAGAACAATGGAAATTACCAAATAAGTAGAAGGGGAAACAGGAGCAGGGATGGTGAAGGCTTCCTTAAACCGGAAGGTCAGGTTTGGCTCAGAACTCTCAGGTGAAACAAACGAGAAAAAGTATGGGAAGCAGCTATGTGAAAGAACCTTGAGGCAGCCAATATCCAGTTCTTGGAGGAGGCTGAACATGACATGGAGAAAAATGATGGGGCACTGGAGGAGGGTAAGGACCATGCAGATTGTGGTTCTGCTCACCGGGGAGTGACTTGCAGACAGATGGATTATCCCCATCTTCAGAGACATCTAGCCACAAGTGGCCTTTGGCTATGCCAAGAGGGTTGGTTTTGACGCTTTTTCTAAGAAAGGGGAAGTGTTAGGAGAATATTCTGATAGCATTCATCATTTAATTAATAATTCATCTTAAAATTTGGAAGAGAGCTACACAATGCTACAAAGACGAGGCAGAGGGAGGGGATGAAGTACAGCTGAGTGTCATGACCCTGCCTAGAATCCTTCCTCCCCAATTAGGAGGCAGGAAGATAAAGAGTTCAATGTCATCCTTAGCTGCATAGCAAGTTCCAAGCCAGCATGAACTGAATAAAATTACAGAAACTACGCTCAGGGAAGTGAAGGAAAGGACTCTGTGGACCACCATAAAGTGAACTGAAGAACATGAACAAAATTTTAGGCACGTTTATCATGGAGAAAAAACAGACAGAGACAGCCAACATTGGGAATGGAAAGAGTCGCCATTACAGATTCTGAAGACACTAACCAGATGCAGTGGGTATCGTCAGACATGTCAGTTCATGTGAGAATTGAAAGTGAAAAGGTTCCAGGAAAAAGTTGATGAAGAAGAAATAAGCCTTACTATTCTTATTAAAGGAGAGATTTTTTTTCTTATGTAGCTTTACCAAGAAGAATGGATTATTCTGATATGCAAATTTACCCAGAAAATACTTAAGTTGCCAGCTACAGCCAAACTATTATCACCTTGATATTAACACCAGATAGAGTAGCCGGGCGGTGGTGGCGCATGCCTTTAATCCCAGCACTCAGGAGGCAGAGGCAGGCGGATCTCTGTGAGTTCGAGGCCAGCCTGGTCTACAAGAGCTAGTTCCAGGACAGGCTCCAAAGCTACAGAGAAACCCTGTCTCGAAAAACCAAAACCAAACCAAAACAAAACAAAACACCAGATAGAATATATATGAGGGATGAAAAGTATGGGTTTGTTATAGTCATGTACCTAACACACTGACCAAATGAAATCTGAGGAATGCAGCAAAAGCGGTGTATTAGAAAATTGATCACCTTTGCTGTAGGATAAAAGTAAAAAGCCAATTGATCAATAGATGGGGAAAAACTGATGAAATCGATACCTGTCTCTTTCAGTAAGAGAGTACTTTCACTAAAAAGATGCCTGAAAACCCTGTGATCACTGTTCTTGGGAGAAGGACATGAGAAACAGCTTGAAGATAATCAGCTGGAGAGAAAAACACAGCCATGAAGAAAATCTCATAAGACCCCGCCCTTGGGGTGGAGAACTATAGGCAACTAATTAATGACGGCTGAGAGTGGGGGACTCCATCTTCCCCAGGGTCAGCCCCCAAACATAACAGCTACATTAAATGGACTCAACAAGTTGTGTTTATAAATCCATGTGTATGTCTAGATTTAACAATAAAGAAAAGAGTCCATGAATTTGAGAGGGGATGGGGGACATGCAAGAATTGGAGGGAGGAAAGATGGAGGTGGAAATAGTTGTAAATACAGTACTGACATGTAAAATTCTCCAAAATATGAGCACTCACATTGGGCATCTCACACCTGCCTATAATTCTAGTTCTAGGGGATCTCATACCCTCTTCTGGCCTCTGGGGGCACCTGGACTCATGTGTGCTTACCCACACACAACCACACAGTTAATAAAAATTAAGTTAAAATTCTTCAAAATCAAAACAAGGATAATAATTTTCCTCATTTTAAAAATCTGACATAGTAATAGAAGTGTTACCACAACATAGAAAGATAAGAATAAAACAGCCTAATTAGGGCTGGAGAGATGGCTCAGAGGTTAAGAGCATTGCCTGCTCTTCCAAAGGTCCTGAGTTCAATTCCCAGCAACCACATGGTGGCTCACAGCCATTTGTAATGGGGTCTGGTGCCCTCTTCTGGCCTGAAGGCATACACACACAGAGAATATTGTATACATAATAAATAAATAAATAAATAAATAAATATTTTTAAAAAACAGCCTAATTATTGAAAAGGAGATAGGCTAAAAGGAGCTTGCAGATTATGTGGTTGTATACTTAGAAAATCCCATTAAGAAATCCACCATCAGATTGTTAGACCTTAATTGGGCAGTTTACTAAAATTAAGAATCAATATGTAGTTGTAAATTCAAATGCTTGTTAGTTTTGTACAGAGAAGGTGATAAAACTACAAGACAGAGATGAAATGCTTGTGGCTAGAAAACAAAAAACCTGTCAGTTCTTACTGAATGATTGGTAGTGTTCTTCTTGGACTTGACAAACTGATTATGAATATATGTCACTGAGTACAAGATAAAAAAAATGTCGAGGGACCAATGGGAAAAAAGAAAGAAAGTCTTTGAACCCTACTAATAAGGCTGGAAATTAATGCATTAGAGCAAAAATGGGCAAACCATCCAGTCCACAGCTCTATAGCATATTTGTATACATATTTATGTACATATATTGTGTTTATATTGATAATCAGGCATACTATAGATCAATGATTCTCAACCTTCCTAATGCTGTGACCCTTTTATACAATTCTTCATGTTGTGGTGACCCCAACCGTAAAATTATTTTTCTTGCTACTTCATAACTAATTTTTCTACTGTCATGAAATGAAATGTAAATACCCAATATGCAGGATAGCTGATATATGATTCCAAAAGGGTTGCAACCCAAAGGTTCAGAATTAGTGCTATAGGAGAATAGTACAAGTGTCCATGCAATGAGACCAAACAAACAAAACAAAACAAAAAACAAAAATGGGGGCAGGCATAAGAACTTAAATCTTCCTCCACACATACAACTTAAGTATCTTGAACTTTAGGGCTTCTGATGTACAAAACATAGGAGAAATATATTTTAAAATACATGTGAATCTCTTCCTTAAGAATTTAAAGCTGAGGCAGAGAGAAGTCATAAAAGATAAGTATAAAATAAAATTGGTTGTGTTATAAATTCCTTTAGAGCTTTTGTCCAGCCCAACTCCACACAAGAGAAGACATTTGTCAGGAGCATGGATGTATAGAGAGTTGAGACTGGTGGCTCATGCCTATAGTTACACAGGAGGCTGAAGCAGGAGGATTTTAAGTTTGAGGAAAGTTTAGAAAGTGTGGTTTTGCTGGAGGGAAGTATATCACTAGAGGCGGGCTTTAAGGGATATCGCCCCCTCCCCCAAATTCCAAGTCCATTCTCTACTTAGTGTTTATAGTTAAAAGATGTCAGTTCTCAGCTTCCTGCTCTTCCCACCACAATGTGGGATTCCCCTCTGTATTCTGTGAATATGTTTTATTACAATTGTTCAATGGATAAAGAAGCTGCTTGGGCCTATGACAGCAGAACAGAGCTAGGTGGGGAAAACTAAACTGAATGCTGGGAGAGAGAAGGCTAACTCAGTGAGATGACATGTTCCTGGCAGAGGAAAAAGACGCAAGCCACCAGCCAGAACCTTTCTGGTAGGCCACGAGCTTTGTGGTAAAAATATAAAATAATAAGAATGGGTTAATTTAAGACGTAAGGGCTTGCTAGAAATATGCTAGAGTTATTGGTCAAACAGTATTGCAATTAATGCAGACTTCTGTGTGGTTATTTTGGTTCTGGGCAGCCAGGAATGAACAAGCAGCCTCCTACTACTCTACCATGTCTACTGCTTATTACCATTCATCTGCTCCGCCATGATGGACTCTAACCCTCTGCAACCATAAGCCAAGTACACTCTTTCAACTGCTTTTGGTAATGGTATTTTATAGTAACTAATGCAGGGATGTAGCTGAGTGGTAGGTACACCTCAAGCCCTAGGTTTTACAACAACAGGGCAGACAACCTAACAGAAAAAATGGGCAATAGACTAAGAGTTAATTTTCCCCCTGAAGTAAGAAGTACATAAATGACAATAAATATTTAAAAGATTTTTATTCTCAATCAGAGAAACAAGACCATAGTGGCATATTTAAATAGATTAAATTGGCAAAAATGAAAAGACCTAACAAAATCCAGTTTTGAAGATTTTAATCAAAATGATCGGTCATGTATTGCTAATGTGCCAATTTATTTATAGCCATTGTGAATAGCCATTCATTTGAAAGTTAAATATTTTAAACAAAATAAGTAATTTTAGAAAGAGGTATAGTTTATGTTTTCTATCCTACATGGAATTGAGATTTTTAAAAGAAGGAAAAGGTCTATTTGAGACTAGTGAGGGGCTTGTGTGAAGGGAGCAGGAACATAAAACACCTACACAGAATTGTCATAATGAAATCCATTGCAATTAATACTTGACAATGATTTAAAGGTAAGAAAATGGAAATAGTTAAGAATTTGTATACTTGCAAACAATCAATTTCACTCTCATTTTTTGAGATAGTGTCTCACTATGTAGTCCAGGCTAGCCTGGGACTGACTTATTGTATATACCAGGCTGGTTTGATCTCATGACAATCCTCCTGCCTCTGCCTCCCAAACACTTAGATTTGTGTGAGCAACTATGCCTAACAGCAGTTCCACTATTAGTTGTATGCTCAAGAGAAATACTTGCACACATATTCCAGAATATATATATATATATATATATATATATATATATATATATATATATATATAAGCATGTTTTAGAAAAAAAATCAAGGGAATATTGTAGTGGACTGTGTTCCTGGCTGCCCAGATTCCTGAAATAATCCCACAGAAACTGTATTAATTAAATCACTGATTGGCCTATTAGGTCTAGCTTCTTATCTCCCAGCTCTTACATATTAATTTAATCCATTTCTATTAAGCTGTGTATTGCCATGTGATTGTGGCTTACTGGGTAAAGTTCCAGCATCTGTCTCCTGTGGGGCTACATGGCTTCTTCTAACTCCATCTTCCTTCTCCCAGCATTCAGTTTAGTTTTCCTACCTGACTCTACTCTTTCTCCCTATCACAGGCCAAGACAGTTTCTTCATTAACCAATGGTATTCACAGAATACAGAAGGGAATCCCATGTCAGTATATCTATAGGGGGATATACGTTCACATAATGGACTCTTGCATGGTACTAAAATGTATAAATACTGGCTCTTTGCAATGTGGTAACTTAATAACAGAATGAAAAGGCGACTGTCAGAAAACTACATATAGGCTACTCCTTTTCTCATAAAGGTTAGCTGTAGAGGTGTGTATGTGCGTGCGTGTGTGTGCGCGTGTGTGCGTGTGTGTGCGTGTGTGCGTGTATGTGCGTGTGCGTGCGCGTGTGCGTGTGCGCGCACGTGTGCGTGCGTGTGCGTGCGTGTGCGTGCGTGTGCGTGTGTGTGCGTGTATGTGCGTGCGTGTGCGTGTGTGTGTGCATGTGTGTGTGTGTGTGCGTGTGTGTGTGCGTGTGTGTGCGTGCGTGCGTGTGTGTGCGTGTGTGTGTGTGTGCATGTGTGTGTGCGTGTGTGTGCGTGCGTGCGTGTGTATGCGTGTGTGTGTGCACGTGTGCGTGTGTGTGCGTGTGTGTGTAACTAAAATTTTTAAACTACAAGGTAGTAATATGGTTCAGGAGAGTGGTCAGCTGTGGGCGTGGGAGAGCTGGTGAAGGAACAAGTACCTGCACAAGTGTTTGTCAGTGTGTAGCCTCTGCCCCGGGCCGGAGGTTTATAGGTTCTCATTTGTCTTTAAAACATGTGCGGAAGAAGGAACGAAAGGGAAGCACCATGGCCTGTTGGTGCCATGTGAGGAAGCGAAGCCTGTGACTGGCAGATCATGTGCGCATGCATTCCCTCACAAACCCCTGCACTATTGAGCAGGACCATTGAATTTGCTTTCCATTTTTGCTTTCAGTTGACTTGTGTGAAGCTGAACTTGCTACAGGAAATGAAAAGACAAGTAAATCACGCTCTGTGTGTGTAGTCTAGACGGGCTTCCACACTTGGTCTGCACCTTTAAAAGCAGAGCTTTGAAGGATAGACTGTGTGTACCGAGGAATGTAATTCTCCACCCTACATTTGAAAATATCGGACAAATTCCTTTTATTCTCACAAAGCTTTTGAAATAACCCAGTCTTTTTGGCCACCCATAGAAACGATTATATTGTTGTGTGCCCTTTCTGAGGTTAAAGACAATAATAACTCTATTTTTTTGGTGGCTAAATGGATTTACTTGGTGAAGGTGAAGATAGAGACTGTGTACAGGACACAGAAGAGATAAGGCTGGGCATTTATTGCCCATTTATATAATTATATATGTCACTAAGGACAAAGGTCCTTAAAACAAAGACCAGAGGCAAAACAGAAACAGTTCCTGAACTAAGAGAGATGGATTGGTCACTACTTCCCTCTTGGTGATTTTTTTTCCCCCCTGTGTGGTCGCAAGCCCTTTCATCTTATAATCACGCTTGAGAACTTAGCCGTCTTTACAGGCTCAAGTTTGATGGCTGAAGAGATGCTTCCCGTCCATAAAAAGAATATGGAGATTTCCCGGAGTGTTCACGGGCTTTGAAGCCCCGAGGACAACACCTATTTCCTGAGGTCTGGCTGCTTGCGCTTGGAGAGGAAAGAGCAGCATGGACATGCTAGATGAGAACGAGGCCTTGCGGCAGTTCTTTGAAGGTAAGAGCCCAGGCCACCGCCGTTTCTGCTCCTGAGCTACGTCTCTGCCCACTCCCACTGTCTCTGCCGGCTCCCACTCTCTCTGCCGGCTCCCACTCTCTCTGCCCACTCCCACTCTCTCTGCCCGCTCCCACTCTCTCTGCCCACTCCCACTCTCTCTGCCCACTCCCACTCTCTCTGCCCGCTCCCACTCTCTCTGCCTGCTTTGCTGTTGGAAGGGTGCTATCAGATAACTCCCGAGTGGAACGACGGGTTTTATTTGCTCCATTGATAGCAAAAGTCAGTGATACGGGTAATGGTTTTTTAAACACAGGATTCCATCTTCCTTAGCTTGATTGGTAAATGAGTCAAGAAAGCGCTTGCATTATCACCCACCTGTGTCTTGTTGTTAGGGCTCATTCCTTCCAATCCTTTATGTTTTAAAAACGCCAGGTCTGTCCTCTTTCTAAAGTGGCTTTATCGTGTAACAAAAAAAAAAATCTTAATTAAGATATATCATTTTGAATAATTAATTTCAAATCAGCCTAAAACAGCAAAGGAACCCCAATTGCTGCTCCCATCTTTCTACTTATTCTTAACACTTGAAAAACAGTAGCTGGAAGATTGTTTGCTTTTGCAGTTGAGTTTCTCTTCTCCCTGGTGGAGTTTGACCAACGCCAGCATTGTTACACAGGCTTTCACCCTGCCCAAAACCTAAGATGGCGGTGCAATTGCTCCTATTTCATCGGGAGGATAGACTTATAATAGTGGGTCGTTTGAAGAAAAGATCTTGCCCTCCGCTGCCCCTTTATGATGCATGGCTGGGAGAGTCAACTTTAACCCGGCTCAGGCTTCCTCTGGAAGGGAAATGTGGTCGAGTTTTGACAGGGTCCAGGGTGTTTCACGGAAGGTGCACTGAGGGGGTCTAGGGTGCACTCACTCAAGAGCAGGCAGCAACACACTCAAAGAAACGAAGTTAGCACTATTGTTATTATTATTATTATTATTAGTTTAGTGAAGGGTGCGGCAAAAAGAGATATTTAGAGGTTGGAAAGCATTAAAACCTGAAAAAGGCTGAACGCTAATGAGTGACAGTCACAGAAGGCGTGGGAAGGTAGACTCTAGGTCACAGCCAAGAGGAACTGACACCATGAGGGAGTTGCCATGGTTTGGGTTTTGCCGGAAATGGCAAGAAAGTCAAGTTAAGCTCTGAGGTTCGCTGAGTTCCTTTGGTCCTGCATTCGGTCCCCCAGAGTCCTGCCTGCAGCGGTGGCCAGGCTCGATATCGTCCATCTGGGCTGAGCTTGGCATGTGCTCGATTCACCGATGCCATTTCGCTGTTGTTTTCTGCGGTTATATCCTGTGGAACTGTCGTTTGAGCGGTAGGCAACAGCACTTCAAGCCGCAGCCATGCTTTTCTTTTAAAAGAGAAACCACTGATTCTTTGTACAAGCAAGAGAGGTAGACTTTGCCTCCGAAGACCGAGGGAACCAGGTCTCTGGTCTCTGCTTTTCCTGGAAGATCTTTAGATTCATTCACATGATCCGCCTGCTGTTCCTGTTTGTCATAGAGATCTCGATGATGCTGTTTCCATATATCTCTTCTGTAGTTATTGGAATACTTAGTTGCCATAATATATCATCATCATCATCATCATCATCATCATCATCATCATCACTATCATTATTACAGTTTCTTTTTTAGCCTCAAACTAAACGATGCAGCCTCTCTGATGGGGAAAGCATCTGCGTTCCCCTCCTTTGAGCGCAGAACAGGAGAGTTGGCGAACTTGGGGGAAATACAGAGGCACAAGCCCCCCAAATCACAGTTAACTGCCAATTTTTAAAATTCCTTCCATGGTTTAGCAAACATCAAGATCTCCTTATGCCCCGTCTCTCCCACCTCTTTTAGGTGGAGGCTAGCAGGGTGGGGAAACTTTCCCCTTAGGTTTTCGTGATTTTCTTTCCCTGGAACTTAAAGAATGAAAACCTTTAGAACAAGGAGAGCAAGACCAGATAGGGTGCTGTCGTCAGGAGGGCTGCGGTCGCAGCCATATTCCTGTTGATCGCTCGTTTTGAAACAAATGCAATCTTGCATTTAATTTCATTGCTTATTAGTGACCCAGGACTTAGACACAATTACTCACTGAATACATTTGGCATACCCACTTTTAAAGAGTGATTCAAATCTTTTGGGGAGAGGGATTTTTAACCTGAAAAAAAAAATCCCCCTTTTCTGTTTAAAACACTGTCAAAAATCATTCTGTTCTAGTACTATTTAATGCGTAAATTGTAATATAAAGATATATTTTAGTTTACGTGTATGCGTGAGTGTTGGCTTGCACAGCATCTGAGCCTGGTGCTTGTAGAAGTCAGAAGAGAATGCTGAATTTTCTAGAACCAGAGTTACAGGTGGTTGTGACCCACTCAATGTGGGTGCACAGAACTGAACCCACGTCCTTGGCAAGAGCAGCAAGTGCCCTTAACCATCGTGTGTATGTATGTGTATTTTTTTTATTTACTCAGGTGTGTGTTTTGCTTTTTTATTTACTCAAGATCTGAAAAAAATCAAAGCTTTTGACAAATTGTAACACATCTGAAAGCAAACTTTCTCTTTACCTTGGAGTTTTTATTCCAAATAAGACATTTTTCCTTCTAAGGATTTTGGTATTAAAGAATTTAAGTTGACAATATAATCTTGAGTTCATGCTGCTGCTGGTATTTGTGTTAAAGTGGCTTACTGAAATCCAGCTCCCTTGTAGACATCAGTGGGAGAGACTTCTAGAACTCCAGGCTGTGCAAGGGCAGGGACTATCAGAAACAGCTTGTCTGGAAAGCTGCAATCAACATAGCTTTGAACATTTCCAGGCAGTCATTATCACAAGAGGGCAGTGAAGACACAGGAAAGACAGAAAAAGCTGCTATAGCACTGGTGCTCAACCTGTAGGTCATGACCCCTGCCTAGGACCATTGGAAAACATTTACCTATTTACACTACAGTTCACAACAGTAGCAAAATTACAGTTATGAAGTAGCAATGAAAATAATTTTACGGTCTCCATAACATGAGGAGCTGAATTAAAGTAGAGGGTCACAACATTAGGAAGCTTAAGAAACACTGTGCTGTACACAAACTCTTTGAGAATACCACGGCAATGCAAGGTTCAAGAGAATGCAGAACGTTGTGGAGCAGAAAAACAATGACCCAGTTTTTACCTAGATTAATCTTGAAAGGCTCCAAGGAAGGCGAGCTAGATCTGTTGAGTAGAGGAGAGAAAAAAACCTTGAAACATGCTTGCCCTATGCAGCATACGGCAGTTACCCCGTAATACATGCAAAGGACGAGTGAAAGAACAGTGTGAACCCCATTCCTGTCAACCAACAGCTGTTGAGTCCCAACTCCATTTGAGGCCATCAGCAAGTTCAAATGCAGGAAAAGAAGGAAAAATCGCCCAGCGGCAGAATGGTCTAGTGACTGGAGTAGAGGAAGTAGACACAGGGAATTGCTATTTGGTGGAAAGACTTAGATGCCCTTATTTTCAGAGATACAATGACAATTGCCTTGAGAGCTTCTTGTGTATTACTTCTCCATCGGCTGATGTTTCTGGCTTTCCAAGAGAAGGGTCAGAAGCCTGGAACCGCTGAGTGCAATGTACAGGGCAGACATGTCTTACTGCTGGAGCTGGTTCTGGGCAAGGCTTTCTTGTGGGCCAAGGATACCATCCACTATCAGCTGCTAGCTTCTTCATTGTCTTTCTCTCACACTGAGATCCCCACTTTGTCCCTGTCTCAAGCAATCAGTGCCCTTCTGCTTGCTTCCTTCTGCCCCCGGCAGAATCTCAGGCTCTCACAGAAGAAGCAAATGGCAAATGGCCTAAGACCATCTCCCTCCTTGGTAAGCTCATGAGTTCCAAGTGCTTTCACGGAACACTGATGCTGTTTTGACCCAGAGGGTCAAAAAGGTTTCTCTTCATTGATGGGAGACTCGGTAAAGCTCTGGAAGCTAGACTTCTAGACACGGTATTGCCTCTGGTCTGAAGTTCCTCTGAAGAGACTGAACTTGTTTAATATGCAACATAGCTTTTACTTTGTTGTGGAGACAGCCTGGACCTTCCAGGAGACGGAGCGAGATTAAGTCAAGGACAGAAAGAACCAGCCAGATCCCCCGAGTGATTGAAGATCCTTAAGCAAGATATTTAACTCCGATCTTAAGTGCAAGCTTCTATTTGATGTGGGCGGTTGGTTAGAAACCATGTAAGTGGCATGAGCCATGCAGAACAGACTAGTGATGGGCAATTTCGAGTTTAAACTGTAGCACAAGGATCAGCGCTGACTTCGGCCACCTGTACACCCATCGCATTTGAAACCTATTGGTCTTGTCAGCATCTTCCCTCAGATAAATCCCCCCAAGAGAAGGATTTCTTCGCCTACCTCGGTGTTAGTGGTGTCATCCTTCTGGCTTTGAGTCAAGCCTGGGTATCTGGCAGACTTGGCTGTGAGTTGGGTTGTTCAACACACAGGCGCTGACGTAGAAATGACCTAAAAAGGGAGGCGGTTGTCTCCACCATCACGCCCTTCAGGGCTTACACCTGTCCAGTTTGCCATTGCTGCTGTGTGTTTTTGTTTGGGCTTGAGTTTTGGTTTTGTGAAATGATGGTTTGTTATGTAGCCCAGGCTGGCATCAAACTAAAAATCCTCCTGTCTCCAGCTCTCTAAGTGGTGGGATTTCAGGTATGCTTCACCACCTCCAGCTTTTGGTATGTTTTAAACAAAGTACAGAGGGTTATATGACTTTACTCTTTAGCGTTTGACCTTCTCATGAAACATAGAGTGTACTATGCTTATCATCGGTTATTCTTGCTGATCTGCAGCAGAGGTCCGCAAGCTGTGACCTAGAGTTCACATCTAACTGGAAGCCCGTGAAGGCCAATAAAGTCTAACAGAACACACCTAATCACACCCATGTTGCCTACAGCCGCTTTCATGCTCTGATGGCAGAATTGAGACCATCTGGGCTGTAAAACCTAAAATATTTGCCATCTGGTCCTGTACGAAACATGTTTGACAGCCCCTAGTCTGCATCCTAATGATCAATAATAGTTGTTATTGATTGAGCATTTATGTTCTGAGTATGGGATAATAATTAAGACCATGGACTTTGAGCCAGTCATCCTGGTTGTGGAGTGTGGTTTTGCAATGTGCTGTTTCTAGGATGAGTAAACCTGTCAGTCCTTATGTTTCCCAATGTGTAAAATAGAAGTGATCATATCATCTCCATTTGTGGTTTGTGGCGCTATGCCGGTGCAGAGAGGTCAGTAGTTTTTGCTATGCTTATTTTTAGGGTTATCTTTTTTGTTTTTGTTTTTTTAAGTTACAGAGGTTCCAGACCATGTTTTCTTCTCCCTTGTGAAACTTAAGATTGAAATTAAATAGGTTAAATCTTGTTTAAGTTCATCCAGGCAGCAAGTGGCTGAAAGGTCACTGCTGAGGCTTCGGCTATGGACTAGACTAATAACTTGACAGGATCATGAGAAAATGTAGCTTCATTGAGATGAGAACAGGTAGAGGAAAGAATAGCTAGAGGTGAGAACAGCTGGAAGTGAGAACAGCTGGAGGTGAGAACAGCTGGAGGTGAGGAAAGCTAGGGGTGAGAACAGCTGGAAGTGAGAACAGCTGGAGGTGAGGACAGCTGGAGGTGAGGACAGCTGGAGGCTAGAACAGATGGAGGTGAGAACAGCTAAGGGTGAGGACAGCTAGCGGTGAGAACAGCTGGAGGTGAGAATAGCTGGAGGTGAGAACAGCTGGAGGCGAGAATATTTGGAGGTGAGAACAGCTGGAGGCAAGAACAGATGGAGATGAGAACAGCTAAGGGTGAGGACAGCTAGGGGTGAGAACAGCTGGAGGTGAGAATAGCTGGAGGCGAGAATATTTGGAGGTGAGAACAACTAGGGGTGAGTTGCTTTAGGCTCCAAGGGTGATATTGAAGCCATCAGCAACTATGGCACTGGAGAGAGGAAGAGAGAAAACGGAGACTCTCCAAAGAAAAAGAAAAATGAGCCAGAATTTGGTGATGCCGCTAACAGGAGGTAGGCTAGTCATTTGCCATGTGACATGTGACCTGCAGCCAGGCATAGTGGAAAATTCTGGAAGCAGAAATGAAAAATAAGAAAAGGGCTTCTCTCACTTGCAGGCCTGAGGCACACGTGTGTGAGAAAGCCACCTTTGTTTGAGATGACCCCTAGTTCTACTGTTTCTTACTATGCATGGAGGCTTGTTCTAGGTCCTAACCTTCATAAAATGTGTTGAAAAATACTCCCAACTCCCCAGTTATTTACCTTGGATGTTTCTCCATAAAGCAGAATTGTTGGCACATCAATATTGTTAGGTTACCTGCTATAAAGTTTGGGTGTAGGGGAGGATTGTTTTACTCTAAATCAGTGGTTCTCAAAGGGGGTAGCAACCCCTTCATCAATCTTTATCTCCAAAAATATTTACATTACAGTTCATAACAGTAGCAAGATTACAGTTATGAAGTAGCAATGAAAATATTTCTATAGCTGGGGTCACCACAACATGAGGAACCGAATTAAAAGGTTGCAGCGTTAGACAGGGTGAGAACCACTGCTCTAAACCCATCTGCTCATCTGCATCCTTCCAGTTGCCCCATGTTGAGTTGCATTTCTTCGATCTAGAAAAGTCCAGAAGCCTGGGATATAATTCCAGGTGGAGTAGGATGGAAATGTGTATTTGTGAATGGTCATATTTACAAGAAAGCTCCCGGCTCAAGAGCCCAGATGTAGAAGGGATAAGGTGCCACTGAGATTGTCCATGATTACAGTTCAGAGGTTTAGTCCATTTTCATTATGGTGGGAAGCAAGACAGCATGCATGCAGACATGGTGCTGGAGTGAGAGTCCTTACGTCTTGATCCAAAGGCAACAGGAAATGATCTGTCTCTCCAGGCATGATATGAGCATATCTGAGACCTAAAAGCCTGCCTCTACAGTGACACACTTCCTCTGACAAGGCCGTACCTCCTAATAATGCCACTCCCTTTGGGGGCCATTTTCTTTCAAACTATCACTATCTATCTATCTGTCTGTCTATCATCTATCTATCTATCTATCTATCTATCTATCTATCTATCTCCTATTTATCATCTGTCTATCATCTATCTATATATCTATCTATTATCTATCTTCTATCTAAGTATGTATCTATCATCATCATCTGTCTATTATCTATCTATGTATCTATCTGTCTGTCTATCATCTATCTATCTATATATCTATCTATCATCTATTTGTCTATATACCTATGTATCTATCATCTATCTGTCTATCTATCTATCTATCTATCTATCTATCTATCTATCATCCATTTGTCTATATACCTATGTATCTATCTGTCTGTCTATCATCTATCTATCTATCTATCTCCTATTTATCCATCTGTCTATCATCTATCTATATATCTATCTATTATCTATCATCTATCTAAGTATGTATCTATCATCATCATCATCTGTCTATTATCTATGTATCTATCATCTATCTATCTATCTATCTATCATCCATTTGTCTATATACCTATGTATCTATCATCTATCTATCTGTCTGTCTGTCTCCCTACCTACCTACCTACCTACCTACCTACCTACCTACCTACCTATCCATTCGTCCATCTATTTATCTATATGTGGGAGCATGCCACAGCATGCTTGTAGAAAATGGAGAACTTTGCAGGTCAATTCTCTCCCCCACAATGTGGGTCATAGGGATAGAAAGAACGCAGGTCATTAGGCCTGGTGGCAAGTGATGAGCTATCTGGATTTCTTCTTTTAATGCTGTTTCTACTTCCAAACATTCACCTACCTCTCCCGTTTCATCCCTAGTCTCTCACAAACACCCACTGTCTTCACTTTTCATCTCCCCTTCAGTTTTGGCACACTGTGATCTGGCTTCTGTACCCATTTATTTGCAATGTCTTCCCATTGCCAGAGTTTATTGGAAGTCTTTAGCCCGGGTCCTCTGAGAGTTGCCTGGGTCCCACAGTTACCTTCTGTTTACTCATGCACACACTCTCCTCCTTGCTATCCTTGCCTCTGGCTCTTATCCTGCTTGTTCCTCTCACTCCCTTGAAGTCACCCAGCCTCCTCCATGTCTGCTCCAGATGGCTACTTCCGAAGCACAACCATGTGAGTGTCACAAGCTTACCCAGGGGTTCCCACTTCTTAGCACAGCCCAAGCTGTTGATAAGTTCCAGGCCTGTGCTGACAGCTCCTGAATATTCCCATGCAAGCTGGATGCCCCCGCTCCTCATCGAGACTGCGCTGGCTCCTGTGTACTCTTCACTTCCCCAAACCTTTTCCTGCTCTCTCTCTCTCTCTCTCTCTCTCTCTCTCTCTCTCTCTCTCTCTCTCTGTGTGTGTGTGTGTGTGTGTGTGATAACACGGCACTGGAGACTGGGAAACTTATGAACGAGGTGCATTCATGTATCTCGGTTCTGGAGGCTTGACAGCCTAAAAGATTAGGACCTGGCATATCTTGTCTGGTGAGGGTGCTCTTGTGTCCTCATGTGGCAGAACGCAGAAGGGTGAGAGAGCACGCTGGATGAATACTGCAGGAGATCTTTCTATCAAGAGTGTTGGTGAGGGGCTGGAGAGATGGCTCAGAGGTTAAGAGCATTGCCTGCTCTTCCAAAGGTCCTGAATTCAAGTCCCAGCAACCATATGGTGGCTCACAACCATCTGTAATGGGATCTGGTGCCCTCTTCTGGCCTGCACGCATACATGGAAGGAATGCTGTATACATAATAAATAAATAAATATTTAAAAAAAAAGAAACAAGAGTGTTGATGATGATGATACCTGGGCTGTTATCAATATCTTAGCAGTTAAGAAGCCTGAATGCTTCTCTAGAGGACTGGGCTCGATTCCCAGTATTCCCACGGTGGCTCACAGTCATCTCAGTTCCATTGAGTCCAATGTCTTCTTCTGCCCTCCATGGACACCAGGCACGCTGGTGGTACACAGACAGACATGCAATCAAAACACCCAGAATAAGCCAAAACATATACTAGGAATAGAAAGGAGTCTTGGGGGGAGGGGGAGGAAAATAGGAGGAGGGGAAGAGATGGAAATTTTTAATTAAAAAAAAAACTATGCAATGTTTCGAGTTGTGAAGTAGTAGGTAAAATTTCCTTTGTAAAATAAAAAT
The DNA here is from genome assembly GCF_018167655.1 of Microtus oregoni. NCBI lineage: Eukaryota > Metazoa > Chordata > Mammalia > Rodentia > Cricetidae > Microtus > Microtus oregoni. Next base: position 66,916,077 of record NW_024543060.1, read on the forward strand.
ATTCTGGTCAAAAAATAAAAAGGAGTCTTAATCTCATCCTGAAGGATAAAGCCCTCCTGACCTCCTCACGTCCTAAAGGCCCACTTCTGAGGGCTATCACACATCAACACTTGGATACTGGAGGGACTCACGTTCGAATTAGCACTTCTCAAACTAGAAGCAGGGTTGTCACTCTTAATGACTCTTCCTAATTATCTATTCATTTGGGTTGCTTCAACCTCAGAAATATCTTTTAGCTGTAGCTCAACTTCCTTTTGTTCGGAAGTCTCTCTCCTTCTCTCTGCCCGAGTCTCACTAGGTAGGCCAGGCTGACCTCAGACTTAAGCTTCTGCCTCAGCCTCTTCAGTGTTGGGGTCACTGGGGCTCACATGCTCAGCCAGAAAATTTTATCTTTACAATTTTTATTGTATTGTGTGTGACCCATAGCTCACATGTGGAAGTCAAGACGACTTTCAGGAGTTGGTTCTCTCCCTACATGATGGATTCTAGTTCCTTAAAAGTCATTCTCTGGGGCAGATAGGTAATGGAGGTGGTATGGTATTCATGGTAGAAAACATGGTGGAGGTGCTACCTGGGGTGGAAGGGGCTGGAAACCAAAGTCCACAGCTAAGAGGCCCAAAGTGAACTCAAATAGGGTTATAAGGTGGCCTGAGAATCAGGATCAGCACTGAAAGTCTCTGGGAGATGTCAATCATCAGATGGAGCGGAAGCAATAGCCCTGAGTAAGAGAGAGCTGGCATTAGAAAACACTGTCAGGCACTAGGCTTGGGGTACAGGAATGCCTGGGGGACTCTGGGCACAGTGGCTTTCACATCTGAAGCTGCAGCAGGCCGTTCCCCTCAGCTCTGGAACTAGACGTCTTTATAAGTCACATGTATTGACTTTGAGCTTCATGTTTCCGTTTGCATGCAGTGGTGAGGTGTTCTAGATAGGGTTAGCTGTCTGCTTGACACAGCCCAGCGTTCCCTGAGGAAGTCCCAGTTGAGGAAATGCCTCCATCATATTGACCTGCAGTTATGGCTGTGGGGGCATTTTCTTAATTGCCGATAGATGAGTATCATATAACTATGCTTTTTGTCAACTTGACACAAACCTGGACATACTTGGGAGAAGCAGGTTGACCTGTGGGCATTTCTTAATCACTAGTTGATGGAGGATGGTGCTGGGTGATGCCATGCACGGGCAGGCAGGCCCAGGCTGTGGAAGAAAGGAGGCTGAGCAGACCAGGTGGAGCCGATGGCCTCCGTGGTTTCTCTCTCTGCTTTTGTTTCTGTTCCTGCCCTGACCTCTCTCAGTGATGGACAGCTACCTGAGTGTAAACCAAGAAACCTTTGCCTCCATAGTTGCTTTCAGTCATGGCATTTATCACAGCAACAGAAAGCAGACTAGGACAGATGTCGTCATGCCTGCCATGCAGTTATTATCCAATAAAGCAGTATTATTAAGTTTAGGAAAAATTATTCCTGTAGTTCCCTGAAGCAGGCTATGATCAGACACAAAAATCACTGTCATTTAGAGAATGTTTGATTCTGTGGTACAATGTGCTGTTCTGGGAATCAAGCCCAAGAGCTCACACACGAGAGACAAATGGTCTCCCATTGACCGATATTTCCAGCCCTGTGTTAATTCCTACTGTATCCAATGCAGTGAACAGGTAACATTGCTATCACCAGTTTACAATCCAGGGAAGAGATTCATGCAGGATATTATGTGCTGTGTTATTAGATATCAGAGCTTGGATTTGCACAGAAGTCTGTCTGACTCTTGAAGGCTGGATATTTATAGCGGTGGTTGTAGAACGCATGGCTCCTGCTCAAGCCTCCAGCTGCTTTTTTACAGTTCGCATATAAAATTATTGTGGAATGCAAGTAGTTGGTACTCTCCTGCCTCTTAGAGAAGCCCAGCTCCAGCACCATGGCAATGGATTATTCTTACAGAGCAAGTAGCTACAGGGCCAAAGAAAGAACCAAACAACCTCTAACACAAACACGGGAGCATCAGTACTGACCTATTGTTGCTGCTCGTCTTTTACCAACAGCCTGCAGGGGAATCTAGGCAGCTGGGTCTGCCCTGAAGTTTAATAGTAAGCACTGACTCTTGCCCTTGGCATCTAGGGTAGCCAGACTGAAGACAAGACCAGCAAGATGATACTCCAGGATTTGTTACCCTGGTGATAGCAATAAAAGAAACGAACATAGTGTATAGCAATGGAAAGAAACATGTTCGTAATATTTTGTAGTTGGAGTTAATGTCACCTTTGCAGTCCAAGGCTCTCAACGCTTTAAGTATTGGGAGCTGAGAAATACATTTCCTAAGATTCTTTCTGAGGCCTTTGTTTTCATGTGTGCCAGCCTGGCTTTGAACCCTCGCTCTTTTGTTGCCCTGTTGTTGACTTATTTAACTTGGCTACTAACTTAGCCTTTTTAGACCAGTGGGCTTTTTCCTATTCGCATAATGGGAATAATAGCGCCCACTTTACTGCGCAGTGTTGTGAGGATTAATGCTGAAATGCTGAAACAGGGGGAATCAATAGTAGTTATTGGTCCTTTTATACTGCAACTGTGAAAAACTCAAGTGCTTATTTTATTCACTTTGAGACAAGAATGAATCTAAGATTATACACAGACCCATACATTTCTTTTTCAAGGAAATACTCCTGTCTCCAGGGAGCTACTATAACTTTTACACGCTCATATTAGTTATCAAGCCTTTATAATCATAAAATCCATTTATAGCCCTTGATCGCTAAGCAACAAAGGACAAAGTTCTGAGTATTTCCTTTTACCACGAAAGGTTCAACTTTGCCATATTTGTCGTGAAATCAGCATAGTTTAGAAAGGACAGAACATCCTATTTCTTAAAGGACTTAGCTGGCATTTTTTGTGTAGAAGCAGACTCAAGCCAGAAAGGAGTACAATGTGATTATTTTGCTGTTTTTACATAGCCTAAGGCACTGTCTGCTATTTATACAGAGTGTGAACATAGAAGTCTGGAGTTGAGAGGCTACAAGTTCATTTTAAGGTGAGGTAGCATGTTACTCGTGTTCTGAGATTCGGTGCTTTTATCCAGCACTTGTCTTGAGGGAAGGTAGAGGTGTGTTTCCTGCACAGAAAGCCTTGCTACACACCTGTGGACCTTGGTAACCAACAGCTGAAGCAGTCAGGCACTCAGCCAGACTCGACAGGGTTTGGAGAGCTGACTTTTAAGAGTCACAATCGATCAATGTAACCAACGTCCTTAACATGAGATCAAAATATGTAATCATTTCTGTTGTTTTTCGGTAGGTAAGGCTTTGGAAGTCCCCAAAGAGTATACCACTATTTAAAGTCTTACAAAGAACTTCAGGACAGTGTTATTTTCAGAGCCCTTGAATGCAAAATTTTAATAGGTTGATGCGGCTATTTCTCTATTCGCCCATATTAAAGTAGCATAGTCTGGCTGCTCTTTGTCTCGTATGCATTTTATATAAGTGGAGGGGTACTACGGGTGCTGAGTGGGGACAATGGTCCTCTTCTTCCTTTCTTGTGGAGTTAGACTATTACTTTGAAACAAATCTACCGAGAAGTCCCATAGAATATCATTCACGCAGGAAGAGACGGAAAGGATGCTAAAGCTCCTATAATTACCGACAGTATCAAACCCTCGTCGCTGAGAACAAACAACCTTCAGAAGGGTTTGTCTGTAAATGTGGCAGGAAACGCTGTCTGTCAGGAATGGGTTGGTCCTGTTTGACCAGAAGAGAGAGACTTTAAAAATCTCAAAAATAAACAACAACAACAACAAAAGGAAAAATAAGAAATCTAGACAAGAAAGAAATCTGTTATTTTATTATCATATGTGTTATCTATACATCACACATATAAATATATTTTATATAAGAAACGTAAATATGCATATCCATGTATTATCCACACGTGCTAACTAGAGTGCCTTCAGCAGTGTTTGAACTACTGTCTCTGTCTGCTTGTCTAGAAGACAAGGCAGAAACCCAGGGATCTGAAAAGCTGAACAGGTAGTGAGATCAGATCTATGGAACGGCACCAAGGATTTCTCTGTCTCTGATAGCCTTCTGTGGAGAAGAACAAAGATCTGTGGAGAAGAACAAAGATCTGTGTGCTCCCGGTTTACTTTCTCTGACAGTCTGTTCCCAGTCCATCAGTCCATCTTGTGTGTTTCCTGTCCACTTTCCCAGCTCTGCCCTGCATGTTTGCAGACTTCCATCCCTATGCGCCCATTGGTCCTAACTCACCTCTGAGAGGAAGACGATTTACAAGTCCCATTTTTTCTTTGCATGCGTTGTGTGTGTGTTACCGTGGACACAGAGAGAATGCAGAGAACAACTATGTGAGTCCCGGGGGACTGAACTCAGGTCATCAGGCCCGGAAGCACACACCTGAGCTGTCTTATCTCCCCACAGCTTCATAAAATATGAAAAATATGTTAGTATAAGTATTTACATATAAAAGTACACATGTAACAGAACAATCACACACATATACATATGCATGCACATATGTATATATATATATATATTTACGTTGAGTCCATCTAGTGTCCATCATATGTACATGTATTTAGGTCTGACCGCTTTGGATTGGAAAACCAATCAGGGATTTTTGTTTGCTGGAGAAAACTGACTCTCCCCCTCTCTGCAACCACTGATTGCCTGTAGCCCTTCATCTGGTGAGGGGATCAGTGTGAAATTTCCCCCATCTACATGGGTAGCTGCCATTATGTAGGTCTTGAGGAGACCCTGTCACATGTAGAAGACGCTTCTAGCAGCAGGCATCCTGGTCCTCCGGCTCTAACGCTCTTCCCTGCCTCCACTTACACAAGTTCCCCCGACTCTTAGAGGCTAGGTATTAATTATATTGTGGATGTATTGGGTGGGGCTTGGCATTCCATGGTCACTTATTCCCTGCGTTTTCAGCAGTTGTGGGTATCCGTCAGAGTCTCCCCCTGCTGCCAAGGGAAGCTTCTTGGATGAGGATGGGAGCCACACTTATATGTGGGTGGAAGGATAGGTATTTAGAATACAGTTAGAAATTGTGTTGGTTTAGGAAAATGGCAGTAGCGGGGTCTCCTCTGGGTTCTGCGATCTCTCCAGCCATGGGTAGCTGGCTAGGTTTATAGACCGAGAAATGAATTCCCTCTGTTGAGCAGACCTGAATTAGACAGATGTTGGTTAGCCCCACAACAAGAGTGCCACTATTGCGCCATTGAGAATACCTTACGGGACTGGTCATGATTGTAGTTCAGAGGCTTTACAGCTGGGTCAGACTATCAATTGCTTTTCTCTCCTGGAGGCCCGCACAGCACCTATGAGAGTTAGTCCTCAAGAAGGAAGCTTCCAGATCAGGCCCAGCTCAATTCTTCCACATCCTGTGTCTGAGGTGTGTGGTATCTTTAGTAACAGTTAAGTTCTCAGAGGCAACCAAGGGCAATGGAAATTTCCTATGTTGTTTGTGAGTCTCTTGGATTCTCCTGACTTCAAAGAGAGGTTTTATATGACTGGAACTGGGGTTTCTGTTACAGGAGTTTCTGTTAGTCTATGGCTCCTGGGGAAACATGATGTAATTCCATTCTCTCTCTCTCTCTCTCTCTCTCTCTAATCTGTCTATCTTCTATCTTGTTTTTATTTTTATTTTAAATGAATGAGTGTTTATTTCACATGTATACATGCATACCATGTTCATAAAATGCTGGTGGAAGAACATAGTATTCCTTAGAACTGGAGTTACAGGTGGTTGTGAGCCACTGTGGAAGTGCTGGGAATCAAACCTGGGTCCTCTGGAAGAGCAGCCCATGCTTTTAACTTTGAACCCATCTCTCCAGATATTATTTATATATCGTTAAATAAGCTTATAGAGTACTAAGTTTCCATGTGGCTTTTTTTTCAGGACATCCTGGTGTTTAAATGTGTGTGTGTGTGTGTGTGTGTGTGTGTGTGTGTGTGTGGTATGTATGATGTGGGTATGGATGCAAGTGCCCCTTTGTATGTGTGGAGGTCAGGAGATAACTTTGTGTAGCCCATTATCTCCTTCCAGCTTTATCTGAGTTCTGGGGGGATAGGGCTCAGGCTTCCAGGCTCGCATTGAACCATCTTGCTGGTCTGCAAAATTTAACATTCTAATAAATCAAATGAGAATAATAATATAAAATCTTAGATTACAAAACAATGAGATTATTTTCATGTCTTCCTGTGCCACTTAAATTTTTTTTGACACTGTGTGTTCCCCAAATTTATCTATTTATTTATTTATTTATTTATTTATTTTGTTTTTTCAAGACAGGGTTTCTCTGTGGCTTTGGAGCCTGTCCTGGAACTAGCTCTGTAGACCAGGCTGGTCTCGAACTCACAGAGATCTGCCTTCCTAGTGCTGGGATTAAAGGCGTGCGCCACCACCGCCCGGCTTCCCCAAATTTATCAACAACAGTTAAAACTATATTGATTAACATGCAACCAGTTGTGCTTAGTTTTAACCTTTCAAGTACGTCATTTACTTCACTGCACATTCACGGTAATGTGTTTACTGAAGAAAAGAATGAAGCATGAACGTTTAGTTCTTATGTAGTAGGGCTCGCTGTAAAGATCCTAAACTGCTGGAAGAATGGACTTGCAAACTCCCAGAAAAGAGAGTCACTCTCTCTTAATCACCATTTCAAACTGCTTGTTTAAAAGTAGTGTGAATTTAATCGCCTATTAGTGAAGACACTGAAACGATTCGACCAAAATAGTTAGAGATCAAAAGATAGTAGATCGCTTCCCCTTCCCACTGTGAATCCCACGTGAACTTACACTTTATTCAGTAAGAGGGGACAAATAACACAAGGGCAGAGTCAGCCATCAATCCTTTTCTAGTTACGCCAAATGCATTCCGTGTCTGTGAAAAGCAATACAAGACTCGCTCCTGCGGAACTTCAGTGGCGTCCACACTGAGGACGCTTGCAGCATTTGTAGGGTATGTGTGGCCAGCACCGTCCCCAGAGGTGCTCTGCTCCTTCCCTGCTCCCATCAGCCTCTTCTGCCTAGTCACCCTCAGAGAACTCTCCGAATCTGAGAAGGGAGTCTCTGTCACATGGATCGCAACTGCCGTTAACTGGTTTTCTCTCCCCCCACTTCTTCGTCCTCATAATTTAGCAACTGCAATTCTCTGAAGCCGTAGCATGGTCATAAAGGGTAAATGTCTTCATTTGCTGAAGTACAAAGTCACTTTAATATGAATTTGACAAATTGCTTAAGTTTGATTAGGACCATCACTGTTTTTATTGACCTTTAGTAGTTTTTCACCAACCTTATATCCTGCTATTATTTTGTATGATTCTATAGGAAGTACACATACAGTATGTGACAGTAAGATACACCTGGTCCATTGCGACGACTTAAGACTGCATCTCTGAAAAAAAAATGGGGTTAATAAAAAGTGATGTGATAGTGTGAGCTTGCTTTATCTTAATATTAAATATTAAAAAAATACTTGCAAATTGATTAGCATGATCACCATCACGGTATGTATGTTTAGAGTTTACCCAACTTTCCTCTGCCAGCTGCCACCTTTCCCTCAAAGGGCCTTGCCAAGGTTAGCTTCCGCTTTCATAGACAGAAATATAGCATTTCCTGGGAAGAGGGAAATGCTACTGAAGAGCTGCCCAGATCAGACTGCCATGTGGCCATATCTGTGAGGTATTTTCTTACTTACTAATCAATGAAGGAAGACCCCGTCCACAATGGGTGGTCATCCCTAGGCAGTGAGCCTGGGCTACGTAGCAAAGGTAGCTGAACAAGCCAGGGGTAGGAATCTAGAAAGTGACACCCCTTTGTGGTCTCTGCTTCAGTTCCCGCCTGTGAGTCTCTGTCTTGAGTCCCTGCCCTAGTCTTCCCTTAATGACGGACTATAAACTGTAAGCCACATTAACCCTTTCCTCCCCTAAGTTGCTGTTGGTCATGGTGTTTATTACAGCAACAGAAACACGTATGGGTCTCACATCTTCAAGAGGCAACCTGTGTGTTGAGGAACAAGGACCTATTTTCATAGTTAATGATCTTATGGCCACAGCCCTACATTTATCAATACTTCCTCATAGTGACATGCGAGAGGACTCATATCCTGGTCATCTATTCATCTCCAAGCAAAGCCCAAGCTGCGGGCTTAGCTCACTGATCGCACCCTGTCAGAGCAGCCTCTAGGCAGTCAAGGCCAGACTGAGACCTTCTCAGGCTCCGTGTGCACCCGCCTCCTTCACGTTCTGAAACTCGGATAATTTGCTGTTCTGTATTTATCCAAGTCACAAGTGGCATTGTTAAGAAGGATAGGAGCAGAGTCTTTTTACACTAAACAAAATTTTCTCTAGATTAGCCTTCTGGAGGACAGTCTAGATCAGTGGTTCTCAACCTTCTTAGCGCTGCAAGCCTTTAATACATTTCCTCATGTTATAGTGACGCCCCAACCATAGATTACTTTTGTCACTACTTCAAAACTGTCATTTTGCTATCATTATGAATCATGATGTAAATATCTGTGTTTTCTGATGGTCATAGGTGACCGCTGTGAAAGGGTCATTTGATCCCCAAAGGAGTCGTGACCCACAGGTTGAGAACTGCTACAAAAGCCATCAAATTCTGTGAAATTCTAAAGTATTCCCTTTGCCATTTTCTGTCCTTCCTACAGCTCTTGTCACCTACTTCTGACCTGTCTACCACCTTGCCCCTGTTGCACAATGTGCAGTGTATGTATTTACTCAAATTGAATAAAGATTTATTTTCATTTTATCTCTCAATTATCAGTCATGCCATGTTAAAGTCCAGAGAGAGCTCACTTAGTCACTGTCTTTAACAATGGGTCCTGTTATCTGTGCTGGGCAAAGCTGATTAGATTCTGGCTCGATGGAGCTTAGCTACTCATATAAGGAAACCGGGAAATTCTCAGGAATTGGGACAAGAGTGCACTTTTGGAATTGGGACAAGAGTGCACCTTTCTCGGGTGTGTTGTCCGGCTGCTCACTTCTGTATCAGTCTTCTTATTACAGGGACAGAATCCCTGGTAGGAGCCACATAAAGATGGGGAGGTCTATGGTGACACACCCTGCATGGCAGTGGTAGCCGGCATTGTGGCTTGGTCCACAACGCGGCAAGAATTTGCAGCTTGTTCACCTTATGGCTGACCAAGAAGCAGGGGTGGGATTAGAAGCGGAGCAGGACTGGGACCCTCAAAGTCCACTCTTAGTGGCTTCTGTCTGCCAGCTAGGTCTTATATCACAAGGCTCTGCAACCTCCCCAACCAATACCACTAGCTTGGGACCAAGCATCCAAACATGGGCCCGTAGGAGACACTTCACACCCAAACCTAAGTCAGCGTTGCTTGAGGCTTGAACTTATTTCTCAGGCCTCTCACCCTGGTCTTACTTCAGTCTCAAGACACTCGTGTGACGAGAGAGGGCTGAGGATCAGCTACACTCCGTCAGACCAGCCACAAAATCCAGCGGTTTATAATATTTGTCTCTACAGATGTTTAATATTTCTCTATGAGGAAAAAATGATCAGCCCTGATTTGTAGTGTTTTGATGGCGTCGGCCTTCTTACTGTGGCCAGTTTTAAGCTGGTCACTCAATGTAGCTAACTATGGTCTTGGGATACAGACAGCAGTATATACTCGTTGGCTTCTTCACCCTGTTGCACACTCTCCTACTTTCTGGACTCTGTTTCCACTGAACCAGAACAGAGTCACGTGACATCCAATAGCCCAGAACCTGCTCTTGCTGACAATTGCAACCTATTGACCCCTGTTCCCAAAGCCTTTCCTGACACTATTTCACCCCGCTGAGTCACTTAGGTATCCCATAATGCCTTGCACGCATTCTTACTATTTATTGAATAGCGAGCTACCCTACGGCAGGTCATGGTCTAGGTGGTGCAGATGTTGCTATGGCATCTTTATGTTTATTCTTTCTCTTTTCACTGGCCTGTTCACTTCTAGAGCAGAGACACTGATGGTATCCATACAAGGTAGCACTTGTTGACCTGGTAACTGGACTAAGGGCTTTGTGTGTATTACCTCGTTTATTCTCACAGCCCCATGAAGTAGGGCCATGACTGTCCTCTGATCGATAGGGAAATGAGGCAGGCCAGTCTCCTGACTGTAGGCTAAAGGAGTCATACCCCTGATCATATCACTTCTCTGCTTCTCTGTTTGCTGTCTCTCTGCAGAAGCTCTCCCATGTATGATTGGATCAGTTACTTTTGTGTCTCCATGATCAACGGCACACACCCCTTTGATACGGGGATGTAGTCCATCATGGTGGCAGAGGCATACTAGTGGAAGAGGCTGCTGGCCCCACTGTGGAGGCCAACCAAGGAAGCCTGTGGGGGCACATATTCATATTTGCACTAACAATAATTACAACAACTCATCCAAGCCTTCGTTTGTGCAACAAACTTACTATTTATTGAATAACTACCATACCCCTCGTCTTGTTCTAGATCAGTGGTTCTCAACCTCAATGCTGCAACCCTTTAAAACTTCATGTTGTGGTGACCCCCAACCATAAAAATATTTGCCTTGCTAGTTCATGACTGTAATTTTTTTTTCTTTTTTCTTTTTTTTTTTTTTTTTTTTTGAATTTTCGAGACAGGGTTTCTCCGTAGCTTTTGGTTCCTGTCCTGGAACTAGCTCTTGTAGACCAGGCTGGCCTCGAACTCACAGAGATCCACCTGCCTCTGCCTCCCGAGTGCTGGGATTAAAGGCGTGCGCCACCACCGCCTGGCTCATGACTGTAATTTTGCTACTGTTATAAACCATAATGTAAGTATCCGGTGCACAGGGTATCTGATATACGACCCTCAAAGGGGTCACAACCCACAGGTTGAGAACCACTGTTCTAGATGCCTAGGCGCTGTACAGTAAGAAGTCGTTTGTGATCCAGAGTTGAGTAGAGAGAGCAGACACACAACACGTAATTGCCACTCCATTAAAATCAGCCGTTCGGAGCTGGTGGGGAGCCCCATAGAGGGTGTGGTTCTTACTCTCTGACACTTTCCTTATCTGCTTCCTGCCTCATTTGCGTACTCTGTCAAGACACAACTTCCCCATGTTCCCAGGAGGACGACACAGCTTTCCTACCTGTGAGCAGGACCTTGGCAGTGCTCTTGGCCTTGAAGTCTCAGGGCAGAAGCAAGTGGACCCCAGGATGCAAATGAGCTGCCCGATGGGAGGAGGGATATGCAAGTTGGGTACTTTAAGCAAGTGTTTAAGACATTTAGAGCAAAGTGATTATTTTTTTAAAGCCCAAGATTTATTTTAAGAGCCATCTGAGAGCTGCTCTCTGTGTGTGAAACCTCCTGAAAACAGTTTTATCTGACACCATGAATTTATCTTGTTGAGTTATTTCCTCTGGGTCTGGGAAGCACAGATGTGATCTGGAGTCCCAGGGAAAGCCGGCTGCAGCAGGGATCACCTCTCTGTAGTTCATTATGGAGCTTGGCTAAGCCTTGTCAGGCAGGGCCCCTCTCCCATGTCCATGTGGGAAGGGGAGCCAGACAGTAAAGAGCTAGTGGGGTACTGGCAAACCTTCAGGAATAGAGAAGCTATTTCCACCTCCAGTGTGTGTGTGTGTGTGTGTGTGTGTGTGTGTGTGTGTTAGGGGATGGGTGCCCCATAAAGCAGATGGGACACCAGCAGGAGCTTCCATGTGAAACCAAACAGATTTCTCCTTCCATCTGCTTTGCTTAGCACTTGGCTTGCCCAGAGCCCAGCGAAGCAGGTGAAGCAGCGAGCCCTCTCAACGGTGGGTGGGTTGGCATTGCTGTCTGGGGCAGCTGAGCCAGCTTGCCCAGAGTCGCTCACAGTGTGTAAGTGGCAAGGGGGAGCCCAACCCGGCCTCAAACTCACTTTCTAGATGAGGATGGCTTTAAACTTATGTTCCTCCTCCTGTCTCTACTGCCCAAATGCTAGGATCACAAGCATTTACTGCCATGCCTGGTTTAAACAGCACTGGGAAGCAAACCCCCGGCTTTGAGCATGCTAGAGGAGCACTCTACCAACCAAACCACTTCCCCAGCCTTCTGGCTTGACTCTTGAGCTTGCCCTCACCACCCCCTACTCTTCCCACCTCTCAAGGCACAGAATCCTCCACCTCTGCCAGCCATCTCCTATCCTTGTAAGTTGGGTAGTCCTGACAACCACAGCCCAGGACCGAGATAAAGATTCATGGACACTGGGAAGCCAAGTTATGACATTTAGCCAAGCACAGAGTGAAAGATTTAAATTCTGCTGGTCTTTGGAAAGCTGCAGTAGTGTTCAAGGGCATCCCCCCACTGTTCTTCCCCTAAAGTCCCTTTGCATAAAGCAGCCCAAAGGACCTTTGAAGGTGCGCACGAAGCACAGGGCATCTCTTTCCAAAGATTTCCGTAGCCTTGATCTCATCGTCCCTACATTTCCGTGCTCTGTTCCCTGAGAGGATCCGCTTCCCACTTGGCACAGTGCAACCCCCTTGCTCTTGTTCTTGCCACTCCTCCTACCCAGCATGCACCCTCCTTGATGTCTGAATAGCTGGCTTCTGCCTCAGAGAGGCTTCAAAATCAGAAGAATGTCCTGGAAGGCGGCTTGTCACACAGTCCTGTTACACTTCCATCACTCACTGGCTGTATCCTTCCCACTGCTTCTCTGCATGGTGACTGTCGTAGCCTACCTTTGCTTAGGGAGACACCTGGAAGGTTCCTGCTTCTTTCTCTTTTTTCCCTATGTACGTGTGTGTGTGTGTGTGTGTGTGTGTGTGTGTGTGTGTGTGTGTACATGCATCACAGAATGCAGGGGGAGGGCAGAGGACAACTTGCAAGAAGGAGTTACTTCTCCCTTCTAATCATGTATTCTCTGGGGATTAAAGTCAAGTCATCAGGTTTGGTGGCAAGCGCCTTTCTCTGTTGAGTCACCTCGCTGGCCCCCATGGAAGGTTCTTGCTTCCTTTTGTGTTCCTGTGTCTCCAGCACATTGCACAGTACCTGTGATATGGCAGACGCTTAGCAGAAACTAGTTGAATCAATGGAAGAGAACGTGATTTGCGCTGCAGTCTGCACCCTAGCCTTTCTTCAAAGTCAAGTGAAAGTCTAAAGGCCATGGTACTATTTTGGAGCAGCATAGATTGTAGGGATCTCTTTCCCCGATGAATGCAGGAAATGTCTGTGACGTGTCCCGCCCGTTGACACTTGGCCATGTGCCTCTAAATAGAGTTGGTTGTGTTTCTTCTCCACTGGTATCATGATTCCAGGACACACAGGGAGAAGCCTTCACTTTCCTTTTGTGAAGCCAGCACAAAAACGTAAAAGTTGCTGGTGTGGGTAAGAGCCAAAGAACTGCACATCTAAACCACACCTGGGGAAAGAACCCACGAACTATACCACACCCTCATCCAACTATCTAGCAACTATTTCAGACTGTAATAAGATGGAAGAGAAGCCTTTGGCTCCTTGCTGTTGGTCAAAGCCATAAAACAACACTCTCCTTGTTTTGGAGTCTAAAGATAGGAGAATTTTGTTATCTAGAAAACCAAAATACTCTGCAGCACAAAGTGAGCCACACAGAATGGATGCCGCGAGTTGCCAAAGACAATCCCGCCTCCGGCTGTGCGTGTGTCTGTTTATTCGCGTCAGCCCGGAGCAGCTGACGGCAGCAGAGCTGCACGTGACCAGTCAATCACTCTCCTTAGCTCCACCCAGGGACAGCAGCTTCTGGATGCTGATTGCCTGGGGCTCTGGACAGTCGTTCTCAACCTTCCTAATGCTGTGACCCTCTAATATGATTGGTTCCTAGCATTGTGGTGACCCCCAACCATAACATTATTTTCGTTACTACTTCATAGTTGTAATTTAGCTACTGTTATGAATTGTAATATAAATATCTGTTTTTCAGTGGCCTTAGATGACCCCTGTGAAAGGGTCATTTGACTCCCAAAAGGATCATGACCCACAGGTTGAGAACCACTGCTCTAAGTAGTAGGCTATATAAACAAGCAACAGCATTTTATTTTATCCCCAGCACTAGTGGAAATCATTCTAACTATAAAAACATCTTCAAACTTTCCCCTCAGTGGTGTGTCCTGATGTGAGTTTTCAATCATTATACCATACACGTATGTATCTGTGCATATAAGAGTTTTCATGATTATACCATACATGTATGTATCCATGTATATAAGAGTTTTAAATGATTACACCATACACGTCTGTATCTGTGTATGTAAGAGTTTTCAGTCATTATACCGTACATGAATGTACCTATGTATATGAATACATGGAAAGTATTTACTAGAATTGACATTGAATGTTCAATTCCTTTTGGCATGAATCAAAAAAGTCAAAACACGTTTTTCCTTTTAGTAAACTTCGTAAATAATCATTTTTGTGTACGTTAATGATAAAGCCTCCGAATGTTAAAGTCCACTTGACAACATTTTCCTTAGGGCTTGGGTATGATATCCACCACTGCTATGAGTTTTCGTTGTTCATTCCGTTTCCTCAACTGTGGCTTTGTACAAAATAGCTGAGCCTTTTCCTTTTCTCTCTGTGCTCGAGATTGTGAAATTGGTGGAGGAATTTTCATGTTGCTCATGTTTTAAATGTGTGATCTGTGATGGCGTTTGATTAATTAGCTTATTTATATTCCTGTGTGTGTATTGTGAGTGTATATGCCACTTATAGTGTTGTGATTAAAAAAATAAACAAAAACAATCAAAAATCCAAAACCAAACACAAACAAAAAAACCAAACCCACATAACCGAGGCAACTTAGACAAGGAAGTTTCTTTGGACTTAGGATTTCAGAAGGTTAGAGGTGATGATGGAGGAGTGAGGGGAGGAGGCAGGCAAGGCAGCTGGAGCATCAAGCTGAGCGCTCACAATTTACCACCTGAGCGGGAAGCTAAGAGAGCAAACCGGAACCCAGGCCAGGCATTCAGACCGCCAAACCCGGTTTCGGTGGCGCTCTTCCTACAATAAGGTCACATTTCCTGGACCGCCCCAAACAGCGCCACAACAGGGGACCAAACGTTCAAATTTCCGAGCACGTAGGGGACGGTCTCATTCAAATCGTCATGCTTTATATTCAGAACTGTGAAGTTGGTAGAGCAGTTATCATGTTCACACTTTAAATGCATGGTGTGATGCTGTTTTTATTTATTTATTTTATTAATTATTTTTATTTCAGTGTGTTTGTGTGAGTGCGTGCCGCCTTTTTGTAGGTGCCCACAGAGACCAGAAGAGGGCCTGCATCCCCTACAGCTGCAGTTGCAGGCAGCTGTGGGCCACCCACCCATATGATTGATTACTGGGAACTGCGCTTGCATCCCCTGTAAGAGCAGCCAGCGCTCTTAAACTCAGAGTCACCTCTCCATTTATTTACGTATGTGTTTGTTAGTTTATTTATGTGTTGTTTTGAGGCAGTCTCACTATGTAAAGCAGGCTGACCCGCAGACTCAGAGAGGTCCGCCCTCCTCTGCCCCCGGAGTGCTAGTCTTAAAGGTGTGGCCCACCGTGCTTGACAGCCGTGACGCTTTATACCCGGACTGGAAACAAAAATGCATGGAAGTTCTGTTTATTCCAAGGCTGCAAGTAATTTTAGACTTCGACTTTCTCTTTAAGAATTCTGGCAACTTGGCTTTAAAAAATCGCCTTCAAAATAACATTGTATGCAAAGTTGTACAACAAATTGTTCCAAAGTATAAAATAGCTGTTTCTGAACAATGAAACATTATTTTAAATTCTATAATTAAGACAATGTTAATAGTGATACATATTTTTATCTCCCTGAATATCTATAGAGAGAAGGAGAAATGAGCAGATAGAACACAATTTTAATAAAATTGATATTTTTTCAAAAGGTGCATTTCACCCTGTAGCCCAGGCTGGCCTCAAACATACATTGCCTCTGCATCCTATGCTTTGGGGCTTACAGCTGTGCAGCACAATATTTGGCTAAAAAATATTACATATATTATATTAATTTTATTTGAACTTAATTAAACAAAAGTAACTTGATGGCAACTAGAGGGACTACAGAATTTCAAATAATTTTCTATGCTGTTAGAAATACCAGTTTTAAAGAACTCTTTCAAGGCCAAGAAATGGCAGTAAAAAAGTCACTAATACATTGAATTGATTTTGTGCTTTCTCCTTTTTTTTAAAAAAAGATTTATTCATTTATTCTGTATACAGTGTTCTGACATGCATGCCTACATGCAGAAGAAGGCACCAAATCTTATTATAGGTGGTTGTGAGCCACCATATGGTTGCCGGGAATTGAACTCAGGACCTCTGGAAGATCAACCAGTGTGCTTAATCTCTGAGCCGTTTCTCCAGCCCAAACTAATTTTTTTTTCTAACTGGCTCTGATTTAAGTAGTGCTGTGGTTTGTTTTTCCAAATTTACGTGCTAATAGAATTGCAAAGCTGGAGACTTAATCCATCTATGGAACTTC
Organism: Microtus oregoni; assembly: GCF_018167655.1. Classification (NCBI taxonomy): domain Eukaryota; kingdom Metazoa; phylum Chordata; class Mammalia; order Rodentia; family Cricetidae; genus Microtus; species Microtus oregoni. The sequence continues at coordinate 66,932,540 of NW_024543060.1, forward strand.
AAGATGGGGCCCCTGGAAAGTGAAAGGCTAGATAAGGCCATTAGGGTGGGGCCCCATGATTAGTCTCTTGTGACTTGGTAAGAAAAGGAACAGAAACTGGACATACAGACCTGGATGTGTGTGGCCCTTCTCATATCCCTTGGTAGAAAGCGCTGCTTGGTACTGTGCCCCCAAGAAAGCCGTCACAGAACCGCGCTGGCACCAGTGCCAAGCCATTGCAAGTTTAAAACTATGAACGAACAAACCATGTCCCTTTATAAAGTTAGCTTGTCCCAGGTCGTTAGCTAGAGCGACAAAAGTCTGGCTAGTAAAAATAGAGAGATGGGCTCCGAGACATGAATGATGATTAGCATTATGACATATCATCCCATCGTCCAAACTTCCAACTTCTATTGCTTATACTACTTCCCCTTAATCAATTCACAAAACAACTAGCCAGTCCTTTCAAAAACACAAATATCAAAAGTTCGGACAGTCCTGGACTGGATGTTGGGCAAGAGAAAAAAATTACCATAGATAACATACAGGGAAAATAGGTAAAACATGAATAGGAACGGAAGCTATATTAATATTAATTTGAATAGGAACGGAAACTATATTAAAAACTTGTATCAGTGTTAAGCTTCCAGATTCCCATCAGTGAATTGTAGTTGTGAAAATAAAGTTTTTACACTTAGCAGTGTTCACTGAAATACCCGGAACAAGGCTGCATGCTTAAGGGATGCTTAATAGGAAGATGTGTGTAATTTTGTTTGCTTTAGTTGATAAAGACAAATGTCTTTATATGTGTGTGTATGATATATATGTATGTATTATGTATGTATGTATGTGCATGTTTGTGCGAGGAGAATGAGAACGAGTGATCGAGAGAGAGAGAGAGAGAGACAGAGAGAGATAGAGACAGAGAGAGAGAGAGGGAGAGAGAGAAAAACTAAGGCAGTAGTATAATGTTAATATCCATGAATTTGGGCGAAGTGTATTTCTGAGTTCCTTGGCTTTCTTACTTCTCCATAGGTTTTAAATTATTTTTAAAAATGTTAAAAATTCTTTCCTCCTCAAAACTACATAAAATGATTTTTAAAAAAATTATCAGTAAGCCGGGCGGTGGTGGCGCATGCCTTTAGTCCCAGCACTTGGGAGGCAGAGGCAGGTGGATCTCTGTGAGTTCGAGGCCAGCCTGGTCTACAAGAGCTAGTTCCAGGACAGGCTCCAAAGCCACAGAGAAACCCTGTCTCGAAAAATCCAAAAAAAAAAAAATTATCAGTATATGTTCATTACACAAAATGATAATTTTTATTACTTTTATAAAGAAAAGTTCACTCTTGTATTTCTTTATTGTTCTGGTTTTCATGACGTGGTTAAAAAGCCTGGTCTGCCTCAGGATCATAAGAACTATACTCACATGCTCATGATCATGTCACATGTTTTCCCTGATTTTATTCCGTGTGGCCATGGTTGACCGATCTGGAATTTGATGTTTAAGTAAGGCAGAGATTGAGATTGTTTCCCCAGATGCCCAGCCATCGTGATCTCTTCCTAGTGTTCATTGAATAACTAATGGTAAAGTATATAGTTTGCCATGCAGTAAAACTCCATGTATTTTAACACTATTGCTTTATCTCACGTAGCTTATGTCTCTTCAAGGTGTCCACGTATATAGCTCTTACTTTTTTTTTCTGCATCGTTTTGTATATTTGTTCCTCTAAAGAATAGATATTTTAGTTGTTTGTTTCAGACAGGGTCTCTCTATGTAGTTCTGACTGTCCCGGCGCTCACTGTATAGACCAGGTTGGCCTTGAACTCACAGAGATCCTCCTTCCTCTGCCTTTGGAGTGCACCACTACAACCAGCTAGGAAGAAAATTTTTTTCTAATAAATTTATTTATTTATTTATTATCATCTCATCTGAGTTCCCCTTCTCTCCTCCCAGCCCTTCTCCCAACCTCCCTCTGTTCCCACCCCCCTAATCCACTCCTCCTGTTTCTGTTTAGGAAAGGGTAGGTCTCCCATGAGTATCAACAAAACATGGCTTATCAAATTGCAGGAAGACTCAGCACTCTCCATGTATTAAGGCTGGGCAAGGCAACCCTATATCAGGAGTAGGGTCTCAAAAGTCAGTGAAAGAGCCAGAGACAGCCCCTGTCCCACTGTTAGGAGTCCTACAAGAAGACCAAGCTATACAACTCTATAACGTATATGCAGAATGACTATCTCAGTCCTATTCAGTCTCCATGGTTGTCGGTTCAGACTCTGTGAGTTTCTGTGAACTTCCCCAACAAATAACAAAAAGCCTAAAACACCAAGCATACATTTAAGAACACTTTTTAATTTGTTTCTTATTTTAGCATATTACATAATAGGTTTCATTCATTCAGGGAGACTGACTGGGACTGAGCTAGACATTCTGCATATATGTTATAGAGTTGTATAGCTTGGCACACTTGGGGGACTCCTAACAGTGGGACGGGGACTGTCTTTGTTCATTGTTTGTTCTTGGCTCCCCAGACCCGAAATAATTACACAGAAATCAGTATTAATTGCAATACTGTTTGGCCAATAGCTGAAGCATATTTCTAGCTGACTCATATCTTAAATGAACCCATTTCTATTAACCTGTGTATTGCCATGTGGTTGTGGCTTACCAGCAAGGTTCCAGTGGGCTCCAGTGCCTGTCTCCTGTGGGCCACTACATGACTTCTCCTGGACTTCATTTTCTTTCTCCCAACATTCAGTTTAGTTTTCCCACCTAGATCTATTCTGCTAAGCCACTGGCTGAAACAACTTTATTCATTAACCAATAAAAGCAACACATAGACAGAAGGGCTTCCCACACCAGCTATTTTCAATGTATTCATTGTATTCATCTGAATGTTAATTGCCATTGTTTATATAAGAACAATTAATTTTATGTTTTATTTTAGCTAACCATCCTTTTGATGCTCTGGTCATTTTTTTTTCTCTTGAGTTTGCTAAGTATAAAATAATTTCAACTGCTGGCAAAGTGTTTATTTTATTAGTTACTGAGTATGTATGATGTATGTCTGTGAAGGCAGGCAGGTGTGTATGGGGATTAAAAGACAATGTTTCCCTCCTCACTCCATAGTTTCCAGGGATCAAACTCAGGTGGTCAGGCTCGCAGAGAGAGCTCAGGTGGCCAGGCTTGCAGAGAGAGCCAGGTGGCCAGGCTCACACAGAAAGTTCTTTTTAGCCTGCTGAGCCATCTCACCAATCCACAGAATGTTTTTGTCTTCCTTTTGAGACTTATTTTATGCTGCTTTTTATATTCTTTTAAAATTCTAATAATATTTGCTATAATCAGTGAGAACTAATTTTTTTTTTATTTTGTAAGTCAGGGAGAAGGGCAGGAGTATTATATCTTAGGAAGTCTAACAAAAATGTAAAGAATGCATTGAACTTACATTGGTCAAACCAATCAACAAGCCATTCACGTATGTATCCATCCATCCATTAATGTATTCATTCGTTATTTGCTTATCTATCCAACAAATGATTGTTGCTTACTTCTTTTATGCCTTGGATCCTCGTGGATAAAATAAGAAAGACAAAGACGTCTCCTTAAAGGAGGGGGTATAGGGAAGGAGAAGCAGAGGGATGGGGAGGGGAAAGAAAGGGAGGAAAGGAGGAAGAGAGGTTTTTAAGGTGCACAAAGCAAGTGGTCAGTGTCATAGGAGCTAATAAAAGAACACTACCCCAGCCTTAGTCTTACTGGAAAGGATGATCTGAAGAGATTTCTGAAGGAGGTATTTAAATGGAATAAAGACTACATTTCCAGGAAATGCACTGTGTTGTTTATTTGTCTTGTAAGCCTGGGTATCTGCCTGTCAAGGTGTTAGCAGTCATGAAACAGTCGTGGGTCTCACGATTTTCCATTTCCCTTTGCAGCTCAGGGAGCCAGTGGTACTCTGGAGAACCCAGCCCTGGATACGAGTCTGCTGGAAGAATTCTTGGGCAATGACTTTGATTTAGGAGCCTTGTAAGTAATGGAGGCACCATTTCCTCTTGGTGCTTTTGAAATTGTGACATAGTTGAATGACCTGGAGAGTGTTGACTTTGCTTGTGATTGTTATAAGATCTTTAGTAGAATTAATCTTATTTCTTCTGTGGAACTTGACTTTGTTTGTGATTGTTATAAGATCTTGAGTAGAATTAATCTTATTTCTTCTGTGGAACTTGGCCAGATTTTACCAGCAAAGCCACCTGGGCTTGGTGGTTTTCTTTGTGGAGGTTATTCTTGCTGCTCCAAATCCCTTCCTTTGCAACCAGTTCAGGATCTTTAGTAGATAAGGAGATACTCAAGTTATGTGTATGTGTGTGTGTGTTTGGGTGAGTATACACCATGTGTGTGCTGGTGATCACAGAGGTCAGAGAAGGCATTGGATCCCCTGGGTGGGTTGTGGGGTTGTAAACCGCACAAGGTGGGTGATGCGAACTCAACTCTGGAGGATTAGTCAGTCCTGTTTACCCCTGAGCCATCTCTTCAGACTTCAAACGCAACACTCTTTGGATATAGCTCTTAGTTTTGATAATCTTATAGACTACTACTATAGTTATAATATAGAACAGTTCCCCTAGCCCCTGGTAACCACTGATTTTTCTTCTGTCTCTATGATTCCAGTTTTTCCAGAATGTCAAATAGATGAAGCCATGTGATACTTTCTGAGTCTGCTGTCTTCCAGTTAAATGCCTTTGCACACCAGTTCATTCCTTTTATTTCTGAGAAAGACCACACTAAATGCTTATACCATTGTTCAGCCACTCCTAAACTCAACGACGTTTGGATCAGTTACGCTTCCTGATATCATGAACATTATCTTATATACATTTTCATGTATGATTTTGATTTCCTTATTTTTGTGTGCGTGCACATGCATGCATGGAAAAGGAGGAGGCAGTGTCCTGCTCGGTCACCCTCAGCCTTATTCATTTGAGACATGGCTTCTTACTGAACCTAGAACTAGTCTGGCTTCCAGCAAGCACCAGTCAGTCTCCTGTCTCAGCCTCATGTGGTGCTTGGGTTACAGGTGTGTGCAAGGTCACACCTCACTTTTTGCATGGGCTCTGGGGATCCAAACTCGGGTCTTCATGTTTGTGAAAAAAGCACTCTTACCCACTAAACAAAAGTCTAAACATCTTTAGAGTAAAATAAATAACATAAATACCGCTTTCTTGTGTTGTTGTAAATGCAAAGTCAACTGTAAAAATTGCCAAATACTCTACTGCAACCTTACTATTTTACTGTTATCATCTATTGCTTCACTCTCCTTGTCTGAATTATCAATTTTTAATAAGTTTGTAGTTATTCATGTTCATTGTAGTTGTTTTATGTTTTATTATGTTAGGCATCAGTTTGTATGTTTCTTTGACATTTATTCTTATGTTTTCCTTGATAAATTATGTTCCAAATCTTACATCTATTCTTAAAAATTAGGGATTCTTTCTTTTGGTTTAGAAAACTTGAAAAATATTCTGTACTTTAAAATCTCGTTAGCTCTAATTTGTGACTATTTTATGTCAGTCTGGCCATGAACTCGCAGAGATCTGCCTGCTTCTGTCTCCTGAGTGCTGGAATTAAAGGCGTGCCTCACCACACCTGGCTTGTTGAGCACTTAAACCTATGTTCATAAGAACACGAATCCGTAGTTTTCCTTGCTTACGCTGAATTGTACGGCTTGGCAATTGGAATATAGTTTCTTCCAAGCAACCAGAAAGTTTTCCTCCTTTAGTTACATGGATGGAAGAGTGTGAATAGACTTGGGACTTTCAGCGTCATTTCTAGCCAGGCACAATGGCACACACCTGTAATCCCGACTACTCAGGAAGTTGAGCCAGGAGTTTCACAAATTAGAGACCAGCCTGAGCAATACACTCATTTCAAACAAGAACGTCAACAACCCAGACAGCACCAACAGTGCCCAGGTGCTTTTTCTTTGTGAGTTTTGGCAGTTTTTTTTTTTTTAAATCACCTCCCTAAGGTTTCATTCAAGTCATCAAATTTATGGCTGCACGGTGTTGGAGGTATTTCTTATCATAACGTTTATTCCCCCAAAGGGTCTAGTGATGCGGTTGTTCCTCATTTCAATGCTTTCTTTTCCCATTTTCCCCAAGGAGTCTGGTTAGAAAATTTAAAAATGAATGTTTTAAGTTAGATCATAATTGTCCGAAACACGTACAATGCACTGAGCGTGGGCTGACGTACTATGTAGTAAGATAAAGGTGTGACTGTGTTGAATTTGGGAGGGCCGTAAACTGTGAGGAAGACATGGGAAAGTTCAAACCGGTTGAAACCACCAACACATATGCACTACACATGCAGTCGCTGGGTGTAGGTAGGGGCACACACATTTCTCAGAACAGTGGATAACTTTTGTTTTGACAGGCAGATATTCTGCTTGAACACCAACTGTAGACACTCTCTTGAGAACTGGTCCACGGGCTGGAGAGATGGCTCAGCCGTTAAAGGTTAGGCTCACAACCAAAAATATAAGAGAACTGGTCCACATTTCAGTTCCCCACCACATGAAGGAACAGCACAGAATCAGCAAGAGGCGTGGGCAGTTATACACTGACTCTGGGTACCCCCTCTCTTCTCCAAGATCCCCCATTCCTTGCTTGTTCCAAACTCTCTTTTCTGGTTCTTCAGGCCTAGAAAACTGAATTTGTGTTGGCGTTTTAGATGCTTTGCGATTCAACTTAGGTCAGTTAAGAGCTATAAATGGACCATCACTGACTGCCATTACTTTCTTCAAAATCTCATTGGCTCTCGAGAGTCCTGTTGTCTTTGTCCACTTTCTGGTGTCTTTGGGTAGTGATGCCCTTCCTTAACTTCAAGTTTCCACCGGCTGGAGGACCAGATCTGGCAGGAGCTTACCATTCCTTTCAGAGGCAGGACAGCTGTTGGTGACTCCAGCAGTCCTTATATATATCAGGCTCTGTCCTTTCTGGCAGTGTGTGCTGTTTCTCTGTTCTGTGTAAGTTCTGTATGCAGGTCATCACGTTCAAAGAATGTGATGCAGAGTGATCAGATAGGGAGGGCTATTGATTTCCAATTAAAATTACTAAAATGGGGGAGGGAACAGGGAAGATGGCTCAGTGGCCTTCTGAGGGTGCAAGTTCGATTCCCAGCATCTATATCTGGCAGCTTACAACTACCTGTAACTAGCTCTAAGGAATCTGACATCTTCTTCAGGCCTACCCCCCCCCCACACACACACATGCACACTGACAAATACATAAACACACACCCACACTCATGCATACATATACACACTCATATATATACACACACATACATGCATTCAAATATACATATATACATACATACACACATGCATACACTCACAATGTACTCATACATGCATACACATGCATATATACATACATACATACACACATGCATACACTCACAATGCACTCATACATATATACATACATACACTCACAATGTACTCATACACATATACATACATACACATATACATACATATACCCAAACATGCACTCATACATACATACACGTAAATACATTTTTTATCACAAATTATTGCCCCCTCTGTATCCGCCATCACATTCCGTGTTCTTTGGGAGAACTATTCCGGTTTCTTCCTTGTGTTAAAATTGCTTAGATGGGTGCAAAGCAGGGCTGAGCAAGGCTCTTACAGTTCAATGTTTGTGCTTCCTTTTCTTTTGGAGAGCTTAGAACACAGTGCCTAGCACATGCGCAGCAAGCTCCCCACAGAGAGGTGTGTCTCAGCCTCTTCAGTCTGCAAGCATCCTTCCATGCTGTCCCAACAGACTTGATTGTGCTGGTCACCCTGTACTGCAACCTCCCTGGCTCCGTTTCCTCAGAAAACAACCTCTTACAACTCTGGATGGTGACTGGGGGCGGGGGACGCTGGCCTAAGGGTCCAGTTGTTCCTTACACCTCCATCCAATTCTATTTCCAGCTCCACACTTCAGGATTTGAAGCTTCAGGTGACTTTAGTGTCCCGAGCTTTGTTTTGGAGCTTTGACAAGACTTCTCCACTGTCGGAGCTCGCTCCTACAAAGTCAGCTAGGGTTCCTGGACAGGGGATGCTCGAGGCCATAGAAAAGCAAGATGAAAGAAACAGAAGACAGGATGGAATGGGGCGGTCTGTCTGGTCATGCCGAAGCAGCCAAACAGCCCCGAGTTTATTTCAGAGCTTGCTTGTATATAACAGCAGAACAAAGCACAGCACAGAAGGTCAGTCAGTGTCTAAGCACAAGACCATCTCTGTCCTTGAGTGAGAAGCCTCCTACCCAGCGTGTGCTTGCTGCTCGGGGGCAGCCTCAATCACTAACTTGATGTTCCTGAGGTTTGTTGTCAGCAGTATTCGTTCTACGAGATAGAGTGTTCTTTTCTCACGGGCTAAATCAGAAGTCTCTCACAGCCCTCAAGGTTATAGCAAAAAGCAGAGCAGGCAAGCTTGAACTCAAAGGACTCCTTGAAGTCAGAAATGACTCCAGATGGAAACTGAGTCACCGTGGGCTCCCACAATGTGCCCCCCCCCCCAAATCCAGGCAGTCTCTGTTAATTAGATCCCACCATCTTACCTCATCTGCCACTGTGTTGCTGAAAGTCTGTTGTGGCCTATGTCCAGGTGCTCTAAACCTTTTAGCATTTATGCCTCTATATCCCGTTTCAGGGATAAAAATAAATGCTCTCTTCCTTATTAATAAAGGGAGAATAAAGTTTAAAGAGCCAATCTGAGCATTAAAAAAATTAAAAAAACTTTTATATTTAAAAATTACCTTTTAAGATGAGCTCACAAAGCAATGGCCATCATCATGCCATCTTCACACATATCTGGTTCTTCCCCTGTGCTCTGCACAGAGGGTTGCCTCTCTTGATGAAACAGGACGAAACGGAGCAAAACAAAATGTAGTATTTCTATTCCCCAGGCAACAGCAGCTCCCTGACACCCCGCCCTACTCTGCCTCGGACCCTTGCTCTCCTCCACAGGTCGAAGGTGAGTCCATCCACATAGCACCTTGCACGGCTCACTCAAGCCTGGGCGGTGCAAATGAGAGGCACCTGTCGCTCCCGTCTTTCCCGCAGGCGCCTGCTGCGGGACCCCGAGACCTACAGCAGGGAGGATCCCTGCCACCTTCCTCCACTCCACCACGGCACCCGGGCTGCTGCCTGAGCACGCACCACAGACCATGTCCAGCCAAACCCACAGCGGCTTTCACAACGGCTACCTGGACTCCAGGCACCCCGATACTTCTTGTCACCAAACCGGGCCTTCCCATCTGGGCATGAGTTGCCCTTACCATCAGCAGCCTTTGTGCCACGTTCCTGGGTAAAGGATAAGATATTTAATGGTGAACCACCTCAGCATCCACAGCTGGAGGGCCCAGGAGGGACCGCAGCAGCCTGTCCAGCAGGTGGCAGTGTGGAGACGCACACCGGGCACCTTGAGGCCCTAATGTTCTCGGCTTAGTCTTCTTTAGAAATCCCCGCAACTAAACGTCCTCCTCCAACAAAAAGTTAACACGTCCAGAACGTGCAGAACAACTCCAGGTGGCGAAACGAGGAACTGCTTCCTTATGCTGCCTCTAATAAAGGGGTTCGAGGCAGTTTGAGAATGAGTTATCAATCAAGTTTTCTTGGTTCCTCTTTTCTGGCCTCTAGTCCTCCTTCTCTGAAAAAACCAGGGCCACTGGTGACCGTGGCAAGGTTCCACGAGAAGAGAATTCTCAGATGTAGAGTGTACTCCTGAATATTCAGGCTGAGTCCTCTCTGCTTTGAAACTACTGCCGGTTTATCTTTCAGGCGGGTGGATCTTCGCTTGGTCGAACATAGAACAGTTACTGTTCAGAATAGCAGGGCCCAAGAAACCTTAAAGAATTGGGATTAGACTAAGGGAACCGGAGAGAAAAGATCAGGGAAATTCGGCTTGTTTTCATGCAACAAGCAAAGGTGCTAATCAACCTTTTGGTCTCTTGCCTTTAGCGCCTCATTGCCTCCGACAAAGAAGAGAAAGCATGCGCAGATACTAGAGGACCCCGGGGACCGCCGCGTGTGGGCCCACCACTTCAGTCCAAGTGAGCAAGAGCGACTTTGTGAGGCAGTCGAGGCGTGAAAGCCTTGGCTGCTGTGTCAAAGCTTTTGACCTGCCCCTCAGCAGCCTACACAGCTCTGTTCCCTCCCGTAGAGGAGGAACAATGGAGACCTCTTGGTGTCTCCTTTATGCAGGTCAGTCACACAGGTGCCCCGAGGGACAGTGGCTCGCTGCTCTGTCTCTCCCGTGCAGGTAAAAAGCTAGTCTATTTCAGGAGCGTTGCATCTCAAAGGATGCAGGCTCCAAGCCTGGGGAGCTGGAACGCACAGAGCTTTCAAGAACCTATTGGCTGCCCATTTCCTAGTTGTCCGCCGTCCTTTTTAGCTTTGTTGTGCACAGGCTAACTCAGGATCTTGGTAAAATGCAGGTTCTGCTCCGTGAATCTGAGCTGGCATCTAAGCCGGCCTGTGTTTCAGGTGGGGGGAAGATGGAGGCTCGTGTAGGGCTGTTGGGGGTGCGGTGGGGAGAAGTTGAACTCCCCCATCACTCACATCAAATTGGATCCTTACTAGTTTGTAAGATGATTTTGTAACTATTTCATTAAAAACATCCGATGTCAGACCGAGGAGATTTCCCTGTGGTCAAAGCACTTGGTATTCACGCTGTAAGCCTGAGGACCTGAGTTCAGAGCCCCAGAATGCACAGAAATGCCAGATGGCTGTAGTAGCAGCCAGTCTCTAATTCCAGCACTCTAAACATGAAGTCAGTTGATCCCAGGAGTAAGCTGGCCAGTCAGAACATCCATATGGTCAAGCTCTGGGTGCAACTGAGAGACCCCACCTCAGCGAGGAAGTTGGAAAGCAATGGGGGAAGACCCCTAAGACCAACCTCAGGCCTCCACATGGACACATACAACACATGCATCTGCACACATGTGGCTATGTGTATACACATGCACACCACACATACCCTTGGGAAAAAACAAAAAAACAAAACACCCGATGCCTAAAATGGGTGTTATTTATCTTATGTAACTAGTTACTTATCTTATATAACTAGTCATTTATCTTATATAGCTAGTTATTTATCTTATATATCTAGTTGTTTATAATATATAACTAGTTGTTTATCTTATATATCTAGTTGTTTATCATATATAACTAGTTGTTTATCTTATACAACTTATCTTATACAAGTTATCTTATACTAGTTATTTATCTTATATAACTAGTTATTTATTTTATATAACAGGTAGCTCATTTGTTTTGAGCTTAAAATGATGGAGTCGGGAATAGCTCGGTCTTTTGGGATCTGAAGGGAAACGTTAGAATTTTTAGGCAAAGGGATAATACTCTAGGCCAATTCTCCTTGTGACTATAAACATTCAGAAGCATGCAGTGTGAACGGTGGCCCAAATTCAGTGTATAAATACCGTGCTCTGTCTCCAGGAGAAACCCAGGATTTCCTCTATCCCCCTGTCCCTAAACCCTCAGATGCTTCGAAAGAGGTACTTGTTTCCTACCAGCTGGGGTTACTGCCTTTGACTTAAGTAACCCTGTGGTGGCTGAGGACCCTCCCAGGGACAACTGGCTGCAGCTTTGGCATGGGCACACGTGTATGTGGCTTCGTTGTTTGGAATTACAGATGGCTTTAAGCCACCTTGTGGGTGCTGCGAACTAAGCTCAGGTTCTTTTCGGGAGCAGCAAGTTCTCTTACACCACTGAGCCATCCCTCCAATCCTGGCTCTTCTGTATTTTGAACATCAAACCTAAAAGGGTTCTTCAGCCCTAAGGAGAGGATTGCAGTGAGAGATACCATAGCTAAACATGCCATATAGGACCAAAAGTATCTGTTTCATCTCTTTAGCAACTGGGGACTCTCAAAGCATGACTTTCCTCAGTTATCAAACAAATATCCTAATATTTCCTTCACTCACCTCTTTTTATTTTATTTTTTTTATTTTTATTTTTATTTTTTTTTTTGCAAGACAGGGTTTCTATGTAGCTTTGGCCTGTCCTGGAACTAGCTCTTGTAGACCAGGCTGGCCTCAAACTCACAGAGATCCACCTGCCTCTGCCTCTCGAGTGCTGGGATTAAAGGTGTGCACCACCCCTGCCCGGCTCTCTGAGAGACTTTTAAAGTGAGGTGTATAGGGTATTTTGAAGGGCACGCAGACACAAGCCACGGCTTTCTCCAGTGGAATCCGGGTACTCGACTGCCATCAGTGTGTATATGTTCTCTAGAGATGCCCAGGTGACCTGAAGGGAAGAAGGAGGTTTACACACATGTCTTCCTCATAACAGCTGTGACACTAGCAAATCATTCCCGGTCCTCGAACCCAGTGTCAATCCTTGTGATTGAAATTTAGGATCCTTGTCTCATAACCCCTTCAGATGCATTTAGTGGCATATTCTCAAACATATTTCATTAGCCCCTGATATAACACCCAGGCATAGACCTGAAATGTAAACACAACCCACCAAAAAACCATGCAACTCAGAATGTCCCTTGTTCCATTACCCATAATTCAGATGGGTCAGTGGCAGGTTATGCAATGGAGTGTGTTATGGCAATGCAAACAAATGAATGCCATTTGCAGCAATAGTAGACAGATCGCATCAACACAGTGGAGGGCAAAAGATGCCAGTCCTGGTATTACTATATTGTATTCTCTCTCTCCCTTTCCCCTCCTCTCTTTCCCCCTCTCCCTCTTTCCCTGCTTCACCTCCTTCTTTCTGAGGCTGGTTCTGGGGATGGAACCCTGCACCTAGCTCATGTAAGCACTCTACCACTGGGCAACACCCCCATGCGGCTTCTCCTTTCTCAATAAATTCTTCTGTGCTTTCAGACTGCAAGGCAGTGGCAGTTATCAGAAGGGGGGGTGTGTGCATTGATATTGGAGTTATCATTAAAGATAAAGGCTTTTTCTTCCCTTTCCTTCCCTATCCTTCCTTTCCCTCCCCATAAAAACAGTAAAGGAGTCCCAGTGGCCATGCTTGCGTGGGTTAGTTCTAGCTTCCCAGGGAGTTGCCAAACCACCGGTGAGGTCCTGGAGACTACAGGCGCAAGCTGAAATTCCAGGCACAAGCCCAAGGTCAATGCTTGGATCCATCGTTTTGTTTTGTTTTTGTCTTGAGACAGGGTTTCTCTGTGTAGGAGAACATCTGAGGCCAGTACCTAAGAAAGTTTATTTTCTGTGACATTTGGGATGCAAAGTGACTTGAAGCAACCCTGTTTTATAAGGAAATGAAAACCGGACGAGTAAAAGAAAAAACACAGACCCTTTCTCTTACCTTCCCCCAGCTACAGGCTGGTGGCACATTCTATAGACGCTAATGTTCTGCTCCTGTGTCCCTGCTGACAGCCCACGCCTGATTTTATCAAGGCCTGCTACCTGCCTTATTCCTGACCTCAGGCACTATGCCCCACAACCTGCTGACCCCTTCTTCTTAGCAGCAAGTCCTCTTTCTACTTGTGTCTTTTTTTATTGATGACCCAATGGTTTTTTTTTTTTATTACCATTGCTTATAAAATACGGACATCTTACCAATAGCTACAACACCGAAGAAAATGTCTCACCCTCTCCTATCAACCACAAATTGCCTGTATGTTTTTGTGAGCTGCATCCCACTACATGACACGATACTGATGGCCCTGGTCTTGTTTAGCTAATCACAGTTGCTATAAGCTCAAGAGAGCAATGGCCACGTTATGCCTAGGACACAAGGTTCTACAGTATTCTACCCCGTCCTCTGGACTTTACGTTCTTTTCTCTTCCCCCTCTTCTGTAGTGTTCTTTGAGCCGTGGAGCAGGTGAGTCTCATTTACAGCTGAGCAGCCGACAGTCACTTATTCTCATAACTGTGACTATTTATGCGTCTCTGTGGCCAGCACTAACTGCCGCAGTAAGACGTTTCAAAGCTGGCAGGAGCAGCAGATAGTGAGAATAAAAATGATTAGTGGGAAGCCAGTTGTATGGGTGGGATCATGTCCGTTTAGCAAAGTAACCGCAGTAGCCTCCCTACTGGGGATCTCCCCAGCTGTAGCTTTTTGTTTCCATTTATTTATTTATTAAAGATTTCTGTCTCTTCCCCGCCACCGCCTCCCATTTCCCTCCCCCTCCTCCAATCAAGTTCCCCTCCCTTGTCAGCCCATAGAGCTATCAGGGTTCCCTGCCCTGTGGGAAGTCCAAGGACCACCCACCTCCATCCAGGTCTAGTAAGGTGAGCATCCAAACTGCCTAGGCTCCCACAAAGTCAGTACGTGCAGTAGGATCAAAAATCTCAAGGTCCAAATCAGGAGCAGAAGGAGAGAGAGTACGAGCATGGAACTCAGGACTGCGAGGGGTGCACCCACACACTGAGACAACGGGGATGTTCTATCGGGAACTCACCAAGGCCAGCTGGCCTGGGTCTGAAAAAACCTGGGATAAAACCGGACTCGCTGAACATAGCAGACAATGAGGACTACAGCTGTAGCTTTTGATTAGGCTTTTAACACCAGAAGTGAATTCCCTCCTATGGAACAGGGCTCAAATCCAAGTTGAAAGTGATTCTTTCTTCCCATAACAGGCTTGACACTGTTGTACCAAGGGCACATCTTGCCTGGCTGGTTGGTTTTCTTGCTTTCAGGGTTCACACTGAGCACAACTGTTGATGCCAATCCTTCCCCAGCAGTGAGCACAGCCTCTTCCAGCCCACTGTGGGCTAGCCAGCAGAGAGGGAGTTTGGACCTGGTTCTGACTGATTTCTCTATGTCCTGGGACCAGAGAATGTGGTATCTTTAGTGACTTTTCGTGGGCAACCAATAGCAGTTGTAATTGCATGTATTGTTTTGAAAAATCTCTGGGGCCTCCTTCATCAAGAGCCCATAGGAAAGTAGCCCAATCCCCAACACCGAGACTTTCATTTTACAATACATGACTTCTGTATCTGTTCATACAATTTACCTCTGTTCAAATCTCTCTCTCTCTCTCTCTTTGTGTGTGTGTGTGTGTGTGTGTGTGTATTTTATTTTTAATTGTGCATAGGTGAGTATATCCGTGTGTAGTATGGTCATGAGTGCAGGTGCCCACAGGGGCCAGAAGAGAGTGTCAGATCCCCTAGAACTGGAGTTACAGATGGTTAGGAGCTGCCTGATGTGAGTGCTGGGAACCAAGCTTAGGCTCTCTGGAGAAGTAGGCACTCTTAACCACAGAGCCATCTCACCAGCCACCCTTGAAAATTAGCTGAGGACCCCATTTTTTTTTTACAGCCTATTGACACATCCTTGGTTATGACTGGCCCTCGCCCCTCCTCTCACTCACCTTTCTGCCCCACCCCAGCACCTGTCTTCTGCTTTTGTATCATGTGTGTTCTGTTACCATCCCTCAAGCATTGTTTTTCCTTCCTCATAGGACCTTTTCTAGTTTCATTGCCCCTGCACCCTCAGCAACACACACACACACACACACACACACACACACACGTTAGAAAATAGGACCTTCATATGAAAGCAAACTTGGGATATTTATCTTTCTGAATCTGAGTTAACTGTCCTCATATAGTATATCCCAGTTCCAACCACTTTCCTTGAATGTTTTCACTTTTCTCTACAGCTGAGTAGAATTCCATTGTGGGTATGGACCACATCTTCATGATCCGTACACTAGCTGGTGACCACCAAGGCTGATTTCCCTTCCGTGAATGGTTCTGTTGGGTCGTCTGTATTCTCTTTAGTGTTTTGAGACTCTGGGCTGATTTGCATGCTACCTGTACCAGTGTATATGCTTGACAACAGAGAAGAAGGCTTTTCCCTTCTCTCTAAACTTCCCGGGGTGTATTGTATTTTGTTTTCCTGATAAGAGTAGTCCCTAAGTCATTTTAATTTTCATTTTCCTGATAGCTAAGGATGCTGAAACTTTTAAAAACATTTCTTGGGAGAGACGGCTTAGCAGGTAAGAGCACACGTTGCTCTTCTAAAGGACTGGGCACTTCATGGTGGCTCCCAACCATCTGTCACTCCAGTTCCAGGGAATCTGATGCTCTCTCTTCTGACACCTGTGGGCATAAGAAACACACATGGTACACAGATATTCAGGCAAAACGCTCATCCACATAAAATGAAATAAATAAATATTTAGAAATATGTGTATTGGCCATTTGTATTTCTTCTTAAGTAAATTCTCTGCTCAGTTCCTCAGCCCAGGTTTTAAACTGCATTGTTAGTTTTCTCGTATCGTGTCTTGAGTTGTGTGTGTATCGTGGGTACTAATTCTCTGTCAGATGTATGTGTTTCTAGCAAAGATTTTCTTTCATTCTGTGAGCTGTTTCTTCACTCGGGTTCTTTCCTCTGCTATTTAGAAGCCTTTGAACCCTGGGAGGTCCCATTTAACTTGATGCTGGCCTCATGCTGAGCCACGAGAGTCCCTACTCGGAAAGCCCTGGACCAGGAGTCTAGGGCTGTGTTTTAGTCCCATTTGCTGTGAGAGATAAGGACCTAGTTTCCTTCCTCTGCATGCAGATCTCTAGTTTTCTTAACACCAGCTTGAAGAGGCTGCGTTTTTCTCCAATGTGCATCTTTGAAATCACTAGGAGTCACAGAATCTTGGTGCCACAAAGACCTGTACCAAATTAGGATGCTGACTGAAATTAGTAAGGCTAAAAACCAAGAATTATTAAACTGACTTAAAACACACACACACACACACACACACACACACACACACACACACACACAAATTTCCCTCCCACAAATCCAAAACAAACATAAAACCAACAAGTTCTGTTGGTTCCTTTGACATAAGAGTTTAGGATTGGACCCAGAACTCAAGGCCCAACAAAACCGAGTGTCAACAATTGTTATCCCTACAATCTCAGCGCTGGCTTCATCCCCAGGTGGGCTTTCTCTCCTCTTCCCAAACCGTACCAGCAACTCTTGAGAAAGTTATCTCAGGTTCTCAAGCCTTGTGTGAAAGAGAGAGCATCTTGGTCACTTCGTTACTCCAAAATCTACTGTGCTTGCATTGGACTTGACCACATGGTCGCCCTGGATGCAAGGAGTTAACACTGTATCTTGATAGAACCCGGGTGACTACCCTCCTGGGGCTGGGCATAGACTTCCTTATGACCAGACATACAGGAAGTGATAAGCTTTGTAGGGAGTAGGACCCCACAGGTGCTCAGTGACTTCTCTTAGAGCTCGCTGACCCGGAAGGGCTTTTCTCACGGCTCTGGGTCAGCGGCACACCTCTCGTCCCCTTGCACATTCCTATAGTCATTCTGCTTCACAAACAGCCTGCTCCCTTGCTCCACACAGCTACCTGCGAGTCTTAGAAGAACAGCCGCGTGGGAATACTCAAACTCACCTGTTTGTTCCTTGTTGCAGTGAGAAGTAGGACCCACGGCATCGATGTGCAGGACCATGACAGAGAGGGCCATAATGGGATGCCCATGGACCAGTGCTCTCCTGCTCTGAAGTGGCAGCCATACCGAAGTGTTCCTTGGCATGGCCTGTTAAACAGTCATTATGAGAAACTGTGAGTGGTCCTAGCAGTGCCTTGGGATGGGGTGGAGATCCGGTGTCAGGTGTGAGCACGGTGCTAAATCTTAGAGTTTTATCCAGGTATTTGGGCTTAGATGCCATCCTTGATCGAATTGGATGGGTCACTGAGAAAGGGTCTGTTCTACGCCATATGGTTTACATCTTAAATAATCATTGGGATGAAGGCTCCTGGCTTTCAAGAAGTCAGCTTGTAATTCCACCTTATTATAATTTACCCACTAAATGTTGGAGGGAGAGGGCCTCTTCCTAGGATAACAGGCCCAGTTCAAAGGAAAATCTGGGGGCTGGCCAGATGGCTGAGAAGGTAAAGGTGCTGGCTGTCAAGTCTCTTGACCTGAGTATTAGCCCTGGAACCCACATGGTAGGAAGAGGAAACCGAGTCCTACGAGTTGCCCTCTGACCTCTGAATGTGCATCCAAAATAAATGTTTAAAAATGAAATAAAAAGCAAAAAGGAAACGTTGGGAAATAGCTAACTTTTTACCCTGCAGTAAATTTATAAATACCACAGAATTCTTCTGGGGCACATTAAATTGGTTGCCAGGTGACTACTGACATTTATGTCGGGAATCAGTGTTGTCGGGCTCAAAGTCAACATGCTCTGACTCAAGAGGAGACTGTTCAAGTAATAAACGTACCATGAGGCAAGAAATACCAGCAACCTACTGGAGGGCCTTTTTGGTGTTTTCCAGATACAAATATAGCAAAGTTTACCTCTGGGACCCTTATTCTGGGTAGGCTACAGGAAAATAAATGTTTTTCTCAAAGTCAAGCCTAAGGATTCAAAAAGATTTGGGGAGTTGTGTTTAATAGGCAGCAGAAGGAGGTTGATGTCATTGAAATGTCACAAGGGTGCCTGGGCTTCTGTGTGCACTTAGTAAACAGAGGAGAAACTTCTAGATCTTCCTGCTGAGACAGCCTTCCCTTGATTATCTTTTGGGAACATTTAATGTTCTGTCTGAAATATGAAACTGTCACAGGCAGGAAAAACCTGCCTGTCTCTGTGCATCTGAGTTGATCAGCTTTTAAAGAGTTAGTGTTCTCTCTCTCTCTCTCTCTCTCTCTCTCTCTCTCTCTCTCACACACACACACACACACACACACACACACAGAGGAGACTTTAGAAGCATGTTTTCATGTGGCTTAGTGGGGAGAAGTACTGAGAGCGGTCCTGGGTTCACCCCTGCGTCCCCCAAGATGGCAGGAGACAACCAAATCCTGAAAGTTGTCCTCTGACCCCACTTGTGCTGATTCTCTAGAGCCTGCACTCACAGACAGACCACACACACACACACACACACACCACACACACACCACACACACACCACACACACACACACCACACACCACACACACACCACACACACACACACACACCACACACACACACACCACACACACACCACACACACACATACACACCACACACACACACCACACACACACACCACACACCACACACACACACCACACACACACACACCACACACACACACACACCACACACCACACACACACACACCACATACACACACACACCACACACACACACACACACACCACCACCACCACCACCACCACCACCACCACCACCACACACTGGCCTATTTCAACAGCCTGTCTGTGCTCCACTGATCTGGAATTTTAAAAGAAGAAAACGAGAACCCAGAGAGAATCAGCTCAAAGGTACAGAAGCAGATTTATTTTGAACACTCAGCCATCATTCTCTTTCTCTAAACAAAGGCATCATTCACTGAGATGGTTATTCAAGCTCTCTTGATTTGACTATTCAAGTCAGAGACCGAAAATCATCCACTTGTTCACAGGTAAATATGTTTAATGTGCTATGAAAACACCGTTTCCCTAGATTACCTCAAGGCAATGAAGTTAGGGATTAACATTTATTAACCCGCCTTTCCCCGAGGGTTTCAAGCGTGTAGTACAGAAGAGAGGTTGGCAAAGCAAGCTCAGTTGGCTTCATGTGTAATTTCTGATGTCCAAAGAAGAACTGCCTCTCTGCAGTGAAGAGATGGATATTTAGTCAGGGACTGACTGTTAGAGCTCAACACAATCCACGTTAGTTCTCATGGGTCCTTCCATTTCTGCTTATGGCTACCCGACCCTTCAGTCGGATGCTCACGTCTGAGCTGTAAGCCCTCTTCTTTCAGGTTTTTTGGCAGTGAGGTGTGTACTACTTCACCAAGACAGTTATGATTACCCTCCGTAAGTCAGCACCACTTTATCCACCCAGGCTTTAGACTTGGGCTTCTCAGACATTTCCCACCCACAGCTCTTCCTCCTGAGTAATTTTTATACAATCCTGGGAAGGTATATAAGATAGGTACGCAAAATATTTGAAAAACAATTATTGGTATAAATACAGTTTTGCCATTTAAAAAAGAAAAACAAATTTGCATACTAATTTTTATATAAAGAATTAAATCTTGGCTCATATTTGATACTGTAAGACATGGAATACCTTCAATGTTTTTCAGTTTATAGATGTTTTGATTTTATTATTATCAATGCCAAGAACACTGATTTACATAAATATATAGTGTACATTTATGAAGGGTGTATTTAAGATCATTTCAGAAACTGTTGGCAATTCCAAACCCTAAGCCAAAATTTATTTAATTATTTCTTTAAAAAAAAATTAAATTCAAGTTGACAACTCTAAAAACAATTTTTAAATCAAATATTCAAATGCAGTCCAGTCCAAAGTGATATTAATTTGATCCTACCTGCCGAATCCTACAATTGAATCCTACAATGAGAAACTATTAAGAAGTCTTTGTTTTCTATAATCAACCTTTTTCTTTCTGTAAGAACAAAATCTCTTGTCTGGACGGTAGAAACACTGCACTCCATAACAGACAGTTACTTGGAATGCAGGCTGTGTTCCAGGCAGCCATCACTAGCCTGGTGTGCTGCAGGTGTGTATTCTATGACATTCACATGTGTGTTCAGAACCGAGGGTGCTGTGACATCAGACAAGATGACATGAGCAAACACAGCGAGAAACAGTACAGATCCGTTGCACACTCGATCTTAATTAACTTCCGTCCACTGTGCAGTCACAAACATTTTACTGTTACCATTTTTTTTTCTCTGTTTTTTATTTGGTCACCAGAATTTTGCCCATTCGGTCTTGTGGCCCCGTGTGGGGTTATGACCCACAAATTAGCGGACTGACTGTGGAAACCGAGTCAATATTAAGCTCCTAGACAGTAGAAGGCACATAATCGTCCTCAAATTCTTTGTTGGATGGCTTTTCCTTTCTTGCTGCTGAGCCCTGAGTTTGCTAGACCTGTAACTGGTTACTTGAAGGTAATCGCTGGTGCAGGGACGCGATCCATCGGCAGGCACACAACTCGAAAAGAACATAGCTATTCCTTTTCCCAAGAAGCCTGCTAACACTTTCTAGTTTTGAAAATAGAGTAAAATTCCAAAGCTCTGTGCTTTTGTGATAACGGCAGTCACCCTCCACTGGAACCTCAGGAGGCAGGTAGCCTCACAAGAGACCAGTGGATACCCCGTCCTCTCCCTCCTGGCTCTAAGGAGGAACTGTTCTCTTGAACAAAAAAGTTCCTTTTTAGAAGCCTTGACGAATTAAAAACCATGTTCCACATCAGCAACATTTACAGGAGAAACTTACCGAGGAAGTTTAATGCTTTGATATTTTTGTGTCTAGTTAATGATGTTAGCATCTAATCCATTCATTTTATTAATATTTTTAGATTGACTTTGTCATATATTTGTCTGCATGGGGGTGTGTGCACACGCGTGCAGATGCCTGAGGAGGACAGAAGGGTGGAATTCTCTTGTAGCTGGAGATGCAGGTGGGTGTGAGCTGCCCAAAGTGGGTGCCGGGAACCGAACTCAGATCCGCTGGGAGAGCACCACACACTCTTGGCTGCTGAGCCATCTCTCCAGCCCCCCTTTTATTAACACTTAAAATATGCTTATTCATCATGTTATATACAGAATATTTGTATAACATAATAATATTCCAACATACTACTGGAAATATTAAATAAAGCAAAAATTCTGGCTAGCCACCCTGCTGCCAGAGAGAAAAGAGAAAAGCCAACTCTCTTTCCTGCAGAAGAAATACTTCAGTGCTGTTACCAGATTGGAAGAACCAAAGGGGCAGGAAGATATTCTGGGAAAGACAATGTTTTCAATCGGTGCAATGAGTGGCTCTGTTTTTTTTGGTTTAGAGTTGTCCCTAGTTGTTCTGAGCAGCCTGTTTTATTCATAGGACAATTGGTGGGCTGAACATTCCTTCAGCTGAGTGGCTACGGTCCATGTGACATTGAGTAGTGTCCTTTAAAGGGAGGAGATTAGTTGTACCCTCGGTAACTGTGAGTGATGAGCTGACTGCTGAGCTTCCAGCCCCGCCCCCTTTCTAACGTGTGGTGTGGAGTCAGATTAAAAGTTCTTAGAAAGCACCAAGGAGAAGTCCGGGGAAATGATGGTTCTGTTTGGCACAACTAATACGGCTTCCTTATAAGAAGATTAAAAAAGGCCAGCGTGCTTCGAAATGTCATGTTTATTTCTGCAGTAGAACTGCAGGAAACAGACTGACTGAATACAACAAAGGGCACTTGGCGCAGTGAGCCTCACACAATGGGATGCTAACACTCTTGGCTCTATCGAGGAAGAAAGAAAATACCGTGCAATTGGTTTCGTGATCTGTCTCTTCTCAGGCCTGACGTGGGCTATCAAGTTGTGACAGACAAAGGGTTCACGTTCTCGCCAGTAGATGAAGCTTTTGTGTGTCAAAAGAAGAATCATTTCCAGATAACCATCCACATCCAAGTCTGGGGAAGCCCGAAGTTTGTTAAAACCCAAATGGGCCTGAAGCCAATAGAAATGTTTTACTTGAAAGCCTTTGGAATTAAGGTAGGTCCTTTTATTAATTCAGCTTACTCTAATCAGTGCTTCTTAAGTGTTCTCCTAACCTCAGACCCCAGTGGCTTAAACACATCCATGGGAATTTATTCAGACCACAAAGCTGACCCAGATCAGATGAGGCTGAGGCAGCTCACCCTCTTCTGCTGTCAGCCAGAGAAGGCCACTGAGATGTTTCTATGATGTTCCTGTCACATTCTGGCTCCTGTCACCCGGTGCTGAAGTGGGATTGGGCTTGGGCGGCATCAGCTCTTCTCTGTGTAAACTCCTCAGTGAGGCGGCTTGTGCTTCCTACGGCGTGGGGGAATAAAGGTCCAAGACACAGGAAGGACAATCTGCTACTTCCTCAGATGTGAGCCCTAACCTTGGCACCACATCGCCTTGAACTGTGGCTTTTAGCTTCCAGGGTATAAACTGTTTTCTTGTCTTGGTTCATTGACCTCCACTGAAGCACAATCAATAAAAACTCAGAGAGGAAAACTGGGGTTCAACCTAAAGATCTGAAAAAGCAAAACAGCCAGCCACTGGCTTTTACCTCGACCTCAGTCCAAAATGGCAAAATGGCAATCCTGCCTCCAGGAATCTCAGAATGAGACTGTGTCTGGGAGCTGTTTCCTCCCGTTTTATAATCCTCTCTAGGGCTGGGATTAAAGGCATGCACCGCCCGGTTTCTTTAGCAACTAGTGTGGCTACTGGGATTAAAGGTGTGTGTTACCACCGCCTGGCTGTAAGGCTGACCAGTGTGGCTGTTTTACTCTCCTGATCCTCAGGCAAGCTTTATTGATTAAAATACGATTGAAATGTCGCTACACTCAGCCATTTTAGATTTGCTGCTGGTGCATGACCTTAGGGAATGGATTCAATCGTAACCCAGTTCCCAAAAGAGTTCTCTAACTTCAAAAGCTAAAGAAGCACTATTTAGTCAGTGCGCCCTTTTCTGTAGATTAACACAGGGGAAACAGAGGCCCAGTGGTGTTACATAATTTATCTAGAATAGTAATGGTAGTCATTTTATCCATACTACACAATCCCTATCTCAAACATTAGTGCCTTAAAGATGATAACAGTCGTTTATTTGGGTCACACATCCACAACTTGGTCAATCTGAGCACGACACCTCACTTCTGGCACTCAGCTGTGTTTCTTCTAACACACACGTAGCATGGCTTGAGAGCAGCAGAAACCACATTAAATTATTATCTCCTGCCCAGCTCCCTTAAGCGAAGCCATGTCCATCGCATACAGACCTCATCCAAATGAATAGTGAACCTGAGCTTAGGTGTGGTGTCTTCTAAAATGTAGCTGGATGCTGTATCCACCAATCACCTTTGTTCCTGAGTGAACTCTTAAAATGAACCGGCAGCAAAAATTAAACACAAACAACAAGCAAATAAGCAACAACCACCAAACGTATTTTTATGAGTATAGAAATAGCGTGTCCACTGTGGAAATGTTGGTACATAACAGAAATATGTGAGCAGACGATGGAGTCTTCCTGGTTGAGGTCCAGCGTTGGTGAACTAATTCTGCTCTTGTAATAAATGCTACCCTGTTAACCTCACATGATAAAAGTCTGTGGTCGCACAGACTTAACGGAATACTGTTGATAAAGCTGAAACAGATTTCTGTCTTAAGGATACATAATACTCAGGGCTTTATTGCTGGAAATTTCATTTCTGTCTTTTAGACAAAACTTCTCTGAACATTTGTGCTGGAGGATAAATCCCTAGAGGGGATTTGATCTCAGTTGCCTCTTTGCTTTCTAGAAAGACTGTCCTGTGACAGTGTGAATGCCCGCTGGCTGCGTATCAGAGCATTGCTCTGGCAGTGTTTGTGGGATAGGGTGTGGAGCAGCTGTAGAAGAAACACCATTGTTACTTAGAGGCCAAGTCATTGTTCCTTCATATAGAACTTAAGGAGGTTTTGTATGTGTGTTCATGCATGCATATGATGTAAATATTAATAGGGATGAATCAATGGCCTCATGCATGCTAGGCAAGACTATCACTGAACTCTATCACCAGATTTCTTTTCTATTTTTTATTATAAGATGCAGTTTCACTAAGTTTCCCAAGCTGTACTCGAATTCACTTGTCATCCAGGCAAGCCTGAACCTGATGATCTTCTGGCCTCAGCTTCTGAGTACCGTTACAGGCTTGTACCACCAGGCCTAGCGGGTTTTATTAATTTTATTCACTTTTAAATTATACCTACGAATATGTGCTGATCATACATATTAATGGAATTCACTGTATTTCTGTATGTGCATCCAAGTGCATTAATCTGGTCCATTTTCAGTTTTATTCACTTCTTTTTCTTTTAGAAAGTAAATGAGGGTAATAACAGTGTTGGCTGCTTCGTTCACTTACCTATAGTGCTTAGAGCGATGCTTGGTGCGTAGCAGGTGCTCACTAGATAGTGAATGAGCTGATGAATGGATGAATGGATAGATGGATGAATGGATGGATGAATGGATGGATGGATGAATGGATGGATGGATGGATGGAAGGATGCATGGATGAATGAATGAATGTATTGATGAATGAATGGATATATCCTTTGAGCTGTTTTGCTCTTGTTAGCTTATTTTTATTCATTTTTGCTTCTGATATTTTGGTCTTTTAATAACTCACTCTGTATTTCGTCATTTAATTCCGTAGGCATCGCTCTTTTATACAATGGCACACAGCTGATAGATGGTGCCCATTGCTAGTCTAGCGTGTCTTTTTCAGAATTCAGACTTCCCACCCAGAGCCCAGCTTGTCCCCTGGCAAAGGTTCTAAGTATATGAACTCTTTCTATTAGTAAACATTATTTTTGATAAGCTGATTAATCTATGAATTGATTTACTTTTTGTCTTCCTATACAGGTAGAAGCCACCAATCAAGTGATTGCTATCGAACAGTCCCAAGCAGATAGAAGCAAAAAGACTTTCGATCCTGTTAAGTAAGAATTTCTTTTCTGAGGACATCTTGGTGAAGCTTTGGGGAAGATGACTAGTATTCTTTACTTTCCCTATTTACAACAAAACCCATAATAGATCTAAGTTAGTAATAGTATGTTAGTATTATGAACACCTGTTTATCCATAAAAATAAAGCTTTGAGATCATTGCAAAAATTTTTAAATATTCCCTATATGCATGCATACAGTTCATTTCCCCATGTGTTTTACAGTTACCTTGACAGATGCTGGTGTGAAAGTTTGCACCCAGGGTAGCATCCACAGCAGGAATGACGTAACAAGTTAGAGTCCTCTCTCTCAAAGGGCGTGAGGCAGCATCCGTTCCCTGGCTTATTAGGCTAGGATGCAGTTGCGGTAGCTTAAGCTGACCGCAGTCAAGCCCATTTGGGGCGGGATACTTCTACAGCCTGGACAGAGCCACTCATACAAATGTCTGCGGAGCCCAGGCACGCGAGCAAACACTTGACTTGGCTGGTGTATGATGGGGTCTCCCTCCCTTGGGCAGGCTGCATGGCTTTTCTTTGAAGCGTGCTGCCTCCTGTTGGCTGGGCTGTGGGAGGTCGCCTGCTTGAAGGAGAAGTCAGAGGTCTGGAAGAACCTAAAGGGGTCGCTTGTGAGGAGCGGGGTGCTGTAGCGACTGTGAGCACACATGAGTGTGTCTTTCCTCCTGCTGTGGTCCTTGGGTTGGAAACCTGAAGCCTACATAGCTTCTGTTAGCAAGGAGTCATTCTGTGACCTTCCTTGGTGCACCCATGCTGTGGATTTCTGCCTAAGTAAGAAACTCCAGGATATGCGGCTTCTGCGGGGTGATGAGAACAGGGAACAAAACCCTCTGAGGGTTCCCGGAAACGAGATGTGCCCAAGCGCTGTGCTCTATTGCATTCTCTTGACATTTATGTTGTTTGCTTTAGAATCGACCTCCTGACTGACCAGGTTACCAAAGTAACGTTGGGAAGGTTACACTTCAGTGAAACCACAGCCAACAACATGAGAAAGAAGGGGAAGCCAAATCCTGACCAGAGGTACTTGGACCACTGTGAGCAAGAATGTCCAGACACATCACCTAGCTAGGAAGGACCCCTCTGATCTGCTGAGCCACCCAGCCAGCTCCCCCAGCCTGCTTCACAGATCTCCTCCCTTTTCTGACTTGGCATATTAACCCATCTCATTTTACCCAGACACCCTTGTTCTCCCATCCCTGCTCCCAGCAATGCTCGCTCCTGTTCAGTCTAATTCCCGCCATGGTCCTCTAGATGGGCGACCACACATTTTGGTCATTGCTCTTGGGTTGAGGGCTGACTGTGCTTACCAAACCTATATGCTGAAACTGAATCTTGGTCCTCTGTAAGAATAACAAGTGTTCCTAACCAATAAGCTGTCTTCCCAGCTCTGGGAAGATAGACTTCACAGAGAGCTTTTGTTCTGACCTTTTTTTTTTTTAATTTATTTATTTATTAAAGATTTCTGTCTCTTCCCCGCCACCGCCTCCCATTTCCCTCCCCCTCTCCCAATTAAGTCCCCCTCCCCAGCCCAAAAAGCAATCAGGGTTCCCTGTCCTGTGGGGAGTCCAAGGAACCCCCACCTCCATCCAGGTCTAGTAAGTTGAGCATCCAAACTGCCTAGGCTGTTCTGACCTTCAAGACATAGATCCTAGGATGATCTCACTGATGGGTCATCTGAGGACGGTGCTTAAGTACTCCCTAAGCAATTGCAGGGACGTTTAAGTCTTCAGCTATAGCCCGAGGCCTGAGGACATTGAAGGTGGAGGATGACTGGGGCAGGTCAAGGCGGGAAGGGACAAGTGTGATGGGCAAGTCCTGCATTAAGACCCAGGATGTCGGACTTACATGGTTGAGAACACAGGGACCTTGGTGGTTTCTGTCCTGTGTTTGTAAACAGGGCTTCAGAGACGCACCGGGGTGGTACATAGGCAAGTCCACATAGGTGGGCTGAACCCAGTCCTAGGGGCTGTCCCCAGGGGGGCTGCTCCCAGACACACCGGGATAGGAGCAAGCCAGCCATTCGCTCTTCCATTTCCATAGCCTGGGGTGCTGCTGACATGGGAGGGGAAGGCAGTCTGCAAGTAAGTGAACCCGTCTAACTGAGCTCACTATGAATGAAATGTTGGGTCTCTATTCTTTGATGCACCCCCATCAGCCTGCTGTTTCTGAATTAGATACTTCATGTTGGTGGTCGGGCTGTATGCTGCTAACCAAGACCAGTTCTACTTGTTGGCTGCCCACATCTCTGAAAGGATCATCGTACGGGTAAGCAGAGTTCTCTGCTTCTCTGGACCACGTATGCTTTTCTGCCTTGCAGGGAGAAGTTGAACTGGCAGTGACATGCTTGAGGTGTGTTTTTTCCCAACCGTGGTTGTCGATTTTGATAATAGCAGAAACTACATAGCGTGGTTCTCAGCCAAGGGCAGTTTTATCCACACACCTGGCATCTAAGGCGTAGCGACCAGAGATGCCACACAGTGCTTTACAATGCATGGGACAATATGCCCACTAGGAGCATCCCTTCCCCACATGCCGTGATAGTGAGGTTGGAAACCCTGACACCGACTCTCTGTGGGAGGCGCTGGTTAAATCTACACGATTCCACTTTATACCCATGATGCCTTCACTCTGTGACCATTCCCTGCTGTCAGAGAACAGAGGCCTGAGATGCAAAATCATTCTAGATCGCTCAGCTCGTAAACAGTGGGGTTGGTGCAGCATCCCAGCTCTCTCTGACCCTGGCCTAGTGAGCGAGGGACGCACCATGGAAGTTTCCTGTGCTCCCACGTCATGGCTGACCCCAGGGCGTTGGGGCTGCTGCCTGGCACACAGGAAAGCTCAACACGTTTGCTGAGTGACAGTTGCCGGATGGTTACAGGTGTGGATGGGTATCTTGGCCGTGATAGCGACATTAAGCTACTAGCGGCTGCAGCTGCGGGTGTGAATCCAGACTGGCTGCCACTGAGGCTGTGCCGTCCCGGGCATTTTAAGAGTGACATAGGGAGGATGTGAAACTCCAGTAGGGAGCTTCATTCTCTGTGGGCAGGCCCATGATCACAGCCACCAACTCAAGGCCCTGGGGACACAGCTGCCTGCTTCGGGAAGGCGGTGCTTCTTCTTGCCTTCAGGTGTAACAGTGGAAGCAGACTTCTTGGCCCATTCAAATTAACACCATGGGGGGAGGGGGGAGTGAGAAAGAGACAGAGAGAGACAGAGACAGAGAGAGAAGAAATGTAAGAGATGGCATTATTATTTCATTCAGGTAGTTTTAGAGATGCTCACCAGTGTTTGCTGCACCCAACATTCTAGAAAGGACCATCTCTGTGTGGTACATCCATATGGGTTGGTACTGCACCGTACCCAAGAGTCAAGTGTGGCCTCTGAGGCCATGGCCTGGTTCTGTCAGCTTGAGCTCCAGAATAAAAGACAGGAGGGAAAGTTTAATAATTAAGGGCGCTGCATGCTTGACTATGCATAGGGAGGGGGAGCCACTCTTTGAAAACCGGAATCCGTTTTGTGGACTAAGAGCCGTTTCTCAAATGGAGATCAGTGTTTCACTGTTTGATAGAAAGACAGCGTGAGGACTGTCCCTGAGACTCTGGCCTCTGGGAGGTGTCCAGGACACCGTATTTGTCAAAATTCTCCTTAGAAGGGAGAACGGTGGTCAGAGTCCAGTCATTGTCCACCTGGTTTGTCAACCATAACAGCTTTAGAAATATATTAAACCCCTGTGGTGTAAATGGACTAATTTAGGGTCGGTTAAGTTTTTCTCCAGTGAACAGATGTATTTGCCAGGCCCTTGCTTTTGGGAGCACTCCCGAGTGGAGTTCCTTCAAGGTCCCCTGGGTTAACAACTAGGGTTTCTTCACCTCTCCTTCCTTTCTGAAATACATAATTAGAGGTGGTTTGGGGGTGCTGGATGGCAAACACTTGGAGCAATTACTTTTGCCCGCCTTTCAAAGACGCTTCAGGATTTTCTCCGTTTAAAAAGAAGCATGTTATTTCTGTCTCTGTTCTGGGGAGACTAGAAACGACCCCATCCTCAAGGGTTCCTGCTTCCCCACTACAAACCACGCTGCGGTAGAAAATCAACACCAAACACAGCAGCATCTGTACGGCTGGGGAGAGGGAGGGCATCCCAACCTACCCAGGGAGCTTGTACAGACATAGATAGCCATACCCACACCCAGAGTTTCTATTTTAGTAGCCTGAGATGTCCAGGAATATGCATTTTCAATAAGTTCCTAATAGTGGATGTCACACAGAATGGCCCTGCTGAAGAATATGTTTGGACCCAGTTTTAATAACTCTTTCAAAAGATGCACACATTTATTTCCTAAGAACTTCTTGATAAAGGCCAAGTTCTTCTATTGGCACCTTGACTGTGTTTAGAGTCACAAACAAAGTTAAAACAGAAATTCCAGCCGTTTTCATTCCGATCAAATCACTTCTAATGCTGCTTGCTATCCCAAGTACCTGCAGGGGGCGCCCTTTACATTGTGTTCTCACAGAAGGGAGCCCCGGGAACCGTGGCTCTGGGCTGTTACTCTGGGATCCCAGTGAGCTCTGTATCCAGCCAGATGTGGAGGATGAATTTGTGTCAGTTTGCCCTCAATTTTGCAGACAGTTCACATTAAGGCTGTTACTTAATCCCACAATAGCCTTTGGAGACGGCTAAAGACAGTAAATAGGTTTATCGCTATTCAAAAGATAACACTGGTACAGAGATAAATGACCCCCAGGGAGTCCTACAATTAGCTGGTTTCATAACCTAGACTGGAATTCAAGTCCTCCCTAAACATGTGAAATCATGAGACAAAAAAGTAATTTTGAAAAGTAAAGGGAACATTTTGGCGTTTGGTGTCCAGCAACCACAGTGGGGTACAGTACAGACTGTTCTGACACTAGAAGACACTGGCCCCCCGGGCGGGGTAGGGTCGGGGGGGGGGGGAATTCTTACATCTTACGTTATTTCTCTCTTGAGACACTGACCCCTTCTTAGTATCCACTGTCGATCTATCTGCGCTCCTTCTTGAGAACATTTGAACATATTTTAGGAGCTTAGTTTTAGCTGATGACACAAATGTAAATGATGCACTTGTGGAAAAAGCAAACGAACCAAAACGACTGATGTCTCCTCTAGTGTCCAGTTACCAACACAGTAAGCATTATCCCAAAGCTCATTAACCTCAGCCAACAACAAGAAGCCATCACTGTCCTGGCCGGTTGCCTCCAAGTGGCTCATGATGTTCGACAGAGAGCAGAGCCCATTGGCTCTCTCCCTGCTCTGGTGTTGATTGCTCACCACAAAGGAACCTGAGTCAAAACCAACTCACCGTTCATGTCCAAGGGGCTCCAGGGATGTTGCCGAAAACTTTTTGTTTAAGTCAACGTCTACAAAATAGTGTTTCAAGCTGTTGGTTTGAATTTTCCCACTGCTCTTGCCTGGGAAAGAGCTGGGTCTTCTGAGAAGTCTAAGTTTCAAGCTGGTAGAAGCAAAAGACGAGGGTGTAATTGCCCAAAAGTCCTTCAACAGAAATCAAAGTAAAAGCTAAACTTGGTGGCTTCTTTTATTTATTTATTATGTAATGCGTAACATGTGCAGGTGGCAGAACATTCGAGCAAGATCAAAAAAGTGTCTGGTGAGCACGGCCCCTGCCACCCACCCCAATTCCTGGGTCTCTCCCGAGCCAACTGCTATAGAGACTCCTTGAGCTGTCTTTGGGGATAAACGGTGCCCAGATACGCAAGACCCACCAGATGGGCAAAAGTGGAATACACTGTGTTAATGCTACCTGCTGAGGCGTCAGGCTGCTAGTTAATCTGGGTTATCTGCACCTGGTTACAAATGCAAAAATCACATTTAGAAGAAAACATCGTCATTTAGAAAAAGAAAGTAGATTTTGTCCTGAGGAATGTGAGGGATTTGGAGACCCCTGCGTAAGGCATTTGAAAACAGCAGCTACAGAGAAGCCGGGAGGGAAGAGGGTAACCCCATAGAAATTTTTTTTGGCCAAAGTTTTACTAGAAGGCAAGTCTTCAGAACTTCAGCTGGTCCAAAAGTTTCACTTGGATTGTTTTAAAGATTGCCAGGGCTACTTCAAGGCCACATTGTAGAACAGCAAAGTTTGAGTCCTTACTTAGTAACCAGAGGAAAGGTAGCATGGATTAGCTACGTGTTCTCGGGCAATTTATTGTCCTTTCAGCGTGCCAATTAGATGACCATAACGGTGTTTATGTCATACAATTGCTGTATATAGATTAGCAACAAAGCTGTAGCTGCCACAGGACCCCTGTGTGTAGGGAATAGTTGAGTGTGTCTTATATATTCACGTTGTTGTCATTTGTGAAATCACCAATATGAGTATTGTGAAGTTATAAAAGGCTAGTTAAATACGAGGTATTTTTGTTTTCTTGAGCATTACATAGTGTACACTTTTTGATCTGAATTTAAACTATTATTATGTCTGAAAAGAGAGTCCCAGCTTTTCGTCCCTGCTCTCCCCCCACCGCCGCTGCCACCTCTGCCTTTTACAGTTGCCCATGTGCTGTAAGTGAACACACAGTTCAGTCTCTGAGAACCGTTACAGAGATTGGCTGTTCTCAGCCTTGGCTTGTGGAGCTCCTCCTGTCGGGGTCCTCTGTGGCTCTCCTGGGCTCGTTCTCGGTGTTAATTTATCTACATCAGTGTGTTCTACCGGTATGGGAGTCTCAGGGGAAGGACTCGGACACCAGTCTGTTTCTCTTTGCCCCGAGGACTCGTGATCAACCTTCTCTGCCACCGTAAGCTGAATTGCCATGTACCGCTGTGTTTCTCCAGGCCTCTAACCCCGGGCAGTTTGAGAACGACAGTGATGCATTATGGCAGCGAGGACAAGTTCCAGACTCTGTCATCTGTCACGGTCGAGTAGGAATAAACACAGACGCACCCGACGAAGCCCTGGTTGTGTGTGGCAACATGAAAGTGATGGGGACCATCATGCATCCCTCTGACAGCCGGGTGAAGGAGAACATCCAGGAGGTAAGCCTGGGGTATGCACAGGGCTCTTCCTCTGACACCTCAATCAGGAGCCTGGGACTTCAGCCTGACACTCTGGGCCAGGGCAGCTTTGTGTGTCACCTCTTGGTGTGAAATAACAAGTTGTTTGAAGATAATGATGGCTGGAATGGAATAGCGGGGCGTCTCTACTGCAGTTGTGAAGTTGTCCCTATCCCTGGGGGACGGGTTTACCCAACAGTCAGTGGGCAGAGGCAGCATGTCTTACAGTTGTTTTCTGCCAGCCAGTGCCTTCCTTCCAGTCTCCCATTGGTCCCCTCCATCTGGTTACTGAATGATAGATTCCTCTAGCCCCTTCCTCCCAGGGTCCCTTGTACTGGCTCTGCTAGCTACTGTCCTCCCATGCAAGATCTTTGAGGAGCATTTGAAAAGTTCCCCAGTGGGGGCCTTACTGGGACAATAAACTTTGGGCTAGACATCTGGTACCTTGCTCCATTTAGGACAGGCAGTTGCCTAACGTCTATTAAAAT
Source organism: Microtus oregoni (assembly GCF_018167655.1). Classification (NCBI taxonomy): domain Eukaryota; kingdom Metazoa; phylum Chordata; class Mammalia; order Rodentia; family Cricetidae; genus Microtus; species Microtus oregoni. Next base: position 66,965,533 of record NW_024543060.1, read on the forward strand.
CTGGCCTGGAGATCCAATTAAATAAAGGTGCTTCAGCTGGCTGAAGTCACGGCCTGCGACTGTGACATGGAAGTGGGCCTACCTGACCCTCAGGAGTTATTTTCTGATTAGTTGGAATAAGAGTCCAAAATTCTGGAAAGTTGTAGGAGTTCCGTGGGGCAGTGTGATCAGGATGATGGCAACTCCTGATTCCGGCTTCTCCGGCATCCAATGTTCCCTTCACGGCATCCGCCAAGTCTCCACCGTCTCACATCTCTTCTCGCGAGACTGCTGTAATTTGCTCTGCACCTCATTCTCCCTCCTTTATTTGTTCTTCTTTCGACCGACAGAAGATCAAATCTGTCTATCATTGGCCTTTCGTCCAGACTGCGTCCTGGGCTAGCTCTGGAGAGGATTCCCAAGAAGGTCTGTCATTGCTGCCTTTCGCGTTGCTCTCCCAGCTCCCGTTCACATTAGAGTTGCTGTAATCTCCTCCTTGGATAGGAATTCAGGACTAGAAGGGTCTCACAGACATTTCCAAATTTATAGTTCTATATTTCCAGCTTTAGAGAGACATACACCTTCTGCATTTTAGCTCATGCTAACTCGGACATGTCCTTGCGTCTGGCCACACCAATGGCTTATGACATCTCAATTGGAAGTCTCGGTGGAGCGTCACAAATTGAGAATGTCTTCCACAGTCCTGGTAGCAATTACCAGGCCTCCACAGAATTTCATTTGCCAAAAGTCATCAAATTTTGCTCTGGATCAGAGAAAATAAATTGTTTTGAGTAACAGACATCCCTTGGAGCTCCTCAAACCCTTCTAGGAAGCGTTCTTGGTAAAAGTAGCCCCGCCCTAGACTCCAGATGAGGAACGCCCCCTTCTGTTTCTGTTCCCAGCAAGCTGAGGGGATAGAGAGAATTGTAGGCTATGCTTAGAAGCCCGGAGCTGTACCCTGACAGCTTCAGCTCAGGATTTTAACCCAGGCTTCTGGTTTGCAATCCATGCCTCGAGAATGCCCGAGTGTGAGCCTCTTAGCCACATCAGGAGTTTTTTTCTAAGATTTTCTGTGTGGAGCATTTTTTTTTTAACCTGTAAAAACCTAAGTAAATGATAGGTTTGCTTACACAAAATGCATAGTATTAATAAGATATATTAAAATCATCTCATATTAGTATGTGTGTTTTATGTATTTGTGAGATGGTTATGTTCTGTAAGCTTCAAGCTGTCCCATTTGCTGCTCATCACAGATACGAGATGGAAGGCAATAAAGTCATCAGAGGTGGTGGGGATCTGTGGACATCCTCTTTTCTCTCCCGGAGTCAGTTTCCCAAACTTTTAATCCTTCCAGGGTTTTTAGAAGGTTCACAGACCATTTGCGCTGCTATAGTGAAATGCCACTGGGAAATTTATACAAAATAGAAATTTATTACTAGTAATTCAAGAAGCTATTGGAAGGCATTGCAGGATGAAGGTACTGACAGATTTAATGTCTGCCGAAGGCTGCGATTGAAGGCATGCCAAGAAGGTGTGTTGACCGCTGTTTTCACATGGCAGAAAGATGGAGGGGCTTAAGGAAAGAGGTCTGACTTACTGAGCTAGTCTCTTATGTTTCTGTTGTTTTGTTTTAGACAGAATTCCATCATGTAGCTCTGGCTGGCCTGGAACTTTCTAAGTAGACCAGGCTAAACTTGAACTCACAGAGATGGACCTGCCTCTGCCTTCGAAATGTAGGGTTTGTGCAACCACATTCCACTCCTAATAGCTCTCTTGTCAATCCATTCGTGAGTGTAGAGACCTCATAACTTAATCCCTGCTGTGGTGGGGTTAAAATGTTTAGGGATCTGATTGCTTTGGCTGTCTGGGGTCTGTTGTGGCTCCAGGTGAATTTTAGGAGTTTTTTTTTCTATTTCTGTGAGGAATGTTGTAGAAATTTTTATTGGTATTGAATCTGAAAATTGCTTTTTGTAGAATGGTAATTTTCACAATATTAATTCTATCAACCTATAGCCATAGGGTCTTTTTATTTTCTGCTATCTTCTTCAACCTCTTTCTTCAGAGGTATAAAACTTCTCTTGTAGAGGTTCTTCACTGTCTTGGTTACGGTTGTTTCTAGTCCCTTATTATTATTATTTTAGGTATTGGAAACGAGATCATTTCTTTCTTCTTTCTTTCTCAGAAAGTTCACTATTTGTATAGATGAAAGCACTGGTTTTTCTGTGTTGATTTTTGCGTTCTGCAAAAACTGAGTTTTCTGGAAGAGTCTGTAGGGTCTTGTTAGTATAGAATCACATGGTCTGTGAATAAGGATGATTTTAATTCTTCCTTCCTATTTTTAGCACATGTACAGAGTTCTCTTCTCTTACTGCTGTGACTTTGAACTGAAATCCAGTGGGAATCTTTATCTCACTCCAGATTTTACAGGAAATGTCTCAGTACATACTACTGGCTGTGGGTGTTGTATGTAACCTCTATTATTTTGAGGTACGTGCTGGCTGTGGGTGTTGTATGCAACCTCTATTATTTTGAGGTACGTGCTGGCTGTGGGTGTTGTATGTAACCTCGATTATTTTGAGGTACATTCAATTTGTTACCAGTTTGTGTAAGACTTTTCCCACGAAGGCATATTGAATTGTGTCAAATGTCTTTTCAGTCTCTGTTGAGAGAATCTGTGATTTCTGTCCTCATATCTATTAACTTTGTGTGTTAGATTTATTGATTTGCTTATGTTGAACCAGCCTTGCGTCTCTAAGGTGGAACCCACTTGGTCATAAAATGTATAATATTGCTATGTTCTTGAATTCAGTTTGCGAGTATTTGGTCGAGAAATTTTGCATCTGTTCTCAGCAGGGAATCTGGTCGTTTGTACTCTAGTTACCTTTCAGTCTTTATTTGAGTTTGGTATCCGGATAATGAAGGCTTTGTGGAATGGATTTGGTGCTCCACTTTCTCCTGGTTTGTGCTGGCAGAGTGCTGGTTTCCCCAGAAGGGCTAGGAGAGAGGAAGTGGCCTTTTCTGGATGACTCCTCTCATGGTTTGTCTTAGTATCCTGTGCTTGCCCTGGTCAGGGTCTCAGGAGTCTCACCCCTGTGAAGCTGAGCTGTGGAGATGAAAGATGCTGATTCCTAGGCAGGGGCCTGAGGATCCTGGCGGTACTAAGGTTGGGACAGTGGCAGTCACTGCTGTTGGAGTTACGCGCCAGTGGGGTGGGGTAGCAGATGGGGTGTGGATGCCGTGGAGGCAGGCAGTGTGGTGATCACTGCAAATCTTACTGATGATACACCTTCTGTGGGTGTTTGCTAGAAGAGGCATTTAATGCTGACTCGGAGAGGGCCCAGGCCTTATTCCAGGAGGCAACTGTGGTTGCAGGGGCGGGTGTCAAGTCACACCTTGGAGGAAGTTCACTAGAGAATGGAGCATATGTTGTCAAGCAGCGGGCCCTGAGGTGAGAAGCTTGCCTGGGCAGCACAGCAGGGCTGACCCTTCTACTTCCCTAATTCCGATCATCTGTTCACTTAGAGATGGCTTCTAGTCCACCATCTTAGCCAAATGTCCCTAGGTGATATATTCCTAACTGCCAAAATAGCATTGATTTCACAGTCCAGCAATATTCTAAAAGAAAAATCAGACAGAAAAGTCACTGACCTGCTTTTTTTTAATCAGATGAATGCTATTAAAGTTAAATATAGCTGTTTTGTGAATTTATTTTAAAAAAATCCTTCAAATTAAAAAGGAATCCTTTTGATCAAACATTTAGTTTTTAGAGAAGATTAAATTCATTATCTTGCTATCAATTTTCTGGAGACCAATAAAATTTTTATTGACGACTTACAATGACAATTGGGGACATCACTAGACATAGTCGGGAAGAAGGATGCTGAACTAAACCCTGAGAGGCTTGGGGAGGGAGAAGAGGGCAACCCACTCAAAGAAACTTCCTCCAGCAAAATGGTCAAAGCAATCCGAGAGTATGGTATCCCTCCTTACCTCAAGGTTGTCCCTGAACTAGCATTGCATTTTCAGTTTGTACGTAGAAGCTGGGCAGCAAGCCTTTGGACCCAACTGAACAGGACACCTTGGTATCATAAACAGGTTCTCCAAAGTGAGAATTCTTGAACATTCCTGAGAAAGGAAGACAAAGGGGGAGTAGGAGGCACTTTGGTCTCATAATTTAGACTCAAACCTCTGGGTACATATTTTAGGGGATCTGTGGATCTTAGAGCTTTGGCTTCACTGAAGAGAAGGTAAGAAGTCTCTCGTAATCTAGGGAGGTCAGCAGAAAAGGACATTCACATTGTCCATCTCCCTAGGCTCGTGGGATCACACGGGACGTCGATTTGAATAACAAATATCTAAGCAGGTGAAATTTGCTCTTCTTTAATTAAATCAGGTTGACACAAATGAGCAGCTGAGAAGAATAGCCCAGATGAGGATTGTTGAATACGACTACAAACCCGAATTTGCATCTGCCATGGGGATAAACACTGCCCACCAAACAGGTATAGATACAGAGTCTCTTCAACTGTCTGTTCTCAGTTATGAGGCTCCTCGTTGTCTCTTTATCATGAACTTGCATGCTGTGACATCTGACAACACATCCTTTGGCGCACAGTCATTGGTACAGGGAAAGTCAGAGAATATATGGGTCACCTTTATTTAACGCCTCCATGCTGCACCCGAAGTCCTGGTAGAGCATTTTGAATATGTTGCTTGTGAGGCGAGGGTTCAGGGGTGAAGACCAAGTGTGTAAAGAGGAGTCCTGGGCAGTCTAGGGATGGAGTGAAAAGATGGCAGATGGGTAAAGTTAAACAAGGAACATCTGCACAGTACTGCTTGGTCCTCAACCTGGCACCCTAAAAATAAGCAGGAACACTGAGGGACCAAGGTCTCCTATAGGAACATTAAAGAACCAAATTCATGACTTGCTTCCTTCAATGTATAGGGATTTAAAAGTGTTTATTCATCCTTCCCAGCATTAGATGAAGTCTAAAGGAAGGGGGAGAAGGAGAGGGAGGAAGGGAAGGAGTGAAGGGACACTTACTTTTAATTCTATAGTGGTTCTCTCCTCAGTTGTAGATGAAAGTAAAAGCTGAGGCAAACTCTATTTCCAAAGAGTCCCCACGGCTGCCAGTCGTCCTTTCTGATGTAGGAAATCCTGTGATCATCCCCTCACCCCCATTAACCCTGTCGGAGTCTTCTCTGTATAGGAATGATTGCCCAAGAGGTACAAGAGATCCTTCCTAGAGCCGTAAGAGAAGTTGGGGGTGTCACCTGCGGAAGTGGGGAGACGCTGGAGAATTTCCTCATGGTCGATAAGGTAATCAATTGTTCAACAGGTATCGGCAGCTAGCTGTGGCTGTCACTTACCGTGGAACCGCTCCGGTGGGCAGCACAGTGGGCAGACACAATTCACCTGGATATGGGCTTGGAAAGAATCATTCAGTGAGCTGTAGAGAGAGTGGGTGCCAATTATCACGCACTGGTCACACTTGGGACCACAAAGTCCCAAGGAGGTTTGCATCCTGTGAGGTGTCAAATGGCTGAGGTGGTTGATGGCTCAGGTGATGGACTTCATTTAGTCATTAGACATCATATTTAAAAAAAAATCAGAATGTCACTTTATACCTCATATCTGAATGTATATTTTTCCAACATGTAATAGTAATAACAATGATGGTGACAATGGTGATGATGGTGGTTTGATGATGATGGTGGTGATGATGATGGTAATGATGATGGTAATGATGTTGGTGGTGATGGTGGTGGTGATGATGATGATGGTGATGATGATGATGATGATGGTGATGGTGGTAGTGAGGATGATGATGGTAATAATGGTGATGGTGATGATGGTGGTGATGATGGTGGTGGTGATGATGATGGTGATGATGATGGTGGTGATGATGATGGTGGTGGTGATGATGGTGGTGGTGATGATGGTGGTGGTGATGATGGTGGTGATGATGATGGTGGTGGTGATGATGGTGGTGGTGATGATGGTGGTGGTGATGATGGTGGTGGTGATGATGGTGGTGGTGATGATGGTGGTGATGATGGTGGTAATGATGATGGTGGTGGTGATGATGATGGTGGTGATGATGGTGGTGGTGGTGATGATGATGGTGGTGATGATGATGGTGGTGGTGGTGGTGATGATGGTGGTGGTGATGATGGTGGTGGTGATGATGGTGGTGATGATGATGGTGGTGGTGATGATGGTGGTGGTGATGATGATGGTGGTGGTGATGATGGTGGTGGTGATGATGGTGGTGGTGATGATGGTGGTGATGATGATGATGGTGGTGGTGATGATGATGATGATGGTGATGATGGTGGTGATGATGATGGTGGTGGTGATGATGGTGGTGATGATGGTGGTGGTGGTGATGATGGTGGTGATGATGATGGTGATGGTGATGATGATGCTGATGATGGTGGTGGTGGTGATGATGGTGGTGGTGATGATGATGGTGGTGGTGATAATGATGATGATGGTGATGATGATGGTGGTGATGATGATGATGGTGGTGATGATGATGGTGGTGGTGGTAGTGATGATGATGATAGATAGGCCCTATAAGGGAAAAGGTACTATGCAATGATTAGAATTCCTTTTCAGCTGGGATTATTGAAGGAAAACTCCAGAGTCCACTTTGTATGACTGTTTTCAAAATAAGGTCCAGACAGCATGGGAAACCTTAACAAAAAGCTCAGTTGTAGTATCTTCTCTTTAAAAACAGAACTACAGGACTGGAGAGATGGCTCAGAGGTTAAGAGCACTGACTGCTCTTCCAGAGGTCCTGAGTTCGATTCCCAGCAACCACATCAAGGCTCACAACCATCTATACTGAGATCTGGTGCCCTTTTCTGGTGTGCAGACAGAACACTGTATACATAGTAAATAAATAAGTTTTAAACAAAACAGAACTACAGGCAGAGCAATGGCTCAGTGGTTAACGACACTTGCCAGTCTCCCAAAGGACCCAGGCTCAATTCCCAGCATCCACATGGTGGTTCACAACCACCTATAACACAAGGCCTGCACTCACATGGTGCACAGACACACATGAAGGCAAAATACTCATACACACAGAATAATAAAAGAATTAAAAAATAAAATAAAATAAAAACAAGACTATAGCTTGTAACAAAATACTTATGTTCTATGGTACAAGGAAAATAGTAATTTTTCAATATTCTTCTTGGAATAATTAATGATTCGACATAGTGTTGCAATTTTTGCACTTTTTTTTTTGATGAAACTGTTAAAGTTCCATAATGGGATCATAAAGTGGGTCGCTTTTACAGTGATATTCATGAGTCTCTTCTGTTTTGTCTAAATCCTTTGATATTCAAATTGTCCTCTGTTGAAGGATGCCCTTGCGCCTCTAGATGAGGCCCTCTCCCTGGATAGCAGGTCTAAGCCAGCCAGTTCCTCTCCTGTCAATGTAGCCTGTGTGATCTGCGTAGTTCCGTGATACCATGTCCCCCAATCTTGTGACATCCTCCTCTTTTGCAAGGCTCACAAATTATTCTGCTGATGGCTTATAGTGGGACAGATGAATGTATTAGGTCTGGAGAGGAAAGACTGATTGCCATAGGGATTAGTTTTTAGCGGTGGGTGTGGATGTTTGAGTGGAGACTAATTTCTAATTCATCAGTTCATAGGGGAATGCTTCTCAAATTTCAAAGTGCACATACCCCACTGCGGGTGTGTGTCTCATTAAAATGCATATTCTCATCTGGCAGGAATGTACGGTTATCAGAACACCTCACCTCAAGATTGGGACTAAACACCCTCCCGGTGATACCAATCTCGCCAGCCCCGCTGGTCATTGCCAGGCTGGGCACAGCAAACCAAACTCTGCCTTTCTTGTTCTCAACTTCTCCGCCATCTTCTGCCTACAAAACACTGTTCAACAAACAGCTGAGAAGCAGCCTCTCAAGGGCTTGCTCTGCCCTGGGCTGTGAGAGCCACATAACAGGACAATTCCTGCCTCTGCTGTCAGGACCGCATCTTCCTCACCTTACCTGGAAACTGTGCTTTAGACGCCCTTGCCTAACTGTGTTGCACTGTGAGGCCCAGAATGAGAAATCCTTGGACTTCTTTCCCGTTTCTTTTTATTGTGTGGATGAATACAACATAACATTTAGCACCTTAGCTACTTTTAAAGGTATAGCCACGTAGTATCAAACATATCCATTATGTTGCTAAGCGGCCATCACCACCCATCTCCAGAACTCTTTATTTAGTAACACTGCAATTCTGTATCCCTTAGCAATAGTTCTGCATTTCTTCCTTCTAGTGACTGGCAGCCCATATTTTACTTGGTCTGGATCTGACTACTCCAAGTTCTTCAGATGGATGGAACTGTGCAGGGTTACCTTTGGGACAGCCTGTTGTTCTTGGTAAATAGAAGCCTGTTCATGTTGTAGTATAGATAATTTCTTCTCTTGTTTTAAAAAATATTTATTTATTTATTATGTATAAATATTCTGTATGCATGTATGCCTGCAGGCCAGAAGAGGGCACCAGATCTCATTACAGATGGTTGTGAGCCACCATGTGGTTGCTGGGAATTGAACTCAGGACCTCTGGAAGAGCAGGCGGTGCTCTTAACCACTGAGGCACCTCTCCAGCTCCATTTCTTCTCTTCTTAGACCAAACAATGTTCTGTGTGCCTATAAATCATATTTGGCTCACTAATTCAATCACAGGGAGACACCGGTTACCTTTCTATCTTAATCACTGTGAACGATGGGTGTGCAAATATCTTTTGAGTCCTGATTTTCACTTTTGGGGGTTGTATACCCAGAAGTGGAATTTTTGGGTCATATGGTGTTTTAGTTAGGGTTTCTATTGCTATACTGAAACACCATTACCAGAAAGCAAGTTGGGGAGGAACAGGTTTATTTGGCTTACACTTCCATATCTATGAGCATCATTGAAGGAAGTCAGGACAGGAACTCAAACAGGAAAGGAACCTGGATGCAGAAGCAGATACAGAGGCCACGGAGGGGTGCTACTTACTGGCTTGCTCATCATGGCTTGCTCAGTCTGCTTTCTTATAGAACCCAGGACCACCAGCCCAGGGATGGCACCACACACAGTAGGCTAGGCCCTCCCCCAATCAATCACTAATTAAAAAACTGCCCTACAGACTTGATTACATCCAGATCTTATGGAAGCATTTTCTCAGTTGAGTTTCCCTCCTCTCAAATGGCTTCAGTTTGCATCAGTCGAGTTGATATAAAACTCGCCAGCACATATGGCAGCTCTATTTCAGGTTTTAAGGAGCAATCTTACTGTTTCGAAAATGCTGTCTTCTCGTTGCAGCGACAAAGTGTTCTAGTTTCTTCGCCGACACTTGTTACTTTCTGAACAGCAGCTGTCTCATTATGTGACTGAGACGTGCATGTTCTGAGTGATGAGTGGCACCGAGGGTCTCCTAATGCCAGTATTGACCATTGGGGCATCTGAGAGATGTCTGTGTCCATTTGTTTGTTTGTTTGCTTGCTTTTTTTGGTTTTGTTAAAGTTCTCTGTACTCTGGGTGCTTGTCCCTTATCAGATAAACTTTCTTCTGTCTATGTACTATGTTGTCTTCTTTCTTCACTCCTTCTTTCCTTTCTTTCTTTCTTTCTTTCCTTCTTCCTTTCTTTCTTTCTTTCTTTCTTTCTCTCTCTCTCCTTCCTTCCCTTTCCCTTCCATTCCCCTCCCCTCCCCTCCTTCCTTCCTTTCTTTCTTTCTTTCTTTCTTTCTTTCTCTCTCTCTCTCCTTCCTTCCCTTTCCCTTCCCCTCCCCTCCCCTCCCCTCTCCTTCCTTCCTTCCTTCCTTCCTTCCTTCCTTCCTTCCTTTTTTTGTGAGCCTGAGTTGTTGTAATTAACCCAGGCTGGCCTTAAACTCATGGCAATCCTTCTGCCTCAGCTCCCTGAATTCTGTGATTACAGGTGTGTACCACTATACCCCACTATGAATTATCTTTTGATTCTCTTGAGAATGCCTTTTTATGTACAGAAGTTTTTAAGTTTGATGTCCAGTTTATCCATTTTTCTCTTTTGTTTCCCAAGCATGTGGCATCATATCTGAGACATCATTGACACACCCAGCTAAGACTCCGCCCTTAGCTGGGTGGTGGTGGTGCACACCTTTAATTCCAGCACTTGGGAGGCAGAAGTAGGTGGATCTCTGAGTTTGAGGCCAGCCTGGTCTAAAGAGTGAGTCTCAGGACAGGCTCCAAAGCTACAGAGAAAGCCTGTCTCAGAGGAGAAAAAGAGAAAAGAGAAAAAAAAAGACTCTACCCTTATGTTTTCTCCTGAGGTTTTTTATATTCAGGTCTCACATTTAGGTTTTTGATGCACTTGAAATGATTTCGTAGCCCGTGTGAAGCAGGGTCCAGCTCCACCCTTCTGCATGTGGAGACCCAATTTTCCAACGGCTTGTTGAAAACTGTCCTCTTGTCACTGACTGGCCCCGGCAGCCTTGTCAAAAGTTACCTGGCTGTTCATACATATTTGTCCTTGGAATGCCACCAAGGTAGTCTTGGGGGTATACAAAAATGCAGACTGAGCAAGCCATGAGGAGCAAGCCAGTAAGCAGCACTCCTCCATGGCTCCTGCCACCATGATCCAATCCTGAATTGTGCCCTGGTTTCTCTTGGATGATGCTAAAGATGAAATAACCCCTTTCTTTCCCAAGTGGCTTACAGCCTGGTGTTTTATTATGGCACTAGGAACCCTAACTAAGACACCTCCTCTCCTCTAGGTGGTGTCCTGTCCCCCTCAATCAGCCATACAGATACCTCCTGTCTGAGTCTCCCCTTTTTTTGCTATGCCTTTCCCTTCCATCTTCCATGCTGCCCAGTGTGTTTCTGCCCCAGAGCTGTGTGTGTTCGTGGCCCTAAAGACTGTCCCCATAGTCAAACTCACCATCTGGACTTCACTGCCCCAGCCTTCGCTGATGGTTCATCTGAAACGGTCTCTGCATCCAATCAGGCCTGTTTGTGAGGTTCGGGGCCATTCCTGGTATACAGTAACTTAGCACAGACCCCCCCTCCCCCAGCATCTCTACTGTGATCAACTATATACTCTGGTTCATAGTTGCTTGGAGGGCATTTGTGCCTGACTGAAATTGCCTGCAAATATACTCATTCTTTGCCATCTCCCTAAAGAGTTATGTGAGAGCTTGAATCTATATTTTTCAAAATTATTTCTCCTGTACTTTATTGTGCCTTTTACCCCAGGGATTAAAGCACTGTAGGAATCCAACAAATAATGGAAGCTTGAATTAATGAGTTCTGTGATGTCTGTCTCTACACAGCCTTAGGCCTCTGAAGACACTCTTGGGTGTCTGTCCCATTGTTCTGTCCTTCTCTTCTGGAGGTAGGAGAGCACACTTAACCCCCACGCTGACAAGTCCGGTGTCCACTGAGCTGTAGGCATCCTGAGAAGGACTCATGTTTCATTCCTCATTTCTGAATCCCAGTGAAGGGGAAAGAGGGACTTTCTTTACCTGAGAAAGTCTGAAGAAGTGATTTTCTGGGAAAGATGAGTTCAGATTTGGCCTTGAGATGTCAATCGAACACTCAAGATGAAGGTGGCCAGAAGGCTATGTGGGTTGTAGAACTCCAGAGAGCATCTGGGGACAGAGAGGAGGCGGCAGCAAGGCATGAAGATGCCAGGAAGGGAGAGGGATTGGGGACGGAAGTCACAGATGAGGAGCTGGTGGCCACGTCTGGCCTGAAGATAGTTTTTCCCTCATAGTTTAAAAAACTTGCAAATCTGTCGCCTATATTTAAAAATCAGATATCTTCTCCTGCCTGTTTAGACTCTTCTGTGAAACATCAGGAATTCTGGAAACGTGGGGCTGGGGTGAACGTCCCCAGCAGGGGGCTTCATGTACCTTCGCATTGCAGTTTATATGGCCCTATATATTTATTAATTTATGTAGAAATGAGAAGCAAGAGGACCAATGTAAATAGCTGGAAGCAGCATTCAGACGAGGTTATAGAGCAGCGAGTGGTTCTCAATTTATGGGCCGTGCCCACCAAATACCATCAGGAAACAGATATTTACATCGTGATTCATAACAGTAGCAACATTACAGTTATGAAGCAGCAACAAAGTAATTTTATGGCTGGGGTCACCACAACAGGAGGAACTGTAGTAAAGGGTCAAAGCTTTAAGAAGGTTGAGAACCACTGATATAGAGAAAGGACACCCACAGAGGCTGAGAAGATGTGACAAAGGAAGAAAAGCCATGGCAAGGACAGCACCAAAACCTCACGTCAAGAGGACCAGTAAGGAAGTAGGAGGAGACAGATGAGTTGGGACATATGTTTGGAGCGGTACTAGATGCAGACAGCCTTTGTGGTATGAAATACTACCTGGTGTGTACGTGACCACGACTATAATGTCAATACTTGGAAGGCAGAAGCAGGAGGATCATGAGTTCCAAGCCAGCCCAGACTGAATGAAACCCTAACATAGCAAGCATACTAACTACCCACCAGACTGCAGGGTGGTTCTCACCCACAGCACTAGTGTGACTTCTGACTTTCTTTTCTTTTTCATTTTTTGAGACAGGGTTTCTCGGTGTTAACAGTCCTGATTGTCCTGGAACTTGCTTTGTAGACAAAACTGGCCTCGAACTCACTGATATCAGCCTGCCTCTGCCTTCCTGGAATTAAAGGCATGTGTCACCACCACCCGGCTGACATCTGACTTTCTAAAATATGCTATTTTTATCAAGTGAAATTGATTTTGCTTTTTTCTGATCAGTAGTGGCGCTATGGATCTCTTTTTTTCTTCCTTTTTGTTTTTGTTTTTCAAGATAGGGTTTCTCTGTAGCTTTGGAGCCTGTTCTGGAACTTGCTCTATAGACTAGGATGGCCTTGAACTCACAGAGATCCGCCTGCCTCTGCCTCCTGAGTGCTGGAATTAAAGGCGTGCGCCACTACCGCCTGTCTTGAACTTCTTTCTTATAGTCAGTGCTTACATTCCTCCTTCTGTGAATTTGGTCCAGCATTCTATTCATTTATATTTATTTGTTTTGTGTGTATGTGTGTGTGTGTGTGTGTGTGTGTGTGTGTGTGTGAGAGAGAGAGAGAGAGAGAGAGAGAGGGAGGGGGAGGGGGAGAGGGAGGGGGAGAGGGAGAGAGAGCACACAAAAACCTTCACTTGGCTCTGTTATTGTATTCTTTCCTGGTACTCTCAAAACAAAACTAATATTCTACATCTATCAAAATAACAGTAGGCAGTGATGATAGTGCTAATAACAATGTAAAACTATGCTACTTATCTATGCTTTATTCTTATTGCTGGACAGTTTTTCCCATTAAACAGTATGCTCTCTGGAGGAAGGAGCTATTCAGTGTTTGGTTTATTTCCTCCTACCACTGAGGAGAATGCCCAGCATATCTTAAGTGTTTGATGGAAAGGATTGTTTCCATTCAAATAGTGGGAAGTCTGTGGGACCTAAGGCAGTTAGTAACAGTGTGTGCGTACATCCCACCGCACACGCACTGATATCAGAGGACAACTTATAAGAGTTGGTTCCATTCTCCCTCCATGTGAACCCCAGAGAATAAAGTCAGGTTATCAGAGCACTCAGAAACTTTACTTACTGATCCATCCCACATGCCCAGGTAAGAAACTATTGTTACTGGTTTTCTATCAGAGGTAGTTGCCCAGACAAGAGCTTCCTACTCCCTGAGCCCCCCCCCCCACCACACACACACTTTGCATTGTTGATTACCTAATCACATTAGATAGTGAAATAAAGCTTCCCACTATGGGATGAGACATAGTGCCCACCTACATTGGGAATAAAAGACAGAGGGCATGTTGATCATGCATGCTAACCCTATTGGAGAAGGGAGGCCGCTTGTTGGTTCCTGGCTGCCTGGCTAGCTTAGACCCAAAATAATCACACAGAAATTGTATTAATTAAATCACTGCTTGGCCCATTAGATCTAACTTCTTATTGGCTAACTCTGACATCTTAATTTAACCCATTTCTATTGATCTGTGTATCACCACATGGCTGTGGCTTACCTGCTAAAGTTCCCAGCATCTATCTCCAGGGGCTCCATGGCTTCTCTATGACTCTGCCCTTCTTTCTCCCAGCATTCAGCCTAGCTTTCCCTGCCTAGTTCTGTTCTTCCCTGCCATAGTCTCAAAGCAGCTCTTTATTTGTTAACCAATAAAAGCCACACATGGACAGAAGGACCTCCCACACCATAGTCAGTTTCTATTCTGGCATGTACAATCTTTTTTTTGCAAATGAAATTGCCTTGCTGAGCAACTCCACATTGTTCATGTGTTCCCTTATGCAACACCAAGATTATTCTCTTCCGACATTAGCAGTAATGTCTATGTCAGTAATCTCTCTCACAGCTATAAAGTTATGTTTCAGCGTAGGTCCTAGACACTATTCATAGCTGGAGAGAGTTAAGTAACTGAATTAGAGTCACTAGTTTATAACCT